>NW_023270503.1:2497431-3080936 GCF_011800145.1 Mirounga leonina
GCGCTGCCGCCGCGCTGCCGCCGTGCGCCGCCCGCGCTCCGCGCCGCCCTGCAGCCCAGCCCGCCTCGAGCGGCCGCTCCGGGAGGGAAAGGCGCCCGAGCCCCGCCGCCGCCCCGCGCCCTGCTACCGGTGGGACGCGGGGGCCCGCTCGCACCCGGCTCCAGATGGCGCCTTGGCCCCTGGTCCTGGCCCGGCAGAGCCCGGCGAGCGCTAGCGTGGAGCCCTGGCGGTCTGCGGAGCCAGAGTGGGGGAGCCGGCCGAACCCAGCGAGCAAACAACTGGAAATTATTAATAGTTAATGCGCCTCGCATGGCTCCAACCGCCTCTTGGCTCAGCCGTGCGGGCTCTCTGTGTCTCTGGCTCGCATTTCTGCCCCGGAGGAAGAGAGGACCTACTCCGAGTATCCTTAGGGGATTCCAGGCGGGGGACGCGTGTCCCTCCCCGGTCGGGCTGCTCAGCTGAACAGGCCGTGACCACACCAGGCAGGGAAATTCTGCAGTGGGCACAGACTGGGACCTCGAACGACAGGAGCTCAGCAGGCTGCCCACGGGCTGTCTAATGGGCCGGGGGCTCCCTGGTGGGGACCACAGCTTTTCATTCATAGGAGTTCCTTTCTAAAAAGCAGATTGGGGATTCCTCCCTTCGTTAGTTTGACAGAGAGGCTCCATCTCAGTGGGAACTCGGTGGGAACTCAAATCTAGGACTTTTGCTCACAGAGCCCTTAGTGATTTTCAGTAAATATTGGAAGCTCCCCCCCACCCAGGGAGTTTCTGATGGGTGTTTAGCTCAGGGCTCCAAGCTGGAGCTGCACCCAGACTTAGCTGGCAAGTGCCAGCCCGGAGAGGCGTTGTGCCCTGGCTGGATGAGAGGTGGGCTCTGTGCATGCCCCACAATGGCAGCCCAGTCTACATTCTGGCAAAAACAGGTCCCTGCACTTGGGACCTGTTAAAGTCAAAATTTAGAGTGGGTCCATGTTAGAGGTCTCCTGGCAAAGTTCAGCCCTCCTACCTTCCTCACTCATTTTGAAGTAACAGAAAAGGGACTTGACTTGGTCCAAGTCACACAGCTGGTACGAGGCAGCTTGCCTTGGATCATTCCCTTCACTGGAAAATAAAACCTGGCACATGCCCGTGTCCTGGGAGTTCACTCATTCATTTAGGGCCTGTGGGAATGGATTACAAAGTCAACAGAACACAGTCCTAGATCAATGGTTAGTGCAAGGATGTACTGTTAGCAGTGGGCCGTAGAAGTTGGGCCAAGTACGTGGCTATTCCTTCCTGCCCATGCTGATCCCACCATCTGGTCAGCACACCCCAGGCTGCCTTCAACGTGGGGCATCATGGGAGGAATGGCCGCACTTCCTGGGTTGTGGAAAGGGTGGTCTGTTCGCAGTGGGAGGACTTGGCGCCCTGGAGGGGATTTACCCCCCAGCATTCCCAGGTAGATCCTAAGAACCCTTCAAGCAGAGATTGGGCGGGGCTTTCTGAACCCAGAGGACATCCTCGGGCCTCGCCCAGGACAACTGCCAAGGAGTTCCTGAAGCATAAGCCAATGGCCCACAGAGGAACCCAGCGTTGATACACACACAGAAGAAACTGGAGGGGCTCGAAGAGGAATCCAGCCCCAGGTCTGGACACTGATGGAGAAGCAGAGTTGGAGACCATGGGCCCACCCAGATTCCCCGGAAACAGGTGCCCCCCTCTCCATAAGCTGCACCAAACTCGGATCTTCCACTGGCTTCCAGCCAATCAAAAGACAATGAGGAGGGACCCCAGCTTGGTACCCTCCCGTCAGACTGTGGAGAGCTCAAAGAGAAGTCTGAGCCGACTGGAAGTCACACGGGGACCAAGGAGAAGGTGGGGAACGTCCTGCTTTCATTGGCATCTCTGCCAACTCATGGCGTTCCCGGTGGAGACGAGCAGAGATGTTCTTACAGCGGCAGTTATCCGACTTAGACCTGCCCATGTGTCCTTCTGAGTGCGAGGGCAGGGGGTCGGCCTCTGTGGCTACGAGGGAGCCATGCAACTGACTCAGCCTGGACGTCAGCTCTATCTGCTCGGCCGAGCGAGGAGTTCCTACTGTGAGTTCGTACGGTCGTCCTTTGGAAGAGCCCCATTGCCTGTGCTCATTGTTGTCCTCAGCTTATTCCAGATTGCCTTCCCAAGGATGCTGCTTTAAAAATCTCTCACCAGAGCCAGGAAGGACAATGGGTCCCACCTTTACCCACCCCCTGGTCCGGCTCTGAGGACAGGCCTTCTTTTGAGGCGTAGCTGGGGCATGCCTAGAAATCAGGGGGGAGCTCCACAACACAAGACCCCAGAGCCTGCTGAAGAGTGGCCTCTTCCCCAAGCTGGCCTTTCAGAGCGGGCCAGGGCCCTCGTCCCCCTGCCTGGATCACAGAGACCGATGTCCTCACAGGACTTGGCTCCTGGCCTGAGGCCTTTCTCAGCGGGGTCTGAGGAACAAAAGACGCCTAATGATGATGCCAATCCTGCATTTTCCCTTTTTCTGCACTAAATTAAGCGGAGGCCTGAATGGAGTTGAGTCAGACAAGCACAGGGCTGGATCCCCCCCAAACTGCCGCTGCTTATTGTTTTGGAACAGCTTGTCTTCAGTGAACTCAGCCAGACAGCAGATTAAAAACACTGCCAGCTCCAGCACTCGGGCTTGTGCCCCACGCCCCATGGCACTTTGTCGCCCCAGCCCCTTGGGTCCCGGTGTTCTGGAATGCCTGATGCGGTGGATTTGCCTTACTGTGGAAGCAGGGCCTCCCCTTCCTTCATCTGCCCCCGTATCAAGCCAAATGCTTTACAAAAACTTAAACTTTGTTTCCGTAAGTATTTTAGGATTAAGATGCCGGTTTTCTTTCTTTCTTTTTTTTTTTTTTTTTTTAGATTTTATTTATTTATTTGAGAGAGAGAATGAGGTAGAGACAGAGAGAGCACAAGAGGGGGGAGGGTCAGAGGGAGAAGCAGACTCCCCGTCGAGCAGGGAGCCCGATACGGGACTCGATCCAGGGACTCCAGGATCATGACCCGAGCCGAAGGCAGTCACTTTAACCAACTGAGCCACCCAGGCGCCCAAGATGACAGTTTTCCAAGAACATCGAAAGTGACCTGCCAGATTCAAGAAGAAAAGGAACTGAATTAAAAAGAGCTACTTGGCGAGGACGCCGCTCACGGGAGTGTGTGCACGGGCTTCGCTGAGCTCAGCTTCTGAGCCTGAGCTCCGGGTGCTCGCAGAGACGGCGTCCACCAGACAGAGCCGAGGGATCCCAAAGTTCTGGCTTAGCAATTTCAGAGGGAAGTGGGCCTGGGGGCACAGGTCCCCTCCATCTCTGACCTTTCAACTGGGAGCCCACCAGGCCAGGTGGCAAGTTCTCTGGCCCAGCCCAGCAGGCGACACTTAACCTAGAAACTGAATGCCGCTCGGGGCGGAGTCAGGCTGGTGTCCCCTGTGTGGAGAGCCCCGTGACCCCAGATACAGGCTCTAGCCTCCTCTATCCTATTTGTTCGCCGAGAGCAATGCTCCCAAAAGCTCCCCAGTTACACAGAAAAGGGCCGTGGCCTCTGCGAAATAAAAGCCAGATGGGATTTTGCAAAGAGCTGGGGCACGTGGCCTCCTTGGAACTGCATAAGTGCCCTTGCACCCCGGGCTCCGTTGTGCGTATTCACACTGGACAAGGACTTGCAGCCCCGAAACATCGCCTGAGTTGAGCAACTGAAGTTAAGACCCTTGGCTCCTTGCTGTCACCGTCCCTGGGGAACCCGCGCCGGGTCTCCGTGGTCACACTCCAAAGGCCGCCGGGAGATGACGCCACAGTGTCTCGGGAGCGCCCGGGGATTTGGGCCTGCCTGGGCGGCGCGGGGAGAGATGGTGCGGGGGAGCCCGTGGAGGCGGCCGGTTGGCTCCACATGATGGTCTGAGCCACGGTGTCCCCGCCCGGGAGCCACAGCGCCGCAGTGCATTCCTCTGCTCCCCCAGATTCAAAGCAGGGTAGACGCAGCAGCGGGGAGGCGGCTGGGGCTTGCAGCCCTGCACGCCTGGGGACTCTCGGTACTTGCTGAAGACAGTTGCGTGCCTTTGAAGAACTGTTTTTCAGTTTTGAGTCTTGGCTGAACATTAGCCGGGGGTGGGGGAAGAACATGGGGTAAGAGGAGAGGTACCAAAGAAAAACCGTGGTTCATGTTTTCCCACGCCGTATCCCTGTGCGGGGGGCGGGGGGGGCGGGCGCTAGAATTTTATTGCCTCTTGCCCTGCACTTTTGCAGGATGACCCCCAACCACTGACAAGTATTTCTGGAAATCTCTGAAGGTGTCTCTCATGTGCTCATAAATAAAGCTGGTCATCCACATGGGAGGCCTGCGATCAATTTTCCTTTTCCTGCCCCCACCGCCCCTGCCTCTGGTTCTGCTAAGTTGTGTGACAGAGTCCCACCACGGCCCCCTGGCAGGCGGCCTTCGCTGAGACCGGGAGGGGTCACAGCCATGCCACCGTGGGTACCGTGCCTCTGCCCCTCGCCAGGCACTACCCAGAGCCCCGGGCATTGCTGCCAACATTGATGGCCGGGGCGGGGGCGGGGGGAGCGGTTATTTTGGACGGTGGTCCTGGAGCCGTGTGGCTTCCTTTGTGCCGGCTTCCCACTCTAGGATTCGAACTTGAACCCTGCAGGGCTAGGCCAAGAAGCAAAGAGTAAAAGAAACACAACCCAAAAACCCCTTTGAATTCCAAACCCCTCTCCCCTGATACAGGCCCAGCCTTCTGCCACTTCTCTTAGGATTTCTCTAAGAGGCTCCCAGGTGCTGTATGGAAAGAGGCTGTCTGGACCTGGGGATGATGGGGATACTCCACTTCGGCCTCAGCTGGGACCTCTGGACCAGCCAGCCGTCAAACATCACCCAAATCCTACCTCAATGCCTCGTTTTTGTGTTGTTGTTGTTTTAAAGATTTTATTTATTTATTTGAGAGTGAGCAAGAGAGAGCATGAGTGGGGGGCAGGAGCCGAGGGAGAAGCAGACTCCCTGCTGAGCAGGGAGCTCAACATGGGACTTGATCCCGGGACCCCAGGCCCCAACCATATGACTCAATCCCAGGTCTCAGGGATCGAGACCTGAGCCGAAGGCAGATACTTCACCGACTGAGCCACCCAGGCGCCCCTCAACACCCTGTTTTTGAGGACTGAAAGGTGGACTCCGATATCCCAGGGATATCAGCTAACCTCCTTAGCATTAACGCTGTCTGCCTGGCATGCTTTGGGGCCAGAGCTACCAGGTTGGAGAATGTGCTTTCTGCTCTTAGTGGGCTGTGTTGGAAGCAGGAGTTTCTAGAATGTCAGACATCATCATCTTCCACCGCCTAAGTCAGGCTTCTACATAGGACATAATGTGTGCCTGGCCTTCTACACACTTGTAATCCAAAGAGCAGTTAATACAAGCTGGGCCCCGGCTTTCATCACACATGAACGTTAAAAAACCTGGGCTCGGGCGCCTGGGTGGCTCAGTTGGTTGGGCGACTGCCTTCCACTCAGGTCATGATCCTGGAGTCCTTGGATCGAGTCCTGCATCGGGCTCCCTGCTCGGCGGGGAGTCTGCTTCTCCCTCTCCCACTCCCCGTTTGTGTTCCCTCTCTCGCTGTTTCTTTCTCTGTCAAATAAATAAATAAAATCTTTAAAAAAACAAAACAAAAACCTGGGCTCTGTGCTCCTAGTTGAAATGCTATTTATGGGCTTGTTCCACCAGAACGCAGTTTACCTCTACTCCCAAGGCTGATAGCTCTTACCAAAATCTGTTTTGGATTTGAGTGTCTGCTCTCCCACAAGACTCATTCATTCAACCAGCACCTACCAAGTGCCTCCTGGCTGAGAGGCAGAGAGTGTGGGAGCAGAAAGAGGGCTCCACCCAGCTCGAGGAAGGAGGGAGGTGAGGCTTGGGGAAAGATTTCCGGAGGAAGTAGCACGTGTGCTGATCCTAAAGCACCAAGTAAGAAATAGGCAGGCAAAGAGGGGAGGGGGAGAAGGCAGAGGAACCACAGGCCAAGGCTGGGAGCTCTGAGGGTCTTTGCTTACGACTGAGTAGGAGGCCATAAAGCATCCTCTTTACCAAATGCCACCTGCTTCATGATCAATCTTGGGAGCTTCTTGGTGGCCCCAGCCAGGAAGGCCTCAGACTGCCTAAACTGTGGGGATAAGGGGCACTGTTGGAATCCAATCATGTTTCCTCGAGTTTGCCTAACAGTCTCGGACTAGATCTTGAGACCTCATGGCAGAGCTTTGGTGGTCATCTTTCTCTCTGGCTTAGCTTCATTGGGTAGAGGGCACTGCAGACATGGCCAGGCTCCAAGTTCAATCCCTTCTGGAGTCAGTCAGTTCCACTGCTGGTCATGCATCATGCAAAGGTGTCGCACTGGTGACCAAGGGAAGCAAGAGTTAGGGTGGCTGGCTTGGGCCAGCCATACTCTTGGCTGGAAATGCGAAGTCAAGTACATGGTGACCAGATCCTAGTTCTCCCCTTCATTTGTGATGGGGATTGTTTTGTGATTGTGTACTCTGGCAGATGAGAGGTTAATGTTCTTTTTTTTAACTGGACTCAATTGAGCTCATGTGTCCCCATTTTCTCTCAATGGAAAACTGTCTTGCTAACTCAGTTTGGTTTCTTTTTTTTTTTTTAAAGATTTTATTTATTTATTTGACAGAGAGAGACACAGCAAGAGAGGGAACACAAGCAGGGGGAGTGGGAGAGGGAGAAGCAGGCTTCCTGCTGAGCAGGGAGCCCGATGTGGGGCTCGATCCCAGGACCCTGGGATCACGACCTGAGCCGAAGGCAGACGCTTAACGACTGAGCCACCCAGGTGCCCTCAGTTTGGTTTCTTATCTTCTGGAAATGAATAGAGGCTTTGGGTAATTATCACTCTTGCCGTTCTCTTTTGCCTGGGTGGCTTCTAGGGATCATGGCAGCAGGGGTGGGGTGGCTGGGCTGAGAGCCTGGTCCATGGTCACCTTCCTACCTCTCTGGCCTCCCCTAAGGTATAGCTTGTTTTGCTTGGCCATGGAAGGCTACGCTCTACTTTTCATACCCACAGGCCACCCTTTCTGCATCACAGTTGTCCCTTTCATTACGTCTGGGGACTCAGGTTGCTTGGGAGCCATCACCTGCCCATGATGGGGTGTGAGAGACTCTGTGGGGTACACCCTCCCACAGGCCTGTCTGTCCGGACAACACCCTCAGACACTGTTTCTGCCTCCTCCAGGCTTCTCTGTGGGGCTGCGGTCTCCTAGGTTGATCACTGGAAGCCAGGCAATGGCTTCCAGTGATCAGGATTTCCCTCAGACTTAGGGAGGTGTCTCTTATACCCCAAGAGGGCTCAGCCCAGAGCGGTGGGGCTCTGGATTTCTCCTCAGTGGCCTTCAGCCTCTAAGCCAAGTCATATTCCCTCTAGTTTTTCTTTTCCTGACAGTCAAAACCCTCTTTCTTTTAAAATGGAAAAAAATATTTATGTCAAAAGGCACTGTCCCTGTGATGAGGTGTGGCTTGCATGCAAAGTACTCCAGAATTTCGGCTCTTAAAACGTAAAGGTAGGGGCACCTGCCTGGCTCAATTAGGAGAGCATGCGACTCCTGATCTCGGGGTTGTGAGTTCAAGCCCCATGTTGGCTATAGAGATTACTTTAAAAAAAATTTAAAGGTACACTTTTAGAATAAGAAACAAAACCCAAACACAATGCTATCCCAACACTCTTGCATGGACCACCACGGCTTTCAAGACCTCTCAAGACGTTCGTCTCTACTACAGAATCACAAAAGTCCATGTAGTTCCAAAGCTAAGAATATAGGCCATTACATCTCTATACATTCCCACCCAAGGCCAATGCACATAGGACACCTGCCTGCTACCGGAGTGCCGGGGAAAGGGAAGAGATAAAGAGGAATAGGAAAGAGGCCCGATTTAATATCAAACTATTACCTCTCTCATATACAAAGAATCACTATTGCTTTCTTTTTTTTTTTTAAAGATTTTATTTATTTATTTGACAGGCAGAGACACAGCGAGAGAGGAAACACAAGCAGGGGGAATGGGAGAGAGAGAAGCAGGCTTCCTGCGGAGCAGAGAGCCTGATGCGGGGCTCGATCCCAGGACCCCGGGATCATGACCTGAGCCGAAGGCAGACGCCTAACGACTGAGCCACCCAGGTGCCCCTAACCATTGCTTTCATGAGCGAACCAACAAAGCATGTCCCCCAGGAGCCCTGACCACAAGGGAAGCCACAGGGCTTTTGCTTAATAAGGAAGCTTTCTTGCTGCAAGGTACGGGCCCGGTTGGGTCACATTTGGTTTTATGCAACAAAGGGACACTTCTGCTTGCTGGGTTTCTATAGGCAGAGCTGCAACCACATCCTCTAGATCAAGAAACAGGAAAAAACATCTAGGGCCCGTGACGTGGAGAGGTGGGTACACACGTGCTGTTGATAAGAGCGTATAGCAAAACCGTCTCTGTAGGGGACGTTCTGGCAAGGGCTAGCAACATTTTAAATGTGCATTTTAATGTGTCCTTTAAATGGGAACAGAACAATTTTAGAAGAGTATCCTGCGAAAAGGTAAATAGCCCCAAAATATAAACCATCTATTTGTATATTGATAGGAGACTGGCTAAATAATGATATATCTGAACTATAAAACAACATGCAGCCATTAAAAAGATGAATAGATCTCTAGATACTGAAGAACAAGATGTCCAAGCTCTGTTGTTAGGCTGCCGAAAAATATGCAAATATGCTTACTATTGACCCTTTTCTTTGCAAAAGCCCCTCCCCCCACAGTATGGACACAAAGTCTAGAAGGAGTACAAGACTTTGGATATCTTGCCACATTGTTTTAACTTATTAATAAGAATACTGATATTGTACAATGGAATATTATGCAGCCATCAAAAGGAATGAGATCTTGCCATTTGCAACGACGTGGATGGAACTGGAGGGTATTATGCTGAGCGAAATAAGTCAAACAGAGAAAGACATGTATCATATGATCTCACTGATATGAGGAATTCTTAATCACAGGAAACAAACTGAGTGTTGTTGGAGTGGGGGTTGGGGTGGGAGGGATGGGGTGACTGGGTGATAGACACTGGGGAGGGTATGTGCTCTGGTAAGCGCTGTGAATTGTGCAAGACTGTTGAATCTCAGATCTGTACCTCTGAAACAAATAACGCAATCTATGTGAAGAAGAAAAAAAAAATAGAAGAAGGTAGCGGGAGGGGACGAATGAAGCGGGGGAAATCGGAGGGGCGGACGAACCATGAGGGACGATGGACTCTGAAAAACAAACTGAGGGTTCTAGAGGGGAGGGGGGTGGGAGGATGGGTTGGCCTGGTGGTGGGTATTGAGGAGGGCACGTTCTGCATGGAGCACTGGGTGTTATGCACAAACAATGAATCATGGAACACTTCATCTAGAACTAATGATGTAATGTATGGGGATTAACAAAGAATAAAAAAAAAACTAAAAAAAAAAGAATACTGGTATTGTACTTTTAAAAATATTTTGTTTATTTATTTTTAAAGATTTTATTTATTTATTTGAGAGAAAGAGAATGAGAGAGAGAGAGCACGAGAGGGGGGAGGGTCAGAGGGAGAAGCAGACTTCTGCGGAGCAGGGAGCCTGACGCGGGGCTCAATCCTAGGACCCTGGGATCGTGACCTGAGCTGAAGGCAGACGCTTAACAGACTGAGCCACCCAAATGCCCAAGAAAATGTTTTGTGATCAACTAACCGTGTTGGTTGATGAGGAGAGTTGTCAGGGGTGACTAAGGCTTTGAGACGGGGGAACCAGGAAAGGAAGGTGGTGCCACAGAGAAACGGGGAATTCCAGAAAGGGGGCCGAGGTTACCCAGAGGTGTTACCCATGAGCTAATGATGGGACATGCAAATAAGCTGGAGTCAGATGAGGGGGAAGGACACAAACTAAAGATCTGAGAAACTTCAGAAGGCACAGCTGGTGTTTACACCTGTGATAGATACGTTCTCTGAAGGAGTGTGGAGTGAAAACCTCGGGGCTTGACCATAGTCAAGGGTCAGGGCAAGAAGAGTCAGGGAAGGAGACCAAGAAGTATGGGAGCAGGAAAGCAAGGCATCAAAGGAGTTTAGGGAGGATTCCCAGCGGGACTCATCAACTAAATGGAGAGTGCACAGAGAATGAAAGTTTAGCAAGAAGATCATCGGTGACCTTCAAGAGAAGCTTCTGGAAAGTAGCTGGCTGGATGCTGAGTAAGAGGAAACATATGTGGGGGATGGAGGCAGTGGCTGAAACGATAATTAGAGCAAGAGAAGAGCAGGGGGGTTGGGAGGGTGGGGGATCATAGTGGGGATAAGCAAGGGATCAAAACTCTCAGGGCCTCCATTTCCCATCTGCAAAATGAAGGAATTTGACCAACGTTCTAAAAACAAATAAACTAACATACTACCTAACACTGATGCTCCAATTCGGAGCTTCCCAACTACAGACCTGGGAAAAGCTCACACACGGCAAAGGCCCACAGTGATCCCCCCCAGCTCTGGGGCCGTGTGGGGGGCACCCTGAAGCAGCCACAGTCCCCACGCCCATCGCCTCTGGCCCTAGCGCCCTCTTCAGCAGGATTGCCTCAGTGGGAGGAATGGGAGCTCACATAGTCACATTTCTGTGTTTCGAGCCCGAGGACGTTTGGGAAGCACTGCACGCGCAGACGTGGGACCTCAGGCTCATGTGAGCCTCATGGGGGTTTTGAAAGACGGATGGGCTTCCCTTCGGACGGTGCCCAAGGCTCCTCGGCTCATTCCAGGGGCACTGTTTTGTTCTTAGAACACGGCTGCCTTGCACCAGGGGTTCCTTACCTTCCGATGGCCTTTCGAAAGGTGGCAAGGCTAAGCCCAGGAGGGGGCCTCTAGGGTTACTACTCCCACAGGATTTGGGGGCCAGCTCAGCTGTGCTGCTGAATGCGGAGTGAACTTCAACTGAAATGGTGCTCTTTCTCGTGCAAAGGCGACACTGCTCCCCGCCCGACCCCACCCCAAGGTCAGAGAAGCCACGTGCAGCAGCTACAAATGAGGCCGGCAGCTTCCAGACTGACTTCTGGGGAAATCTGTGGTTCTTCAGATGTGTTCTGGGGGGCAAAGGAACTCTGCGAAGGTTCGATTCTAACTTCCCCTTCAGAGTGCATATTTGAAACCTACTCTAATAGGGCGCCTGGGTGGCTCAGTCGGTTAAGCGACTGCCTTCGGCTCAGGTCATGATCCTGGAGTCCCGGGATCGAGTCCCGCATCGGGCTCCCTGCTCAGCGGGGAGTCTGCTTCTCCCTCTGACCCTCCTCCCTCTCATGCTCTCTGTCTCTCATTCTCTCTGTCTCAAATAAATAAAAATAAAAATCTTAAAAAAAAAAAATGAAACCTACTCTAATAACTGAACATTCGAATCTGTAGTAACACAACACGCGTCCTCAGATGTGTTCCAGGCGCAAATGGGTGATGATGCAGACCCTCCGTGCGTGAATGGGAGCAGTTGGGGCTTCTCACGCGCACGCAGACCTCAGGATCGAGAGTCCTCGTCATGTCCGTGTAACTGAGGAATATCTGGGATTGGAAGGAGGGCTGTTAAAACAAAACTGATGTTAGTTGCAAATTCTAAGCTGGATGAAATCAAGATTTCTGTATTTTTTTTTTAAGATTTTATTAATTTATTTGTCAGAGAAGGAGAGTGAGCACAAGCAGGGGGAGCGGCAGGCAGAGGGAGAGGGAGAAGCAGGCTCCCCAGGTGTGGGGCTCGATTTCAGGACCCTGAGATCATGACCTGAGGGGAAGGCAGAAGCTTAACCAACTGAGCCACTCAGACGTCTCAAGATTTCTGTATTCTGTGCAACCAAAGCCAAACACAGAAATAAACTGGATGCTGGGATTGATGCACATAAACTGTCATCCCTAACCTTGGATTTAAAATGCTTTCTATTGGGATGCCTGCGTGGCTCAGTGGGGGTAAGCATCTACTTTCGGCTCAGGTCATGATCTCGGGGTCCTGGGATGGAGCCCCACATTGGGCTCCCTGCTCAGTGGGGAGTCTGCTTTTCCTTCTGCCCCTCCCCCTGCTGTGTTCGCTCTCTCTGACAAATAAAATCTTAAAAAAATAATAAAAAACTGCCATTAAAAAAAATGCTTTCTATTTAATGAAATAGTTTCAACGTTCTCACTGATTTGCCTCGAAAGTTATGTGAACTCGGAAAATACGTTAATAAAACTTCTGTTTCGTAGAGTGTGTCTCGTGCATTTGCAAACCACAGGTGTAGCACAAAGAGCATGTGCGGACGGAGGCCGGAGTCAAGCCCGCGCACCACCACCTACCAGCCACACAGCCTCAGTGGCATTTGCTCTCCCGGCCTCCAGCTCCACATCTGTGAAATGGAGCGGATCATACCGACTTCACAGGGATCTGGATAGGACCATGTATTCGGGACGCAGTAAATCCTCAGTGACTAGCTCCCGCCCAGAAACAGATAGGATTGGATCAGCGCAGACCTCACAGTCTCACGATCAAAGGCATCACCTGCCTGCCAGACAGCAGCCAGGCTGCAGCCAAGGGCCGGGGCTGAACCAACGGGCCCTCACCTACAGTCAGCGCCCTCCTCTGATAACCGAGCCGGCGAGCTGCGGTGCCAACACTTCGAATCCTTTAAGAGCCGTGCCAGGGATGCAACAGGGTATGAGGTTGTGGGGTGTCTCTGTGTGAACTCATGTTTTCTTTATACAATATGTGCCATTTCTCCATCTGCCTGTTAATCCTCTTCGGGGCTATGCTAGGCAGCGCCACCACAGGGCTTTTGTTTGTGAAGGATTCTGTGGCATGCAGGCTCTCCAGCTGCTGGTCCCTTCCCTTCTCCCTGAGAACCGCCTTCCTTCTCCATCAGCACAAAACAAACCAGCACAAGAAGATAGATTTTCTCTCCCCCATTTCACCTGGTACCCCTGAAAGTTGTGGCCCGCTTTGCAAATACTTGTCTTGGCCTCAGAAGGAAAGGGAAGTTGTTTGAGAAGCTGTTCTTAATTTCACACTTTTGAAAAATTACCCCAAACAGAAGGAGGCCCGGCAATCGTACAGATTCCATTTGATTACTGAGCAGAAGCTACCAGAGCCCTCAGATTAAGTGATAAACATTCCCAGGGGACAAGGCACCGAACCCTGTTTAACTTTAATATCGCTCTATCACTTAGCACTCTCTGTATCAATATCCCCAAAGGGAACTGAAAACCCAGCTTACAGGGATTCAGCTGGCCTTGGGAAAGGTCTAGACTTCTTTGAAAAGCAAACCGTAAAGTAAACCAAATAGCTGGTGAACGTCTGTCTGTCCCAAGATACTCTTGCGTAGTTTCTGAGTCACTGTAGGTAAGGGAGGGTGGGGGAAGTGGGCAGGCAAGAGTTTTGTCCCTGCCTGCCATGAATGGCCAGTTGAAGTCTGGTCTGTAGACACCAGACACCATATCTAAAGAATTCGTTGGGAGGGCAGCCTTTGGCAGCCCTTCTAATTTGCATTCAGAGGAAACATGCCACATTTTCCACAACAGGCTGCCCAGCCAACAGGAGGGAGGGGGGAAGCTCTCTTCTCCGTGTCTGCAGGTTTATCCCTAAAGACTATGAAAGTAGCAGCTGCTAGGGCAAGGGGATTATAGGGTTTGGAGAGTCCTCAAGCTTTTGAGTAAGTTGTGTATCTCGAGCACGACCCAAAAAGGCAGAGGCCAGCTATTCTGACGCCTGCCTCAGATGCGGCTGGCGCTCAGCAGCAGTTATGTTGGGCACGGGCCATCTTGTTCAAGTCAGTCCAGGGACAGAACAAGCCCTATGGGCCACCCACCATCCAGCCAGGCCAGCTGCCGGTGGTTCAGGCCTGGCCAGCGAAAATGAACGCTTCCTACTTCACACTGAGCATGTGCACGCCGCCTAGCCTTAGGCAACCTACACAGCCCGATTCATCATAATTCCCTTTTACAGGGGGCGCCCGGGTGGCTCAGTCGGTTGGGCGTCTGCCTTCGGCTCAGGTCATGATCCCAGGGTCCTGGGATCGAGCCCCACGTCGGGCTCCCTGCTCGGCGGGAGTCTGCTTCTCTCTCTCTGCCTGCCGCTCCCCCTGCTTGTGCTCATTCTGTGTCAAATAAATAAAAAATCTTAAAAAAAATAATTCCTTTTTACAGACCCTGGAAACTAAGGTTCAGAGGACCAACGAACTCATCTGACGTCAAAGTACCAGACCCAGACCTGGAGACTAGGTCTTCTGTGGAAGTTTCCAGTGTTGGGCTGCTTGTGTTTCAAATGGACGCCTTCGTCCCATCCTGCTGCTCTCCAGGGCCTCCCACGCCTGGCTGTGTAGGTGGGCAGGAAGGGAACCGGGCAGGTGAACCGGCATGCACTGCCCTTCTGGAGGGTTATAAGGAAAGGTTTCTTTTTTCATCAGCTTGATCTCTGGGCACCCTGTTGAAGTGGGGAGCTGGTGACAATAATGGAAACTGGATATGATCTCCAAGCCAACCGAATCAAGTGCCGCAACAGATTTTCCACTGCTGAAAGGAACACCAGACTTCCCAAGAAGTTCACTGCAAAATGCCCACCCAGTTATTAAGGAAGCAGGATTAACTTACTGTGTACAGGAGAGCACTCCTTTGCAGTCACATGGAAAAGCAGGCTATGACTGGAACAGCACAGTGGAGAAGGGAAAGTCAACAGGATAGAAATGCAGGGCACAGGAAGGGTCCCAAACTGGAAGCAGTACACTTTATACTATTTATAGAGGGTGTCCAGCACAGCCCAGACATGCCAGGACCCTGCCGACGAGGGGGGCTGTCCTCAGGCATCGCTCCCTTCGGAGTCAGGGAAGGGCCCCGTCTTGGGCAGGGGGCAGGGGAAACGCTGCGGGGGGCCCACGGCTCATGAATTTCCTGATTCTTTCCTATGGTCCATTCTGTTTTCTGTCAACAGTGAGGAAATACACCCTAGCAAGTGACATCCAGTAATGCTTTAATTAACTGTAGTACTTCATGCTCCAATATGCACCGAGAAATCACTTCCAGATGGGGGAAATGAAAGGTATTTACACAAAAAGCAGTCCCTTTATTTTAAGGAAACTGATATCTCCCAAAGGTATAGAACTTTGAGGGTCTGAGAGACTATCTCTTTTGATAAATACTAGAATGAGACTGGAAATTTGGATTTGCAACACGGACTCTTTCTGCACTCCAGCTTCTCATGTGGCCATGTTTCCAAGGCTATTGTTTAAGTGGCCCAATGCAGTTCTAATGATTTTATTTTTAGAAATCTGACTTGGAGTAGATCAGAAGTGTGAAACCCTTGCTTTCACCGTCAGCAAGCTAGTTATTTTGGAGACTTCTCTTCCTAGGGAGAGGAATTACATTTTCAGCTGTGACCTTCTGGCATTTTCCCTAGCATTCCGCAAACAGGGGGACTAGATTTCCTTGTGCAACGGCAATCCAGGACGGGCTGGGGTAAGAGCCCCCCATCGGCAGCAGCCGCAGACCTGCTTGCTCGCCCCGTCCGCCCTGGGACTGTCACCCTGGTCTTTGGCAGTCTGCTATCAGTCCGTTTGATCAGCACCGAAGAGCCATCCTGGGCATGAGAGACCAGGCGTCTTTCTCTGGGGGGCAGGCAAAGTCCTAGGTACTAGTTCTTTGTTCTTTAAGAGAGGGAGGAGTGGGGACAGTTTCAATTCCAGAACTGAACTTGGAGGTCAAAACACTCTTGTCCGTTGTGGTTCCTGTCTCACTGTTATGATCCAAACGGAACTTTCTCCAGCCTGGGCACCTCTAAGCCAGCTATCAGGAAGTCTGTCCACAAGAAGAACAGCAGATCTTTATCAATCATAAATTATTAATATTTATTTTAACCACATAAAGTGTCTTCAAAGTTTTTTTTTTTTTTAAAGAGTTAGAGAAAGCCGGGGGGAGGAATGGGTACAATATCTAATTTAGCTGAGTAACAGTGTTGTTTGTTACAGTTATTACCAGTGAGTCCTCCTTCATGTTATTTTGAAGTGACAGTAATAGAACAAATCTGTTTGGGGCTTGGCCGTCAAAACTTTAAGAATTCTAGTCTGTATAGGGACAGCACAATTCTGGCATGATCCCTATCATCAACACAAGCTTAAAATTAAAGCTGCTGGATATTAGCAACGAATCTTTACCATGTTGGTACCAGCTCAATTGTATAGGAATTACACTTGCTTAGAGAGCCAGGATAAATATACATTTATGAAAATGTGCTACAGGAACACTGTGATAAAGCAAATTTCTCTCTATTGCAGTGGTTTTTAACAAAGGGGTAAACATTGTAATTACTTCTGTACCTGGCCCCACTCCAGACATACTGATTCAGAATCTCCAGGCAACTATACGTGTAAAAAGGGCCCCAGGTGATTCTGATGCGTACCCCCGGTTGAGAAACGTGCTCTGTCTTTAGAGGATGCATACACAGCATTCAGACCCCATCAACGAGACATTTCATATAACTCCTACTGACATCTGTTAGCTCCTTGGAGATTCCTGACAATGTAATAAATCAAGAGAGCAACTTCCCTGGCTGTGACCACCAACTGGGAGAAAACAGCAGCTTGACATCTCAATGCGTTACGGGGATGTCCAGAAGACGACTCCTCAGGAATGAACCAAAAAGAGAAGTGTGCATCTATAGACACCGAGAGGGACAAGAACCAGGTGGAGTCCGCCGGCTTCCCCGGCTCCCCAGGTTGACGACGGCTGGCCCAAATGGCTGTGACGTTTGCAGATGGGCCCATCGGCCCCCCTTTCAAGAGCAGGAAGAGAGGCTAACCTCCATTAGTGCGGGCGGTAGGACGTCACCGGAGTGAGACGACGGCTGTCCCGGCAAAGTGAAGTCTTGCCAGCTGCTCTGCCCGCGTGCTTGCCCAATCCCCTCCCCACCCTATCTGCCCTTTCCTATTTAGCCAGCTTTTCCTGAGAGCTCAGCCAAGGGCCGCACTTTCCTCCCAGCGCTGTTGAGTTTGAGATGCTCAGCACGTCAGAGTCACACGGACAAGCAAGAGGAGCCTGGAAGCTGAGGAACAAACAGGGCTCAGGATCAAAGCTGGGGGCGATGGACAGAGTCTGGGAGGAGGTTAACGGAGAGGGAAGGGGATTGGAGAACAAGAAGGGGGGAAATCATCAGTTCCTGGTCTGCTTTTCAGACCTTAGAGTGTCCTCCTGTGTGGCTATCACAAGTTGTATGGATTTTCAGGAAACTTCCTCTATCCTGAAAACCCATTTCTGAGTGCTATTTGATATCCCAATTTTATCCCGAGGCCTGTTACGTGCCTTCTCTGTAAAGAGCTCCTCCTTCCTCCTTAGCTCTCTCCCCACCTGGCCAGCAACTTGTTCCGAATTCCCGAAGAATGCCCACACTAACAGCGGCCCCCCCAAGGCTGTGGTCACGGTGAGCTGGGGTTCGGGGTCCCCGCGAACCTGGCCAATCAGGGCAGCTACCTGCTATGCTGCCCGTTCTCGCGCTGCAGGATGATGTGAGGACGGAGGCAGTTCTCTCTGCCAAGCTGTGCTGGCTGCGTGCCAGCGGACAGGACGGGCAGGCCAGGGGTCAGGGGTCGGGGTGTGTTCTGGGCTGGGCCAGGCTCTGAGCAGGTGTTTAAGGTCAACATTCTGTTCCTAAGGTATCCATGGACCTGGGTTCTTTCCCATTAGTAATAAAGTCATATGTCATTCTGGCACTTCACATCACCTTTGTTGTTTCAGATCATTCTGGAAAGTAATTTGGGCTTGAAAATAAATGGGCAGGAAGGGGATTAGAGGGCCCAGGCCTCCTGCACTGTCCCACAGCTTCATCTGAGGAGAAAGCCTAGGACAATTTTTCTAGGAAAACATCTTAGTTTCTCTTCACAGAAGGCAATCCCTCCTCTAGAAGTCAGGAGCAGGGTGGGAATAAAGAAATGGAGAAAATAATCTGCTTACGTCATGCAGTGAGTGTGCAGATATGGGTCTACCCCGACCCCCAAGCAAGGAGCCCTATGGCACAGAGGACACCTGCTTCCAAGGCCTGGCACATACAATCTTCCTGGGTGAGAGATACAGTGGGACTTTCTCCTTGGATGTATACAGAGGACTGCAGGTTAGGGGGAAACGGGAAGAACGCACTGCCCCAGTCATGACAATACGTACCAGGAAATGGATCTACAAGGAAGAGTGCTCCTGCCTCCATGGCCTTCATAAGGCAAGGCCAATGTCCTCCACCTGCCATTTGCCAACTCGGGCCCCAGAGCCACGCTCACGGAGCAGGGAGGACAAATCTTAGGGCCTGGCTACAGAGGTAACCTCAAACAGCGGCAGATGGAAGGGGGGAGACCCAGGGTTTCTCACCCAAGTTGCCTGCACAGGCACGGGAGACGGGGCCACAGGCCGGGCGATGTCACTGCAGAGGTGAGGCGGTGAGGCCAGTGACAAGGGTGGTGGTGGGACACAAGTGGACTGCAGGGCCCTTTCGCCCACCACTGCCTCTGCTGCAGGAATCCGGGACCAACTAAGGAGGCTTTTCATCACCCTGCCCTTGCTTGGCTTCTTGATCAGGATGCGAATCATGACAGGTCATGGGGAAGACTCATGAACAACCCAAATGTCCCAGGAAGTTTTAAGACTGATGATCTGAAAGTCAGGGTGAGCACAGGAGAGGTGGGCGGGGGGGGGGGGGGCTTCCGGGCAGCGGGGTGCTGAGGGTCATGGGCCAGGGGAAAAAAGTGCCCCGTGTAGGCTCCTACAGTCTCTTTTTAATCAGTTTCTCCAGCTTGCGGATACGAGAGGATTCCTGTTCCGGTGTGGGAGCCAGCAGGGACAGTGAGCTGGAGCCTTCTGGCCCCGAAGGCGGGGTGGGTAGCCTCTGGCGCAAGAGTTCCAGCATGCTGCTCTGCTCGCTTCTCTTCAGCCCCTGAGGTTGAAAGACAAAGGAGGATAATCATGAAATCTGGCCCCAGAAAGGCCTGAGGGGAAAGTGCAGTATCTGGTTGTGCAAACGGCATAATTACTCTAGGCTGAGGATGAACACTTTCTTCAGGGGAGTTACCAGCCCGGGCCAGTAGTAGCCCGGGAGAAAAGCAGAGGGAGGGAAAACAGATAAAAGGAAAGGAGAGAAAGAAGGGACAGCGTGGGGAAGGGTACTAGTCCTCTCCACTGCACTCCTTCTGCCCCCAGCCTTCTGGTTCTTGAAGGGACATGGAGGTACCAGCAGCATCAGGAAGTTAGCCTGGGATCCTTCTCCTCAGAAGACTTCTTAGAATCTGGTTTGCAGCATGGGGTCAGGCATATGCACTTTGAGAAAGCTCCCCAGGAGCCCATATCCCACCCCCCAGGCCCCGTTAAGAACCACTGAGTGCGACAAAGGTATGCAAGTGTGGACAAAACAAGGCACTGAACTAACCTTCATGTCCAGTATCTTCTGGAAGGTTTCTGTGTTGCAGTCCGTAAGGAGTTTGATATAGTTGTCAACAAACACCACCAATGGTTCGTGAGGGGCCATCACTACCTACCAGGGGAGAGAGACAGGAGTAGGCCTGCAGGGAAAGTCATGACTGCAAGGCAGGTGATCATTTCTCCCTGCTTGCAAGCTGACCACGAAACGGATTCTGTAAGATTTCCTTAAGCAACAGCAGCCCTAAGCTCAGAAATGTCCCGATGGCCTATTTCATCTCAAAATTCAATGAGAGCAATGTTTCTTAAATTTGCTAAAGCATAAATATCACCTGGGTTGCTTCTTAAGTGACAGATTTCTATGTCCCCCTCCTGAAGATTTTAACTCAGAAGGACCCGCGTGGGTCCCAGGTGATTTTTACATATCAGAACCATTTGTGAAACACCTTGTTGGAGAGTCTTCCTGTCTGGAGACAGGGATTCATGATACCTGCTCCTTCTGTCCTGAGGCACCTTTATCCCTGAGGGATGGGTCGCAAAAGCCATAGATCTAAGTGGATTTTCCCAAGGACAAAAATCGCAAAGCTGCCTCACTCTTCAAGACTTAAAATCTGAACTTCATTTAACTACATTGTTTAAATTGAAGATTAACATACAAATGGCATTGCGATCCTCAAATTCATTCCTACTTGGTTTTGGAATGCAGTGTCTGATTTTCTTCCTGCAGTAGACTGGTTTTGTTTTGAACTCCTGAGAATGGACCACAGAGGGGCAAGGAAGGAGTAGTTCAGTCAGAAATTCCCTGCAGACAGCTCCCAAGCTGCATGCTCTCCTCCCCGGTGAGGAAGACAGCTGTGGGGAGAATCGGATTAGGCTGCTTCCGAGTTCCTCAGGCCGGACCCTCACCTGGTCCCGTGCATGTCTCAGGTCCCATAGCTACTTTTCACTCCTGCCATCATTTGAGCCATTCTGTTTGGGAGACAGACCTGACGAGCCTGCAGGCCCTGCACTTTTAGGAACATTTCATGATAGTTCCACTTGTTCTCCAGCCTTCTCCCCTCCCCCAAGAGGCCCCCCTCTCTTCTCAAGGGCCGGTGAAAATCAGATACAGGTGCTCAAGGCTTCAGACATTTTCAACATCATCACCCACATATAATAATTTGTTAAATGGGGCTTTAGAAAGCCCATTTGCTGATTAGATTCAATTACTCCAACATCTGTTTGGAGTTCCTGTAAAGTTGCAGAGTACAGAAAGCCGAAGAGGTTTATGTGGAAGGGATTAACTGATACCTGGGCTGGAAATTCCTGCTGAGAAGCAAAGAGATCCTTGACTGAGACACTGATTCACCGTGACAACCCACCTAATTTCCAATCTTGGCCAAATCCCACTACAAGAGAATCCCTTTGCAAAGAAAAATTCATTTGTCAGAAAGAATTACTGATCCCCTGAGTAACTGTCCATTGACTTTCAACAATATCTGATGAGGCCAAAATCTAGTCCAGCCAAAGAATGTGGACAATCCTTTGGGACTGACGGACACAGGCCCTAATCTATACTTTCCAAACCAGTTCTACTTGGAATAAGTCATCAGATAACCAGCCCCTTTTAACAGAAACCCTGAAGAAGATACAAGCCCCACCTTGAGTATCATTTCCGCCCGAGTCATGCCTTTCACAACAATCTTAGTGTAACTGGCAGGTGCTTTCCTCACCACCTGTGAGCCAATGGAAGGTAGATCGAGCAGGACCATCTTCAAGGAATGGGTGTCCAGCAACAGCTGTGGGAATGAAGCAGAATATTACTAGCCACTTCAAAGGGACACAATGCTTAGTATACCTACGCCAATTAATACCATTTTCCTGATTTTAAATGTAATACATTGGAGAGAATTTGGAAAATAAACAAAATTATGAAAGGAAAAACATTCATTACAACTCCTACTGTCCAGGAAAAAACACGGAAGACACAGCTAAATGTGGTATATTCCTTTGAAAGTTGGTAAGAGAGTAGATCTTCAACGTTCTCACCACAAAATAGAAATGGTAATTATGTGACAGGATGGAGGTGTTACCTAATGCTGTGGTGGAAATCATTTTGCAATATATAAATGTATCAAATCAACACACTGTACCTTTAGACTTACACAGTATTATATGTCAGTTATATCTCAATAAAGCTAGAAAAAAGATGTGGTATAATTCCTGCCAGTCTATGTGTGTGTATACAAAACTCAACTAGAATGGCGCCTGGGTGGCTCAGTCGGTTAAGCATCTGACTCTTGATCTCAGCTCAGGTCTTTATCTCAGGGCCATGAGTTCAAGCCCTGTGTTGGGCTCCATGCTGGGCATGGAGCCTACTTTTAAAAAAATAAATAAAATAAAATAAAAAAACCCCCCACTAAGTTAGAATCATAGTATATATACAGTTTTATAACCTGGTTTTCCCAGATAATATATGAAGTTTTTTGTATTTTATTTTCCCATCTTGGCAGTCTTAAAAACTATTTTTAATGGCTATACTTACTCTATGGTGTGTGTGTACAAAACTTTATTTATTATTTATTTATAAGATTTTATTTATTTTAGAGACAGAGAATGAGCAGGGGGAGGAGCAGAGAGACAGGGACAAGCAGACTCTGCACTGAGGCAGAGCCTGATGGAGGACTTGATCCCATGACTTTGAGATCATGACCTGAGCCGAAATCAAGAATTGGACACAACTGACTGAGTCACCCAGGCACCCTTAGATTTTTACTACTATAAATAATGAATGCTGTGGCGAACAACTTTGTACAGACTAATTCTAGGTCTATCAAAGGCATTTCCTCAGGAGAGTCTTTGGGACAGATCAAAGGATAAGGACATTGTAAGGTTTTTGATACGTATCTTGAACTGCTTTCAAACGGAATGTGGACCTACTCATATATCTGCCAGAAGTGCAGGCTACACCCTCCTCAGCACTGAAAACGGTCGTAAAAATCTTGCTTATTCAACAGGTAAAAAGTGGTAACTTGGTATTGGTGTATATATAATATATATGTATAGAGAGAGAGAGAGAAGAGAGAGAGAGGTAGAGAGATATCATAATTTTCTTCTTTAAAGTAAGCTCTACGCCCAATATGGAGCTTGGACTCAAGATTTTGAGCTCAAGAGTTGCACACTTCACCGACTGAGCCAGCCAGATGCCCCAGTATTGCTGTATTTTTGGATGTTAGTGAGGATGTAGAAGATGAAACCAAATTTAAACATCAGTATCTTGGTAACAATCTGCCTTTTCCTTCCTTCGTTCCTTCCTTCCGTTCTCTGGATGCCAATTATTTGGAAGGGTATTAACCTTCCTGGTTGCCCACCAACTGCCAGGAAAGATGCTAGGGATGTTTCATCTCATTTAATCTTTACAAGAGTCTGCCCCATAGCTATTTATTGTTCCCATTTTATAGATGACAAAATCAAAGTTCTAGAGGTAAATAACTTGCTGAAAGTATGTCACATGATGGATAGGGGTTAGATGTATCTCACGTAATGGAGAGGTGTTGGATGATGAGGTGGACAGGACGCTGGATCTCCATTTCCTGCTGCCCTGAGCTGTGCTATGGAACAGTGTTGGCTTAGAGTTCACACTGTTTCCTGCTGACTCCACACGTACCACTAAGCAGCTGTGCTGTTGGCAAGCAGGTGGCAGGGAAATGGCTGAAGCCTCCAAGGCCATATACACTCTGGCCTGCTCTGGCAGTTTAGGAGAAGAGAATCACATACCCACCAAAGGTGGCAGTGGGGTGACAAACCACTGCTCTGATGGTGAATCTTTTTTTTTTTTAAACATTTTTAAAAGATTCTATTTATTTATTTGACAGAGAGAGAGCACAAGCAGAGGGAGTGGCAGGCAGAGGGAGAGGGAGAAGCAGGCTCCCCGCTGAGCAGGGAGCCCGACGCGGGGCTCAATCCCAGGACCCCGGGATCATGACCTGAGCCGAAGGCAGACGCTTAACCGACTGAGCCACCCCGGTGCCCCGCACTCTGATGGTGAATCAATCTTATGTTTAGGACAAGGCCTGCTTTTTCTGCCACTACCGCTCCTCTCAGAAAGCCTTTCATAAGTATATGGAGCAGGGACGGAATGGGAGCCCTTAGGGCCTGGGACGTTGCTTTCCCATCCCCCTGTGCTTTGCTATGGACAGGAGAATAACCAACTAAAGGTAGGATAAACTCATTAATGAGAGACACCATTGACTTAATGGTCATGTGATTATAATTTTGACAATAGTATAAAAGTTTGGAGAAGACATCTATGTTTTACTTGGAATTACTTAGTAGAAATATTGCTCTCAAAAAATGGTGAGGTGTTGACAAACGGATTCTAAAGTTTATATGCAGAAGCAAAAGACCCAGAATAGTCAACACATTATTGAAGGAGGAGAACAAAGTTGG
Source organism: Mirounga leonina (assembly GCF_011800145.1). NCBI lineage: Eukaryota > Metazoa > Chordata > Mammalia > Carnivora > Phocidae > Mirounga > Mirounga leonina. The sequence goes on from NW_023270503.1 coordinate 2,521,296, forward strand.
AGGACTGACACTACCTTACTTCAGGATTTATTATCAAGCTTCAGTAATCAAGACGGGGTAGTGTTGGTGAAGAACAGACAAACAGATCAATGAAGCAGAATACAGAACCCCCACAAATACAGCCAACTGATCTTTCACAAAGGAGCAAAAGCAATATAGTGGAGCAAAGACCGTCTTTTCAACAAATTGTGCTGGAACAACTGGACATCCACGTGCAAAGGAAATGAACCTAGAGAAGGACCTTCCACCCTTCACAAAAATTCAGAACGGATCACCGACCTAACTGTAAAACACAAAACTAGAAAACTCCTAGAAGATAACATAGGAGAAAACCTAGATGACCTTGGGTATGGTAATGATTGTTTATACATAACACCAAGGACATGATCCATGAAAGAAGTCAGTGATAAGCTGGACTTCATTAAAATGAAAAACTTCTGTTCTGCAAAAGACAGTAATCAAGGGAATGAGAAGACAAGCCATAGACTGGGAAAAAACATTTGCAAAAGACATATGTGATAAGGGAATGTTACATAAAATATATAAAGAACTCTTAAAACTCAACAATAAGAAAACAACCCAAATTAAAAAATGGGCAAGGGGCGCCTAAGTGGCTCAGATGGTTAAGCATCTGCCTTCGGTTCAAGTCATTATCTCCAGGTCCTGGGATCAGGCCTGCATTGGGCTCACTGCTCAGCGGGGAGCCTGCTTCTCCCTCTGCCTCTCCCCTCTGCTGGTGCTCTCGCTCTCTCTCAAATGAATATATAAAAAAAATTAAAATAAATAAATAAATAAATAAATAAAAATGGGCCAAAGACCCTATAGACACCTCACGAAAGAAGATACACAGATGGCAAATAAGCATTTTTTTTTTTTTAAGATTTTATTTATTTGCGAGAGAGAGAGAGAATGAGAGACAGAGAGCATGAGAGGGAGGAGGGTCAGAGGGAGAAGCAGACTCCCTGCTGAGCAGGGAGCCCGATGCAGGACTCGATCCCGGGACTCCAGGATCATGACCTGAGCCGAAGGCAGTCGCTTAACCAACTGAGCCACCCAGGCGCCCCAGCGAATAAGCATTTGTAAATACGCTCCACATTATATGTCACCAGGGAAATGCAAATTTAACCAACAAGATACCACTACACATCTATTAGAATGGCCAAAATCCGGAACACTGACAATACCAAATGCTGATGAGGATGCGGAGCAACAGGAACTCTCACTCGTTGGTGGGAATGCAAAATGGTACAGCCACTTTGGAAAATAGTTTGGTGGTTTCTTACAAAACTAAACATACTTTACCAAACAACCCAGCAATAGTGTTCCTACGTTGTTTACCTAAAGGAGTTGAAAACATATGTCCACAAAAAAACCTATACACAGATGTTTCTAACAGGTTTATTCATAACTGCCAAAACTTGGAAGCAACCAAGATGTCCTTTAGTACCTGAATAAACTGTGGTAATCCAGAGAATGGAATATTATTCAGTGCTAAGCAGAAATGAGCTATAAAGCCATGAAAAGACATGGAGGAACTTTAAATGCATACTACTAAGTAAAAGAAGCCAATCTGAAAAGGCTATATACTATATGATTACAACTATATGACATTCTAGAAAAGGCAAAACTATGGAAAAAGTACAAAGATCAGTGGTGGCCAGGAATTGGGGATGGTGGATGGGATGGATACTTGGAGCGCAGAGGATTTTTAGGGCAGCGAAACTACTCTGTATGATACCATGATGATAGATATATGCCACGATACACTTGTCTGAACCCACAGAATGTAACACCAAGAGTGAACCATAATGTAAACTACAGACTCTGAGTGATGATGATGTGTCAATGTAGGTTCAGCAATTGGAACAAATGTACCAATCTGGTACAGGATATTGATAATGGATGAGAGGCCATGCTTCTCATGGGGGCAGGGAGGCATTTGGGAACTCTCTATACCTGCCCCTCAGTTTTGTTGTGGGCCTTGAACTGCCCTAAAAAACATAAAGCCTTAATTAAAAAAAACTGTGAGTAAGCTACACTAAGGAAAGAATAATTCCATGTAGTAGTGTGGCTAGTTAAACCTCCGTCAGTCATTCCACCTGGGGCATTTTTAACTCTTCTTGGTTTCCAGAGATGAAAATTCTTACTCTCCTACTATCTGTTTTTTGAAAAGGCCATGAGTTTACAGAGTAAAGTACCTAAGCATGCATAGGAGAGATGAGGATAGACTGCTTGAGGCCTATACGAGGAGCCCAGCATCAGAACACTTCTCAGAGCCCACTAGAGACGATCACTGCTTTTGCTCAGAGGGAACCCAATACATGCCTCTGAAGAATAAGCATGCTAAATCCCAGGTAGATTAAAAACACAGATATGAAAAGAAAAACTTTAAGAAGAAAACAGAGATATTCTTATTACTTATAGGTAGAGAAGAATGTGAAACAGGACAGATTGAAAAATCTATTACCTTAAAATGAGGCTATATCAAAAGGTACATAAACAAAGGAAAGACACAAACAGAAAAGGGTATCTGCAGTACTGGCAAAGGAGTAATATTCAGAATACATAAAGATTCCTACAAAGCAACAACAACAAAAAAGATCAGCAACCCCAATAGCAATAATAACACCAACAGTGGGGCAAAGATTTGAACAGGCAATTCACAAAAGCAGAAACTCAAGTGCTCACAAGGCATCTGATATGATACTTGACGTTATTAGTAATCCAGTAAATGCAAATTAAAAACACAATTTTATACTGTTTCATAATCATCAGAGAGGCAAAAGTAAAAAGGCGGATAACACCAAATGTTGGCATGGATGTAGTGCAATGAAATTCACACTTGTGGTAAGAGTACAAATTAAAGCACTTTGGGGGGAATTCAGTAATGTTTTCCTACCTGGGGATGTGCATAACCCATAATACAGCCCTCACACGTACATCCTTTAGAGAAATTCTTGCCCATGTGAAAAATGTTCCCTGCACCCACTGTTTGTAAAAGCAAAAGACTGGAAACAATCTAAATGTCCATCAACAGCTGAATGGATAAACGACTGGTGGCATATTCACACAATGGAATAGGATACTGAAGTTAAAATGAATGAATTCAAAAAACATACATCAACATGGATACATCTCAAAAAACTATGTTAGGCAAAAAAAGCAAGCCGGGAAAGGATAGGTATATTGCCATTTATATGAAATTTTAAAATGCAAACAAAATCACATTTAATTTGAGAATATATACAGATGCAACATACCAAAATACACATGGGAATGATAAAAATAAAAATCAGAGTAATGGTTACCTCTGGGCCTGGAGGGAGGGGAATGGCAGCGCACGGTACACAGGGGGCTTCAGTAATAACTGTAATGATTTAATTTAAAAAATCTAAAGAAAATGTGGGAACATGTTAAGATTTGACTGAGCTGGGGCGCCTGGGTGGCTCAGATGGTTATGCATCTGCCTTCGGCTCAGGTCATGATCCCAGGGTCCTGGGATCGAGCCCCACATTGGGCTCCTGGCTCAGCGGGGAGCCTGCTTCTCCTTCTCCCTCTGCCTCTCTCCCTGCTCATGCTCTCTATCTCTGTGTCTCAAATGAATAAATAAAATCTTAAAAAAAAAAAAAAAGATTCGACTTAGCTAAGTGTTAATGCCAGTATTCTTGACATTAGTTTCTATACTTTTGTTAACTGGGAATATTTTTTTTTCTTTTTTTTTTTAAAGATTTTATTTATTTATTTGAGAGAGAGAGAATGAGAGAGAGCACATGAGAGTGGCGAGGGTCAGAGGAAGAAGCAGACTCCCCGCAGAGCAGGGAGCCCAATGTGGGACTCGATCCCGGGACTCCAGGATCATGATCTGAGCCGAAGGCAGTCGCTTAACCAACTGAGCCACCCAGGCGCCCCTCTTTTTTTCTTTTAATATTTTATTTATTTATTTGACAGAGAGAGACACAGCGAGAGAGGGAACACAAGCAGGGGGAGAGGGAGAGGGAGAAGCAGGCTTCCCGCAGAGCAGGAAGCCCGATGCGGGGCTCGATCCCAGGACCCTGGGATCATGACCTGAGCCGAAGGCAGACACTTAACCATCTGAGCCACCCAGGTGCCCCCCCCCCCCTTTTTAATATGTTATTTGATGCCTGGTAAGGATTTAACTTTATCTTCCATGCAGCAAATTTTCAGAGCCCTGTCAAAATTAAAGCCAGGTCTTTGCACTATTTGTTGGTGGGAAAAGATAATTATGTTTTAAAACATATGGGGATACTTCCTACTTTTTCTATCTTCCCACTTCCCAGAGACATATTGTATGCATAAATAATTGCATAGTCTTAAGTGACAGGAAAAGTTTTGAATGAGCTTGACATAATTCTTTGGGTCTCCCATATCTTGAGACATAGGACATATTCAGTCCCTGGCCAGTCACAATAAAATTCCGTTCTCACCAGACAGCTGAACAGATGGAAACCTTGGTCTCAGGTTTTACAAAAAGCAATGAGGTCAGAAAAGGCAAAAGCCAGTCTGACAGGCTTTGCAGCTGTCTGTGGGAAGTGCAGGTGAAGGCTCCATTTATCATGGAAATCTGCTGGTTTTCATCTTTGAAAATAGCTAATAGTTCATCTCCTTAGGCATGAAGCATTGGGCAAGAGGTGGTCATCAGCCAAATTTGTTTGAGCCTCAGAGAAAACTTTTGGGGTGGTACAGTTCCTGTTGTTCGTGTGCTGTTGGGGTGCAGGGCTGGCCAGCCTGTGTCTGTGGAAGGTCATCACCCAGACATGAAAAGTTTGAGGGTTCATTTCTTTTCTTTTTTTAAAAGATTTATTTATTTTTTTGACAGAGAGAGACATAGCGAGAGCAGGAACACAAGCAGGGGGAGTGGGAGAGGGAGAAGCAGGCTTCCCGCAGAGCAGGGAGCCCGATGTGGAACTCGATCCCAGGCCCCTGGGATCACGACCTGAGCCGAAGGCAGACGCTTAACGACTGAGCCACCCAGGCGCCCTCTTCTAAGATTTATTTAAGAGAGAGAAAGAGTGCAAGAGAGCACGAGTGAGAAAGCACATGAGCATGAGTGGGGGAGGGCCAGAAGGAGAGAGAGAGAATCTCAGACTACCCCCTGAGCGAGGAGCCCAACGTGGGGCTCGATCTCATGACCCTGAGAGATCATGACCTGAGCCGAAACCATGAGTGGGATGCTTAATTGACTGATTCACCCAGGCACCCCCAGAGGGTTCTTTTCTTTTTTTTTTTTTTTAAGATTTTATTTATTTATTTGACAGAGAGAGCGCAGGAGCAGGCAGAGCGGCAGGCAGAGGGAGAGGGCGAAGCAGGCTCCCCGCTGAGCAGGGAGTCCAACGAGGGGCTGGATCCCAGGACCCTGGGGTCATGACCTGAGCCCAAGGCAGTTGCTTAACCAACTGAGCCACCCAGGTACCCCAGGAGGGTTCATTTCTTAAAAAGCCTCCTACAGGGGCGCCTGGGTGGCTCAGTCGGTTAAGCATCTGACTCTTGATTTTGGCTCAGGTCATGATCTCAGGGTTGTGAGATGGAGCCATGTGTCAGGCTCCATGCTGGGTGTGAAGCCTGCTTAAGATTCTCTCTTCCTCTGCCTCTCTCCCGACCCTTCCTCTCTAAAAAAAAAAAAGAGCCTCCTACAAATCTTGGGGGGCAACATGACCATCACTAGTGGTGAAAACACTGAGAAGATAAAGGCACATTCCCAGAAGGTATTAATTATTTTTTTTAGAAGGTATTTATTTAGTAAAGATTTATCATTTTAGAGACAGAAAGAGCATGAGCGGGCAGGAGGAGGGGCAGAAGGAGAGAGAGAATTCTGAAGCAGACTCCCTGCCGAGCAGAGCCTTACATGGGGCTCCATCCCAGGACCCTGAAATCATGACCTGAGCTGAAATCAAGAGTTGGCCGCCCAACCAACTGAGCCACCCAGGCACCCCTATTTTTCACCTTTAGAGCTTTAATCCAACTGGAATTGTTTTTTTTTAATCGAGATTCAATTCATATATAATAATATCTACCCTTTTAAAGTATGACTCAGGGTTTTTTTTTTTTTTTTTAGTATATTCACAAGGTTGTGCAACCATAACCACTATCTAGTTCTGAAACATGTCATCACTCCACAAAGAAACCCCATACCTCTTTGCAATCACATCCTGTTCCCTCCTTTCCCCTTGCCTTCACCAACCATGAATCTACTTTCTTTTAGATTTGCCTGTTCTGGAAATTTCACGTAAATGGAATCATACAACATGTGGCCTCTTATATCTGGCTTCTTCCACTTAGTGTAATGTTTCCAAGGTTCCAAGTACTTCGTTCCTGTTTATGGCTAAATAATACTCCCTTGTGAGATTATACCACATTCCTTTCTCCATTCATCAGTTGATACACATTTGAGTTGTTTCTACTTTTTGGCTATTATGAATAATGCTGCTATGAACATCCGTGCACAAGTTTTCGTGTGAACATACTTTTCCAATTCTTTTGGGTATGTATCTAGGAGTGAAATTGCTGGGTCGTATGGTAACTCTATGTTTCACTTTTCGAGAAACTGCCGAAGTGCTTCCCACAATTTCGGCATTTTACATTCTCACCAGAAGTGGAGGAGAGTTCCAATTCCTCCATGTCCTTACTGGAACTGATTTTTGTCTATGGTGTGGGGTAAAGGTCAAGAATAATTTTTTCCCCCATTTGGATATTCAATTAGCACTATTTATTGAGAAGACCATCCCTTCCCAACGGAACTACAGTACCACTAGGTCATAAATCAAGTGTCTACATATGTGTGGGTCTATTTCTGAACTGGATTCTGTTCTGTTGGCCTATCTGTCCCTGCTGCCAGGACCGCACAGCCCTAATTAAGACAGCATTAAAGTAAGTCTTGATATCCGGAGATGTAAGTCCTCCGACTCTGTTTTTTTTAAAAGATTATTTTAGGTATTCTTTTTTTTTTTTTAAAGATTTTATTTATTTATTCATGAGAGACAGAGAGAGAGAGGCAGAGGGAGAAGCAGGCTCCCAAGGAGCAGGGAGCCCGATGCGGGACTCGATCCCAGGACCCCGGGATCATGACCTGAGCCAAAGGCAGACACTTAACCATCTGAGCCACCCAGGCGCCCTATTTTAGGTATTCTTAAGTCTTTTGCATTTCTACCTAACTTTTAGAATCAGCTTATCAGTTTACACCCACACTCCCATACACCCTCCAACCCAACCCTTGGTGGTTTACTATATCTATAGATTAATTCTGGAAGAATTGACATCTTCTTAATATTGAGTCTTTTAATCTATGAACTTGAGCTACCCTGCCATTTTAATGTTTCTTAATATTGTGTTGTTTTCTGTGTAGAAGACTTGAAAATTTTTTGACAGATTTATTCCTGGGCTGTTTCCTGATGCTACTGTATACGGTTTCATTTAAAGTTTTCATTTCAAATTGTTTGTTGCTGGGATATAAAAATATGAAAAATAATTTTAATACTGACCTTATATTCTACAACTCTGCTAAATTTGTATTCTAATAGTTTACCTGTAGATTTCTGGGGATATTGTCATTCATAATCATATTCTCTGTGAAAAATAAGTTTTACTTTCTTTTAAATCTGTACCTATCTTTTATTTAAGAATCAATTTCCTTTTTGTCTTACTTATTGTTCTGAACAACAGAACATCAAGGGCAATATAGGAGAGAAATGGCTAGAGAGAAACGGTGGTAGCAGACATCCTTGTCTTATTCCTAGTGTGAAGAGAGAATCTTTCTATAATTGACCATTAAGCGTGTTTATTGTAATGTTTATTTCATTTACTGATTCCTTGATTACCCAAGCTTACTTGGTCCTTCCATCTCCAGGGCCTTGCTGACCCTGCTGATGGTTGTAAACTCCTCTGGGGTGTGGCTATGTCTGTCTCCTTGCTGTGTGAGGCACAACGGGAGGACCCTTTTGACTGAGTGGTAGAAGCTCTCAGTGGGAAGGATGATCTCATAGAAATCAAGGTGGGCCACAGCCTAATGAGACAGAGAAACGTGAGTGACTGGGTAGGTAAGAGATGCAAAAAGCTCGCAAAAGGGAGAAAGCTTCACAACTGGGACAGTAGCACATGCGCACAAAAATTGGAAGGAGAAAGTTTGGTTTTTCTGAACATAAGTTCTTTTCTTTAAAAACTTTTTTTAATTAAAAAAATTTCTAAGTAGGCTCAGCATGAAGAAGCACAACATGGGGCTTGAACTCACGACCCTGAGGTTAAGACCTGAGCCGAGGGCGCCTGGGTGGCTCAGTTGGTTAAGCGGCTGCCTTCGGCTCAGGTCATGATCCTGGAGTCCCGGGATCGAGTCCTGCATCGGGCTCCCTGCTTAGCAGGGAGCCTGCTTCTCCCTCTGACCCTCCTCCCTCTCATGCTCTCTATCATTCTCTCTCTCTCAATAATAAATAAATAAATAAATCTTAAAAAAAAAAAAAAAAGACCTGAGCCGAGATCAAGAGTTGGACGCTTAACTGACTGAGCCACCCAGGTGCCCCTGAACAGAAGTTCTACAATCAGAAAATCTAGAAGGAAGCTAGATTAATTTCAGGGAGCATGGGGTTTTATGTCAATTCTCAAAATAAAATTTTATTTTGGATTACTCATGAGTAGGGTAACACCAGTGTTATTTTTCTGGTAAATTTTGTTATTATGGAGAAGTTGAAACATGTATGAAGTCCACAGACTAGTATAATGACTCCTTACGTACCTGCCACGCAGCTGCTACCACCAAAGACACTGTCATTCTCATCACACCGCATCCATGCCTCTAGTCCAGCGGCTCTCACCAGGGGTGGTTTGGCTACACCCTCACTCGTGCTCGGATGTTTGGCAATGTCTGGAGACATCTTCCCTTGTCAAAATCGGGAGGGTGTTGCTGGCAGCTAGTGGGTAGTGGTGCGGGGTGCTGGTAAACATCCCACAATGCACAGGACAGCCCCACAGTGAAAGGTTCCCTGGCCTGAAATGTCAACAGTGCGGGGGGTGAAAACCCTGCTGTCAATGCTCCGTATCCCTCACTTAATTTTTTTGAGGTAAAATGTACATATATTGGAATGTACGATTCTGAATTGCATAATTCTGACAAATGCGTTTAGCCTTGTAATGCACACCCTCTCCTAAGTTTCTGTTTAAAACCTTTATCAGATGCAACCATCTTACTTCTATTCCTACTTTGCTGAGATGGTGGTGTTTTTAAATCTATCGCTTATGGGTATTACATTGTTATTGATCCACTTGCTTTTTTTAAAGGAGTGCTTAAAAACACCCTACCACACTTTGGAGATTTACTGAGAACTGTGCCCAAGAATAACCATCCTATTTTCTCATTTTTTCCAACTGCCATTATGTATGTACTACCTGATTCTCTTTTTCCTTTTCCTTGGTGTTTGGGCTTAAAAGACAAAAATCTAAATTTTGCTTTAAATATTTTTTCCAGGTGGTTTTGAATTATGTGAATTTTTAAAAAGTTAATATGGTCAAAATGTGTGTGTGTGTGTGTGTGTGTGTGTGTATATATATAATGGAATATTATTCAGCTGTAAGAAGGAAGGAAATTTTGAAACATGGATAAACCCTGAAGACACGCTAAGTGAAATAAGCCAGACACAAAAGGACAGATATTGTATGATTCCACTTAGATGAGGTACGTAGAGCAGTCATATTCACAGGGACAGGAAGCAGAATGGTGGTTGTCAGGAGGGAAGTTACTGTTTAATGGGAATGGAGTTTCAGTTTAAGAAGATGACGAGGTCTGGAGGTGGACGGTTGCACAACAGTAGTACTTAATACTACAGCACACTTAAAAATGGTTAAAATGGTCAACTTTTTGTTATGTATGTTTTGCCACAATAAAAACAAGGTCAATATGTATATAAAGATAATATAAAGGAAAAGAAAATAACTTCACAGCTCAAAACATTTCAAACTCCGTAATATGATAGATCTGGAAGGGGCGTGTGAGAGTCTGATGCAGTGCTCTTATTTAAACATGAGGAAACTGAGCCTAGAGTGGGGAAGCAATGGCTCATGATCACAGGAACCATTAACAGCAGAGTAAGGACTGGACCTTAAGTCTCAGGGTCCTTTTTCCCACACCATATTGTGGGGCTTTCTCTATGGTAATTTTGTGCAAATGGATTCTATTTCTATTGATTGCTCAGTCACAGATACCATCGCCATAAGACTAATTAATGACCCTGCAAATCCCGTAAGATTCTCTGAAAGATCACGATCTAGGAAGAAGCATTATAAATATCGGTATGGTTCAGTTCCATGTGCCCTTGCAATTGCTCAAGAGGACTCTGGGGCCCACAGATAAATAATTCACTTTATGTAGTAATCAGGAAGAAGAGAATAAAGAGCAGGAAGATGTCGCCTTTCCTATTTTCGGCACAAGTATTGAAGATAATCTAAATTTAGGATCTAGTAGTGCCTTTGTGGCAAAGCAAAGGCAGCTGAGATTAGGCTAAATCTTAGCTTTCAATTCCACAGCTTTTGTGAAAGCTTGGATTAGAACTGCTACAAGACCTGAGTCAGAATCTGTTGCAGTCTTTGTTAACTACCTGATTCCTACGGTTCTGCTGCCCAAGTAAACCATGCCTCCAGCCATAGGACTGCTTGAGTTTCTCAGCTCAGATTTTCGGGGCAAGCGTGGACCTGGCTACACCTGAACTTCATGTGGGAATCCATCAAGGGTCACCTTGCCCTGCAGTTCCCACCCGTGCCCTCTTCCAAGCTGGGCTCCCTTATTACCCACTCCCATTTGCCTTGTGAACAAAGTAAAATCCCAGCTTCACAGATGGTTTTCTCATCCACATCTCAAAGCAGAAGTTAATACTGGCCAAACTGCTATTTTTCAGAAGATATGGGCTTCGACTCCAAGCTGATTATTTTAACATTCTTTTGAAAAAGAGAAAATCTGAGGAACATAGATATGATATTGGATTTATGCGACAATATGAAAATATCATGGTTATCAGACGCTAAATCAGCTAGTATGGCCCAGGCAAAGCTGCAAACTCATGAAAACATGTTCCCAACGAGCCAACTTTATGTTCCAGTGGCTTCATCAAGTCTAGAGAGAACATTAGTAACTCGTAACTCTAAAGCTTCTCTTAGATACACAGGTCATTACCCCACATCCTCTCTGATTATACACAACAGTGAGGTGGACAGAATGAATTCCCAGTGAACAGGTACTGATGAAACTGGAGACATGCTGAGGCATTATTCTGCTGTCTCCAATGGAGAGAATTACTTCTATGCTTATGACATTGAAGAGTCAAGAATTTCAAAACACTGAAACTCTACAGTCAGTGTCTGTCTGAATCCATGCAACCCCCCAGGAAGCTTTCTGAGACAATACTTTTGACTCTGGCTTTTAAAGCTGGTCAGCCAGATAGCCTGCAGCAAGTAGCAACCAGATGTCATTACCAGGTGAGGCGGGTACTGAAAGCAGAAACAAAGGCACGTTCTTGGTCTGAGAAAGCGAAAATTAGGAAGAGCTGGAATCTGCCAGGGGCTTACATGTGCCAGGCACTGCATCAAGCACTTGACGTGCACGGTCTTGTTCAGTCCTCACAACTGCCCTGCAAGGTGGGACCACGTCATCCCCATTTTCCAGATGAGGACACTAATGTGCTGGGAGGTTTGTCGAAGGACAAGCAGTTGCTGTGTTGCAGAGAGAGGATTTAGCTGCACACCTTCATGATTCTGCACCCCAGGATCTTCATGCTCACACCATACTGCTTTTTCATAAGCTGGAAAGGCGATGGCCTTACAAAAAGAGTATAAAAACTTTTTGTATAAGTACAAAAGGAGTATAAAAAGAGTATAAAAAGAGTATTAAAATAGAGTGCACATATCAGATTCAAGAGATTCCTGATGTTCACAGATATTACATCTCCGGCTTCGACACTTCACGAGAGATCCATGATGCACCGGGCACATGCCAACTTGCCGTCTTCCGGGGACATGACTCGGGTCGGCAACGCTTGAGGGCCCAGGGTGAGGGCAAGTCACTGAGCTGGGAAACAGCTGAGCCTCTACCAAGTCGACTAACTTGGTGGAAGAGCAAGACTTACGGAAATGTCTTGAATTATATTATCTTACTTACAAATGTTGTTGGGAGTTCTTTCAAATATAAAATGTAACTGGAACAGGTTCAATGGTGCTACACAGAGGTCTAGAGAGGATTTATTTTAGTGAATATATGAGAATCATTTGTGATCAGTACATGAATAGCTTGTATCTGAATAGGTGTCTGTCAACAATTAGGGGCTGAATTATTGTTTCTGTTCTTAAAGCAGCTTAAACTGTTCTCCAAATTCAGCTGCTCAGATTTCAGACGGTCTGGATAGGTGGTGGCTGAAAAGAGGCGACTCCGCTGCAGCACGTAGCTCAGCTCACCAGTGCCGAGGGGACACAGCCGGTGAGGAGAGGTCTTGAAGCACAGAGTTCAAGTGAACAGAGCGGGGCTAATCAAGGGAGGCTTCTCGGGTGAGGTGGACAGCGTCTCAGTGCCAAAAGGAGAAGCCTTTCTTTGCTTGCTACTCTGGAGTGGTGTCTGCCCAACCACTGCGGGATCCAAAATAATCAGAGCCTTTGCGGCTCCCTCTGCCTGGACCTTTCACTCCTAGTTCTTCTCAAGCGCCAGCTCTCGGAGGAGCGTCTGCGGGGTGTCCAATCTGAAGCCATGACTCCCTCATGCCCCTAAGATTTTCTTGCACAGAACCTAGTTTTATACCCTTTGGCCTACTCAAGGTAAAACTATCTTCTCATTTACTTGTTAACTCACATCTTATCTGTCTCTTCTTACTAGGCTGTGAGCACCACGAAGGAAAGAGCTTTTCTGTTTTGTTCACTGCGGTACGCCTGGGCCCAGCACAACAGCTGGGCGCTCAACAAAAGTGGCTTAAATAAGTGGATGAATTAAGCTGCCAGGTCATCCTTCTGTCCCCAAACGCGAAATCGGCAATTTTATTTCTTCAGAGTAAATCCCTACTAGAAAGATTTGTGTTTGACCTAAGACAAAAGCCATAAGAAAAAGACTCTGTACCGATTCTTCTCACCTGTTCTGCTCCCACCATGCTAATTGGCTTGCACTTGAAGAGGTGGGTGATGAACTTGGGAATGAAGGAGCTGTGAATAAAAAAAAGGGACAAATTAGGCTTATTCTCTCTCTCTCTTAAGATTTTACTTATTTTAGAGAAAGCATGCACCAGTGAGGGTGAGGAGAAGAGGGAGAGGGACAAGCAGACTCCATGCTGAACGCAGAGCCTGACGTGGGGCTCGATCTCATGACCCTGAGAGCATGACCTGAGCCGAAATCAAGAGTCGGATGCTTAACAGACTGAGCCACCCAGGTGCCCCAGGCTTATTCTCTTTTTGGTAAAGAACTGCAGAAACTTTTTTAAGATTTATTTATCCATGAGAGAGAGAGAGGCAGAGGGAGAAGCAGGCTCCCCGCAGAGCAGGGAGCCCGATGTGGGGCTCGATCCCAGGACTGCAGGATCATGACCTGAGCCAAAGGCAGACACTTAACCGACTGAGCCACCCAGGCGCCCCAGAAACTTTTTTAAAGGCCCTACTTCCTTCCACAAGAAAACAGAAATCAAAGTAGATGCTACTGTGGCCTCCTGGCATTCACTGCCTTCTGTTTCTTTCCAGCCCAAACCCTGGTTTTATTTAGGTATATGTGGTTTTAGAATGCTGGGGAAAAGCTGATCCCTCCTAAACTGCAGAGGTGAATTCTAATTAGCCTCAGCCAGTCAGAACATGGCATTCCCTTGTTGACTGTTGCTGGTCCTGAGGTGGGGACATGATCTAAGCCAGCCAATCAGACCAGAGGAATGGACTTCATTGCATGGCTGGGGGAAGTCTTTCTCTCCTTCTTCAGGGTATTCTTACATTTGGACAGAACACCTAGAGCCACTTTGCCACTATTCTAAGGATGAAGCCAGCCCCAAGGAGAGCAGGGTAGAGTAAGGAACTTGGGTCCTTAGTGACATTGCTGAACCACTGAATCAACCACCTTTGGATGTGCCCTACCTCTGACCTTCTGGTTATACGAAATACAAAGTTCATCTTATGTTTAAGTGAGTTTAAGTCACGGCTTCTATTACTAGCATCTGAAAACACCCTAACAGACAAGATAGTGAGATAGTTATAGGATGTTAAATGCAAAGACAGGAAATAATTGCAAAGGGAGTAACTCTCAGAACAAGGGAAAAAATATATGATCTCTGAAAAATTTACTGGGGACTGAAGGGCAAGCTGGTTTGGGGAAAGGGAGAAGGAATTTTAATAGGGCAGGAGGGCTTTTTAGAAAAAACTGTGGGGCTTGAGTAGGGAAAGCTGTTGTACAGGTGCAGAATGGAAGGTGTGGGGATGAGAAATGCCTATAACCAAGGCCAGACCCAGGGTGGACTGACGAGGAGAACATAGGGCCCATGACCAAGGGAGGAGGGATAATAAAACAGGGTGTGGAGGTCAAGATAAAGGCTGGCTAGCTCCCTCCTCTCCCACTCTGCAAAAGCTGCTCTCAGGGCCATGCCTCCCCCTCTCCGATCTCTCTACACATCTGTGCCTGCTCAAATACCCCATGGAGTACTGGTCACCTCACTGGAATGGCACTGGCACCTCAATTCCAGCGTATCCGGGACTCAGCCCCACCCTGGAACCCAGGCCCAGTGGACCCGAGCTCACCCACCCAGTCATCCAAGCCAGAAACCATGAGTTCCTCGAGACTGCTCCCTCGGCCGTCCACCCCAATAGCACTCAGTTTCCAGCCCTTCGGCTGCACTCCCTTCCTCGGCCTCCTGACCATGCCCACCACTGCTGCCCTTACCCTTCTCACTGAGCTCTTTCAATTCTTTCCTAACTGGTCTTGCTGCCTTCAGCCTCATCTTTGCTAACCATCAGCTGCTGAAGGGATTTGTTGCAGATGCAAACATGCTCAAGACCCTTCCCTGATTAAAATTCTTGTAATGGCTGCAGACAAGGCCTTCCTTGATTGTCTTGATTCTCTGTCCCTAGCCTTACCATGCTAAGCTGTGGCACCCTATGCTTGATTCTGCAGCCTACTTAATGCCTCTGTGCGTTTGCTTACACTGCTCTCTGTGCCCAGAATGCCCTTCCCTGTGGCCTTGTGGGTCAGTACACATACATCTCTTGTGCCCTGCTCAAGGATCTCTCTCCTTATTATTTTTTTTAAGATCTTATTTATTTATTTATTTATTTGAGAGAGACAGCATGAGAGGGGGGAGGGTCAGAGGGAGAAGCAGACTCCCTGCTGAGCAGGGAGCCCGATGTGGGACTCGATCCTAGGATTCCAGGATCATGACCTGAGCCGAAGGCAGTCGCTTAACCAACTGAGCTACCCAGGCGCCTGGATCTCTCTCCTTATGAAACCTTTCCTCATTCACCTGCACCATACTCTACATAGAGCCCACAGACCTCTAGCCTAGCATATAACCCTCTTTACTATACTTATTTGCTTACATGTTTATTTCCCTCCACCTGACTGTAAGGCAATGAAAACAGGGACCATATCTACTAAGCCAAACCACTTAATTCTCTGTCTGGGACATAGCAGGTGCTCAAATGGCTGCATGCTGAATAAATAATAAATAATAACAAATTAAAATGGTAGCAGCTACCGCTTTTTGAATGTTAGCTTGGTACCAGCAATTTACCAGAAGTTTACACATTTTATCCTCTAAACCACTATTAAGAGATTTGTCTTATTGTCCCCATTACTGAATGGAAGAGACCCAGCTTAGTGGATGAGGGAAGCTGCTTATGGTTCAAATAGTAGTTTTTTCATTTTTTAAGATTTACTTATTTATTTGAGAGGGGGGAGGGGCAGAGGAAGTGGCTCAGTCACACAACCCTGAGATCATGACCTGAGTTGCAACCAAGAGTTGGATGCTCAACTGAGTGTCCCTCAAATAGCAGTTTTAATTGAGGGGTGATCTTGATGTCTAGAGAGGAAAGACTGCTGTTGCTTCAGAGACCAAATGTAGGCAAAAGGAAACATGCATGGCTTTGCACTGATGAGATAAGAAAGGAAGTTAAAGAGAAAGCAACATAAACTCCAGAGATCAGATCTAGGGGGAGGTTTGCTGATCAGGAGGGAGAAGAGGGACATGTAGAAGGGATTCTTCAGGGCTCGAAACCAGAGCCAGGCCAAACAAGTAACGTGAGACTGAATTCATGACTAATTGCAATGGTACACACAGTGTATAACCTAAGTTACTTCTGTCTAGAGTAGGCTTTGGTTGTACCCTGGAATCGGCTCTGTGTGCTAGCCTGCAAGAGTCGGTGAGGAAAACACAGGGACCAGAAACATGTCACGGGGAGGGCGAGGGGAGAAGTCCTGGCAGTGTGATGGGGAGCTCATGGGGTGTGGCCGGGGCTGCCCCAGCTGTGGGGGCTGGTGGTGGCTCTTGCTCTTGCCGGGGAAGGATCTTCCCACAGCGCTACCTCTGAGGTTTCTACTCTTGGCTAGGATTTTACAAGGAGGAGAGGGTACCGTGGATTAAATCAGAAAGCCACTTTTTCTATTGGAGGTTAAACTTTTCCAGATGTGAGAGATGGGCATCCTGTTCCTAGCTCACCCAAAATGAGCTTAGTAATAAAATTAAAGGGCTCCGATCGGGCTCCCTGCTCGGCAGGGAGTCTGCTTCTCCCTCTGACCTTCCTCCCTCTCATGCTCTCTGTCTCTCATTCTCTCTCTCAAATAAATAAATAAAATCTTAAAAAAAAAAAAAAAAAAATTAAAGGGCTCCGAGAGATTGTGAGGCTGATGCCGGGGCTAGCGAAGCCAATGGACCCTTTACTCACTTTAAACGTTAGCTCAGTCTGACCCCTGTGCAACCACACCAGAGATTTTTGGCCATAGTAAAATTTTAAAGAGACATTGTTTCTACCGAGGGTATGGGAGTGTCACAATGTGATTTATCAGCAATGCCTTTAACACACACTGATGAGCACTCAGAGAGTGAAGGGAACGTCAACTCCCGGTTCATGTGCCATATTGCAAACATTAACGCCTCCCTGGAGAGTCTACTCGACCCTTTTTTGACAAACTAGAAACTGAAGCTAATGCCACAAGCCCCTCCATTAATTGCTGTTCCTTAGGGATTTATTTATGAGGGAGAGAGAGAGCCTTAATTGAATACAAACCGGGAGAGATTTGGGGAAGACAGAAACTTGGAGCCCTAAATCCCCCCTTGGGACTCGGATGAGGACAACCTAAATACAGTAGCTTGGGATAGGCTGACCTTCCTGAAGCCCTTCCTTGAGATGTGTGTGCCAAAACGCTTGTTTGCTCGTTGGTCAGAGGAGGCACTGACCCTCTACATTGCCTGGCCTCAGGGGAAACGGTGCTACAGCCAGATGCTGACTGGCAAAGGACCAAACCATTTATTTCCCTACTTCCAAACGTCAAGCCAGAAATGGCCACACACGAGGACGTAGCAGGAAGACATGCAATGCAAGCGTTCACTTCATGTCCTTTGGCAATGGGACCCCCAGCCTTGCTCTGACCAGTTTCTAGTACCTTCCCTGGACTCAAGGATGTCCAGAAGCAGATACATTCTGGCAGCCCCAGTAATGAGTACTATGAGGAAGGAGAAAGAGAAGGCTTAAAAGAAACAGAACTGAGGGTTCTCACCCTAAAAAAGCTTATAATGTAGTTGGAAAGACAAAATATATACATGACATCACTGAAAAATAATTTTAATTATCCCAACCTGTGGGGAGGCAGGGGCACTGTTATGTTCACATAATTCAAAGTAACAGTTTTCCCAACTCATTTCTGAGTTTGTCTTCATGCTGTTACTGTTGTTTGTGACTTTAAGTAGTGGATTTAGTTTTATTATGCTTCTTTGGGGTAGAAACATATTAGTTCACCTACAGGCACCAGAATAAGCCCCAGCTGGATAGTGGGACACCTGGATTGGGAGCATGCTGGTCGTAAGTATGGCATTCAAAATAACCAAGTGATGAGAATGTTCCAGGGGTGCGTGGCGGCGGGGGGGGGCTCAATCAGTTAAGCATCTGACTCTTGATCTCAGCTCAGGTCTTGATCTCAGGGTTGTGAGTTCAAGCCCCGTGTTGGGCTCCAGGTTGGTCGTGGAGCCTACTTAAAAAACAAAAAACAAAAAACAAAAAAAAGGAAGGAAGAAGGAGGAGGAGGGAGGAGGAGGAAAGGGAGGAGGAAAGGGAGGAGGAGGAGGAGGAGGAGGAGGAGGAGGAGGAGGAGGAGGTTGTTGTTCCAGGACTTACTTTGCAAATTTAATGCAGAACTGAGTGAAATATTTCCGTGTGGAAGCCAGGTTGTCACGGATAATAGGGACATTCTGCTTAATGTGAAGAATGACAGAGGTGACATAAGGGCTCTGGTCACCAACGTGCTCCACATTCTGCCACTGCATCTGAAAATGGAGATGGGGGAAGAGAAGCCTTTAGATCCCTCACAGGAGGACAGTCTGACGGGTTCCCGGGTAAGGGGCAAGTGGAGCGGCAGTGAGGCTAGAGCTTGCTCTCACAGCCGCCATTTTATCTTGGGCAGTGTGTCTTATCCAGCCTGTCGCGGCTGAGTGTGGATAAAAACAAGTAAGCTCACCTTCTCCCGACCAGCGAGATGTGACTTAGGTATCTTTTCCTAACTTGCCCCCTCATGCTTGAAATAGCCTTTCCTTCCCATTTAACTAGCCATCTTGTAAAGGAACCCTCACCAGGCCGGTGAACTGGACCGTCCTGCAGCTGTTCCATCAGAAGGGCGCTGAGTGAGCACAGGGCAGGGGCAGCCACTTGTGAGCAGGTTGGCAGCTTGGGAGACTGGAGGCGGTTGGGGCTAAGTGACATGAAACCTGGATGAGGGTTACTTAGGTCTTTCGCTTAAGTGAATTGCGAAGAGGGGAGGATTTTGAAAAAAGGGAACTGGACATGATGTGACGTGTGAGACTTACTTCAAAATAATCTAGAGTTAGGAGGAGTAGATGAAAGAAGATTAATGAAGCTGGGTGATGGGTCCATGAGGCTTGTTATACTGTGTTCTCTACTTTTGCACACAATTGAAGTTTTCCATAATAAAACATTCAAACCTTACTCCTAAAACCTTTGAGGTTCTGTTGGGGTTTCCATCAAGGGAAAGAAAAGAAGATCCCTGGCAATTATGAGGGGGCGGATCAGGGGGTAAGACAGCAGCACGAGGAAGAGGGCAGGAAAGAAGGGCAGGGACTGCGTGTATGGCAGGCTCGGGGCAGACAAGCACCACCGACAGGACCCGAGTGGTCCCTGACCAGGCCATGAACACAAATGAGAGACCTGCTTGGCTCAAGCTCTAACCATCAGAGAAATGGGAGAAATGCTCTGGAAAACGTCTACAGTAAAACAGGGAATGAAGCAGTGCTGCGGTGCTTCTCCTGCCTTGGATACATAAGGACAAGAGAGGCAGAGTCAGCTCCCAGCCTGCCCGGAAGCTGGCAGCAAATGGGCACTTTAATCCCGAAAAGACCAGGAATGTGCCGGAGGAGTTCTGTTGAGTCAGCCTCTCAGACTGGAGCTGGGCTGTCTGTTAAAAAGATCTGAAGCCAAACACAAACCATATAATATGTTCATAGAAGAAGGGCAGTAGTTCTGAGGCCTTGATGTCTCTGGCAAGAAAACACCATTTTTTTATAGAGCTCTTGGGGAAAGGAAAAATTCAATACTGTAGGAACTGGTTTAAAAGAATCCTATTGTGCATGGATGACTCCCCAGCGCCTGCGAAGCTTGAGTGACTCTATATTTTGTCCTAATGTTTCGTCAAATCAGCAGATATTTATATTTTAAAAGCTTAGGTATGTGTAAGCAGGAAGGGACTTCCACCTTCATTTTAGAGATAAGAAATCCAAGGCCCAGAGACAGTTAAGTCTTTTTTTTTTTTTTTTTTTAAGATTTTATTTATTTATTTGAGAGAGAGAATGAGAGAGAGAGCACATGAGAGGGGGGAGGGCCAGAGGGAGAAGCAGACTCCCTGCCGAGCAGGGAGCCCGATGCGGGACTCGATCCTGGGACTCCAGGATCATGACCCGAGCCGAAGGCAGTCGCTTAAGCGACTGAGCCACCCAGGCGCCCGAGAGACAGTTAAGTCTTACGCAAGGTTCCACAACAAAGTGTCAGATAGAAAAAGGTCTTTAAGTTTTTACTGGGGAGAATCAGAAACAATGGAGTAACAGTGGAAAGTTCTATTGACTTTATATTCGAATGCTTTGGTTATGTGTAATGTTTCCTCATCTTTTTATCTTATTCAAAAGGCTTCTTTTCCCATCTGATTTTAGAGAGTTGACCCATCCAAACAGTGAGCATCCTAGGTGAGCTTAAATGAGCTCATAGGGTGAGGCCCAAACTGACAGATGCTGTTAATGTCTATACTTCATTGTCTTCTCCCCAGCTCCGCAGCAACCCTTGGAGCAGAATGCTCTGGGTAAACACGGTCATCTGGGAAGGGAGCTTGATGCCCCCTTCCTCCCATTGCCATGAAGCTCTTCCACAGTAATGGCTATTGTTTTCCAAGTTGGCAGCATTTTATATTTCAACATCTCAAAAAGTTAACAAATAATTATCTAACAGAAGACAACCATAACAGGAGGTGGTGATGGGCCCTGTTACTGGCTATAAAGCAACTCCGAAGTAAGATGGAGCATGGGACTTCAAGTTCTGTGAATCCTATATCTTAATTACAACTTCTTTTGCAGATTTTTTTTCTTGTTGTCAAGATGGAGCATGGAGCTAACCCCTCTTGATCACCGCTGGCCATGTCAGTACACATCCACATTTGGAATATATGTGAAAAGATCTGATTTGCTTTAATATGTTAGCCAGTTATGACTCCACTGGTCAAGTTAAAAGAAGTATTAGCAAAAGTAAAGTAGATTTGTGATTTTAAGTTTAAGTCAGCTTAATGACATAAGGAAACAATTTAAAGTACTGGGGAACAATGAAAGTTGACATAGATTTTACTATTAAAAAAAAAAATTTGCAAAATGTAATTAGCAGTGACTCTGTCCAGTCACTGCCTCAGATGGGTTGATGCTTGCCATCACCCATCCCAGATGACTTAAGGTTTGAGCTGTAACCTGAATGGCCCAAGACATGGACATTAGGACCCACCATATGCAGGTCCCTTTGCCTGGCACTCTGCATACATCATCTCATTTACTTTTCACACATGAGCTCATTGGGTTCTCACAGCAATCTTGTAGATGAGGAAAGTAAAAAAGCTTAACGAGGTTAGGTAACTTGCCCAAAGTTACACAGCTGGTAAATGACAGAGTGCAGACAACCCAAGTCTGTCTAAAGCCCGAGCACTACAGCACCAGGCTGTTTCCTAGATGCTTGTTTAAAAAAAAAAAAAAAAGGAACCAAAGCACTTACTGTGTTTTAATCCAAGGTAAGTCTTGTTTCTCAGGGTGAAGCTAATGAAATATACAGTAATCAAGCGAAGTTCTCTTTCAAAAAAGGTAACAAAAAGTAGCCTGCTCTAGAAGAACAAACATCATGAAAAGCCATCAGTTGGAATAAAATTCCAACTTCTCCAGGTAAACTTTGCATTTGACATTTAAAATCTACCCCTCCCTACTTAGAAGTTTTCCTTTTGTGCTTTTTGTTCAGGTGGGATTGCACACGATTGCTCCTATATAAACAATAAGAAAAAAAACCTGCAAAAGAAGTTGTCATTAAGATCCAGGATTCACAGAAACAGCACACCAGGAAATGATCACGCTTAGCTACAGAGAGAGACTGTGGGGCCAGGGGCACAACCCTGGTTTCTGCTACCTGAGGACCGAGTGTGTGATCGATGCTACCACTTTACAGGGAAGACTGGGGAGATAATCACTTCCTAGAGAGAGCCCACTGTAGCAGAGAATTCTGACCAATCCACCGATCAGAGAATAGAGCTCCACACGAGCTTACTTTGGAATTTGTTTGTTGCTCTATGAAGCTTGGAGAGAGGCCTCCTGAGAAATGAATTTTCCTCAAATCCCTACTTATTCATTTTGATCATGGAACTAGAGAGATATAGAACACAGACTGAGACATGTGGATTCCGGGCATATTTCAGGCACTTGGAGTCTACTGTTCCGGTTTAGGCTGCTGGGCCACTGGGCCCAAGCAACAGCCCATTTGCTCAGGCAACTCTCAGGCACTCTGAAGCCTGTCTGGGCTGCTTTTACTCATACAACAAGCATCTGCTATATTTATAGGTACCTGGTGCGTGCACAGCACTGGACCAAGCACTGTGTGGGAAATAAAAAGGGAGAAGGAACATTTTTTGAGCACCTACTCTATGTACCAAGCATCATGTGGTCGACATTTTCATATGAACTTACTGCCTACAATAAAGGAGGTAATAATACTCCTGCTTTATAGATAAGACAGTGATTTGCCTAATGAAGCGTAACTGATAAGTTAGCAGGGCTGAGATCTAGAAATTGGTATGTCTAACTCCAAAGTCCATGTTCTTTCCACTTTACCCTGTTGCTTTCCAAAAGTGTTACCACCCTAAATGAACTTGAAATTAGCTGAAGACATTGGAGCAAGCAAAATCTACTCAGGAGGCTGTATATATGCAGCTGACGTGGTCACGGCAGTAAGAGGGGGAAGATGCATGTTGCTTCAACTCCAAGGTTCCCCAAGATCCAGAATAGAAAGTGGAGTAATAAAGGCTTTAAGAAGATAAATATATATTTTTTTCTACTCACTACTAGGCCAATGGGAAGGGAAATTTTTACAACCTTTTCTCTTCTTTGTTCAAGGCTTATTTATTTAAGAGAGAGCGAGCGAGCGGGGGTGGGGGGTAGGACAGGGGGTAGGGGGAGAGGGGAAGCAGACTCTCCACTGAGCTCCCTGCAGGGCTTGATCTCCCAAGAGGTTTCAGCCTCTCCACTGAGCTCCCCGCAGGGCTTGATCTCCCAAGAGGTTTCAGCCAAGAGTCGGACGCTTAACTGAGCCACTCAGGCACCCCTGTACAACCTTTTCTTAAAAGCAATTTGAAAATATCTACCAAAAATCTTAGCATTTTACATAGCTTTTGATCTCGGCAATTCCCTTTAAGGCAATTAATCTGATGTTAATAATTATGAATGTTTAGAAAATACACACATACACACCCATACCCACACATACATATATGAAGTTGTCCATTACCAGACTTTTTTTTTTTTTTAAAGATTTTATTTATTAGAGAGAGTAAGAGGGCATAAACTGGGGGTGGGGCAGAGGCAGAGGGAGAAGCAGGCTCCCAGCTGAGGAGGGAGCCTGATGCAGGACTCGATCCCAGGACCCCGGGATCATGACCTAGGCCGAAGGCAGCCCCTTAACTGACTGAGCCACTGAGGTGTCCTGCCAGACTGTTTTTAAATATGAATAATTGGAAATAATTATCAAAAATGAGTTGATTACATACATTTTTAAGGGAAGGAGTATATTAGAACACTTATAATGAGGAAATCTGGAGTCTGTCAGTCCAGAGTCCTAATACTGTCTGTGCAACGTGCTAAGTGTGTGAGTGACTTGACTAAGTTGCCTAACCTCTCTGATCCTCGGTTTTCTTGGCTATAAAACTGAGATGATAATGTCTATAATCCATACAGTTACTGAAAGATGACACATGGAGTGCTCTTAACATAGTGCATGTCAGGTATTAATTCCATGGTAAATGTTAACTATTACGATTTTAACAACAAATACTCTACTATGGAATAATATGGAATCACTATAATTACCGTAGCTCTGGATTAAATGACACAGAAAACTATTTACTGCTAAATGGGGGTGCCTGGGTGGCTCAGTTGGTTGCGTGACTGCCTTTGGCTCAGGTCATGATCCTGGAGTCCCAGGATAGAGTACCGCAACAGGCTCCCTGCTCGGCAGGGAGTCTGCTTCTCCCTCTGACCCTCCCCCTCTCATGCTCTCTCTCTCTCTCTCAAATAAATAAGTAAAATCTTAAAAAATAAAATAAAATAAAATAAATTTGCTAAATGGGAAGAAAAGTTATAAAACAGTACATAAAGTATGAACTTCTATTTTAAAAATATATGCATAAAAAGACTGAAATAAATCTATTAATTGGAATATTAGTGATTTAAATTTTCTTCTTTTAAAAAATCTGTATTTTTTATAATGAAGGCGATTTGCTTTGGTCATAATGAAAAAGAAATCTCTTTTATAAAAAAAGAAAGATGTGCTTTGACTTAAGTGGTAAAGTGAACTTGAGGATTTCTTTTTTAATTTAATTTTATTTATTTCTTTGAGAGAGAGAGATAGCAAGAGAGAGCACAAGCAGAGGGGAAAGGGGGAAGCAGGCTCCCACAGAGCAGGGAGCCCTATGTGGGGCTCGATCCCAGGGTCCTGGGATCATGACCTGAGTCCACAGCAGATGCTTAATGGGCTGAGCCACCCAGGCACCCCTTGAGGATTTCTTAACCATGGAGTTCTGTGGGCCTCCTGAAATAGATCTACATTTTAATGACTAAGGAAAATGAGAACAGATTTGAGGACTGTTCTAGCTATTTCAAAATGTCTTTGGGGGATAGTAATGCAGCCTCCTAAATTGGTACATGTTCACAATCTTGAAACATAATAGAAATTACATGCCAGACTGTAAGGAAATGTAATTTGTTCAGTTTCTTCTTTCTTTCTTTTCTAAAACCACCATTAATGGGCAAAAAGCGAAGTGTCTTTGATTTTGGACAGAGAGATTATTTTAACCTAGTGTGAGTAGCCCTAGGAAAAAGGACATAGTGAGGACGGTACCATGGGACCAATGGTTTCTTTTTAAGGAAGCCACAGAATTTTTAAAAATCCTACTTAAAAAGCCTAATTACAATAGCTAATTGCTAAGGATTTATAGAATTTACATTTAAAAGACAGAACTCTTGGGGCACCTGGGTGGCTAAGTCGGTTGAGTGTCTGCCTTCAGCTCGGGTCATGATCCCAGGGTCCTGGGATCCAGCCCCGCATCTGGCTACCTGCTCAGCGGGGAGCCTGCTTCTCCCTCTCCTCCCCCATCGTGCTTGCTCTTCTCGCTCATGCTCTCTGTTGCTATCTTTGTCTCACTCTCTCTCAAATAAATAAATAAATAAAAATCTTTTAAGGGGCGCCTGGGTGGCTCAGTTGGTTAAGCAACTGCTTTCGGCTCAGGTCATGATCCTGGAGTCCCTGGATCGAGTCCCGCATCAGGCTCCCTGCTCGGCAGGGAGCCTGCTTCTCCCTCTGACCCTCCCCCCTCTCATGTGCTCTCTCTCTCTCATTCTGTCTCAAATAAATAAATAAAAATCTTAAAAAAAAAAAAATCTTTTAAAAGACAGAACTCTTTGTATTTCCACTAAAGCAGTCCAAGCAACTGCCTTTTCAAGAATCAGGAGAATTGGTTTTATTTCTGGCTTCACTGTTATAAGGCTACATGGCTTTGGGCATATTATGAAAAAGAAAATAAACGCTCTAGAATGACAGTTCGTTACTTTTCAGGGAAAAATATGCAAAGCAGACCTGCAATACTTGGGTTGGCCGCTCAGCCCCTTTTCTCCCCTGTAGGAAAGTCATGGTGTCAGATCAAGAAAGGCTGAAGACCAATATCAAACAGGATGCTTGTGAATGCTTGAAGAGCTCATAATCAGGGAAGCATGAATATTTACATAAACCCAGCAATACCAGGCACGCACTGACTTAAGGCCCTTCCACTTTCAGGCAAACTACTTAGGCTAATTTTGCCTCAGTTTCCACGTTTGCCAAAAGGACTTACTCTTACTCTGTATGTATGGTGTAGTACAATCCTGCATGGAGACAGACCTGAATTTGAATCCTGACTCTCCCACATGCTAGCTAAGAGATTTGGGACAAGTGACTTGACTTCTTTGAGTTTCAGCTCCCTTATCTGGGAAAGGAAGAAGGAAATATTACAGGTACCTTATAAATTTATTGTCGGAATTGAATGAGATACTGCATTTGGGTGCTGATTCCTGGTAAAGTGCTCCATAAATAATAACTTACTATCACCACACAGAGCTTATCTAAGAAAATAATGCAATATGGGAGGGGAAAGTGGTCTGAAAGGTAATTCTTTTTTTTTTTTTTTAAAGATTTTATTTATTTATTTGAGACAGAGAGAATGAGAGACAGAGAGCATGAGAGGGAGGAGGGTCAGAGGGAGAAGCAGACTCCCTGCCGAGCAGGGAGCCCGATGCGGGACTCGATCCCAGGACTCCAGGATCATGACCTGAGCCGAAGGTAGTCTCTTAACCAACTGAGCCACCCAGGCGCCTCTGAAAGGTAATTCTGACATAACTTACCCACAACATTACTGTAATCTCAAAGTTAGAGCTTTAGAGAGACCATTAAACTCTTATCATATTTCACTTCCTCCATATGGGTCTGGCCTGTTTAAGGCTGTTCCTGTGTATTTTCTACCAAACTGTGCCACTCTGTGTTTTCCTCTCCTTTTCCAGCAGCAGGGCTCTTGTCTACAGTTGGGGAACTAACAGCTAGATGTGGGCATTTCCTATTTCTGACCTTCCCTCAATCAGCTTCAGGATACTACTTGTTAAAGTAAGAACCCCTGTTATTGGGATGCCTGGGTGGCTCAGTCGGCTAGAAGTGTCTGCCTTCAGCTCAGGACATGATCTCAGGGTCCTGGGATTGAGTCCCACATCAGGCTCCATGCTCAGCAGGGAGCCTGCTTCTCCATCTGCCTGCTGCTCTACCTGCTTGTGCTCTCTCGCTCTCTGACAAATAAATAAATAAATAAAATCTTAAAAAAAAAAAAAAAAGGAGCCCTGTTATTGAGTACTATCAAGGAGCATCATATCCTCAACAGCACTTGTATGCGCCTAAAAATTTCAGTCTATGATCCTGCCATTTCCTATAAACATACTCTATGTCTACCAGCTCCATCCAGCTAAATCTGTTCAGTAGCACTATCTATATCTTACTTTGTCCCCATTCTTTGGTCAAGTGGGTGTCTACAAACTTTAGTTCTTTCTTCTTCCTGCCCCTTTTACCTTCAAAGTCATTCAGGGAATACTACTGTTAAGCTATGCCATGGAGGTCCAAAAAATGAGTAAGACACAGCCCTCAAGTTGTTCAAAGCTTAACAGGGGAGGGAGATATAAAAAGAATTGTATAACAAAGCAGAGAGGCAGTCTATACTGTGCTGTCTTTAGGGAGAAGGATGTTGTGGGTGAGACAAAAAAAGTGGTGACACTGCAAGAGATCAATTTATTATTATTTTTAGAGAGGGAGAGAGAGAAAGCGGGTAGGAGGGACAGAGGGAGAGGGAGAGAGAGAATCTTAAGCAGGCTCCATGTCCAGCGTGGAACCCAACATGGGGCTCGATTTCACAACACTGAGATCATGACCTCAATCGAAATCAAGAGTTGGATGCTTAACCAACTGAGACACCCAGGCACCCCTCCAAGAGATCAAAATAGCCAAAACAATCTTGAAAAAGAACAAACTTGGGAGGACTCATACTTCCTGATTTTAAAGGTTGCCACAAAACTACAATAATCAAAACAGTGTAGTACTGGCATAAAGACAGACATATAGATCAATGGAATATAACTGAAAGTCCAGAAATAAACCTGTGTATCTATGGTAAACTGATTTTTTTTTTTTAAGATTTTATTTATTTATTCATGAGAGACCGAGAGAGAGAGAGAGAGAGAAGCAGAGAGAGAAGCAGGCTCCCAAGAAGCAGGGAGCCTGATGCGGGACTCGATCCCAGGACCCTGGGATCATATGGTCAACTGAGTTTTGACAAGAGTGTCAAGACCATCCAATGGGTAAAGATGAGTCTTTTCAACAAACGGTACGGGGATGTCTGTATATCTATATGCAAAGGAATCAAGTTGAATCCTTACCTTACACCATATACAAAAGTTAACTCAAAATGGACTGAAGGCCCAAATGTGAGAGATAAAGCTATAAAAAGCTTAGAGGAAAATACAGGTGTAAGTCTTTGTAATTCTGAATTAGGCAATGGTGTCTTAAATATGACACCAAAAGTACAAGCACCAGAAGAAAAAATATAAAAATTGGACTTCAACAAAACTAAAAACTTTAGTGTTTCAAAGGACATAGTCAAGTGAAAAGACAACCCACAGAAAGGGAGAACATATTTGCAAATCATATATCTTATAAAGGGTCTAGTATTGAGACTATAAAAGAACTTTTACAACTCAACAAAAAGACAACCCAATTTAAAAATGGGCAAAGATTTCAAGTGACATTTCTTCAAAGAAGATACACGGATGGCCCAATAAGCACATGAAAAGATGCTCAATGTCTGAGTCATCAGACATACAAATACAAACTAAAAGCACAATGAGAAAGAATGCCTATAATTTAAAAAAAGCGTTGGTGAGGATATAGAAAAATTAGAATCCTTGTACATTGCTAGTGGGAATGTAAAATGGTGTAGCTACTCATGGAAAACAGTTTGGCAGTTCCTCAAAATGTTAAGCATAGAGCTACCACATGATACATGTGGTATATATGTGAGAATTGAAAACATATCCACACAAAAACCCATACATGAATATTCATAGTATTATTCATAATAGTTAAAAAGTGGACACAACCTAAACGTCCATCAGCTGATGAATGGATAAACAAAATGTGTTATATCCACACAATAGACTATTATTCGGCCAGAAAAAGGGAGGAAGTACTGATACATGCTACTGCATGGATGAACACTGAAAACATTAGGCTAAGTGAAGAAAGCCAGTCACAAATGGCCACATACTGTATGATTCCATTTATGTGATCTGTCCAGAATAGGCACATCCATAGAGACAGAAAGTAGATTAGTGATTGTCAGGGAAATGAGAAGTGAGTGCTAATGAGTAGATTTATTTTTTTGGTGTGATGAAGATGTTCTGGAATTAGTGGTGGTGGTTGCACAGTCTTGGGAACACACTAAAACCCACTGGATTATATACACTTTAAAAGGGTGAATTTTGTGGTATGTGAATTATACCTAAAGGTTTAAAAAGGGGGCAGATATTTTGAACTAGATCTTAAAGATTGGGCAGACAATAGTGGGAAGAGAATTCTAGGCAGAAAGAACAGAATGAGAAAAGGCATGGAGGCCCCCCAGAAGGCAATGCATTCAGGGAAGTGGAAGTGGCTCCGGGGCTGGAATATAGGTCTATGCGCAGGAGTGGCGGAACTGACCAGGTGGCAAAGGGACAGATAACGAAAGGCCTGCGTGCTGCCCAAGGAGGAGGTCATCGGGTGCCTTCAGGTCAGAATAGGGTCTCTTCCCCGGAGAATGACCTAACTACATTGCTTGGCTCAACCCATTTTGTCAGAGAAGCCTCCTTTCATCAACTCAGAATCACCTAACAATTCCACTCCAAGTGGGCAAGCCCAACATTCATTTTTCTCACTATTTATAAAATCCATTTATTTACAGCATCAATTATTCAAAGTTTTCTCCCCATCAGAATAGAAACTCCTCAAGGGCAGCCAATCTCCTGTTACCAATCCTGACTATATAAGTGCAAGTCCTCTGTGAAACTGCAAAGCTGGGTAATGAGACTGGCAATTTCAACAAAGTTCTGAGCTTTCCTAGCTTTATAAATCTCTGCTCATATTGTCACCCTGTTTGGAAAGCCCTCCTAATCACAAATTCGTTCAAGACTTCAGCATCCTCTGTGGTCTATTTCAAATGCCACTTCCTTAAGGCTTTCTTCACTTCCCCACCTGATACAAAGAGAGAGATGAACTCTCTGCTTTTAAAGAGGGCATATTTTGTACTTTTCTTATGGTGTGATTTCCCCATACCTTATACTGCTGTTATCTGAGCACTCCTCTCATCTCACACATCTCTTACCCCACACTTTCTGGAATCTAAGTGCTTTGGGGTAAGGTCCATGTCTTTCCCAGCTTTGCAGCTCCCAGCACGGTTCTGGGTAGAGTCTGAATTGAACTGTCCAACTAGTGGCAAAAACGATGGAATCAGAGACAAAAATAAGCACTCACTTCTCATTTCCCTGCAAAACAGAAGTTTTAAAAAATCCTAGAAGAAACAACACAAAACAGGATGCAGGCACAAATAACAGAGTGTATGTTGAATCAATCTGTGACCACTTGGCTTGTTTATATCTGGTCATTTTCATCACAAGGATTTCATTTCACTAGAACTCCAGAGGACTCAGACAAAGAGTAATGGTCTCCCAGCTGCTGCGTTCCCTAGTCTGTGGTTTTCCTATGATATAAACAAAAGATTCTGGAGGTATGGTCTCTGTTAATATTTGCTGGTGTGGGTCTGGGGGAGAAATGGGTGGTGGTGGGGGGAGTGTGAGGGAAATCCACTGAGGAACTGACAGTTCATATAAGCAACACCTGGAGTGTTAAACTCTCCTACAACTGTTATTTTACTGGGGAAAAAAATCCACTCTTCTTTTGGTAAATGTAAAATTCTTTTACCAGCTGCATTCCGATCTAAAGTGTGTGGCAGTTCAGGAGAGATGGCAGCTGGAACAGATCACATGCAGGATATAGTGAATGTTCACCAGCAGCTAGGGGATAATCAGAGCCCAAAGAATGAATCTTCCGAGCTGTGTTCCTTTAAGAAATGGGTTAGCCTCAATTTGCCTGCTCATGTGCTACTCATAAACACCGAGAATACTGGAAATAACACATCCACATCTGATTGGTGGAAGGATCAACCTTTTGAATAGAAACTCTGTGACATTAGCTATTCAGGACTCCCCACTTAGCTTCATAAAACCCTGCAGCTTAAGTTTTGGTTTTCATCCTATTTTTGTTAAATATTTACAATCTACTACAAAACTAAATTCAGACCAAATGTGTGCTTACACAACCCTGTGACACGGCCACTCCTCCTGACAAGAGGGAAAGAGCACCAACACTGGTTGGCACCAGGCCAGTCACGTCACTCTCTTCATGCTCTGTCTTCACAACACTGGGAGGCAGAGAGCTGCATTTCACATACTGATGAGTTCACTCGGGCCCACAGAGGTTAAGTTATTTGCTCAACACCCCCAAAGGAAGAATGAGGAGAGTTCGGTCTGTCTGACTCCAAAGCCAGTGTTTTTTCCACTGTACTCTGTTATTGGCCAGTATGCTCCAGAGAAGTTCTTTCTCCAGAGTTTGTAAGAATGCTACAAGGGCCTGATAACTCGAGAACGGGCATCGGCAAACTTCTGTAAAGGGCCAGACAGTAAATATTTCAGGCTTTCTGAGCCATATGGTCTCATGACTGACTTACGCATTACTTGTGTCTGCCATTGTAACACAGAAGCACCCACAGATAATATACACATGAACGAGCACAGCTGTGTTCCAATAAAACCTTATTTACAAAAACAATGGGTAAGACTTGGGCTACAGGCTGTAGTTTGCTGACCCCTGCTCTAGAAATTCTAGAGTGGGCAGCTTCATGTTATTTGGATTAAAAAGTCAATAAAGAACTGCCCATTTCCAATTTAATTAATCAATAAACAAGAGAGTCTTCCATAGCCTGTATGGTCCATGCAATTCAGGAATTTACATTCTTTTAGGAAGAAAAAAAAAAGCCAAATCATAACACAAGGCAGCGTGTGCTCCAGGAGGGGATGGAGACTGACTGAGGCGCCAGCACGACAGTAGGAAACCAAGGTCCACAACCTGATCAAATAATATTGTGCTGATACTGGAGCTCAGAAAGAGTCAGAAGTTACTGCTGGAAGCACTAACAAAAACACCCATTCTGGTGAGAGCACATTAAGGTTTTTAGCATGTGTCAGATGCTAAACAAAGACATCTCCTGTAGACTTAACAAACACACCTGTTGCCTGTCTCATTCTCAGAGGACAAGCAATTGACCTAAAGCACAAGATAAACTCATCTCCTGGAGGCCTCCCATTCTCTCCCAGCTGACACTTGAAGCAGTGAGGAACCCGAAGAAGCCACAGGCCAGGGCTGATAGCAACCACTTGGGGTCACTCTTGGAGGTCTAAGAAGAAGCACTTCCCCAAACCTCACCTTGCTCATGGCAGTCAGGGCAGGATCGCAGGCAGCATCCAGATCTTGAACCAACAACTGGATGCTGCTAGAGATGACACTGCAAATCAAACAAATTATGGTGGTCATCACTTCAAAGAAATAACTTTTTGAATGTCTAACACAGCCCCTGCCAAATCTTTTAGGCACCCATATCAAAATTAGATTAATCATTTCATCAGAAAAACTTGAGTTTGATTTCAAAAGGGAATGGATGACAATGAGGAGCATTTTGGCTCTTCATTCTTGCTGCATGTCCTGGTCTTATTTGGGTGTGTCCCCACTGAGTCAGGTCACAAAATTCCATGGCTAGTCTCCCTAATCACTCCACCCAGAATCCCTCCTTCACTTCTTACTCCTAAAGCACCTGTTTGCTCAAAATGTTTAAATCAGAACTTGAAAAAAAAAAAAAGTTGAGAAAAGGAGAGGAAATGACCTAAGAAGAGAATCCTAATGTTTCCTTAGTAAGGCCTACCCCAATCTCATTTACTGACCACAACAAAAATACCGCAAGGCAACACCAGCGAAAGAACTATTTTGAGAAGGCTTTACAGTCTGAACTTCTTGGACAGACACTCTCCACCCCAACAACCCTCTCTGCGCTTCCCCCTACCTCCGACCTGGCTAAAATCAACCTGCTCACACTTTATGTTCTGAGACACTGAAGGAGGGGCTGGCCCTCTGTGGATCTGGGGTGGGGTGGGGAGCGGACAGGAGGCCTTGGACTTGACCTTCCTGCAGGGATGGTCAAGGTAGGATTTCTTCCCTTTGGTTATTCTAGATAGGGCAATAATAAAGATCCCGTAAGCTAAAAATGACTGCATCTGAGCAGGCCAAATGGGAGGCAGCCGCACTAGCTTCTAATGCTTCTTCTTACTGGCTGCTGGAGAATAATCCTGATTCGACAGGGGGCCCTGGAAATCTCTTAGGTTCCATGGTGGCCTAAAGCCGACAGCCTGAGACATGCTGCTTTTTGAAGGGTAAAGGGCAGGCCTTAAGCAAATATGTGCAAGGTACATACGTGCTGAACGTATCCATTTCTCCAGTCAGATTGATTCGTTCAATCAGACTTACATCAACTTTTTCCTTGAGTTTTTCTTCTAGCTATTAAAAATAAGAGAGAAAAACATGCTTAACAGTGATCCAAAGGAGTACCATCATAAGAATACTTAATATTTACTGAGTTTGATGATTCAGGTACAATTCCGGGCACTTTTCATGTACTGATTCATTAAATTCTCACAACCCCATTAGGAAGAGTCTATTATTATCTTTATTTTACAGAAGAGAAAATGGGAGGTGCGACAGTACGTGGTAGGGCCAGGAGTCAAACTTCCTCCAGAACCCGTGCCCTTTAGCACTGGGCTGCTGACACACTGACAGTTCATTTCATTAATGTTAAAAAGACCCCAGTTTTCAGGATCCTCCCTGCTCCATGAACTGCAGGCTTAGAAGCCTCTGGTGGTGTGTGGCAGTAAAATCAGTTAAAGAATTCACTGAGTGCTACAATGGGCCACCCACTATGTTAAGGTGTTGGGGATACAGAGGTAAACAAAAGAAACACAGTCTGCCCTCATCAGCCTACAGCCAAAGAGAGAAACACTGGCCGTGCTCCCAGCTGCCTCAAAGAAAAAGACAACTGACCAGGAATTGTAAACATCTCAAAGTATCCCGGGAATTGACTCACCCAGCACTCCCAAAGCTATTGATTACACAAACTCTTAAGAATAACGAGTGTTTTGTCTTAAATTAAAAAATGCTCTTAAGGGTGTGTAAATTAGTGTAACCTTTCAGAAGGCAATTTATTTAAGAAGCAGAAATTTAAATATACATACTCTTTAAAAAACAGCAATTTCACATCTAGAAATATACAATGATAGTGATATACAAAGATCTGCAAGTATTCTTTGCAGCATTCATTAATTCAACCACAATTTTCAGAAAGCCTGTTTGTGCCAGGCTCTGTAACAGAGTAGGTGAGTTACTCAGTGAACAAAACAGAAGATCCTCTCTTCATAAAGCTTACATTCTGGTCTTGTTTATGTTAGTGACAAAACTGGAAACAATCCACATGTTTGTAGGGAACCAATGAAGCAAATTATAGTGAAGGCTTTCAATGCTTCAACTCTGCAGTGGCCTCTTCCTGTTACACTAAAAATAAAACCCAAACTTTCTAACTATGATTTGGGTCCTGCCTGGCTCTCTGGCTCACATCTTCTTTTCTCCTTGCCTGCTTGGCTTAACTTACTGCTATAACTTAGGGTTCTGGAACATGGCAAGTTCATAGATACCTTCTCAGGGCCTTCATACTTCACACTTCCTGAAACACTCCTTGCCCACCCCTCCTAAGCAGCTCCCTTGCTTTGCTACCCCCCACCTCCCAATCCTT
The DNA here is from genome assembly GCF_011800145.1 of Mirounga leonina. NCBI lineage: Eukaryota > Metazoa > Chordata > Mammalia > Carnivora > Phocidae > Mirounga > Mirounga leonina. The sequence continues at coordinate 2,555,782 of NW_023270503.1, forward strand.
CCACACTCCTCACCTAGCAGTCTCCTTTGCTCACCCTCGGTCTCTGCTTCAATACCACCTCTCCTCAGAGACGCCCTCCTTGACCAGCTACTTCAGTAGGCAACTCCCTAACTAGCACTCACCACAAAACTGAAGTTACATCTTGGCTTACTTACTACTATCTCGGCTCCTCCTTTAGTTCTAAGTTCCCTGACAGTAAGAAACTATCTACTTTATTCACTACTGTTAATTAACATGAAATATAGTGCCTGGTCCTTACCATAGTAAGTGCTTCCTGAAGATCTCTTGGATGAACGAATGCAACAACAGGTGTAAAAGTGTTACAGAATTAATTAGTCGATATTGATACATTATTGGCATTAAAGTTTTTTAAGTTTTTATTTTTCAGTTCTTCACTGCCTGGATTCTTGTCTCTGGTTTCTCCCTCCATTTTTTTGCCCTCTTTCTGCAATTTTTTTCTAAGGAAACTGGATTGTTTGCTCTGTAGAATTTCCCATAGTTTGGATTTTGTTGATTGTACCCACGAGGTATTAACATGTTCCTCTCTGTTCCTTGTATTTTCTATAAATTGTAGTTTGATGTAGAAGCTTGATCAGATTCAGGTTCTTCTCTCTCTTTTTTAGAAAACTATTTCATGATGCTGTTTTGTACTTTTTTTTTTAAGATTTTATTTATTTGTCAGAGAGAGAGAGAGAGAGAGCACAAGCAGGGGGAGCGGCGAGGGGCAGAGGGAGAAGCAGGATCCCTGCTGAACAAGGAGCCTGATGAGGGACTCGATCCCAGGAATCCCAGGACCCTGGGATCATGACCTGAGCCAAAGGCACAGGCTCAACTGACTGAGCCACCCAGGCGTCCCAGTGTTGTGTATGTCTATCAGGAGATACATGATGCTTGACTCTTTTTTGTAATGTCAGCAGCCATTGACAGTCAATGCCCAGATCCATTATTTCATTAGGAGGTATAAAAGAATGATGTTCTAATTCTTTCCTTCTTCATTAGCTAAAATTCTGCTATAAAGATATATTTCCTGGGGTCCATGGGTGGCTCAGTCGGTTAAGCATCTGCCTTCGGCTCAGGTCATGATCCCAGGGTCCTGGGGTTGAGCCCTGCATCAGGCTCCTTGCTCGGCAGGAGGCCTGCTTCTCCTTCTCCCACTCCCCCTGCTTGTGTTCCTGTTCTTGCTATCTCGCTCTGTGTCAAATAAATAAATAAAATATTTTTTTTTTTTAAGATTTTATTTATTTATTTGAGAGAGAGAGCACATGAGAGGGGGGAGGGTCAGGAGGGTCAGAGGGAGAAGCAGACTCCCTGCTCAGCAGGGAGCCTGATGCGGGACTCGATCCAGGGACTCCAGGATCATGACCTGAGCCGAAGGCAGTCGCCCAACCAACTGAGCCACCCAGGCACCCCATAAATAAAATCTTAAAAAAAAAAAAGAACTTCTCTTTATTTACCAGTATTCAATTCATACCAGTGGTTTCTTAGTGTCTTTGAAGATGATAAGTGCACTAAAAAAAGAGAAATCATCACAACCACATGGATTTAAGCATATCTGATGTTTTCAATGCATTGTAGTTGACTTTTCATTGATGCTTATACATCCCACCTTTGACCAGCAGAGCTTATTTAGGTTGGCTTTTTTTTTTTTTTTTTTTAAGATTTTATTTATTTGACAGAGACACAGCGAGAGAGGGAACACAAGCAGGGGGAGTGGGAGAGGGAGAAGCAGGTTTCCCGCTGAGCAGGAAGCCTGGACCCTGGGATCATGACCCGAGCTGAAGGCAGACGCTTAATGACTGAGCCACCCAGGCGCCCCTAGGTTGGCTTCTGTATCCGTTTCTTAGGATGCTCTTACAAATTACTACAAACGTGGTGGCTCAAAACAGAAATTTATTCTCTCACCGTTCCAGAGGCCAGAAGTCCAAAATCAAGGTGTTGGCCGGGTTGTTTCCTCCTGGAAGTTCTGAGAGAGAAACTATTCCATGCCTGTCTTCTATCTTCTGGTTGCTGGCAATCTTTGGTGTTCCTTGGCTTATAGACACATCACTCCAATCTCTGCTTCTATCTTCATGTGGCCTTCTTCCCTGTGACTGTTAGATCTCCCTTTCCTTTCTAAGGATGCCAGTCATTGGATTTAGGGTTCACCCTAAATGCAAGATAATCTCTTCTTGAGATCCTAACTTAATTACAGCTTCAAAGACCCTAATTATGAATAGGGTCACATTTACAGGTATATCCTTTTGTACAATAAGCCCATTATGACTCCTGAATCCTTCTGAAATGAGTCACCGTCTTTGATATTTTTCTTGCTTTTTGCATGACATGATGCTCCAGGCTCATCATGTACATTTCCTGTCCCAGACCTGGAATTACTCAATTCTGAGGAATCTCTGGTTTCTTTTAGGGGAAAATGGTATTTAGAGATCACTATATAGGTGCTACGAATGTACTAACTTTTATAATCAGTAAAAATAATCTTCACTAGGGACGCCTGGGTGGCTCAGTCGGTTAAGCATCTGCCTTCAGCTCAGGTCATGATCCCAGGGTCCTAGGATCAAGTCCCACATCGGGCTCCTTGCTCAGCGGGGAGCCTGCTTCTCCCTCTGCCTGCCGCTCCCCCTGCTTGTGCTCTCTCTCTCTCTCTGACAAATAAATAAAATCTTAAAAAAAAAAAACACTTCACTAAATAACAGAAAATTTGGCTACATTTATCATGAGTCATCAAAATGGTCTTTGATCTACTAGTACTTCCAGAACTTTAAGTATCTATTCTAGAAAAATGCAAAACATATTAGATGTTCTCTATAGGATTAATTTATTTTTTTAATTTTTCTTTTTTTTTTTAAAGATTTTATTTATTTATTTGACACAGAGAGAGAGAGAGAGAGAGAGAGAGCGCACAAGCAGGGGGAGGGGCAGGCAGCAGGAGAAGGAGACTTCCCGCCGAGCAGGGAGCCCAATGCAGGACTCGATCCCAGGACCCCGGGATCATGACCCGATTCTAAAGTAGATGCTTAACCAACTGAACCACCCAGGTGCCCCTGTAGGATTACTTTAGAAGCTAAAACCTGAAACAGCATAAATAATTATGAGGGATACTGTGAAATAATTTATGGTGTTATCCCTTAATGAAATAATATATAACTATTAACAATGTTGGCAATAAAGATATTATAGCAACAGGAGAAATGCTAGTGCTGTGATGTTAATAAAAACAACAAAGGGATATGAGACTGAATTAAGTTAAGATTATAGCATACAAAACTATGTTCATGAGGGGCGCCTGGGTGGCTCAGTTGGTTGAGCGACTGCCTTCGGCTCAGGTCATGATCCTGGAGTCCCGGGATCGAGTCCTGCATCGGGCTCCCTGCTCGGCAGGGAGTCTGCTTCTCCCTCTGACCCTCCTCCCTCTCATGCTCTCTGTCTCTCATTCTCTCTCTCGCAAATAAATAAAAAATAAAAAAAAAAAAAACCCAAAAACTATGTTCATGAAAAAGGACTGAAAGAAAATACGCCAAACTGCTAATATGATGGTGATGGGATTAAGTCATTATTTTAATGGTTTTTCCCCTTTGGTTCCATGGTTATTTTACTTTTATTTTTAATTTTTAAAATTATTTATTTACTTGGTTTACTTTTAATTTTATTTTTTAAAATACGCTATTATATGTGTGTGTCTTCCTTTTCTGCACACATGCAAAACAGTTAAATAGATAGTGTTTCTTCATCACTGAACTCTGGGACCTCTGCGTTGGAGGTCCTCACAGATACTGCTGTCCTGCCCTGGCAGTTCTTGGGGCTGAAGGGATTGCTGTCTCTGGTTCCAAGGCCAAACCTCTACAGATCATTCCCTGTGTGACTCAATGTGACCACGTCCCCAAACAGAGCATGCTATTGCCTCTGGCTGGCTTAACCTCAACTGTGAAGTTCTGGGGGGAACACTTCTTATTTTGGCCTCTTGTAGTCTTGCTCTGGCTTACAGGCACTCCAAGCAGTACTGTCTGAACCATAATTTATGACTACCTTCTCATGATCCAGACATGTGTAAATAATAAACCCAAAAAGGGGGGAAGAGCACAACCTTCTCCAATTATTTTCCTTCTCTTGGCCTTAGGTGAATTCCAGACCAAATGTGAAAAGGAACTTCTAATCCCACGTCGAAGGCTAAACGGAAAATTCTTCTGGGTCTTCCTCCTGCTAATGGGGAGCTCCAGGAGAGGCATCACCCTTTCCTGCTGCACAGTTCCTGAACGTCAGTATCCAAACAATGGTTGTTTGTTTAGGCAGACTGAGGATGCTATGTACATTTCAGGAGACACATAAAAGCCCAAAGGATTTTGCTTAGCCTAGTAACACTTCTGAGAATGGAATCACTGGTTGTGACTCATCACCACCAGAGGCCGGGTCCTAGCATCGTTAGGTTTGTCACTGCTTTTCCCATATGGGAAACAGTGCTACTGACCTACTTTCAAGAGGGCATGCCCTCTGAGTAGCTGAAACAACTCTGGGGAGGAGATCAGTCATACTTTCTTGCCCAGTCTCTTTTTAACAAGGCTCCTCTGTAAGATGGCTGGCTGGACCGTCGTCTGGCTGGACAGCAAGCTTTCCCTATGAAAACTGGTCTGCCCAAGGTTGTACATGACTTGTGAAGGCCCACAATTTTACCTGCTGAGTCAAGAGGCCCAGATGGTTCAGGAAAAGGAGGCGGTGGGCAGCTCACCTGCTGGGTGGTGGCCAGACAGTACTCTGCTGTGCTTAGGATGCTGCAGATGAGGCAGAGCTCCTCTAGAGTGAACTTGGCTACTTCTGAGCCTTCCTTTTCCTTGAGGAGGCTGCTGATGGTCAGGCCTCCACTGCTGCTTGTGGTTCTGAGGAAAAGGAACAGGAACAGGTTAGGCTGGGACTTTTCATTTGCTTCCTGAACTGGTAACTGCACATCTTAAGACAAAGAAAAGGGGGAAGGAAAGGCTGGACGTGGCCCAAACAAACCCACATACAATGAGCTTTTTCCTATTGACCTTACCTTGACTATCATCTGTTTAAGCTCTCTGACCATCAGGAGTAGGAAGAAACAATTCCAACAGTGAGCCAGTAATCAGTCACATTAACTATGAGGACTCTGATACTCACAGAGAAGGCTACTGAGTGGCCTCTCTGCTTAGCTTAGCATCTCCTGATCCGAAGAGCTGTTAGGATCATCTGTAGCACAAAAGCTTGTTCTACAACTGTTTCTGGTAAGAAAATTCTGCACAGGAATTTGTACATTGTGCTTGTGGAGGGGTACCAAAGTGAATGTTAAGACATGGTTCCTGCCCAAAGCCCCAGCTGCCTCACCCCTTTCTACTGATCTAATCATGTGTTCACAAAATGTACAAATAGTTATAAAACCTCCTGCTCTTTCCATTGTGAGAGTCTAAATTTTTTTTAAAAAGACAGAACTCAATGACACTTACCTTAAAAATAAAAATATTTTAAAAATAACCCTAACACTGCCCAGTCTTACTGGTAATCACAGATTTGACAATATCGTCATTTCCAGCACTTACAAGGGTGTGAGGATGCTGACAGTCTCTTGCACTATGGGTCAGGAGCATTAAGTTGTACAACCTTCCTGGAGGTATACGTCAGGAGCTTAAAAAACATGTTCACATTACTTGACCCAGTAGTTCTACTCCCATTCAAGGATGCTTTTTTGAGTGTTATTTAAAATACTAAAAGAGTGAGCCCAACCTAAATGATCAATTAAGAGAAAGATAAGTAAGAACTTCAGAAGTTCAATGAGGTTCTCCTGCACGTTGGATTATCATGACATCCTGAAAAGTGTTTTGAGGACGTTGTACTGTCACAAGTGCTGAACGTTCTCTGTTGGCCTCCCAGATCCATTCGTTACCTTTTCTTCCCTTCTCTGTGGCTAAGGAGATGGACCTCCTCAGACTTACCACCCTGGCTCCCGGGCCCTCTGGCCTCCTGCGGGGTTCAGTCAACGGGAGATGCGACAAGAAGTTGGAGCGGTAGAGGAGTGGGAAGTCTGAGCCTTAACAAGGCCTCCACTCCCTCTGCTTCTGTGTGGTGTGGGCAGTGACTGTGGCCCTCCATTTTCTGTGTGGCAACCCTTCGTCCACAGCCCCAGCTCTCAGGTGAGTTTTAAAGTGGTAACAATTACCCCCTAGAATCTGGATGCTTCAGAATCCTCTGTTGGTTCCTTTCACCTTGCCCCCATTTCTGTGAATAGCTGCTTTGGCAACAATACCCTAGCTGAGCACACCATTTGTTTCCTGCTGTGACACATGGGGAAAATGCTGGCAGGGTGATGTTAAGTAAAAGCAGCAGGGTACAAAACTACAAGCAGTAGAGTCCCAATACTGTTAAACAAACGAAAGCACAGAAGAACAGAAAACACATACTAAAAAGTTAAATTTGTTTTCTCTGGGTGGTGAGATTATAGCTGGCTTTTATTTTTGTCTTTCTGCTTTTCTGTGTTTTCTAAACTATAATAAACTTACATTATTTTGATGATCAGAATGTCTAAAAAATTTTTTATGATAGTCAAAGAAACTCTCATTGGTGAGACATATCTGTTACTTCAAATCTCTGGTTAGAGCACAGGAATTTTATTTTCTTTCCTCCAAATAATGTAAACTCCCACATATGACACATTTTAGTGAAAACAACAGCAACTACTTCCAGAATTATTGAATTTAGCCATGGGGATGATTTATAAATAATAAATTCCAAAGCATTACTTTAGATCATATTCCATCATAATTGAAATTGCTGTAGAACCAAAAATCTTTGGCTCCACAGCCCAATGTAGGGCTTGAACTCATGACCTTGAGATCAAATCCTGAGCTGAGATCAAGAGTTGGACGCTTAACTGGCTGAACCACCCAGGCGCCCCAGAACCCAAAATCTTTAAACTCTAATAAGCAATATAACAATATTCTAATGTCCCAGAATACAGTGAAGTCACTATAATTAGGGGCTGTGCTATGTAACCCCCTCTCCCCAAATCCTACCACATCTTTAAACATTAGACTCTATTCAACAAGACACACACACCATAAGAGAGACTTGGGAACGTAATCAGATCGAGGGAAAAGCAGATTCATGCCTCCCGTGTGCTCATCATCCCAGGGCATACTCTCATTGAATGAAACTGCCCATGCTGTTTAAGAGTTATTGCTACCACCACCTTACCTTTTTTTGCCAACAACCTATTGTTGAACCTATATAAATTAAATACATACATAATGGAACGGACTCCCTTGAGTCCACTGTGGTTAAGATCTGACCTGTGCTGGCAGCTAGTGTGGGCATTCCCTCTAACAGTCTTGATCATTAGAAAGGAAATAGTCTCAAACCCCTGGGAACTCAGTAAGAGTGTTTCCCTCCTTGAGACTCTTAGTAGTTCAGTAAACAATTTCAGAGTACATTTCCTGAGATTCCCATATTTAGGTATATTCAGAATCTTACTTCACACCACTCCGATCAGGAAGAATAGCACTCACTTGGGTAGATTGCCAGAGAGGATTTTCCAGGCATATTCTCGGAGGTACTTCTGGAAAATGGTGGTCAGGGCGATCATTGGCTCCCCAGTACTGAGCTGAGAGCACTGCACCATGCACTTCTTGTAGTAGACAAAGAGGTCAGCACAGCTGGGGAGCACGGCACCCCCTTCGTCAGTGTTGGGCTTAGGTGGCCCCTGGGCTTTGAAATCGGCCACAAACCGGTCAATCAGCTCTCCAAGGTTTCTAGGAGGAAGAAAGCCTGCAACGTTATTTCAAGAAAGATAAAGAAAATGTGCTTACCTGCCATGAGTAAATCATTCCTAATGCTTTTCACATTTAAAACTGGACCACTTCTATCCATACCTTCATTAACTACCACCAGCACTCCTACAATAACAGCAGCAAGAATATATGTCATTTATTTTTGTGCTGCTTTATACTTTTCAAGGCATTTCATGATCACATCTGACCCCAAGCCTCTGTAGGGGAGATAAGGTATTATTGGACCCTCTAAGAGATGAAAAAATTAAGGTCTAGAAAGTTTGTCACATAATTTAGTGGCACAGCTGAGCCTAGAAGCTACCATTTAAGTGCTTGCGCTGTTCCTACTACCATACTAGTACCATCTCCTCTCTCCGCAAATGAAAACCCTAAGTGACAACAGTGATCATTTTCTGAACACTTACGAGGTACTGGGGCACGCACTATGTCAGCACTTTAGAAGTGTCCTTTCACTGAACTTCACTCAATCTTCACAGTAACATTATGAAGTATGTAGTATTCCTGTCTTCATTTTCAAAAAGCAAGGTGCAGAAAAGTTAAGGACCTTGTCCACGGTCATAGAGCAAGAGAGTAGGGGAGCCAGGATTCAAAATCAAACAGCCTGGCTCAAACCTCATGCTTTTAACCACTCTACTGGACTTCCTATCTCTGAAAACACAAAAAGGTTATGATGTCAGCAAATATTTTGATATCATTAACCTACATGTGCCCACGGGACAGATGCTGAAACAGAAATAGTGAAGAAGTATTCTAATGTTTTCTTTCTCCTTTTATCCATTTTTTTTCCTTAAAACTTCCAGAATCGAAGGTGTAAAAAATCTTGGGAGAAGAGAGGGTGTGGCAGCCCCAGGCTTGCAGCAGGTCATGATGGTGCTGATGACTGCAGCTGTCCCCCCATTCCCCACTGAGTCATCACAGCTCGGGGCCAGCAGGGCTCTACTCATTGTTTCCTGCACAGTTGAGCTGTATGAAGAATGGGAGAAGTCCCCACCCCTTGACATTTTACATCTTTTTAGGTTACTGTCTAAGGCTACAGGAATCCAGCTGTGCTTTCAAAATGTATTTATATAACAGGAAGAACAAGACAAGAACCACACACAGCATCAATTAGCAGGAATAGAAGAAAACTGACATTTTACTCAAGAGCTTTTCTTACTGAAAGTTGATTATATCCAGATGTAGCCACTCTGCCCTCAAAGAACTTCAGGCCTAGGCTAGGTCCTTGTGGTGATGGTCAGCGAGCAGGGAAAGAACTCGTTAGTTAACCTTGGAAAGCTGCAGGGTCACCACCCCCGTTCCCCGCCACCTCTGCCTGCCCCATCCTGCCATTTAATCTCTCGTTGCTCCTGCACAGGGACCCTCCACTCCAGCCAGACTCACCTTAACTGCCCCCTGCCCCATCTGTACCCCCGACTCTGGGCCTTCGCCTGTGATGCCTGGATGCCTCCCCTGGCCAACATGCCCCTCTGCCACCTCTCCAATCATCTGCAGGCTTGGTCTACTCGCGCCAACCCTCTGTCTTGATTTCAACTTCTGTCACCTGCAACACACTCACGCTTTATTATTATTATTTAACACTTTACTATCAAGTGTAAGAATGTCAAATGTTCAAGAAACAGGACGGCCTTCTCACATCCTGGGCCTGCAGCAGGCGATGCCATCAATAATGGCTCTCTTTTTCACTGATCTTTGGTGTCCTTTCAGAATCCTTGAGACAGCATTCTCGCCATCACTGAGAAGCTAAAGCTGGTACCTAAGGGGAAAGGTGCTTGCTATACAGTAGAATCTTATTCTCCGATTATATGTTACCACACGCTCCTTGAGCGTAGGGATAAGGTCTGTTACTTCTGCTCTCCCCAGGCCCACCCCTCATGCATATGTGTGAAGCTAATCTTCTATGTCTGTGCCCAAGACATATGCAGCGGATCAGCCCCCACACTTTGTTCCCGAAGGATGGGAACAGAAGGGTGGGTAGGTGGAGATGGGGCAGGGGCTGGTGCAGTGGAGAACATGTAACAGAAAGCAAAAGGTTCCACTTGAGTCTCCTTAGGGCAGATTCTAATTGCCAAATCTCTAGTGCCAACAAAAACAGAGGCCAGGGCTCCGAAGTGTTTTTACTTTAACCACTCATCCAATTCCCCTAGTAGCTGAAGTCAGGATACTTACTCTCCTGCCTCGTATTTCAGAGCCAACCCAATCAATAAGATTATAAATTAATCATGCTCATAGAACATAAAGAAAATTTCCACTTAAAAAAAAACCTCTGAAGATCTTCCATACTTAGGCTGACTCCCAGGTTACTTCTGACATTGTTCTCCGTGCAGATGAGATACACACCTCAGAGTGAGCTTCCCTCCCTTACAACGAATGCGACTCTTTGCACTTGCATGCTTCTTTTTTTTTTTTTTAAAGATTTTATTTACTTGAGAGAGAGAATGAGATAGAGCATGAGAGGGGGGAGGGTCAGAGGGAGAAGCAGACTCCCCGCCGAGCAGGGAGCCCGATGCGGGACTCGATCCAGGGACTCCAGGATCATGACCTGAGCCGAAGGCAGTTGCCTAACTAACTGAGCCACCCAGGCGCCCCTGCACCTGCATGCTTCTATGCCACACTGGGAAACGAGTGATCAACGTGTCCAATCCCATCAATTTTCAACTAAGCACTTCATACGTGCAAGGCTCTGGGTGCTACACATGTAAGATATAATGAATTCAACTAAAAAAACAACAAAGGTTGTCCTTTCTTTCAGGTACCAAACACTAGCCTGAATTCTGGCGAGACCTTCTTGTAAGACGACTAGAGAAAAGAGTGTGTGGTCTATTGACCTGCTGACTGGAGTCATAAGGAGATGTTTTTTTACACTATAAAACAATTACAGGGCGCCTGGGTGGCTCAGATGGTTAAGCGTCTGCCTTCGGCTTAGGTCATGATCTCAGGGTCCTGGGATCGAGTCCCGCATCGGGCTCCCTGCTCCTTGGGAGCCCGCTTCTCCCTCTGCCTTTCTCTCTCGCTCGATCTCTCATGAATTAAAAAAAAAAAAAAAAATCTTTAAAAAAAAAAATTAAAAACAAAAAATAATTACAATCAAGTAAGAGTTTATAAAGAGTTAAGCCCTGATCAAGGTGCTGCTGGGTATGGGGGTAAGACACAGCATTGGCCCGGGGCGCCTGGGTGGCTCAGTTGGTTAAGCGACTGCCTTCGGCTCAGGTCATGATCCTGGAGTCCTGGGATCGAGTCCCGCATTGGGCTTCCTGCTCAGCAGGGAGTCTGCTTCTCCCTCTGACCCTCCTCCCTCTCCTGCTGTCTGTCTCTCATTCCCTCTCTCAAATAAATAAATAAAATCTTTAAAAAAAAAAAAAAAAGACACAGCATTGGCCCATCAGAAGCTTTGGTCTGCCTGGGGAGATAGGACCTTCATGTTCATGATATTCAGATTCCAAGACAGTGACAAAATGCTAATTTAGCAGTACAGACAATATGAACAATTTCTTTCAGACAAAGGAAACTAGAGAGAGAATTTCGCAGCAGACTCAGGTGAGGGAATAAAGGCCTGGAGTCAGAAGCGAGCACAGTATAGGGTGTGTGGAAGGGGGGATGTAAGGAGGAGGGGACTTGGAGAAGTATGACCTACAGTTTGATTTATACAGTCCTCTGTATTTCCCACAGCAAACTACTGGTAGCTTCCTGCCTTCATGCCGTCCGCCACAATCTCCCACCTGGCCACAAGCCTATAAACCAGGCACTGCGCCGGGGGCATTAGAAATACAATCTCTTCACAATAGCCCTGAAGAGAAGGCATTCTTATCTTCATCTTGTAAATGACAAAACTGAGGCTGAGCAAAATAATATAGCTTGCCCTAGGTCACAGAATTTGTCGGAGCTGGAATCTGAATGTGCGGATGTCTGACTCCAAAGCCCAGCTCTATCCACTGTACCATGCTTTGATTTTACAACACTGAGGTACTATACAGACAGATGGCATTGCACTTGTGGCTGTGTTCACTTTCTCTGCACCTTAAAGGAACATATCATGGGTGTGGATGGTATCTTTCACCCCCTCCCCTGTAGTGGGAGCTTTCTGCCCAAGAACTGTATAAGCATGTCAGGGGGCCATGCAAACTACGGCTGGGGGTCCCGATGATCAATGAAATGACCCAGGCAGTTTCTTCTGGTGGATTTGCAGTCGGCATCCCTAGCAACAATATTCTAACTGGAATGGCACAGGGAAAGGAAGATGGCAGTCAGACAAAGCTGGCAAGGAGTTGAGCATGGGCAATGCAGCTTAGGATCCCCAGGAGCTTACAGAGCTTGTTAACTCAAGGGTTCTCAAGCTAATTTGCACCCCTTCCTCCCCTGCCCTTGGGTTGGGGCTGAGGATTTGGCTCTGGTGTGGTCAGTGGGGTTGGGGAGCCAAGGTCTAGCTTAGGCACAAGTGGGAGCTGGATTACACACAGGTAAATGGAGCAAATAAGTAAATTCATGGAATATCTGGGGAGCCAAGTTTCTCACTGCTGCAGAACATAGTTAGAGACGAGGAAACGGGGAGGAGAAAATAAATCCTGCAGTGTTGGATCAGAACCAGAGTTATCAGCATAAACTCGCAGGTTTTAATATGTAAGTTGGTATAGAAATAGATACAGATGTATGTGTTCATACATATATGTATATACATACATATATTCCTTAGCTCTCTCAGCTGTGAGGACCTAAGAGCATGACATCCAGGCAGTAATGAACATACCTGATGCCCAGAACTTAGTTTCTTTTTTTTTTTTTTAAAGATTTTATTTATTTATTTGACACACAGAAAGAGACAGCGAGAGAGGGATCACAAGCAGGGGGAGTGGGAGAGGGAGAAGCAGGGCTCCCGTTGAGCAGGCAGCCCGATGCGGGGCTCTATCCCAGGAGATCATGACCTGAGCCGAAGGCAGCCGCTTAACAACTGAGCCACCCAGGCGCCCCCAGAACTTAGTTTCTAAATATCATTCCCTGCCAAAGAAACAAGAGAGCCTGGAAAAATGGGTGACTCCAGGGCTGGGGTAGCAAAGTACCAGGTGAGGCTGGTATGTTCTGTTGTGCCAGAAAGCAAGGGCCCCAGAAATGACAGGCACATGCAAAAAGCATGAAAAACCAGCCTGAAGGGGTTCCAGTGGACAAATCAGGGACAATTTAAACAATAAAATAATGATGGATCCTGAAAGAGGAAAAGGACATCAGTGGGAAATCCAAATAAGGTCTGAGTTTAGTAAATAGAACTGTACCAATGTTAACTTGCTGGTGTGGTAACTGTGCTGTGGTTATGTAAGACGTTAACATCAGGAGAACTGGGGAGAAAGGAATATGGGAAATCTGCGCTATTTCTGAAACTTTTATGTAGGTTTAAATTTATTCCAACATAAACTTAAAAAAAGGTAGTAACAGCTATAACCCACGAGTACGTGCTGACATAGTAAGTGGGGAAAAGAGAAAGCTTTTTCTTAAACTATAATGCAAACGAATAAACGCAGAAGAAATGCTGGTATTAGAAAAATCCTCAGGCGCCTGGGTGGCTCAGTCGTTAAGCATCTGCCTTCGGCTCAGGTCATGATCCCAGGGTTCTGGGATTGAGCCCCGCATCGGGCTCCCTGCTCCACGGGAAGCCTGCTTCTCCCTCTCCCACTCCCCCTGCTTGTGTTCCTGCTCTCACTATCTCTCTCTGTCAAATAAATAAATAAAATCTTAAAAAAAAGAAAAATCCTCAATTCAGCAACTATCTTAGTAATAAATGATTCAGGCAAGTACCAGCGGGAGGTAAAAGATGAGAAAAAAACCTACTTATATGGTTTCAACGTTTCTCCCGACAGTTACTAATTGTTAGTAATTACTTATTAATAAAAAGAGATGCCTGGCAGACAAATGAACACCACAAGTTGTAGGGCAAACTGACACTGCGCACCTCCTGATGTGAATTACTGAGAAGAGCCTGGCCCCGCTTCTGCATAAATCATAAATCATGAGGAAACATTAGTCAAACCCAGATGGAGGGACATTCCACAAATGAACTGGCCTGTACTCTTCAAAAATTTCAAGGTCATGAAAGATAAAGAAAGAATGAGTTGTTTTTCTGGATTGGAGAGACCAAAGAGACATGACAAGTATATGGACCCTGCGGTCCTGGCATGGATCCTGGATCGAGAAAAGACATGACGGACGGGGACCACCGGCGAAATGGAGTGGCGTCTACGAATAAAATGGTACTAATGGATCAAGTTAACTTCCTGATGTTGATAGGTGTACTGTGGTTAGGTAGACTGCGTGCTTGTTTACAGGAAACACAGACTGAAGTCCTGAGGAGTAATGGGGGCACTCTTGCCTGCAATTTGAAGAGTGTCTATGCTGAGAAATCTCTTCTCCAAGAGTCAGCCAGAGAAAATCACTACATTCCCAAGAGTAAAAGTTATATGAACTTCCTTCTGGAACATAAACAAAAATTGAGAAAGCCACTTAAAGCATAGAAGGACAGCTCAGCCAACTCCGCTAAGGAGATGGCTTTGGGGATATCTCTACTTCCTTTCTCCTCCCTAGGTCCCGGCTCTGCAGTCCTCCTACTGCTGTTTGGCTTTTGGCTGGCTCAGGTGCTGCCAGAACTTTCCCTGGGCAGGTGGGAGGCTGGGAAGACGAGAGGGCAGACCCCACGCCAGGCCCAACAGAAAGCTGGCAACACTGATCAGGCCACCCAACCGCTGACGAGTCTGGAACAATGGCACCAGGCGGGCAGGGCAGGCACAGCTCCTGATCACTCATGCCAAGTGCCAACATGTCCTCTCATCTCATCCTTGCCACTAAGTGCACTGGAGAGAGGACAAAACCAACTCTGAGAGGTTGAGTACCATGCTTGAGGTCCCAGGCTAGTGAGTGCAGAGCTCGGACTCAAATCCAGGTCTGTCTGGCATCCAGGCCCACGCTCTTTCCACTACACTGTGTTGGGTCTCTGTCATCTGGGAGCTTGTGAATGGCCTAAGATTTTCCTTCCTTGCAGATTTTTGAGTCAGAGCTACAAGAATGAAATACGTACAAAATCAGTCCCCTACCTGAGTTTCTTCCCTTAGGAGTCTTGGACAAAAGGGAGGAAGGGTTTTGTAGAACCCCTTGAAATTGCACTCAAGATAGAGTGTGGGTTTATGTGAATTTTTTTTTTTTGACAAGAAGAGTCTACAGTTTCATTGGGCTCTCAAAGGGATCTGTGACTCAAAAAAGGTTAATAGCCACCGCTTTAGGCATTATTTTGTCTGATTCTCTGCTTTAAAAGATGAGGAAATGGATTTCTTGAACTCTACTTTCTACTTCCAAGCCTTTGCTGCTTATTCTGGAGCGACAACAGCACAACCTACGCAATTCTCCTATGAGTAGCTTCTGCTACTTCCCCGGTGCTGTGGAAACATCCTAGTGAGGCCAAGTGGCAGGAGGAGTGGCCCGCACTTCATTTTTCATACAGAAATGGAGAGTCCCTAAGGAAGGGAGGTCTGGCTCTCTGCCCAAAGCATCATGAACAATGAGTACACTTTATATGAATCAAGGCCATGTGAAAAGAGTAGATACCAGAATTATGATAATTCAGAAAAATGACTCTCTAGACCAGATAGGTTTGGGGAAAGTACGTGGTTATCTCAGATATGCACTTTAAACTCTGGATCCAACAGCTTTTAAACCTTTCTAAAAATAAGAATTTGGGTTGATGAGGGAAGAACGGGCTTTGTCCAAAAACAGTCATCCAGGTGGGCTGCTCAAGACCTGTGTAATCTCATAGATAAATAACGGATCTTTTACCTGCTCCTCCAGGTGTCTTATTAATTTCCTGAGAAATAATTTTTTTTTAAGATTTTATTTATTTATTTGAGAGACAGAGAGAGAACAAGTGATGGGGAAGGGGGGCGGGGGAGAGAGTGAGAAGCAGACTCCCTGCCAAGCAGGAAGCCCAACTCAGGGCTTGATCCCAGGACCTGCAGATCATGACCTGAGCCTAAGGCAGTCACTTAACCGACTGAGCCGCCCAGGCGCCCCAGAGAAAGAACTTTTTCACACAGAAGACAGGGTGTTCCAAAGGAGCAAACAGCAATAAGTAATTACTGCCTTTCTGTGTACCTTCGGATCTAAGCCCAATGGATAGACGGGAGGAGGCGATGGCTTTACAAGGCAAAACGTGAAAGCAACTCTTTTTTGGAGGAGGATGGTGGGCAGGAGGTTGTTTTCGTTTTTTAAAAGATTTTATTTTATTTGATAGAAAGAGACACAGCGAGAGAGGGAACACAAGCAGGGGGAGTGGGAGAGGGAGAAGCAGGCTTCCTGCGGAGCAGGGAGCCTGACATGGGGCTCGATCCCAGGACCCTGGGATCATGATCTGAGCAGACGCTTGACGACTGAGCCACCTAGGCGCCCCAAGAGGTTGTTTTTGTTAACATAGAAGGTCTTCTACAAAGTTCATTTTCTACGACTTTACTATGAAACATTTTGTAACTGGGGACAAAAAGAGTAGATACAAACTACAAGATAAAATAGGTGAATAATGATAATATTCCATGTAGTGATTCCACTTGAAACAGTCTCTTAATCTTATGGTTTCTCTCTGAAACATACTCGGAAAAAAGAATTTGCTAATCCACAAAGAACCATTACAAAAAAAAAAAAAGGGGACTAAATTTCAGCGCCTAAATGCTTTCCCAGAGAACTCCCTTTGAGCACTTTCTCACAGCCACTACTGTGCTCCCTGCCTGAGCCACTGTCTGTCTGGTCCTCCCAAGTGCATTCTTCAGGCTACAAGGCCTCATCTCAGAGCTGGGGCCAGCCTGTCTCCAGAAACTTGACCTTTCCAAAATCTGCCTTCCAGTGTGGAAAGGCCTTCACCAGTTCCTGTGGCTGGGGACAGAGGTTCAGGGATGAGGAGGGGTCTTCCTCCTTTGCGTGAATAACGGACATTGGAACTTGAAGATACTCTTCTGACTGTGAGAAACTTGGCTGCAGTGGGCTGCTTTGTGAAAAATTTCGGAACTCCTGAGTTTGTAAAAAGCATATATGTTAAATGGTTGATAATCCATAAAAGAAAGCAAGAATCCACCAGTCCATACCGACAGAAATACACATGCACACGGGGGAGAGGGGGAAGTACTTCCTTACAGAAGAACTCCAATTAACAATAGAGGAGAAATGATGGAAACAGAAAATCAACATTTGGCAAACACTACAGTAATAACTGCTTCGGGCAGAAATCATCAAGGATGTCAAAATGAGTGGGAAAAGTGTGAGGAGAAACAGGATATTCACATAGTCCCAAGTATCCCCCCACGAGATACTTATTAATTACAAAGAGAAAAACAGCAGCTTCACAGCAGAGAAAGCTAGCAGGCGCCACCTTAAGCAAGTGATCAACGTTAACATCACCAGTAATGGGACACAGCCACATGATGTGCCTCCTGATATGACGTACCCAGAGGGACACAACATCACCTGCATGGTATACTTGCCCACAACGCATAATCTGGATTTAATCAAGAGCAAACATCAGACAAACTGAAACTGAGGGCACTGCAGAAAATAACTTGTCAATACTCTGTGAAGTGTCAAGGTCAGGAGAGACAAACAAAAGACTGGGGAAGTATTAAAGGTTAAGGGAGACTAAAGAGACCTGACAACCAAAGGCACGGTGGGACTTTGAGCCAGAAAGTGGACATTCATGGCACAATGTTACCCTCCTGATTTTGATAACTGTGATTATGTATAAAATGGTAGCATTCTCTGGGGGAAGGATCTATGAGAATTTTTTGTAACTTTTTTGTAAGTCTAAATTATCTCAAAATGAAAACCTAAACAAATTATACTTGAAAACATGTATATTAGAGAGTAGGTTTTCTTTCTCCATTTTCCAGTGCCTGACATGGTCAAGCCTGTGTAGCTATGTAAGAAGAGCTCAGTGCCCAGATGGGAAGGGGTTGTTGGGATCCATTTGGGACCTTATTAGAGTCAAACTCAGGCTTCTTCGATTTATGGATACAATGAACGATAACATTCACAAGATATAAAAATACCCTTAGAAGATTTCCAAGGAGGGTCACAGGAGGCCTGCCAAGTCTCTCCTTCAGCCTCTGGAAGGAGTTGTGCCCTTGTGAGGCCCAACCATGACCAGAGGAGGGAGAAATGCAGTAGAAAACAGCAAAACGTTCATCACTCACTTGTCCTGGGACTCAATATACACGTAGAGATGAGGCTCGAAACACTTGGAAACAATGCCATGAAATGGATTGTCTGGGGCTTTCGGCTTCTTTGGCTGTAAAGGGGGGAAAAAAGAAGAAAGCAAGCTACACTTGAGCTATCTTTGCAAGTTTTCAAGCAGTTTCAAAGAATACATCCCTTCAAAGTTTACTCCTGACGTAGATAAGAAGCACTCAATGTAACTGAACTGGGGCTGTGTCTTGCATTATGATTCACGCCAGTTTGTGAACAATGAGCCATCACTGACTTGCCTTGGATGGTGAAAGATTTACTGCTACTCTGATAACACATGTGCTTTCAATCTGGAAGCTATTCATCATCCGACTGATGTTTTAAAATTTTAAATCCTAGCTAATAACAGTACCTTATTTATATTTGTACAGTGCTTTAGAATTTATAAAGTGCTTTCATGTGATCTATTTTTGACAGCCTCCATTTAGTGACTGTTTTTTTTTTTTTTAAAGATTTTATTTATTTATTTGACAGAGAGAGAGAGAGAGAGAACAAGTACGCAGAGAGGCAGGCAGAGGGAGAGGGAGAAGCAGGCTCCCCGCTGAGCAGGGAGCCTGATGCGGGGCTCGATCCCAGGACCCTGGGATCATGACCCGAGCCGAAGGCAGCCACTTAACCGACTGAGCCACCCAGGCGCCCCTAGTGATTGTTTTTATGGACCAAGCACTTTAACATGAAATAACATCTCATCTATTTCTCACAACAACCCTCGGTGTAGGAATTATTACTACTATTTCACACCTAAAAAAAGGAAGGCTCAGAGGGTTTTAGCAGCCTGCCCAAAGGCACACGGCCTGAACTCTTTCTATTATAACACTGCTTTGCCGTGATGGTTCCCAGACTGTTGAATTGCACTGATGAGTAAATGCAAGAAGAAGAACGGTAAAGGACCAACATAGCATTGCTAACTTTTTGTTTTGCCACTTTCCATTCTCGCGAGTCCCTAAGAGTATTTTACACCCAAACATTTTATCGGGAGAAAATAGCAGCATGAGGGCAGTCCTTCCTATGAAAAGACAGTTGGTGACCTTATACCAGATAAATATATATATAGACAGACAGACAGATAGACAGGCAGGCAGGCAGGCGGGCTGTTTTGTCTTTATTGTTTGCCTTGGACCACTGTAAAACAGGGCCAGCACTGGTCCTCAGTTGATACCTAAAAACCGCTGATATACAGGACATCTAGGTAGGCAAGCATTTAAAAACTCTATTGGCTTCCTAATTCTTTTTCCAAAATATCTAAAAAATAAGCGAAGATCTGCCTACATATCTCTTTCTATTTCTAAAAAAAGTCAATTCTATTTATCATCAAATGCCAACAAAAGGATCCTGAGCCCTTGCTGGGGTTGATACTAGAGTACAATTTGGGCATAAATTGATACCCACAGCATACTTGCTGGATTGAACTGTTCATATCTTTTTTTTTTTTTTTAAAGATTTTATTTATTTATTTGAGACAGAGAGAATGAGATACAGAGAGCATGAGAGGGAGGAGGGTCAGAGGGAGAAGCAGACTCCCTGCCGAGCAGGGAGCCCGATGCGGGACTCGATCCCGGGACTCCAGGATCATGACCTGAGCCGAAGGCAGTCGCTTAACCAACTGAGCCCCATATCTTTTAATAAACATAAGAAAAACTAAGCTCCTAATGACAAACAGAATAATGATTCCCTTCTCCTAGTAACTTCTAAAAATAAAACACTGTAATGGTTAAAAGCATCTGTAAAATCTGGAAATGAACACCAAAAATTAAATGTCAACCTTAGACATATCCCTTTCAATCTCCTGTTTAGCTCTCTCCCCTCATCACCTTCGGAGTGTTCCATGTCTTTAAGTTTTTTTGCAAGATTTTTAGAAACTCTGGTCTAAAATAATTACAATCAGGCTATTTTCCTTATCATCCAGAAGCTACCGCCAAAGTCAGGTCTGAGACTGAGCCCACAAGAGACTCCCCAGCCTGGGTTCACTGAGTTTGAACTGGCTGGATCCAAAGTTCCACTTCATTTCACAGATACCCTGGGAGTTTCTCCCACACTCCCATCAGTTTAAAATGGCGAATCCATGATGTAGTACAATGGCTGTGTAGGGGTGGTGCTTACCTAATTGTTCTATATTTTCTGAATCAGTTATCTATTTTTTTATTATTTCATTCTTTTCAATAAGGTGATTGTTAAATGAATAGACAAATGTGATTTGTCTAACTTATATAAGACCAGATACCCTGATTTTATTTTATTATTATTATTTTTAAAAAAATTTATTTATTTATTTGACAGAGAGAGAGAGATAGTGAGAGCAGGAACACAAGCAGGGGGAGTGGCAGAGGGAGAAGCAGGCTTCCCGCGGAGCAGGGAGCCCGATGTGGGGCTCGATCCCAGGACCCTGGGATCATGACCCAAGCCGAAGGCAGATGCTTAACGACTGAGCCACCCAGGCGCCCATGATATCCTGATTTTAGAATTGAAAACTATAGCCACAATACCCAGGTATCTTTTTATTAATAAAATATAGTCATTGTAAGGATTATAATTATCCCCTTTATTTATATTTTCTTCTTGTGCCAAAAATATTCACATGTCTACAGGATAGCTTCTGGGAATTATAAATTGGGAGTTTATATAATACAAAATGTTGTCATGTTTTAAATCAACATATTTTAAATCAAGTATTTTGTATTTGGCTTTGTTTACCAATTTATGTGCAATTTTCCAATTACTGACATTGTTTTAGTTTATCACCTTAGAATGGCTACATTATGAAATTTAAGCTCTATAAATTAGATAGTAGTACTGTTCTGATATTACATTTTCTAATTTTGATCTGTGGTAATTTAAGTGAATGGCCTTCCTGTTAGGAAATACATATAGAAATATTTAGAGGTAAAGGACATGATATATGCTAATTTACAAACTATTCCAAAAGAGAGAGAGATAGAGAGGGAGAGCGAAGACAGGGAAAGAGAGAGAGAGGGAGGAGGAATGGGGGTGGAAAAAAGGGAAATGGTAAAGTAAATGTAGCAAAATGTTAACAACTGGTAAACCCAGGTAAAAGATATTTGAGAGTTCTTGTAATATTCTTAAAACTCTTCTCTAATTTAGGTATTTTCTTTTAAAAAAGTAAAAAATAACAACAAAAAGCTTGGGAGATGGGTGCCAACGGCCTGGCAGATAACCCCAGAGACAACTGTGGAGCACTCAAGCAAGGGCACGTCACCAACACTTTGGACAGTCTGGAGGGCAGCAGTGTGGGAAAACACGGGCATTTGTGCTTGAGTAAAATAGGGCTTAGAATCAATTTCACGGTTTTTTTTTTTTTTAAAGATTTTATTTATTTATTTGAGAGAGAGAGAATGAGAGACAGCACGAGAGGGAAGGGGATTAGAGGGAGAAGCAGACCCCCCCACCGAGCAGGAAGCCCGATGTGGGACTTGATCCCGGGACTCCAGGATCATGAGCCGAGCTGAAGGCAGTCGCTTAACCAACTGAGCCACCCAGGCACCCTCAATTTCACGGTTTTAACAACACACTATAGTTATGGTAGCTGTCACCACTGCGGGAAGCTGAGAGATGGGTACACGGGACCTCTCTGTACTCTGCAACTACTTATGAGTTTATAATTATTTCAAAACACAAAGTTTTTTTTAAAAAGTGGTACAGGAAAATTGGACTCTGAACGTGAAGTGGTTTTAGGAATATCTTAACCTATTTATTTTGCTCCTATTTTCCTTTTTACGTATGTGCAAGGGTGATATACAATAAAAATCTGGGTCTACAGAAGTCTGAGGAGCTCATTCAGAATATGTATAAGAGACAGATTCTAAGTGATAAAAGAAAACAGCTCCATCCTGTTCCAATGAAGTCATCTCGGCCAGTCTTCCCCAGACCGTGTGCTTGATAAGGCCCCGCGGAGCACTCTGAAGTTGGCACCCAGAGAGCTGCATCATCATACTGTGGCTGTCCCAGCCCTACGGGCAGGTGACCACTCCACCCCACCTCTGCCCACTAATGCCACTCTGGGCGGTGAGGGGACACCCTACACCACAGCTCCAGGTCCCTTGTGTGAGCTGGAAGCAAAAGGGGAACAATGGGAGGGACTGCCCCAAGTTTCCTTTTTGCCTTTTTCCCACAGGGCTGCCTCCAGCCTAGCTGCTTGGTGACTGTGCTCCGATGTAGATAAGAGGTGCTGGAATTTCAGCTTACACTGGCGTCTCCCTGTGCATCGTCTGGCTCCCCAAAGGGTTGAGTCTCTGCTGAAAGAACATCCAAAGGCATTTAGCAGTAGCATTTGGGCTGCCTGTCTGAGTGTGTGAATTCTATCCAAAAGCCGCAGATGTTTCAGTTATTTCCTCCCGGAGTTTGAGGGAATAATAGAAGGTTACTGTTGTCACAGTAAGGAGCTCTGCAGCTGGCCCCATTTCCTTTTATTACCATCCAATGTAAACAGATTAAATCTAACTGCTTGGATCACCAGAAGGGTACATTTTTAAACCAGAAATTCCTTATTTCTTCTCCCTTTTTCTTCGAGCACCCTCAGTCCCCTTTCAGATGCCATTTTTTCATCCCTGGGAGTGTGTTGGCAACTGGTGGCTCAAACTAAATACCTTTTCTCAAGTTCACACTCCTTTCTCAACAGCCTACGCTGCAGGAGTGAGCAGGGAGGGACCCTGCCCTTGAGGGCCAACTGTCCACTTACTGCAGTGACACAATGGGTTGGGTAACCCCAGACGACCGCTGGGGGCCTTCCCCCACACCTCTGGCTCAGCTCACCCCTAGCTTCCTGTGGACTTCCTCCCTAAGAACCCACGGGGCTCCTGCGCTTCCTGTAAACCCAACTCCAGAAGCCAGTAAGCAGCCGGGAAGAGGGAGATCCTGGAGCTGCCCCCTAATGGACAACAAGCAAGACAAGTGCTGGGGAGGCTGCAGGAGGCTGGGGATGGTGTCCAGGTGTCATTGCTAACAAGTAACAACCAGCGAAACTGCAGGTGGGTCACCTAGTACAGGGGTTTTTGATACCTTTTTTAAAACAGATCTCAAACCCTTGTCTCGAAAGAAATTTTACCTGGAATTCCATGATAAAAGTGACTCAGAACAGAACTGCTCTGTTTGGAGGGAGTCAGAGCCCTGGTCTCCTCCCAACACCCCACAATGACATGTGATGGGGCACCAAGGAATATAGTTTGAAAACCACGGGCTTTGTCTAAAGATGAAAACACGAGGCAAGTCTAGAGAGAGTAAAAACCTACCACGTAGGCAGTTAATGGCAGACCAGAGTCTGCCTCTGCTTTACCCCTGTATCCATGTTCTGTGTCCTTAGAATGAGCAGTCTTGGTCCTTACAACAATAACCTCTAGCTTCCAGGATGAGCAAAAAGTTCCATGAGAGAGACAAATCATATTTTATCTAGTAAACACAATATGTAGTAATGGGGGCCTCTATATAATCCAGTTTAATGATATCCAGAGATGACTAGCTGAAGGGCTAACTTTTCATGCCAGCACAAGGACAACGACGGCCACCAGCACTGGGAAGACACAAGGCCCTGAACACGGTACTACAACCCAATGCAAGCTCAAAGGGTGCAGGTGATGGAGTGTGGGTGGAAGACACACCAGAAGAATGAGCTCTACATCCAGATTCCTTTCTCCCCAAATGCAAGATGCATTTCTTTAGTTAGAAGAAATCTTTTGTTATCTCCCACACTAGCTGGTATGATGGCTTTAAATCAATTATAGCTAATCCCACAGATCTCTGGGATATAGCCATAAGGCATCCTTCCATTTTTATCCATTCACCTGTATTCATGGGGTTCGTTTCTGTGACCTCCTCTTTTCACTGAGACAGCCCGGTGTAGTACAAGAGCTCCATGGTGGGAATTCTAGTCTCTTGACTTCTAGACCTTGCTTCCAGTCCTAGCTCGTCCATGCCCAAACTCTGTGACCCTGGGCAAATCACTTAACCTCTCTGAGCTGCACACACTGTAGCTCATATAAAATCCCTATAAAATGAGAGGCAGGCATTGGGAAGACGAAATGAAATAAAGCACATTAAAGACTTTGAAACTATAAAGCCCATAAAAATGTGGGGTATCCACGTTATTACAATTATTTCATCAGTGGAGCAGACACATTTTACTGCATCACTTCAGAACTGCTCCTGGAAATGCTGTTCTCTGGGCTCCTGCCATGATTGTACACCTACCCTCTCCGTGTGAGGAATGCAGGCAAGTTCGTGGCTATGGGGTTCCCAGGCTGGTCTTCCCGGCCAGCCTCCCTTTCGGTGGTGTCTGGAGCAAAACAGCACTATAAAATAACCCCCGAGCAGCCAAGTGTAGAAAATTAAAAAGAAGGATCACTAATCCAGACAGGAAAAGGCCTGATTTATTGCTCTAACCACTCTGTCATAAAATGGCAATGAAACAAAAACACCATTCTATAGGATGAAGGGAGAGGAAATTTAGAGTTGGATAGAAAATCCGAAGGAAATGAAAGTGCTAGTGTGCTCTGAAAAGTAACTCTCCAAATATGCCAGTGGTCACCTTGATGTTTCCAGGCCTCCGCGATGCCTTCCAGACCTCAAGTGCTCAGCTTGCACTGAGTGGAGGCCTCTCCTAGCTGATGGTGCTGAGAATTCCACCGGGGATCCTCGAGCCTCTCTCATGTCATCACCGGCCAGATGAGAACCCAACCAAGAGTTAGGCTGGCAGGTGCACGAGATGATGAATGAGGCAGGCAGGGTTCTGCCGCCGCACTGCATGGACCAATTAAGCTTGTGTGGGCTGCTCGTTTCAGCGGGGAAGTTCTTTGGGAACAGAGGTTGGCAGGAAAGGCTGCTCTCTCTACTCCGTTTTCAAAATGCACCTTCAGATAAGGGCTTTCTATAAAGACCACTGAAGTTGTAATCTCTGAACGTGCTCAATGGCCAAAGGGCCATGTGTAGAGGGGGAAGACCCATTTTCAGAAGCAAACGTTTGGTAGGAGGCACATGGAAAGGCAACCTGGACTTACCTGATCTAAATCTCCTTTCTCTATTGCCAGTTCCTCCATCTCTGGTGCTGGCTCATCTTCCAGGAAGGGATTGGTGGATGGGGGTGGAGACTCAAGTTTTTTCTGCTAAGAAGATGAGAGAAAGAGGTTAAGTATTTTCTGAGCATATTCTTAATACCTTTCCCCATTGATCTGCTTTTTCCGAGTCTCTCCAACCCCTAAATCATGAAATCTAAATCTGATCTAATGAGCAAGGACTGAGACAACACGGACCACACTCTTACCTCCCAGCCTTCATACTATTTCCCATCTTCCTGAAACCTACTGCCTACCCCACCCCAATCCCAATCTGGCTAAAATTCTCATTCATCCTTCAGCCCTCAAATTAGAAGTCCCTTCTTCTGGGAAGCCTTCCCCATCTCTTAAGTTTGGGACAGATGTCCCTGCTACATGTTTCCATCCCACCCAGTATGTCTATCTACCCAGGTATTTATTAAAATATCGCAACTGTCCATTTATTTGTCTTGTCCCCACTAGATTCCATGATGGCGAGGGATCATGTCTGTCTTGTTCCCCTTCCTATATCTGGGTGCCTGGCATTTCCTAGCTGCTCCCTAAATATGAAAGAATCAAAATGCTGGATGGGATGGAATTCAAGAACAAACTATAAAGCTAATCTTAATCTTATGTGTTCTAGATTATAGACAGAAGTCTCTTCCCGAATAAGTCTCATTACAACAAGCACAACAGAATCTCCTTGGGAAAGATTAGTTCTCAGGACCTGATTCTGACCACTCTTTTAGCACATGTCATTGAGTGGGACCACAGGCTGGAGTGGGAAAGCTGGGGGCAGGAGGTGTGGATTTTAGCTCCAACTCTGCAGCGCTGGCCAATTGCCTAACTTCTCCTGGCCACAGCAGCCTCATCTGTTGCACAAGGTTGCAGTTATAGGATTACCAGAAGAATCAGATGTAATGAAGGGTGCAGAAAAAAAAAGGGGGGGGGCTGCGAAAGGCAGCAAGGAGCACATGACACGTATAAGGGACACTGGTGATGATAACTCAGTGCAGCAACAGAATCGAGGCAGCTCCTGGGAATTTTTTGTGCAAATTTGGCCCCAAGATGTTGTTTATGCCAGGGAGCTAAAAGAAAACTAAGTGGACAAGGAGGAGAAAAGGGATTGGCTGGTGCTGGGGATGAGGGGAAGGGTCAAAAAATGGCTCTTTGCAATGTCCACAATAGCCAAACTATGGAAAGAGCCAAGATGTCCATCAACAGATGAATGGATAAAGAAGAGGTGGTGTATATATACAATGGAATATTATGCAGCCATCAAAAAACCCCCCAAAATCTTGCCATTTGCAATGATGTGGATGGAACTAGAGGGTATTATGCTAAGCGAAATAAGTCAATCAGAGAAAGACAAGTATCATATGATCTCACTGATATAAGGAATTCTTAATCTCAGGAAACAAAGGAGTGGTGGGGGGTGGGAAGGATGGGGTGGCTGGGTGGAAGACATTGGGGAGGGTATGTGCTATGGTGAGCACTGTGAATTGTGTAAGACTGATGAATCACAGACCTGTACCTCTGAAACAAATAATACATTATATGTTAAAAAAAAAAAAAGAAGATAGTAGGAAGGGAAAAATGAAGGGGGGGAATTGGAGGGGGAGATGAACCATGAGAGACGATGGACTCTGAAAAACAAATTGAGGGTTCTAGAGGGGAGGGGGGTGGGGGGATGGGTTAGCCTGGTGATGGGTATTAAGGAAGGCACGTACTGAATGGAGCACTGGGTGTTATACGCAAACAATGAATCATGGAACACTACATCAAAAACTAATGATGATTAACATAACATAATAAAATAAAAAAAATTAAAAAAAAAAGAAATGGCTCTTTGGAGACAAGAAGCCAGGTGGAAAGGGTGTTTCTAAATGTACTTGTGACACTTTTGCATGTATCAGCAGAGCAACTTCAACTAACCCCTAAGCCAAGAGGGACAGCACATGGACTGTAGTGTGAATGACTTTATCAAGTGCCAGGACACCAGCTGAAGATATACCAAGAAACAAAAAAAGAAAAAGAAAAAGAACAAAACTAACAAAAACAATCCAGAAAAATATGAAAAACTTAAACACAAAAAACACAAACCATTCTGGTGTCTGGTTTAGGCTTTAAGACCATTCTGCTTACACTCATGTAAACTACTTAATTTTCGGCCCAAACACTTGGATGCTGTTATGTTGCCAGATAAGGACTCAGTGTATGAAGAAAGCCTTGTGATCAATGCATTAGGTCAAGGTAGTCATTAGTAGGACAGTGATTTTTCTGGTATCCTGCTGAGAAACAATATGGTCTAACAACAAAGCAAATATTTAAAATTTATACACTCTGGGATGCCTGAGTGGCTCAGTTGGTTAAGCGACTACCTTCGGCTCAGGTCATGATCCTGGAGTCCCAGGATTGAGTCCCGCTTTGGGCTCCCTGCTCAGCAGGGAGTCTGCTTCTCCCTCTGACCCTCCCCCACCTCATGCTCTCTCTCAAATAAATAAATAAAATCTTTAAAAAAAATAAAATTTATACACTCTGAACTTTGGCTTGCTTTGCCTGATATGGGAAAAAAAAATCCCTACAAACTTAAAGCGAAATAATTTATTTTTAGAATTAGGATATTTTTGGGGCACCTGGGTGGCTCAGTTGGTTAAGCATCTGCCTTTGGCTCAGGTCATGATCTCAGGGTTCTGGGATCGAGTCCACGTCGGGCTCCATGCTCCGCGGGGAGCCTGCTTCTCCCTCTCCCTACTGTTCCCCCTGCTTGTGCTCTCTCTCTGTCATATAAATAAATCAAATCTTTAAAAAAATCAGGCTATTTTTAGAAAGCAAGGTATCTTTGAAAACAATATTTCTTTTTTTTTTTTTAAGATTTATTTATTTATTTATTTACAAGGTTATGCCACCACCATCCCAACTATCCAATTCCAGGACATTTCCATTGCCCCCAAAAAACCCCTCCCCACCATAGCAGCCACTTCCAGTTTCCTCCTTCCCCCAGCCCCAGCCAGTTAATCTACTTTCTTTTTGGATTTGCCTCTTCTGGACGTTTCATATAAATGGATTCCTATACTATGTGGCCTTCTGTGCCTGGCTTTCTTCACTTAGCATAGTAATTTTGAGGCTCACCTGTAGTATGGCATGTATTAGTACTTTAGTCCTTTTTTTTTTTTTTCTTTTTTTTTTGGATTTTATTTATTTATTAGAGAGAGAATGAGAGACAGAGAGCACGAGAGGGAAGAGGGCAGAGGGAGAAGCAGACCCCCTGCTGAGCAGGGAGCCCGATGCGGGACTCGATCCCGGGACTCCAGGATCATGACCTAAGCCGAAGGCAGTCGCTTAACCAACTGAGCCACCCAGGCGCCCCTCTCTCTCCTTTTTCTGATAGACAAATTATCTGAAGAGTGAAGATGATTTATAACTAAACTTAGTATTTTCTAAAACCCTTAATATTTTAAAATTGTGATATATAATTAACATCAAATTCACCATGTTAGGTGATGTACAACTGAGTGATTTTCAGTATGTTCACAAGGCTGTGCCACCATCCCCACCATCCAATCCCAGAATCTTTTTACCCCAAAGGAAGCCCCATATCCATTAGGTATCACTTCCAATCCTCTCCTTCCCCTAATCCGTGGCAACTCCTAATCCACTTACTGTCTCTATGAATTTGCCTATTCTGGACATTTCATGTACAAGTGGCCTTTTGTGTCTGGCTTCTTTCACTTTGTATAGTGTTTTCGAGGTTCATCTTGTGTCATGTGTCAGTATTTCAGTCCTTTTTTTGGCTGAATAATATTCCAATGCATGGATATACTACATTTTGCTTAGCCATTTGTCCATTAGAAGACATGTGGGTTGTTTCTACTTTTTGGCTATTGTGAATAGTGCTGCCATGAACATTCATGTACAAGTGTTTGTATGAACACAGGAGAATTTTCAATTCTCTTGAGTATATACCTAGGAGGAAGCATATAGTACTCTGAAAAACAGTTTCAGATTGCTGTGCCTTTTTTTTTTTTTTAACCTGGCAGAGTTATCCCTTTATATTAGGCATTGCTCTGCTAGCACCATGAATTGCAGAAAACAAACAGTAACTATTCTGAATCTTTACAAACCATCACTAACATCAAGACTCAGTGCTGGGAGACTAAGTAGGTGCGTTCATAAGAGACAAGAATACAGAAAACAGTTTAAAACAGAGGCTATCTTTTTTTTTTTTTTAAAGATTTATTTATTCATTTGAGAGAGCAAGAATGAGAGAGAGTACATGAGAGGGGGGAGGGTCAGAGGGAGAAGCAGACTCCTCGCCGAGCAGGGAGCCCGACGCGGGACTCGATCCCGGGACTCCAGGATCATGACCTGAGCCAAAGGCAGTTGCTTAACCAACTGAGCCACCCAGGCGCCCTAAAACAGAGGCTATCTTAAATTTGAAAAACTCATACTTTTTGGCCCTATAATTCAACATACTTGTATCATAAGAAAATAATCTCCAATGTGAACAAAAATGTGTTCGCTGTGGCCTTGTTTATAATAGTGAAAAAATGACAAGTGCTTAAGGGCCCAACAAGAAAAGGATATTTAGGGAAATTCTGGACCATCTCAAATATAATGACTGAGAAACCACTTAAGATAGGGACATATGAAGAAAAGTAAGCTATAAAACTGTATTTACGCATCATACATAAAAATAAACTCAATATGGATCAAAGATCTAAATATAAGAGCAGAAACTATATAACTCTTAGAATAAAGTATAGGTAAATGCTTGTGACCTTGGGGATGATACCAAAACTCAAATAACAAAAGAAAAAAAAATAGAAAAGTAGGATTTCATCAAAATGGAAAACTTTTGTATATCAAAGGACACTATCAAAAAAGTTAAAAGACAACCCACAGAATGGTAGAAAATATTTACAAATCGTGTACCTGAAAAATGATAGAATATATCTAGAAAATATATATTTTTTAAGATTTTGTTTACTTTTTGACAGAGAGAGACACAGTGAGAGAGGGAACACAAGCAGGGCGGAGTGGGAGAGGGAGAAGCAGACTTCCCACAGAGCAAGGAGCCTGATGCGGGGCTCAATCCCAGGACCCTGGGATCATAACCTGAGCCAAAGGCAGACGCTTAACGACTGAGCCACCCAGGTGCCCCTAGAAAATATTCTTTAAAAACATTCCCACAACTCAACAATAAAAAAGACAAACAAGCCAGGGATGCCTGGGTGGCTCAGTCAGTTAAGTCAGGTCCTAATCTCTGGGTTCAAGCCTCATGCTACTTAAAAAAAAAGACAAACAACCTAACTAATGGGAAAAGGACTTGAGCAGACATCTCTCCAAGAAGATGGCCAATAAGCACATAAAAAAGATGTCTAATGTTATTAGTCATTAAGAAAACGCACATCAAAACAACCACGAGAGGGGTGTCTGGGTGGCTCAGTTGGTTAAGCATCCAACTCTTGATTTCGACTCAGGTCATGATCTTAGGGTCATAAGATCAAGCCCCACGTTGGACTCCATGCTCAGGGGAGAGTCTGAGAGATTCTCTCTCTTCTTCTCCCTCTGCCCCTCCCCCCTGCTCTCACGCTTTCTCTCTAAAATAAAAACAAACCTTAAAAAAAAAACACCCCACCACGAGATACTACCTTACATCCATGAAGATGGTTGTAATAATAATTTAAAAAAGAAAATAAATATTGGCAAAGATGTGGAAAAATCAAAACTTTCCTACACTGCTGGTGAGAATGTAAAATGGTACCGCTGCTATGGAAAACAATGGCGGTTCCTCAAACATAGAGTTACCACGTGACACAGCAATTCAGCAATTCCACTCCTGGGTGTACTCCCAGAACTGAAAAGAGATACTTATACAAAAACTTGTACATGAATGCCTGTAGCATTATAAAAGCCAAAAAGTGGAAACAACTCAAATGTCTATTAAGGGATAAGTGGCTAAACAAAATGCAAACCCAAACGATGGAATATGAGTCAGCCATAAAAAGGACTAAAGTAGGGTGCCTGGGTGGCTCAGTTGGTTAAGCGACTGCCTTCGGCTCAGGTCATGATCCTGGAGTCCCGGGATCGAGTTCCACATCGGGCTCCCTGCTCAGCAGGGAGTCTGCTTCTCCCTCTGCCCTCTTCCCTCTCGTGCTCTCTGTCTCTCATTCTCTCTCTAATAAATAAATAAAATCCAAAAAAAAAAGAAAAAAAAAAAAAGGACTAAAGTACTAATACATGCCATACTACAGGTGAGCCTCAAAATTACTATGCTAAGTGAAGAAAGCCAGGCACAGAAGGCCACATAGTATAGGAATCCATTTATATGAAACGTCCAGAAGAGGCAAATCCAAAAAGAAAGTAGATTAACTGGCTGGGGCTGGGGGAAGGAGGAAACTGGAAGTGGCTGCTATGGTGGGGAGGGGTTTTTTGGGGGCAATGGAAATGTCCTGGAATTGGATAGTTGGGATGGTGGTGGCATAACCTTGTAAATATACTAAAAACAACTGAATTGTATACTTTATTTTTGGGGGTGGGGGAGGGGCAGAGGGAGAGAGAGAACCTCAAGCAGACTCTACACCATGGATGCGGGGCTCAATCTCACAACCCTGAGACCATAACCTGAGCCAAAATCAAGAGTCAGATGTTTAACCGACTGAGCCATGCAGGCGCCCCTGAATTGTACACTTTAAATGTGTGCATTATTGAAATTTTGTTATATGAATTATATTTCAATTTAAAAAATGTATTTTCTTTATTTTTAGATAGGCTCCATGCCCAGCCCCAATGTGGGGCTTGACCTCATGACCCTAAGATCAAGACCTGAGCTGAAATCAAGAGTTGGATGCTTAAGTGACTGAGCCACCCAGGCGTCCCTAAAAAATGTATTTTAAAAGTGCAATTTCAGGGGCGCCTGGGTGGCTCAGTCGGTTGAGTGTCTGACTCTTGATTTCAGCTCAAATCATGATCTCAGGGTCATGAGATTAAGGCCCACGTTGGGCTCCATGTTCAGTGAGGTGTCTGCTTGAGATTCTCTTTCCCTCTGCCCCTTCTCCCCCCACCCCGCTCTCTCTCTCTCTCAAATAAATCTTTTTTAAAAAGTGCAATTTCAACTTTATAAAACGAACACACCAAAATCCTCATCTCTGAATGATGTTTTCTCTTGTCTCCATTCTTGCTATAATTTCTACCTTTCCTACCTTGACCACGTATTACTTTCTTCTCAGAAACAAATTAACAGAAGTTAATCTCCTCTTAGGATGTTATTCAAATGAAGGAATACATTCCTTCACCATTAAAGGAGAGCTATTTCCTTGTTCAGGACAGAAGTCATCCTACTGTGGCAGAAGTGCTGAGACCTTGCCCCTCCCCCACTTGCACAGTCTCCCTGACTCAGGTGTTAAGCTGCTGGAAGAATGAGGTACAGGGCAAGCCACTCTGGGTGGGCTTTCTTACGTAGTGAGCCTTCGGCAAACACTCTTATGCTCAAACTGCATGGTTGAAAATTACACCTATAGCTTATATATTTATAATGTAATTTTAAAAACCAGGCAAATATAAATGTATACTAAAATGACCCCTCTAAGCCAAAGGATGATTCTATTTAGAAAGGCAATTTATGCAATGGCCAAGAGGGGAAATCCAGCTGCATGAAATGGGAAAATTTTCAATTTATTTATTAAAAAGATTTTATTCTTTTAAAAAATTTTTTATTATGTTATGTTAGTCACCATACAATACATCATTAGTTTTTGATGTAGTGTTCCATGATTCATTGTTTGTGTATAACACCCAGTGCTCCATGCAATACGTGGCCTCCTTAATACCCATCATCGGGCTAGCCCATCCCCCCCACCTCCCCCTTCCCTCTAAAACCCTCAGTTTGATTCCTGGAGTCCACAGTCTTCCATGGTTCGTCTCCCCCTCTGATTCACCCCCCTTCATTTTTCCCTTCCTTCTCCTAATGTCCTCCATGCTATTCCTTATGTTCCACAAATAAGTGAAACCATATGATAACTGTCTTTCTCTGCTTGACTTATTTCACTTAGCATAATCTCCTCCAGTTCCATCCATGTTGATGCAAATATTGGGTATTCATCTTTTCTGATGGCCAAGTAATATTCCACTGTATATATGGACCACATCTTCTTTATCCATTTGTCTGTTGAATAATCACTCTCAATGTGAACGGCCTAAATGCTCCCATGAAATGGCACAGGGTTGCAGATTAGATAAAAAGACAGGACCCATCCATATGCTGTCTACAGGAGGCTCATTTTTTTTTTTAAAGATTTTATTTATTTGAGAGAGAGAATGAGAGAGAGAGAGAGAGCACATGAAAGGGGGGAGGGTCAGAGGGAGAAGCAGACTCCCTGCTGAGCAGGGAGCCCGATGCGGGACTCGATCCCGGGACTCCAGGATCATGACCTGAGCCGAAGGCAGTCGCCCAACCAACTGAGCCACCCAGGCGCCCTACAGGAGACTCATTTTGAACCTAAAGATACATCCAGATTGAAAGTGAAGGGATGGAGAACCATTTTTCATGGACCTCAAAAGAAAGCTGAGGTAGCAATTCTCATATCAGACAAATTAGATTTTAAGCTAAAGACTGTAGTTAGAGATACCTAAGGACACTATATCATTTTTTTTTTTTAAAGATTTTATTTATTTATTTGACAGAAAGAAACACAGTGAGAGAGGGAACACAAGCAGGGCGGAGTGGGAGAGGGAGAAGCAGGCTTCCCGCCGAGCAGGGAGCCTGATGCGGGGCTTGATCCCAGGACCCCAGGATCATGACCTGAGCTGAAGGCAGACGCTTAATGACTAAGCCACCCAGGTGCCCCATCATTCTTAAAGGATCTATCCAACAAGAGGATCTAACAATTGTAAATATCTATGCCCCCAACATGGGAGCAGCCAACTATGTAAGCCAACTGTTAACCAAAATAAAGAGACATATTGATAATGATACGTTAATAGTAGGAGACCTCAACACTCTACTCTCAGCAACAGACAGATCATCTAAGCAGAAAATCAACAAAGAAACAAGAGCTTTGAAGGACACACTGGACCAGATGGACCTCATAGATATATACAGAACGTTCCACCCTAAAACAACAGAATACTCATTCTTCTCTAATGCACATGGAACTTTCTCCAGAATAGACCACATACTGGGTTACAAACCAGGTCTCAACCGATACCAAAAGACTGAGATTATTCCCTGCATATTCTCAGACCACAATGCTTTTTTAATAAAACTCAATTTTATTTAAAAAAAAAACCAAAAACTTCCAAATTCAGTGAGCCTGTTACAAAAACTTAACCCAACCTACTCTGCTTTCGTAGAGGTTGAATATAATGTTTACCTTGAATCTAATCATTGAGTTACTAAGAATGCATGTAGGTGTAGTTAAATCACATCCAGACATTTGCTTTTAATTTTAAGGCATTTTAATTTACAGAGTATTCTGAATCCCTCTTAAGGGCCAGGAGTTTAGGCAATTAGCAAAAAGCAATGGCAGCACTGTAAATGTGTTAGGGCTAGTACTGTAAAACAAGACAAGCCCTGTCCTTAATGTTCTTTCAGTTTCCATCTCTATCAGATGTCAAAGTCGCATGTGTCAAAAAAGAGCCAAAGACGACACATCACATTGATCAGTTAGGAGGAGTTGGACTGTAGCACAGCCTTCCAGGTGAGTTCATCATCTCTCCAGCTCACCCTAATTGTTAAATCAGTCAGCAAGGGGCTTAAAAGGATCTGAATAGTGCAGTAAGAAGGGGTGGGTGGGCCTGGGAGGGTCTTTGGTCAACATGACTCCTTGGCTGACTTATCTCTTCTAACTTTGCAAGGAATTCACAACCTTCTATGAAATTTGGCATGTGCTACAGGGTAGCAAGATATACCTTGGTTCATTCTGTAGTTTATTCTGATGCCCTGAAATAAAATGGCAACCACAAACGATTTTCCAAAAAGCAAGGCAGCACAGGGAGGAGGTAAGAAGACAAGGAACAGCAAGTCTTCAGGTGGGGTGCCAAGCAGCTAGACTGCGGTGTTAGGCCACTTGGACCCCCAGCCCAGCCCAGGCCACCTCTTCCCAGCACTGCTGGGAGCATGGTCATGGCCATGACTAATCCACCAGCGGCCCTGCTCATGAGGCCTACAGGCTGCAGGTGAAGGTGTGGCCCCACTTGGCCCACAGCAAGGTGATGGCAGGCCAGGCTCAGAGTGAACAGCACCTACAGTAAGGAGCACAGCATTTACATATTCCCAAGGCAGGGCTGCAGTGAACTGATTCTCTAAGACCTGGCCTGCCTTGTTGAGGAGACCACAGGAGTTCCGCTGCCTTTCTAGAAACTAACCTTGGAGGGAAAATCCTTAAAGGTTATGGATCAGCCACTGCCAGGACTTGGAATGCAGAATGGTTCCTGGGTCATAATAACTAGGACAAAGAGTGGTCCAGGGGAAGAGTATGATCTAAAGAAGTTGAATGATTTGGAAAAATCTGTGGAAAAGATAACTGACCATTGGTAGGGGAGTATGAAGAGTTTATGGCTTAGCAGGATTTTCTGGCCAAGGAGTTGTAATCTGAAACTTTCTGCAAACTTGATAGGGAGAAGCAACAACTGAACAATTGGAGAAATTTATAAATCAATTATGCCAGAAAATTTCCAAAACAGAAGACAGAAAAAAACAAAACAAAACAAAAAACCCGAAAAGGCTCAAGTGTTCCCAGCTGACCATGACTGACCCCACAGAGCGCAGCATGTGCCAGGAGATGGGAGGCTCAGTCCAGGAGCCTGGCCCTGCAGAGTGAGCGCAAGTGCAGAGAGCGCACGGTCCTGAGAAACAAGCATCTCCAAGCCCTCTCCTCCCTCAGACAGAAGGTGCTGACTGTGGACCAGCTGCCACTCTGACATTCCGATACCTATTTTCAAAAAAAAAAAAAAAGCGTGGTCTTCAAACAGCTCCTGCCAGTTTTTCATGGTCTGTACATGGTTATCCTGTTCAATAGGCTCACCTTGTCCAGAGGGAGCCTTCCTGGCCCACATTACTCTACCTCTTTGGGCCTGTGAGGCATTTCCTAGCACAAACAAGATGTGATGTGTCCTGGCACACATCCAAGTTTACAGGCTATCCTGGTCATCAGATACAACAGGGCCATTTGTTCCCCTGTAATCCTATAGCTCCCTAAATGTAAAAGCAAAATCACCAGGAAGTAGGGCCCAGCCAAGGGAGGAGACGAAGGGTTCAAAACAGGTGTTTGGCACTAATGTTATCCAAGCAGCCTTGATTGGGATCTATTTGCCATACGGTTAACTGGAATACTGGCTTACAGAACCCATCCTTAGGCTCCTCTGACCCTGCCCAGCTGGAAGCCATGGGCGCACAGGGGCACACTCCCAGGTGGGGTCTATGCTCAATGCTTAAACCTCCTGTCCCCAGGCAGATCTCTGTAGGGCTGAACCCAGACCTGCATGAGTGTCTGTTTGAAACCAGGCCAGAAACACAGCTCGGGTAGGGCAGAGAGGAGGGCCAACATGAGGCTGTCAGGCACTGCTGAAGTCAACCAAATACTTCTCAGGAGAGAGACACATTCTTCTTTCAATCGCATTGCCATTACCTATTATTTCCTTTTGTGACTTGCATCTTATTTAAGGGCATTTTCATTTGTTTCGTGGCCTATTTCTTTCCTCGTTACTAAACACAAACCAGTTTTGAACATGAGGTAACAAGCAGAGGAGTATACGTATGTATTTTTATTTTTTCAGTATGGAAATAATGCTCTGTGGTTCCTTGTATTTTATTTCAATACAGTCATGACTGGCCCTAAGTAGATACGGCCTTATGGTCTTGCCTTAAAACTGAGTGTTGCTGCCACCACTCTTCAGCCCAGTGTCTTGAGGGACCAGCTCCTGATGCACCTACTCTGAGGCAGGTCTTACAAGGGGGCAAAGAGGGGATTCCACTGAAGTCCCAGGATTTTAGGACTAAGAGCATGGGGGCTAGAGAAGGTAGTAGAGGTGAAGGGTGAACAAGTGAACAGGACTCCAGGCCCAATCTCTGCTCTTACTTCCCTGCCTCATCCAGAGTAGCTGTTTTTCTGCATTTACATATTAGCTGTGCGACCACTGTTAAGTTTGAAATGAATATAACACCTCCCTCCTATAGCTGATGAAGCAAAGTGACCGAGCGCAGGTAAACGCACCTAGCATAGTGTGGGACACACAGAGGATGTTAAAAAAATGTTAGCTATTATTCTGTGTGGATTCCACATTAGAATTCTTTAAATAGTCAGTTTCGGCTCATTTCCCTCATTTAAAAAAAACTGAAAAATAACTTTATTAAAGCACGTAAATACAAAAAGTATTTTTTAAAAACTATGTAAATGCATTTGTGTAAGAAAAATTCAAGGGCGCCTGGGTGGCTCAGTCGTTAAGTGCCTGCCTTCAGCTCAGGTCATGGTCCCAGAGCCCTGCATCAGGCTCCCTGCTCTGCGGGAGCCTCTCCCTCTCCCACTCCCCCTGCTTGTGTTCCCTCTCTCACTGTGTCTCTGTCAAATAATAAAATCTTCAAAAAAAAAGAAAGAAAAGAAAAAGAAAAATTCAAACAAAATACCAGAATAAAATGAAAAAATAATTCTTTGCTTCTCCACGTACTCTCACTCACAAAATCATCAGTCTGTAAAATGGGGCCACTACTCAGATAAATGACAGGATGTTCTAAAAACTTGAAATACTGCATAAGAGAAAACACTAAATCCATAGAGTACTCTGCATCACCATTCACGTAATTTAGTGAAATCCCTGGAATGAGGGACTGAGCACTCGAGCCACTGGATGGAACCACCAAACTAGGAAAGACTGAACTGAAGCCCAACCCCCCGGCCCCCTGATTTTGTGTTCCAGCCTCCCTCAGGAAGGTCCTACCAGAGTTCCATCTGTCAGGGTGCACCCGGAGAAGCGTTTGGCAAGAAACCCTTCAAAGTTAGTCGTTCTTTGAATAGCAAAAAGAAGCAATTTCACTTCAATTTCCTTAGCTCTGGTACGCATAATCTTGGCAAGTTCTGTCCTTCAAAATAAAGAGGTAAGAATGTTGTCAAAAAAAAACTGTTCAAGATAGGATAAAGTAAATGGTTTTAGCTTATATATATATATAAAAAAAATTATGTGGTCATTTCAAATCCTGAGATCTGTTACCAAGTTTACTGTTTCGAGAATAGAAATACATACTCTAAGAATTTGAAGGTGAAATTATCCACTAGTCAAAAAAAAAAAAAAAAATCAAGGATTAAGGAGAGATCAATTTGTTTACATGGTCACTACTATTTTTAGATCTTTCAACCTTTCCGTAATTTTTAATAATATATATCTAAAGCACTCAGTATTTTATAAAAATGCACATATTTTATGTACCATTGTAAGTCATTAACTACTAAATTACAAAGCCCCCTCTTCCAAAGAGCTCAATCACCATCTCTTCAACCAGAGAGCAGGAACCCCGGAAATACATGTGAGAGACGAGAACCCCCACGTGAAAAGTGACATGTACGTGCTCAGGTGGGTAGTGCCTGCGAAGCTTATGTACCACGCCAGTGTTCTGCTTCAGAATGGGAGCTGTGAGGGACCAGTGACCTGAGAGCTCTTAGGAAGTACTGAGCCATGGATATCTTCCCATACAAAGAAATGGCAAAACCAAACAAAGAGCCTCTGCGATTCTTTGGAAATTATGTATCTGTAGGATTTTAGCCAAAATTCCAGCAATGAAAGCTTGGCAGCAACAGCCACAACACAGCCATTAGCCGACACAACGAGGGCAGATTTGTGGCTTCAGCAGACTCCCAGTCTCCTGCAGACTGCAGTATTCACAGATTAGTCTGCAAGTCACTGAACTGTAGGCTAAAGAGAATTAGGTATCAATTTCTCAAGGAATTTGCTTTCTTTGCTAATCAGGACTTCGAAGTGACAAGCACAATTGTCCTTGAATCAACATTTAAAGGTCATCTAAACCTATGGTAGCAAATGTGCTTCTGAGAACAACAGCCACACAGAACGTACAAGACCAGGAGTGAACTCTAATGTAAACTGTGGACTCTGGGTGATAATCATCTGTTGATGCATGTTCATCAATTGTGACAAATGTACATTTTGGTGGGGGATGCTGATGGTAGGGGGGCCATGCATGTGTGGGAGCACAAGTGTAGGGGAAACCTCTGTATCTCCCTCTCAATTTTGCTGTGATCCTAAAATTACTCTAAAATATAAAGTCTATTCAAGAAAAAAGTGAAGCCAATAGCCAATATCCCTTAAGAAATCCGCCCCCCGTGTGTTTAAAGCATACAACTTCATTATATTCTCTGATTTTAAGAAAGATGCATACCATGAATTATTCTAAGGTGGCTGAGTTATGCTTAGACATGGGACTTTTCTGAAGAATTAGCCTGGAGTTAATGTAATTGTGCACTGTGAGAAGGGCATAGATAACTGGGGTGTCTGGGTGGCTCAGCCAGTTAAGCATCTGATTTTGATCTCAGGGTCCAGGGATCAAGCCCCACGATGGGCTCCCCACTCAGTGGGGAGTCTGCTTATCTCTCTCTCCCTCTGCCCCTCCTCCTGCTTATGCTCTCTGTCTCATTGATAAATTTTTTAAAAATCTTAAAAAAAAAAAAAAAAGAAGGCCACAGATAACTAATAAAACCCAGTTACTACCACTGTTGTGGTACAGCTCCAAGTAAAAAATAAAAAAAATTTGACTCTAGCTTTAGCTTTGTCATGGACACACCAATCTAACCTTGGGTTTTATCTCTTCAATATAAATGGACTGTCTGGCCTTGGGCTACATTCATGAAACTGCAGAGACAGGATGAATGATAAGAGGTCTTTAGGATGCTTAGAACATTCAGATGCCGATATTATTAACTATCCAAAGACTACAAATACACTGCATTAGGGGCAGGAAATTTGTTCAGCAGATATTTCCTGACTGTCACTGAAGTAGAACTACCCCTTCAGTGTATGGAACTGTCCCTATGGAACAATATATGTAGCAAGTCAGAGAAGCAAAACGATGATAGATATATACACTGTATACTGATATATTATATATAATAGCAGGAGAACATGTGGGGTGTTGAATAACAGGGATATCTGGTGGATGAGCCTTGACTAGGTTAAGTCCAGAAGGCAGGCTGTTCAAGGCAAGGGTCAAGCTACAGGAAAGTCTTAGAGCAAAGACAGGAGCAGATGAAGCTGCTGTGTTTTATATATATTACTCTTCAGAAAAAAAAGTGCTTTGACTACAGGCTACTAGCCCAGGACTCTTGTGTACCCTTTTTCACTTTTTTCCTAGAAGTTTTTACTCTTCCTCCACATACATGTCCTCTCTTCTAGGTTTGGAACTCTGAAGTTGGAGAAGTTGGAATACAGCTGCAGCTGGAGTTTAGGGGTTGGTTTTGGGTTAATAAAATCTGACTTTCAACAGGAAAAGGGTCTTCTAAAGGGAGAGAGTCCAGCACGGGTGAAGAAGTTCTCATTAAAATGATGACTCTCAAACAACAATAGAAAAAAGTGGAAGTGGTACCCAATCCACAAGACAAGATGGAACCCCTAGAGACCAGGGGATTGATTTCAATTAACAATAAAACCAGTAGAGTTGGAATCTACCTTGTGACATGGCAAAATTCTACTGCAATCCTCTCAGTCATGTACCACTCACGTGGAAACATACGACCATATTTCTCCTCATAGTCCACAAGCTGGCGTTTTATCCAGGCATAGCGTCTGTCGATTTTGTCCAGCCAGGCAACCTTAGGAAGGTAGGGAACAAAATCCACCCAGTGCTCAGAAGTAGTGTTCACAGTTTAAGGAAATAAACAAAAACAGAACCAAGAAAAACACAACCAATCTCTTTCTTTCTCACAATTTTATTTCATTTTTCTTTTTCTTACTTTCTCACAATTTTGCTTTATTTCTCCTTCCTTCCTTCCTTCCCTTTCTCTCTTTCTTTCTTTCAGAGGGAGAGAGAGAATCCCAAGCAGGCTCCACACCCAGAGCGGAGCCCGACGGATCTCACAACCCCGAGATCATGACCTGAGCCAAAATCAAGAGTCTCGCTCTTGAGCCACCCAGGCACCCCTATTTCTCACAGTTTTAAAGAATATAGGCTACTTTTTCACTTGATCCAGAGGATCTTAACTTGGGTCTATGATTAGACTTCAGGGATCTGTAAATTTCCTGAAACTGTATATGCAAAGTTTTATGCATAGGTACATTTTCCTGGGGAGAGGATCTGTAGCTCCCATTATTTTCTCCAAAGGGTCAGTGACCTCAAAATGGTTAAGAACCACTGAACTGTACAGTCAGCCCCTAAAGTCACAGTTCAAACATCAACATTTTAAGGCAGTAATACTACTAAAATATGAATCAGCAGACTTGAGGGCATTTAATTTTCAGTAAAATTCAAATGTAACATTGATTTCATTTGGTCAATACTTACATCTTGGTTTTCTTGAAAAAGTACTAGATATTCTGACAGATGCTGTTTAATAAACTTTTTGATGATTTCCTGTTTGATTCTGGGATCCAAAATATTAGCAACCAGACATGCATCTCGTAGGACATTGCTGGGTCCTCCTGGCCTCTGGTAAAACAAACAACACACACCAGTTCAAGAGCCAGAAACAATCTTTAAATCTCACGGCCTCTGACAGCTGTTAACTTCTTGTTCCTCTCTTGAAGTTATTATTACCTGCACTCCCCTGACACTTATTCTTTCGCTGTGGATGGATATTTTAGTTACTTGTTACTCAATGCAAGAATTACTAAGCTAGTCCGCAGTAGCCAATATAAAAGCTACTCTGTGAATCAGCAAGGAGACATTTTGGAAACAGGGTCAGCAATAGGAAATTTTGCTTTCTGAATACAAAAACTGAAATCACCTTGGTGAAGAGTCATACAATTCAGAAGGACACCAGTCTCACTCCACACGTGCCACTTTCCCCTGATTCTAACCTCAGATTCCTGTTCTTAAAGTGCCGTATTTGTGCCAAACACTGCAGTGGCATTTAAAATCTAAAACGAGGTTCCAAACTGCCAGACCTGTTTTGCTGACAGTCAACTACCCACGCAGGTAGACAGAGGTCAAATATGATGATATCAGTCCCTTGATCTGAAAGGCAGTAGAAGGCTATTGAGGGGCCATATTGATACATCACGATGGGAAGGCCTTTGTTATTACTGAGGGCAATCCAGTCTTGCCGAACTTTTCTTTATGGTAACTCACTGAATGAACATGGTTGGCTGAGTGGACTAGAGCAAAAAGAACACCTGGAAGCTACTCTTGGCTTGGCTAAATAGCTGTGTAGCTTTGGCACAGTTATTGAAACTCATCTGAAAAATACATGAGAAAAAAAAATGAACTTCAATTAGGTGACGATTAATGTTCTTCCAAATCTTTATGATTCTCTGTCCAATACTATATCTGTCTTGACTGAAGTTCAAGAGTTTTAGAAGTGTTACTAAGCTGCCTGAGAGCTAAATTGTTAAGATGCTGACTCACTCTGTGCTGAATGCTGTTATGTCATCTGCTGAGCACTCTGACTGCTCACCTCTTGCTTCTGGATGAAAGTGTTTGATCTGATAGAGAAGTCACAGAAGCTGAAACTGATGGGCTCATGGATTCAGATATTTTTATTTAAAAAGGACTTAGTAGGTTACCTTGTACAATTTTAATGTCTTGATTTCTATTTGTGAAATAGGAATAGCACACAAGGCCTTTAAGAAAAGTCCATAGTCACTGAAAAGGAGAATAGAAAACTTAAAAAAAAAAAGATTTAGTTACCCAGCTACAGAAAAAGGAAGTAAGTTGTTAAAACAATTTTAACTTCATCTGCTTGGTGGGATCTGAGAAAAAGACATAAAGTAGGTCATGATTAGTTTCTTCTAAACAATAAAGCTGGGCTTCATTCATATCTTTCTGAAACTTCTTGAAACTGGGCTAGATACCAGAGTATAGTAAAGCAGACCCTGGGCTCAGAACAGTCTGGTGTTTATAATTTGTGAATATCTTGCAATCCCTTTTTACAGAATGGCTTTCCAATATCCATTCCCCACAGTTATATCAAATGAATAAGGAACATAAAGTCCTGAAAGGAACATGTCTTACAAATAAAATATCTGATTACTAGAAGGCAGCCATAATATATGCAGACATTAAAATCAAGAGCAGGGGGGCGCCTGGGTGGCTCAGTCATTGGGCATCTGCCTTTGGCTCGGGTCCTGGGATCGGGCCCCGCATTGGGCTCCCTGCTCAGCGGGAGGCCTGCTTCTCCCTCTCCCACTCCCCCTGCTTGTGTTCCCTCTCTTGCTGTGTCTCTGTCAAATAAATAAATAAAATCTTTAACAACAACAACAAAAAAAACAAATCAAGAGCAGGTTTCCTATAGGAAGTAATCTACAAAGCTGGGGCAGCTACCCCCACCTACTTCCTAAGTTTCTTTTATGGAGCACAAAGAAAAATGATTAAGATATTTCCAGTTATTGAATTAAAGAGCAGGTCCAGGAAACGTTCCTTGGCTCAGTAAATGAACATATATCCCCATCTCCACCCACCAAGTGCAGTGAGGAACACTGCTTGCCTGTGTGTGCTTTGGTTTATTTCTGTGTTGAATAATTCCTTCTCTTGAAATAGCTCAAATAATAGAGAAAAAAAGCTTCTGAAGGTTCTTCTCTCCCCGACACATGCAAAGCATTAAGATTACATCTGCTACAGTTTGAAAGATAGAGCTAAAAGCAGTTACCCAAGCGCAGTGACAGCCAAGTGAGGCAAAGCTTGTTATGGGAGAAGTGTAACCATAGCTCACAAGCGAAATACCATGGCCTTCGCAGACACAACACAAACAGCCACGCCACCAGCAAGAGCTAAAGGGATTAATCCCAAAGAACAGGATTCTCATCATTAAAAGTGAGTCTCCTAACTGTGTCACTCTGAGAGTTATATAAGCCTGTGGATGCTCCTCCCAGCTGTCTTTCCACCAAACTGAAACCAATAAGTTATGTAACGATTCTAAAAAACATTGAGGCTTGAAAAAAAATTTTTTTTTAACACAGCCATGAGAAAAAAGGAATTTGCTGGGCAGATGAGATATTAGGTTTGACACATATTAAATTAAACCAAAATAAATCCTCACTCTTTGATGCTGGAAGAACACAGATGAAGAACCAACATTGCTTTGGGATATTTAAAATCAAGGATGGTCTCATTACCCCGAAGCTCTAGCAAACAGACTTACAGCCGCCAGCAGACACTTTTGGAATGGTAACGGTAGAGAGTGTGAATTAGGCAAGAATGGTGATAACGTCTAAGACTGGAGGGAAAACAATACCTTGGTGCCCTGGGAAGGAAATGCTTCTTCAAAATCAGCGAGGATTTGCTGTCCTAACTCAGTCTGGGCAGCTTTCACTCTGTAGGGAAAAGAGAACATGTCATTGCCTGGTGTAATTTTCATATATCCATAAGTAATTATGCAAAGACTGATCAGGCTCAGAACTGCTGAAGTCTTTAGAGATCGTCCAGGGAGTGGCGAGTGGTGGCTAGATAAGAGAGGTCACATACTAGTTAGTAGCAGATTTATGACCAGGACCCAGGCATCTG
Organism: Mirounga leonina; assembly: GCF_011800145.1. Taxonomy (NCBI): domain Eukaryota; kingdom Metazoa; phylum Chordata; class Mammalia; order Carnivora; family Phocidae; genus Mirounga; species Mirounga leonina. The sequence goes on from NW_023270503.1 coordinate 2,600,520, forward strand.
ATTTATTCTCATGATGGATTTTCTATATCCCAGCTTTTCTAGGCCAACCCTCACCTGGTGTAAGGGAGTATATGTTCATCTTTACAAGGTGTCATCAGGGGGTAGTTATGCTGTGGGAAAATGCTATATAAAAATGCCCAATCCAACAGAAATCCATCTTGGATTACTGCTATAGCTGCGCCCCTGCTCCTTGGAGTCCAGAATCAGGAGGGCTCCATATTGCCTCAGAGACGTTGCTTTTTCAACCTGGAAGTCAACATCAGGATCATAAGTTTTAACAAATGAACAAGAGGAGGGGCACCTGGGTGGCTCAGTCGGTTAAGCCTCAGACTCCGGTTTGGCTCAGGTGGTGGGATCGAGCCCTGAGTTGGGCTCTGCACCCAGCAGGAAGTCTGCTTCAGATTCTCTCTCCTTCTCCCTCCTACTTTCTCTCTTTCTCAAATAAATAAATAAACAAACAAACAAATAAATAAATAAATAAATAAAATCTTAAAACAACAACAAATGAACAAAAGGAGGGACGCCTGGGTGGCTCAGTCAGTTAAGCATCTGCCTTTGGCTCGGGTCATGATCCCAGAGTCCTGGGATCAAGTCCCGTATCAGGTTCCTTGCTAGGCGGGGAGCCTGCTTCTCCCTCTCCCTCTGCCTGCCACTCCCCCTCCTTGTGCTCTCTCTCTGACAAATGAATAAATAAAATCTTAAAAAAAAAAATGAACAAAAACAATGTTTTCTAAAGTAAAAAGAAAAAGACCTGAAAGATAACATGAGCTGTTACTTGGGAGTGAAGGCCACTGAATGAAGACTGAAGTTCACTCAGAAGGCTGGCTAACAACAAAAATGAGCTCGAAAGGGGAGGTCAGTACTTAACCTGGCAGTCTGCACGTCTACCAGGAGCTCAAGAAATATCTGTCGGCTGAAACGAGAGGAGCTGGGGCGTGAGAAAGGAATTGTGCGTGTCAGCACCACCTGCAATGATCAGGTCCTCCCCCAGCTGCCACGAGCCGGACGACTCGTACCAGCCATTCCCACAGAGCTGACTGCCCTGAGCCTGAGGCAAATATTTTACCTTTGCTAAAAGCACCATAAAATAGTGTTCTTCCTTTTTTGGTCTCCACCCTGTTACTTTGGAATTAACTTTAAAGTTTCTAGAAATAACAAGCAGCTCAAAAGCACAATTTCTTTGGCTATTCGGCAGTGGCTGGCAACCTACTGAGAAAATTTTTTTTTTTTAATGAGGGGATAGGCAGGACCCCGAACAATCTGTTTTCTTCTGTGGCATAGTTATAATACTTTCCAGGGTTTTTCCACTATCTTCAAAACTTTTAAAACCACTCTTACAGGGGGTTTGCAGCCTCTTTAGTCACTCAGTGACAGAGATAAGGCTATTACTGGAGTAGCCCCCAGATCACAACCAGGGCCATCCACCTAGAGTTGTGGAATGGACAATGGGAAGTGTGCCCTGAGTGTGAGCTCTGACAGGAGAGGAGAACATGCTTTTGTAAAACTGTACCTTGGAGGTCTTGTGACTCCACATAACGGGCCAGGCAGACAGCCTCCCCTGGTGCCAGGTCACAAGACAGAGCTTCCAGAGCCTCCAGCCCCTCTGTTTCTACTTGCCTCTTGCCAGCACAAAGAGAGCACCACTTCCTCCCTAAGCCACAGGGACAATTCCTGGAGGGGAAGTTCTATGCCCCCATCAGGGACATTCCGTCTCAGTGGTATGAAGGTCCCACCTCTGCCTCTTACACCCTCCCCCCTCATTCCCTAACTCTATATTCTTACCAGGGTGCCTGAAAAGACAACCAGAGCCTATGGTAAGGCTTGGCATTTCCAGAGTACAGAAGACAGGGGAAGTACCAGAGTGTGATTTGCAGATCCCCTTGCCATCTTCTTCAATCCATTTTCAAAGTCACGTCTTGAGACAGCCTAGACTTAGCTGTGCCACCAGTGAGCCACGTGTAAATAAGTCATTTCCCTTACCTAGGCCACAACTAAGAAGATTTGTGAAGTAAGAGGGTACATGCCCATGCAGGCCTGGGCTGGATGCCCCTCACTCTCCTCCTCTCTGGGACTGCTTATTCCCCAGCACCCACCTTTAGAGCTAGCTGGCAACAGCAGACACCTTCACAGGCGGCTGTAAGCTGGAGGGATAACTACTGTTGGAGCAGAAGAGTGGGCTTCGGAATATAAATGTTTCCAAGCATAGTTTTCCAAGTGTCCATCAGTGACTCAGATGAAAGAGCAACCATTTCCCATACTGATATTAATGACAACAACTATAAACCCCAACCATGACTCCATGCATTTTCAGGGTGAGATGTGAATAGTAGTCTTTACCATCAGTTGCCTAAACAGGATCCTAGAAAGAAGTCAACACTAAAAGAACATCTTCAGCCAAACTCCTTCCTCTTCTAACAAGGAAAAGTAAGTTCCTATTGTAAAGAGATGGGACCAACTGAGACTCTGTTAGCAGAACAGAGTTGATCTACCATAATTTCCATAAGAATGACTAAGAAATTTATCTACAACTAATAGAGAACAAATAAAAATTCCTCCTGGTATCCAAATAAGCTCAGTCCATTTAGATGATGGTGACAACTCTGTGTCGATCACACTTAGGAAACAAAGGAGTCTGCTGCTCAGAAAGGAAGTCAACCAATGACTTCTAGCATCCTCCATGCCATTTGACGAAAGGTTGTTCTAAGGTGACCTTTCCTGGGACGCCTGGGTGGCTCAGTCGTTGAGCGTCTGCCTTCGGCTCAGGTCATGATACTGGAGTCTTGGGATCGAGTCCCACATCGGGCTCCCTGCTCAGCGGGGAGCCTGTTTCTCTCTCTGTCTGCAGCTCCCGCTGCTTGTGCTCTCTCTTTCTGACAAATAAATAAATTTAAAAAACCAAAAAACAAAGGTGACCTTTCCTAAATGTGTTATCAGTTTGCACAATGGGTGGCAGCAGAAGGATATAGCAAAATATGAAAATTATTTAGACATTTGTAGATAAAGTAATCTGATGCTTCAATTACCTTGTGAATGCCTCAAGGGAAACGCCCTCAGCTCCTCACAATAAACTGACCTCCCAAATACATATAGTTTGTACTGGACAGAATGGCTTATTAGTTAGATAAGTCAGACGCTCTATTTTCAAACAGATAGGCTCTATAAAGAATCCGAATCCGGGGGCACCTGGGTGGCTCAGATGGTTGAGCGTCTGCCTTCAGCTCAGGTCATGATCTCAGGGTCCTGGGATCGAGTCCCATATCGGGCTCCCTGCTCCTTGGGAGCCTGCTTCTCCCTCTGCCTCTCTCTCTCTCTCTGTCTGTCATGAATAAATAAATAAAATCTTAAAAAAAAAAAAAAAAGAATCCGAATCCGGAATCTTAAGCGTGATACAGTGGGACAATGAAGTACAACCCTTATGCTTTTGAAACTGAAGTTCTGGGCGCCTGGGTGGCTCAGTTGGTTGAGCAACTGCCTTCGGCTCGGGTCATGATCCTGGAGTCCCGGGATCGAGTCCCACATCGGGCTCACTGCTGAGCAGAGAGTCTGCTTCTCTCTCTGACCCTCTTCCCTCTTGTGCTCTCTATCTCTCATTCTCTCTCTCTCAAAATAAATAAATAAAAAAATCTAAAAAAAAAAAAAAAGAAACTGAAGTTCTTTCAGAAAGAACTTGTCAAAGTCACACAGCTAGTCGGGCCTTTTCATTCTCTAATTTCTTTCATTGCTACACCATGCGACACCCCCCGCCCCCACCAACCTGCCAAATATCTCTCACACCTAAGAGGTTAGCTATAGCCCTGAAAAATATTTTTTAGCTCAAGAGTTTTACGGGTTTCAAGAGAATGCAAGAATCTTCCACTCTTTCTCAGGAAATATTGACTGATTACCAGAGACATTTGCTTTCATGGATATTCTTAAGCCAGGAGGCTCTGAAATATAAAGATGATATTAAAGAAAAAAGTCTTTCCCTCAATGCTACATTAACATTTAAGCATTTTCCAGAAGGGTAGTTGGAAGAAATAGCTATATTCAAATCAAAGTCCATGAACTTCATATTTCAAATGTACAGGCAAAAATTTCAGAGCACAACCTTTCATGTGACTTCTATGATTTATAGACAGCAAGCTATTAAATTGGAGAAACTAAAGCAATTCATAGAATGGAACTCTGCTGCCTTCTCCCCTGCCCCCAACAAATAGCTATTTCTATCATTTCCAGATGGTTCTACCATCACTATGCAAACATAAGGGAGGAGAATTCACCAGAAAAGATGCTAAAAATAAGAAATCTGGACTTTCCTCAAACTTTTAGTACCTCTTGAAAAACAATTGTAGTCAGGCACTGAAAACCAGATTTCTTCTCTTGTGTTGTTTTTAGTGTTACTTAATAACACATATTTACTCTGTATTAACCTACACAAAATTTTTGCAAATAGAAGTTGTTAAACAAACGAAAAGGAAAGTAAGTCCTCCTATTTGCAGCAATCCTACATGATAATGAATGTTCAGAGCACCAAAATATATTGCTAGAATGTTAGATTTTCTCATTTTAAGGAGAAATGTCTTACAACAGTGATCACAAAGTTCCTTCAAATTTATAAAACCGGGGGCGCCTGGGTGGCTCAGTTGTTAAGCGTCTGCCTTCGGCTCAGGTCATGATCCCAGGGTCCTGGGATCGAGCCCCGCATCGGGCTCCCTGCTCCGCGGGAAGCCTGCTTCCCCCTCTCCCACTCCCCCGGCTTGTGTTCCCTTTCTCACTGTCTCTCTCTGTCAAACAAATAAATAAAATCTTTAAAAAAAAAAAAATTTATAAAACCGCCTCTTTGAAAGAGTCCTAAAAGAGTACATCCTCTTATTTGTCCCTACATTGCCTTTTTAGAAATAGAATTCAGTTCTGCCATATTCCTGCCATCCAACAATGCCCATCCAACACAACGGATTGAAAACCAACTCCTCCACAGATCTCCTTGACCTCATGGTCATTGTCTTGGTAAGGTTCTTATCTTTTCTGGTCTAGAACATAGTCTCAATCTCCAGTCCTCTATATCTACAGCCCATAAGACTTTTACAAAGCACAAATGAGATCACGCCCCTCTCTGCTTAAGATCTTTCACTGTCCACAAAATAAAGAACAGACTCTTTCGCAAGGTATATAAAATGTGACCCTATATATGCAGACTTTCACATTCCGGTGTCTCCCAAAGTACCATGATGTTCTCTCTCTCCTATTTTTCCTCCTCTTTTCTTGTCTTGCTGGAAAGATCCTACCTATTCTTTTAAGATCAGATGTGACCCCTGCCCTCAGCCCCTGAAGGCTGAGTCTTTTAGTTCCTCTTCTGAGATCCTGCTATTGCTTGTACAGCATCTACCAGTTTTGTTGGATCTATGCTATACTAAAGTTTTCTACTAGTGTCTCTCTTCTCCACACAACAATGGTGAACTCCTTGAGGGCAGAGAGTATGTATTTCTTACTTTGTACCTTCAGTACCCCAGTACGGGCCCTAGGACACAGAAAGTCCATAGTATGTATCTATTAGGTAAATGAAGGAAAGAATAAGTGAATGGGAAAAAAGATCAACTCTGGACTGTCACAAGGGTAAGGGGAGGTGATAGTGCCTTCCCTTCTCCTCCTCCGTCCCCTGAGAATAAGTCTGCCTTCTCCAACCAAGCTTCCTTCTTTCTGGCAGCTCATAAGGCTCTGTTTGTCTGCCCCCCTGGCTACATCATGCCCCCAGTGTGATATGGCGCTCGGCCAGTTCTAAGTGTGAAGGAGTTAGGAAGGATGGGGGAAAGGGTGGTGATTTCCCTAGTATTCTGCCAAGCTCTGTTCTTACATTCTCTAATAGTTCTCTGGCATTTCCACTATAAGATGGCACACTGAGCACATGTTGCAATCTCCCCTTCCTGCCCCAGATCCTTAGAAATAATAAAAAGGTTTTAATAAAAATCCAGAACCAGGCAAGAAAAGAAGTGGCATGCTAGAAACTCAGGACTGCCTGGTAGCACAGGATTGAAGAAGGAAACCACTGCTGAAAACTGCTTTTCAAAAAATGAAAGACATGACGGTAGTGGATACCAAGAGCAGGAGGGGCCCTGAAGTAAATGCCAGCAGGGTATTTGGGCTCTTGGAAGATGAGTAATCATAAAACTGGTGTCCAGGTCTGCATCCCTGCCTTGAATGCTCAGGTCAAGAAATGGGTATGGGTCTGAGAACCCCCGCAGTGGCCAGAGGGCTGACAACATCCAGGCAGATCAGGGAGCCCCCAAGCCCAGAAGATTAGCCACTGGCACATCCACCTGGCAGCCCCTCCAACTCCAGCCCCACCTCACCTAAGAAGAGCTATCTGTGGCCCTTAGCTGAGCAGCACATACACCCCTCTCCCTCACCAGCAGACGGCAATAAAAGAGCATCCCTGATCAGGATGACAGAGAATCTCAAAGTCAAAAATGAGCTTTCAGCTAGAAATCACCAAACACTGGACGAATGCTAATGCCAAGAAAGAGTCACCATGTTCAACAAACCGAAGACCTCCTACCAGAGGACAAAGAAACAGAACAGGCAAATCAGAGCTTTAAAATACATATAATTTGTGGGCCTGGGTGGCTCAGTTGGTTGAGTGGCCAACACTTGATTTCAGCTCAGGTCATGATCTCAGAGTCGTGGGACTGAGCCCTGAGCCGGCCCCACGCTCAGTGCAGTCTGCTTATTCTTCTCCCTCCTCCTCTCTGCTCCTCTCCCTGCTCTCTCTTCCCTCTAAAAGTAAATAAAATCTTTAAAAACAAACAAATAAATAAATAATAAAATGCATATAATCTATATTCCCTGAGAGATTTAAGAGGATATTGTGCCTGTGAAAAAAGAATCAACTAGAGATCCTGAAGATTAAAGTTGGATTGCTGAAATACAAACTCAACAGTTGGGCCAAACAGCAGAATGGGCACAACTGAAGAATATATTAGAACAGTAAGACTGAGTTGAGGAATTCAGCCTAAAAAGCGGGAAGGGGGGGACGTGGGGGGGGGGAGATGCAAAGTATGAAGGAAAAATTAAGAAATATGGCAGCAGGGGCACCTGGGTGGCTTAGTCAGTTAAGCGTCCAAGTCTTGATTTTGGCTCAAGTCATGATCTCAGGGTTGTGAGATCAAGCCCCATGTTGGGCTCTGTGCTGGGCATGGAGCCTGCTTAAGATTCTCTCTCACCCTCTCCCTCTGCCTCACCCCCTCTTCCTCCTGAAAGAAAGAAAGAAAGGAAGGAAAGAAAGATAGATGGCAGATCTAGAAGTTCCAATATTCACGTAATAGGAATTCCACAAAGAGAGAGCACAGAGAACAAAGCATAGAAATTACTCACAGAAACAGAAGAAAATGATTTCTCAGAACTTAAGAAATTCATGAGTCTTCAGACTAAAGATATGGTAAGTACAGAGCAACATAAAGGACAAGAGATCTATATCCTAGCAAAATTCCTGACCAGCCCCCTTCCCCAATCTCAAATGCTTCCAGGGCAAAATAAAAATCAAATGAAAATAGATTATCTTATAAAGGAGTAAGAATCAGATTGACCAGATTTTTTTTTTTTTTATTTGAGAGAGAGAGAGCGAGCGAGAGAGGGAACACAAGCAGGCGGAGTGGGAGAGGGAGAAGCAGGCTTCCCGCTGAGCCGGGAGCCCGATGCAGGACTCGATCCCAGGACCCTGGGATCATGACCTGAGCTGAAGGCAGACACTTAACCGACTGAGCCACCCAGGGGTCCCCAGATTTTTTTTTTTTTAAAGATTTTATTTGTTTATTTGTCAGAGAGAGAGAGAGCACAAACAGGGGGAGCAGCAAAGGGAGAAGCAGGCTCCCCACTGAGCAAGGAGCCTGATGCGGGACTCAATCCCAGGATCCCGGGATCATGACCCAAGCTGAAGGCAGACACTTAACCTATGAGCCACCCAGGCATCCCATATTGACCAGATTTTTAACAGGCAACAAGAAATGCCAGACAATAGATTTGCTTAGTCTACCATACAACAGCCAATGGTAGAAGCAATCTGTGTGTCCATAATGGAAAACAAAATGTAGTATGTGTATGTGTGTGCGTGTGTGTGTGTGTATATACACAATGAAATATTCAGCATTAAAAAGGAATGAGGGCGCCTGGGTGGCTCAATTGGTTAAGCGACTGCCTTCGGCTCAGGTCATGATCCTGGAGTCCCTGGATCGAGTCCCGCATCGGGCTCCCTGCTCGGCAGGGAGCCTGCTTCTCCCTCTGACCCTCCCCCTTCTCATGTGCTCTCTCTCTCTCATTCTCTCTGTCTCAAATAAATAAATAAAATCTTTAAAAAAAATAAAAAATAAAAATAAAAAATAAAAAGGAATGAAATTCTGATACATTCTACAACATGGATGAACGCTGAAATATTGTACTAAGTAAAATAAGCCAGACATAGAAGAACAAATATTGTATGATTCCATTTATATGAGGTACCTACACTAGCCAAATCACAGAAACATAAAATAGAACACAGGTTCCCAGAGGTGGGAAAGGAGGTAATGGGAGTTATTCTTTAATGGATAAGAGTTTCTGTTTAGGATAATGAAAAAGTTTTAGAAATAGAAGTGGTGATGGTCGTATAATATTGTGAATATACTTAATGCCATTGAGTTGCACATTTGAAAATTATTAACATGGTAAATTTTATGTATATATTAACACAATTTAAACAAAAGAAAAAAAAAGAAGAAACCTGAGACCAATTAATTACCATGGAAGAAATCGTAGTGAGAGTCAAAGATCTGCCTTTAAGAGAGGTAACACACCCAGATGGTTTTACAGGCGAGATCTACCAGCTCTGACAATGTATTAACGTCCAGAATATATAGAAGCAATAAGAAAGGAATAAATAACTCAATAGACAAAAAGGTGATTATAAACAGGCATTTCAGTAGAAATGCAAACAGCCAATAATCAAAAGAAAACTAGTCTCAATAGTCACCAGGGAAATGGAAATGAAAGGAACACGATGCTATTTTTCATCCACCAGTTAAATAAAAAAGGAAAACTGACAATATAAAGCATTGCTGAAGGTACGGGGAAGTGGGTACTCACATACTGTGCAGATGGTACTATAAAACAGATAAAGCCTCTTGCGAGGGCAAATGGGCAGTGGTTATTAAAATTTTAATTGCATTTTACCCATGACCCAGAATCTATCTTAGGTAGGTATTTATAGATGTGCGAAAAGGGATAGCTTTTAAAAATTAGAAGCAAACAATCTAGTGATATGAAAATGGTTAAATAATCTGTGGTATGTTATACTACGGAATTCCAGGCATCAATTTAAAAAAACGAGGTACGGCGCCTGGGTGGCTCAGTCGGTTAAGCATCTGCCTTTGGCTCAGGTCATGATCCCAGGGTCCTGGATCGAGTCCTGCATCGGGCTCCCTCCTCAGTGGGGAGTCTACCTTTCCCTCTGCCCCTCCCCCCCATTTGTGCTCTCTCACACGGTGTGCACTCCCTCTCTCTCGCAAAAATAAATAAATAAAATCTTAAAAAAATAAAATTAAAAAAATTAAAAAAATAATAAAAAGAATGAGGTAGGTCTGTACATATCAATGTGGAAAAATCTCTAAAATACATCGCGAGGTTAAAACCAAAAAGTAAGTTTCAGAATGAAGCATATGGTGTGAAACCATTTACTTAAAACCAAACAAACCAACACCACAAACTGAAACTACAGATTTCTGTAAATCACAGATAAAGATCGAGAGGAATCCACATTAAATTGGTAACAGTCACTACCGTCACTGCCTGAAGCACTAGGATCTCAGGGAGAGCTAAAGGGGACTTCAGTTCCATCTGTATATTTGACTTTTTTAAAAATAAAGAAAATGTATACCTCTATTACATAATTACTTACATGATTAAAAATACAGAAACTTAAGGAAAAAGAGGCCTGTAGTAATCAGGCCTGATTAAGAAGACAGAAATGCTGTTAAGGGCCAGCCCCTTTGTCTCTTCTTTGTTCAAGAAAGGTCAAGATTCATCAATTTTGATCATCTCTGCCGCCTCAGTATTCTCTCTGCTGCTATTTCAAAAGACACTGAATTCACTCCCCTCTTATTCTCCTTTAGAATCTTCATCTTCCTTCTAAGCATCAGGCTTTCTTTCTATTACTCTGAATCTGGGATTGAAAGTCGACAGAGGTAGGAAGAAGAAGCTAAGTCATTGTTTTGTCTCATCTTAAGTTCTAGTGGCAAATGAGACTTTCCAAAAACAGCCACACCCACATGCTCTTTTCGTCAATGGGACTTTGACATTCCTCCCACTGAAGGGGTGGGAGAGACTACGTTCCTTCCTCTCTAATCCTGGCTGGCTTGTGATGACAGGAGTGACACTATGTGATTTCCAAGGCCTAGTTCTCTTGGGAGGTTCATTCTTGGGACCCAGCCACCTCACCATGAGGAAGACCAAGCAGCCCATGGAAGACAACTCAGCTGAGCTCCCAGTGGACAACAAGCACCAACGTGCCAGCCATGAGAGTGAGCCATGGATCCCTCAGGCCCCTCCCTGACCCACCCCAGCCGATGCTGCATGGAGCAGAGGTGAGCTGTTCCTGCCGAGGCAGGTTAAATTACATGAGTGAAACACCTCTTGTTATAAGCCTTACTAAGTGTGGTGGTGGCCTGTTATAAGGAAAGAGACAACAGGAACAGTTTCCCTCACAAATGTGGACAACCCTTAACTCACCAGCTGCCCCTCCAGTGATGCCAGGCCAGCAACTATCTGACAGAGATTGCTTTAGAAGACATGGTAGGGAGCTGGAAAGGGGTGGAATAGACATCTATACCCCACAGAGTTACATCAGATGACATCTGAGGGTCCTTCTTACAAGAAGATTCTGCAGTGAACATACTGAGCTAAGTGCTGAAGCGCATTCTAGCGCCATCTTTTCCCAAAGCAGAAGACTGTCTTCTCCAATGACCTTTTACCTTTCAGAAAGCTGCCGGATCTGTGGAATTCCCATATACTTGTGGAAGTGCTCCAGAACATTCATCACACCCTGAAGAAGGTTAGCAACTTCTCCATACTGTCTTCGCCTGGTCATGGCTCTGCAAGGAAATAAGAAGCTGAGAATCTAGAAAAACACAAAGGACACAAGATACAGATGTGGATAGGGCGCCTGGGTGGCTCAGTTGGTTAAGCGACTGCCTTCGGCTCAGGTCATGATCCTGGAGTCCCAGGATCGAGTCCCATATCAGGCTCCCTGCTCAGCGGGGAGTCTGCTTCTCCCTCTGACCCTCCCCCCTCTCATGCTCTCATGCTCTCTGTCTCTCATTCTCTCTCTCTCTCAAATAAATAAATAAAATCTTAAAAAAAAAAAAGATACAGATGTGGAAAAACCTACTCTGGGCTATAAAACAGACTCCAACTCAATGTGGTAACCATTTACTGAGCACTGAGTATATATGGGCTTGCACACTAGAGGTTAAAAAAAAAAAAGACCTAGCCAAAATCGTCAAAGTAACATCGCTCAGTAAGAGAGACAGAGCCAAGCACACATCTGATACCAAGTGGGATAAACTGAGTTCTAAACAGAAACACACATTATGTGCTATGGGAGGTACAAAAGAATGTGTGGGTGATGGATTCTCATTGGGTGGGGGTAGGGAATGTGGGAAGACTATGGATTTGGGTTGGGTACTATGGGATTAGCAGACTTTTGATAGAAAATAGGGATAGGAATGTTACTGTCTGAGGATTACAGCATATGGGCAAACCAAACACATCTTCCCACGATACAACAAAGGGCATTCATAGGCATTTATATGTTAACTCAAATCTGGAGGTTTTAAGCCAATATTAAGCAACTCTCCCAGATATGTCTACTTTCCCTATTACTAAGGTTAATGAAGCTTAAATAAAAGGATGCTAATAAAAGCAACAGTTACACACACAAGGAAAGTCAAATTATTAGACCTAAATTTTTTATTAGGGTTGGACTTTTAAATTAAATGTGTAATATACGACTTCCCTTAAGAGGCATTAAAAAAAAAAAAAAGACATTTAAGAAGACAGTACCAAGTTCGAACCAATGTGTTCGGGTGCTACTGCAGCCTGGTCTGATAGTCTGGTGGCAAGGGACATCTGGAGCATCTGGAGCAAGGAACAAGGACACTGCTCTTCTAGCCTCCCACTGGCTGGCTCATATCTCTGATCACTACTCGCAGGAGGACAGACCAGGGTTTGCTGGAGCTCATACAATGCCCGGAGAGACCAGGAAGGGTCTGACCCTGTCCTCCTCCCAGCTTCAGATGCTGCATCTAAATTTCTATGAAGATGTTCTTTCTCTGTCTACATATGAGACTCTACTGAAGCTGGGGCAGGGGGAATTCTCAGCCGTGTCAGAATCTTGCTAGTAAAAGAGGCGTTTGGATTGCTTCTTGTGGTAAATAACCAGCTCTTCCTTTTAACACTACTTCTGATGTCCTCATGCATCATTCCCTACAGCTCCTCTATAAACCAAACAGGATGCTACAGTCTTTGAAAAAGTGGGTTGAAAAAAAAGTGGGATGAATGATAAATCAAGACTTTCTTTTTTTCTTTATTTTCTTGCTTGCTTTCTCTTTTTTTTTTTTTTTAAGATTTTTATTTATTCATCAGAGAGAGAGAGACAGAGAGAGCACAAGCAAGGAGAGAGGCAGAGGGAGACGCAGACTCCCCACCCAGCTGGGAGCCTGATGCGGGGCTCGATCCCAGGACCCTGGGATCATGACCTGAGCCGAAGGCAGACGCTTAACCATCTGAGCCACCCAGGCGCCCCTCTCTCTCTTTCTTTTTTAAAGCCCTATTTCTATACAGAACATCCAACAGCACTGCAACTCAGCCCAACACAAGTAGGAAGACTTGCCAAGGCAGGGGCTATAGGGAGAGATTATGGTCCTGAATGACCTTGCTGGCCTTAATGGTAGACACCTACCACATTTAAATGAGCCGTATTCTTGGAATCATGAATCATCCTCCACATGCTATCTGGGTCCCTTCCACACTCACTTGCAACTCACTTCAAACTTTCAGGTGTTTGTTACATTTTGAACACCAGAGGGCACAAAGCCAAATGTAACTAAACACTTGAGACCAATTTGCAGAAAGTGGGGCAGGACAGTGAGCCTTCCCTGGCTGAGGAGTAAAATACCTATGATGCCATTTTCTTTACATGGCACATTCACTTCCTGTGGACCCCAAAGAGAAAGCTGACACTGCTTACTCGAGGGAATCCACGCCACCTGCTAACATGTGCAGGTGGTTCAGCGTTGTGATTGAGGTGGTCAGGTGGCGTTTGGCATGATCTAGCTGCTTAATATCGCGGGTGATTTCTTTAACCTAAGTAGTGAAAAACCACAGGAGAAAAAGGAAGAAGGTTAAGAAAGATGTAAATCCATTTGCAAGTAGCTCCACAAGAAAATAAGGCAAATGAAACAAGGGAAAAAACCCTCAGGTTAGCTCCTGGAGAAAACACATACATTCTCATCACGTATAAAATCAAAATACCTTCCAATCAGTCCATTTAAATCTCATCTGGCATTTCTTCAGAAGGCTTTACCCAGGGGTTCAAAATCTTCAACTATGAGAACAAAATGAACTTTATTTTTCACCCCAAATGGAGTGATCCAAACAGCAATTTAGTATGGAGCTTATAGGGTCCAGGAGCCAAGTTTGGCACATATCCTCTTGAACAAGGTCAGAAAAGTATGCCTTCTGATAGGGGGGCTACCAGGTTCGACACAAATGGACAGTATTAGTCGGCTAATTCTGTTGAACCGATCTTTATTCATGGAACTAGGGTTTACTGCCCGATCCCCAGCAAAGAAAGACTTGCCCTCAAATCTCAAGAAGACTAAAATAACATAACATATGCCTAACATGTACTGTCACAGAGGAGAGGTGAAGTCGTCAGGAGCAAGAAGATAATGGGGGAAGTAAAATTCAGACAGTGTTCACCCAGTAGATCCAAGAGAAATAAACTCTGTACCTGGAATACAAGTATATTTCAGTCACTAGAAAAGCACATTCAGTAATGAAGTGGGAACAATTCTCCAACTTTACTAACATCTAGGTGGAATGTTCCACTGAACTGCCTGAGTTCATGTTGACCAAGAAACTTTCTGAAGAGCAATTTGGTTTCCCGGGTTCTTTGATATCTGGAAGGAAGGGAGTGCCCTGGACACTAGGCACAAATATTCTAGTCACTGGAAAGACCTATCTCCCACTAAAAGTGAAAAACTTGGTGGTGAGTTAAGTTCACATGATCTGATTTTTCAGAGTCTGATCACCCCATGTGAACCCATAAAGTAAAGATTATGACCCTCACAGCTTCGTTCCACACCCACAAACCTGCTAAGCTGACCTGGATCTTGGCAGTAAAAGTCTCTCTCATGGGGAATACCCCATCAAGCCCACTCTCCCTGTAATTCTCAGGCCATCAAAGTATCTTTATTTCTATTCCCTGCGGGTGGGGGTAGGGAGGTGGGAATAGGTTAAGAACTTCTTCACGGAATAACTGAGCTTAGGGAAAAACAGGATCAGGAGTGGTACAGCGAATTAGTACAGGAGTCTGGTCCTAGAATCTGATAACCCACTTCCAACACTGAAATCATCGCCTTCTCTACAGAAAAATCCCTGCACCTCTTATGAGCTTCCTTAGCTCCACTGCTAACATCAGGAGTCTTTAACTATTGCATGAAAAGTCAGAGTCATCTGTGACTCTACTCATTCCTACATCATTAGTCAGCCACTAAATCCTGAATATTCTTCCTGTGCCTCATCACAAAAACTGTCCCTTCCTACTCATCCTTCAGGCCCTCCCTGGAGCTCTGCACCAGAAGTGACTGGTCTCTCCATTCTCAGTACCTCCCGTCTCCCCATCACATATCCTGTGCTTCCCTAGACAAACCGAGCTCATGCAAAGGATGCTCAGGTCAAAGTCACAGAGATCATTATACAAATAGGATACCCATAGTTAATGTACCTTAACTGTTAGCCAGGGGCAGCCAAAAAATGACAGAACATGACATGGCAGGTTTTGGAGTTAGGCAGCTCTAGGGTTGAATCTCAGCTCTTCCACTCACCAACTTTGTCCTAGAATAAGCTACTTACCCTGAGTCTCAGTTTCCTCATTTATAAGATGAGTAATCATAGGGGCACCTCGGTGTCTCAGTCAGTTAAGTGCCTGCCTTTGGCTCAGGTCATGATCCCAGGGTCCTGGGATTGAGCCCTGCATCGGGCTCCCTGCTCAGCGGGGAGACTGTTTCTCCCTCTCCCTCTGCCCCTCCCCCCTGCTCGTGGTCTTTCTCTCAAATAAATAAATCTTTTTTAAAAAATGATTTTATTTATTTTTTTGAGAGAGAGAGAAAGCATGAGCAGGGGGAGGGAGAAGCAGGTGTGAGAGCCAAATTAGATTACTTATAAAGGATATCTATGGCATAGTATTTGGTACATTGAAGGACTGCAACAATTATCAGTTCTCTCTTCAGTCCTACCTCTTCTTCCCTTTAGCAAAGCAATAGCCAGGAGAGCAAACTGCTTTAAAATAAAACATCTCGCGGTTCGACGGCCTGTGGATGGTGCTGAGGCAGAGCATCCTTGGGGAAAGAACCACAAATCCAAATCCCTCTCTGATGACATACAGCCTCCCTTCAAAGACTATTTAATTCTGTGACAAAGCACAAATATTAGTATTTTTCCTCTGATGAAAGGGTTCTGTTCCTTTGACCCCTCATTTGGCAGTTAAGGCCCATAACACTGCCTGCCTGGGAAGAACAGGAAGCGCTAACGGTAAGAACAGCAACAACTGATCCTTACTCAGGGGCCATGGCTGTCACACACGATCTCATTTAATCCCCCCAATTCTATGATGTACCCAGACTATTATCTCCATTTTACAGTGATGAAACCAAGGCACAGATGGGTTCAATAACTTGCCACAGCTAGTAAGTAGAGGGGCTGGATCCCAACGCAGGCAGCCTGCCTGCAGAGGTCATGCTCTCCACTACTCAGTCAAGCTGCCCGTCCCCCTCCACTCCATATCCTTCCCTATCGTGCCAAATGGCCACTGAAGAGAGCTGCAGGATACACAGAAATGTGACATCAGCTCTGTTCCTGTAGTAAATTAGAAGAGGATATAGGGCGAGAAGACGGTAAGGATTTGGGAGTTTTTGTAACCAAAAGTAGTAGGGGGGAAAATGACATTAGTAATGACTTCAGTCACAAGCCTAGCTCAGTGCCCCTCATACATTTAATTCTTCAACAATCCTTTAAGGCAGGTGTGATTGTTCTTATCTTACAGTTGAAGAAACTGGAATTCAGAGACAGTTCAGAGACATGACATTACGTGGTCAGAATGTGAGCACAGGAGCTAACGTTTTATAGTGAATCCCCCCTCCCCCCCATGGAGTAGGAGTGGGGGAGGCTGGATTCTCGGTGAGCAGAGAGGCCTCCTGAGTACATCACCGGGGAACACAAATCTGTCAAGGGGAAACTTAATCAAAACCATAAGCACGTATTGTGGCAGGAGACATCCTCCCTCCCAGATCCTGTACCATTTTTCACCCTATACCAAGTTACATATCGTATATCTTAACTGAGAAATACATGATATATACAAATGCCAGAGAAAGGAATCCAAAATGACTAGAAAACTATTTTTGGGAAAGAAGAAGGAAAATTTCCTATTTAAAAACAGGGCTGCAAATGTAGGGCAGCAGGAATGGTGAGTCACGGCATGTCTAGCAGCTCCTCTTGAATCGATCTGGAATGTTCTCACAGGGCTTGCTTTAGAGATGTGGGTGCTGTGGTTGACAGCGAGTGGGAGAAAAAGCCCAGTAATTAGTATGACTGGACAAGAACCTAACTTCCTCTTCAAGTGCAAAAAAGTTAGGAAGAAATCTAAACTCACCATTTGCTCTGATTTTTCTGCTTTGTCTTTGATATCTTTGATTTTGCCGAAGAGTTGCTGAATAGCTTTCTGGGCCTCTTCAAGTGCCTAGAATAAGAGAAAAACACAACAAACAAGAAGCAACACAAGACAGTACCAGTCACTACACAATAATCAAGTCTAGTTTCAGAAGAAAACTACCATAAAGCTCTCTTGACTCATTGTACTTATGGAGACAATTTTACTGCACCAAAGCAGTAGACAGACTCTAGGATTTGGATACAGGCAAATACATAGGATTCTTGCCAACCTGAATCATAAAGTTTTAATTTAAAAACGATCTCCCTCCATCTCAGGGATTACATGTTTTTAAGAAAATTTTTTTATTTGTTATTATTTTATTTATTAAATTCAGTTAACATATAGTGTATTATTAGTTTCAGATGTAGAGTTCAGTGATTCATCAGTTGCATATAACACCCAGTGCTCATTACATCATGTGCCCTCCTTAATGCCCATCACCCAGTGACCCCCATCTCCCCACCTTCCTCCCCCCCAGCAACCCTCAGTTTATTTCTTATAGTTAAGAGTGTCTTATGGTTTGTCTCCCTCTCTGATTTCGTCTTATTTTATTCTTCCCTCCCTTAGGGATTACTACATGTTACTGATAACACATAAACAAGACATGCACATTTGTGCCTTTTTGTGCATGTGTATGTACATGCACACAACCATAATAACCGTCAAAGCTTGTAGAGAGACACAGGTGGCTATAAGTTGGGAGAAACTATGAATTTAGAAAGTTCTAGAAGGCTGTACTTTCAACAAAATCAACTGTACATGGGGATTCCAGGACTGTGGCAAACCTTAAAGACATTTCTAGTACCCCGTTTGGAAACCTAGGACATGAAGTTAGAAAGGGACACTTAAAGCTAACAGTGTGCCAAATGTTTCTACTGAAAAACCTAGAAGATGGATGCCATACATGAAAAGTATGATAAGCCACGATCGCTTCTGTGAGTAGGAGAAGCGGTATTTGGGGAGCTGTCAGGGTGCTAAAACCACACGTGCAGGACATATGTACTTAGAAAAGATGCAGCAGCCAGAAGAAGAACTCATTCTGCATTTCATCAAACACACTTTACTGATTTTGGATTGAAGAGCGGTCTGTCCTACCCGGGCCTCACAAGCCCTCTCTGAAGGTAATGATAAGGCCAGTGTAAGCCTAGAGCTGTGTGTGGCCCTCTCAGCCTGCACAGGGAAATAGCCAGCCTCCCCGAGAGCTTCCCACAGAAGGAAGAGGAAAGCAGAGCCGAGACGAAGGGAGAAGGACAGAAGCCCTGACAGAATGATTTGGACTTCTGTGTTCAGCTGTACCCAATGAAAAAGCTGCCTCTAAATCCTGAACTCATACGTCTTTTATACTTTAAAAACATCCCCAAAAAGCAAACTTGGGCTGGCTTCCTCTGCGGCAAATTCCTTCCTTGCTGGAGGCAGGGCTTGTGTCTTCCTTTCCTTCGTAGGTTTCCCAGGCTGTCCACTTCTTCTGATACTGGGAATCCTTGCTGCTTTTGGAGTTCCTTGCCCCGTGTGTGGCTCAATTGCAAACAGGAGTTTCACACGCTGAGCTGTTGCACGTGATTGTATTACGGCCTCTAAAATGCATGTCCAGGGGTGCCTGGGTGGCTCAGTGGTTAAGCGTCTGCCTTCGGCTCAGGTCATGATCCCAGGGTCCTGGGATTGAGCCCCACATCGGGCTCCCTGCTCCGCGGGAAGTCTGCTTCTCCCTCTCCCATTCTCCCTGCTTACGTTCCCTCTTCTCGCTGTGTCTCTCTCTGTCAAATAAATAAATTAGATCTCTAAAAAAAATAATAATAATAAAATAAAATGCATGTCCAGAAGGTCCTCTGAGAAGCCATTCCTTGAGCCCATTGTGGCCGAGTCTGAGGGTACACTATTCCAGCTGCGGCTTGCATCCCCTCCTGGGGCAGGCCAGGTCAGTGTGTGTTTTCTCTGCTGGATCGCTTCACTTGTATCTACAAAGGTTTGTGAGCAAAGGAGCTTTTATACTTGTGATTTCTGCCACCTGGGCACAGGATTTTAATCACCAGAAAGTCTGGTCTTCGAACAATAGCTGGCATTGCTATCAGATCCAAAAATTCCTAACTTGGGAAATGTTACCGAAAAAGCAGGAAACGATCGAAAGACAAGGTGGAATGGAAATGGGTCGCACTGAGCAGCTCCTCTCAATCCCATTCTGCCCCAAGAGGATGCCTCACTCAGCAACCTTCCCTCCTGGTTTCCTGCCATCCTGCTTTCTCATTCTAGGATTCAGGCCCCCGAAACAGCTGTGGTGGTGTGAGGAAGCCCTGTATTTTCCAACCAGCAGGCAGCAGTGAGGCCCGCCTCTGCTGTCTCACTCTGTGTGCATGCTCTCTGGGTATCCGCTCCCTCATCTGCAAAGTGATGATGATGGCACCTACTTCCATGGTTCTGGGGAAGATTCAATGACATAACAGGTGTAAAAAACTACACAAGTATTAGGTTTATTTCCAGGGCTCAGGACTACCCAAGCAAATGCATGCCTGCCATCTCTGCATAGACACACAGAGACATGTATATATAATGTCCCCTTGACCATACCTTTCCCTCTCAGCATGACCACGAGGCCTGCCCACTCTCTGACGCTTCCTACCCTAAGCCACCCCCTGAGCGAATCCTCGTCCACTCATTCCACTTCCCCGTCCCCCCAAGAATTCTCTTCTTCATTTCTAATATTCACCTCCTCAAAACCAGCATACAAGCAAGAGTCTCTTGAGCGCTGCTTACTACCATCCCACCCAACTTCAGATTTCCTAAGATTATGACAAACCAAGTTCTAACAAAATTAAAAGGATAAAAAGGAATAAAATATCAAATGTCCACTTACAACCAAAGGAGTGAAATTTCAAAATAAAATGTTCAACACAGCTACTCATAGTGTGCAAACCTTTGTTGTCTCCCATGGCCTCGTTCAAATGCCACTTCTTCCCCTTCCCTCCCAATACCCTCTCCTATAAACACGCGGCACACAGTGGAATCCATTCATCTGGGTGCCTCTGATCCTTTATGCATACTTAACATTTATAATAATTTTTTTGTGAATGTGTCTTTTGGTTGGACCATGACATTCTTTTTTTTTTTTTTAAAGATTTTATTTATTTATTTGAGAGAGAGAATGAGGTAGAGAGCATGAGAGGGGGGAGGGTCAGAGGGGGAAGCAGACCCCCCGCTGAGCAGGGAGCCCGATGCGGGACTCGATCCCGGGACTCTGGGATCATGACCTGAGCCGAAGGCAGTCGCTTAACCGACTGAGCCACCCAGGTGCCCGGACCATGACATTCTTAAAAGGCACGGACCGTATCTCATTCATTGTGATTTACTGGCACCAAGGGCAGCACCTAGAATAATACAGTAGGTGCTCAATACATGTTTATTAAGTTGAATTTTAAAATCAATCACGGTACACACACACATGCTCCATCTTTACTCTCAGGATAGTCAGGCAACAAACATGTTAGCCACAGTAGTTATGGCCATACCAGCATTTCAACTGAAGACCTTCTTTCAAGCAACATAATTCAGTTTTGCAATCCTCCCATACTGAAAAATATACCGGGTTAATTAACCTAGGAAATGAGACAGGTTTTAACTTACCATGCTATCAAATTTTGTAAAACTGTAGCTAGAGTAGTAAATTACTTATACACACACACACATATATATACTTCACAAATAAACATATATGTGTATATATGTATATATAAAATTGCATCTACCTCAGAACCTTCCATATATTCCTCTCCTTTCAAGAAAGGCATTTTTCTTTTTTTTAAAGATTTTATTTATTTGACAGACAGACAGAGAGGGAACAAAAGCAGGGGGAGTGGGAGAGAAGAAAAGCAGGCTTCCTGCGGAGCAGGGAGCCTGACACAGGGCCTGATCCCAGGACCCTGGGACCATGACCTGAGCCGAAGGCAGACGCTTAATGACTGAGCCACCCAGGCGCCCCAAGAAAGGCATTTTTCTATGATTGTCTTTGAATAAAAAAACTATATTTTTAGATTATTTCAGATATCTGTAAACACTAGATTACAATTTTTCCTTCTGAAATAATTGTTAAATCACTGTCTTTTGCCCATGCTGCTCAGGAACTAAAACAAATTTTAATATCCACTTTACTCAATCAATAAACACCATACTAGAGATGCAGGGATAAAAAATGTAATTCCTGCTCTCAAGGAGTTTATCCCTAATAAGGCAAATAGAATAATAAACAGTAAAAACACTGAGACATGATAATGATATGTTCAGAATGTTGTGGGAGCCCAGAGAGCCCACTGCCAACACCAGCTTTGTCTGTTTGTTCGTCTGGTAGGAAGAGAGAAAGAGGAGGAAGGAAGGCCCACAAATTCATCCTGAAGAAGATCACAACTTTACACGCTACCATTTAGGCCAGAATGTTTTAAAATAAGAGCAGTAAGAGTAGTGAGTACTTTAAAAATGCTATTTTTCAAATCTATATTCTATCACAAATTCTCACTTCCCAGCCACGCAGGCCTTCGGTGTCTTCACTGTCACTGACTGAAGACAACCTGTATCTGAATCGTTACTCTGAATTCCTGTGGCAGTTATAGTCTCAACTGCATTAGTCAGCATTTCATTAATTCATTTCTTCTATCATTCAACAAATATTTATTTCTTTATTTTTAAAAGATTTTATTTGAGAGAGAGAGAGCACAAGCAGGGGGAGGAGCAGAGGGAGAGGGAGAAGCAGAATCCCTGTTGAGCAAGGAACCCGATGTAGGGCTCGATCCCAGGACTCTGGGACCATGACCTGAGCTGAAGGCAGACGCTGAACCGCCTGAGCCACTCAGGTGCCCCATCAGCAAATATTTATTGAACATCTTCCGTGTACCAGATATTCCTCTAAGCACTGAAAACCCAATGGCAGATGAGACAGACATGGTCCTTCTCCCTGTCCTCAAGGAACTTACTCCGAGAAGTGGCAGGTGGGGAGAGATACTAGAAAAACAACTAACTAAAGAAAGAAAGTAGAAAATTTCAGAGAGGGACAGGTGTGTTGGAGGAATTAAGCAGGGTGGTGGGAGAAAGGGAGATGGTGGTCATAGAAGAAAGAACATATGCACTGGGACCTGCAGGATGAGGAAGAGTCAGGCTTTTTAGATCTGGAGTAAGAGAATTCCAAGTAGAGAGAATAGCAAATAAAAGATCCTGATGCAGAAAAAGACCTCGGTGTTTTGAAGGACCAAAAATAAGGCAGTGGATGGCAGGGTTATCAGAGTGGGAAGTGCTAGTAATTTGGAGAAGCAGGCAGGCACTGGAGCCTGGGGTGGCCTCAAAGGCCTGGTGAAATCACGGGATTTTGTTCAAAGTGCGAAGAGAAGCCACTGAAGGATTTTAAACAAGGGACTGGCAAATGGTTTGCATGTGTAAAAGACCGCCCTGGTGGCTATGTGGTGGGGACCGTAGAGACGCAGGAATGAAAAAAGAGACTGCTGGGAAGGGATGCCGAGCTCTAGGTGAGAAACAGGCCAGGTCTAGAGGAGGCCGCCAGCGGTGCTGGGAAGAAGTGGAGTGACTGGGATTTCTAGGAAAATCTGAAGTCCCTGCGGGACTGGATGTGGATAATGAGGGAAAGGAAAGAATCAAGGATTACGCCTCGGGCTCTGAGCGCAGCACGGAGTCTGCCCGTCCCTCCCCCTTTGCTCCTACCACCTGCTTGTGCACGCGCGCTTTCTCTCATACAAATAAATAAAATCTTTTTTTTAAATGTATATAAATTAGGATAGAGAATGCCACTGAATTTGACAACAGGGACGTTGCTGATGACCTTGACAAGAGCAGGTGCAGTGGAGTTGAGGGGATGAAAGTGGAGACGAGTACAGAGCGGGGGCCAGAACACAAAATATTTACTATCGGCTCTTAGCAGGAAAAGTCTGTTGACCCCTGGGGTAGATTATTGTTTCAAAAAGTGTTTGCTATGAGAAGACAAGAAAAATGGGGCAACAAATGCAATGAAGGGAAGACATTTTGAAGATGAGCGATGCTTGCATGGGCCAAGTGTGGGAATGATTCAACAGAAGAGAAGTTGATTCGGGAGGTTTGGGGGCTGGTAATGGGACAATTAGAGACTAACTTTTTTACAATGTTCTTATATTATTTAGTGTATAAGTATTAGCTCTTGGGGTGCCTGGGTGGCTCTGTTGGTTGGGCGTCCAACTCTTGGTTTTGGCTCAGGTCATGATCTCACGGTCATGGGACTGAGCCCCGAGTCAGGCTCTGCACTGAGCTGAGTGTGGAGCCTGCTTGGGATTCTCTCTCTTCTCCCTCCGCCCCTTCCTCCCGACTCACGTGCTCTCTCTCTGTCTCAAAAGAAATGTATTAGCTCTCAAACAGGGCTGTAAATGTCCTTTAGAGTGTAGACCAAGGACACGGCTGGCATTCTTATATCCCCTATAGGTTCAGGCAATCACCCATGCTGGTTGCCAGAAGGACAGGTCCAGTTTATGATTACTGTCTCGGTATCAGCATTAATAGCTCCTTCTCACTCTGAAAAGTGACTCTGGTGATTGATCATCTATATGTCACATCACCTACAGCGTCTAACCAAAGCTAGAGCAGAGCTGGAACTTGACAAAAACTTGCCAACTGACTAAAACTGTCACGGGGCACTTCTGAGAAGAGCAGCCGTGCTGAGACCACTACTCTGAGCGAGGGGTGCTGACATCCCTGCCTTTCCCTAACCTCAGACACACCTACCAGCAGTGGTTCAAAAACACAGTGCCATGCTTTCTGTAACTGTTATCTATTTAGCAAATACGGAGTCTCATGCCCATGATGCTGCAAGGGGTCAATAAATTCTAAACCCTTCAGAGTCTTCTAAAAAATGACAGGTCATGGTGTAAAAAAGCACTACCTGAAAGGCAACCGCCCACCAGAAAGGTCTGACTTTTTGGGGCACACCTTGCACAGAATTCTGTGATATCGATCATGTCATGCACAGTGATGCTCTAATGGGATTACAAGAACCATCTTCTAGGGCGCCTGGTGGCTCAGTCGTTAAGCGTCTGCCTTCGGCTCAGGTCGTGATCCCAGGGTCCTGGGATCGAGTCCCGCATCGGGCTCCCTGCTCAGCAGGAAGCCTGCCTCTCCCTCTCCCACTCCCCCTGCTTGTGTTCCCTCTCTCGCTGTGTCTCTGTCAAATAAATAAATAAAATCTTTAAAAAAAAAAAAAAAAAGAACCATCTTCTAGCCAAGTACCCTAAGACACATGACATTAAAGGCAAAAAGCTAAGAAAGGCAAAAAGGACCAAGTTCTACACTTAGATGTAAGGTCTGAAGACGTGTGTACGATCCCTACTCAGAGAGTTTCTACCCGAAGTTGTTCTTCTCAATCTGGCATCCTACCAGAACCATCTCTGCTGAAGGTACCACATTTTTCTTCCAGCAAACAAATAAGACTCACACAATCTTACATTTCAGTCTTAAAGAAAGATAAACTGTTTGCCAGATTTTTTTTTTTTCCCGACTGGAATACTTTTGCTTGTTGTAACAATGTACGAAGTTGAGGAAATTTAATACGATTCATTTTCCAGAGTCAACAGGGTTCTCCTGAAGCTCATCCCATTAAGCAGGGCCATTCTCAACACACACCCTAATGTTTGATATCTAATCTCTCATAATCAATCACACAGGAAGAAGAGCGCTTTGTCATTTGGAAGAATCATTAAAGACTTACAAAAGGTGAAGCTTTTATTTTTAAGTAATACTAAAATACTCTTACTACCTGGCTAATCAGAAAATGTACTGAAAGAAAGATTCTGGCACTGTCCCTAGATATTCTTTAAAATAAAATGTGGCTACTTTCCCATTCCAAGCTGTATGTGGATTAAAAACAGAACTAATCACCCAAAAAATGTCTGCTTTCAATCTACCCTTACCGGAATTTCTAAACTGAGCATAGGAGCATGGCTACAGCCTGCATTCGAGGGTGTTATTAAGCAGCAGTTACCACAGTGGTCCTCTTTAGAAACTCTAATTCTACCATGGGGAGAGGCAAAGCATCCCACTGAGCTAGCTTAGAAGACTGAGCAGAACCAATTAGGCTATCTCTGTATTTTTGTGCATCATTAACTGTAACCATTATTCTTCATTTTCCTTGCCTCCCGAAGTAGATGCTGATCAGACTACCGAAGCCATGTTAGGTCATGTGCACAGAAGATAAGCAGCATGGAACCTGGCACCACAGACTCCACTGCTTTTTTCTTTCATCTTTTAAAAAAAATTTTTTTTTCCCAGAACTGTCATTTGCCACCTGTGTAGACAGAGGAGATCTGAGCCAATGGAAATGCCTTGAGAAATTAATATCCCCTTTGGCTCTTAGATGCATGTAATTTTATAGTTTGCTCTATTAGAGAATTATATCGCTTTTATCCTGTGAGTCCACAGGCAGCCTCTAAGAGATCTGAAACCGAGATCCCATTTGTCACCACTGCAGGAAGGAGGAAAAGGTTAATCATTTTCAGAAGAACTGGTATGGCTTTATGTTCCTTGAAAAAATATGGTGCTAATATTCAAGGTTTCTGGGAAGAAAGCTGTATTTTCCCACTATTCTGCTATCATTTCTGTGGTCCAACTTTATATTTGTCTGCCAGTTCCTTTCCTATTGTTTGGAAAAGCAATGCATCATATTAGTAAAAAGCAAGGGTTTTTGAACCAGCAGACTGGGATTTGAGTGTCAGCCTTGCCACTTACTGTGTGATCTCTATCAAGCCACTTTCCTTCTAGGAGGCACAAGCTCACCATTTCTAGAACAGGGGCTCCTACCTCAAAGACATTTTGGTAGGAAGGAATACAGGGCTTATTTGTGAACACCTTTGGAACTGCTTACCCAGTTCCTTCCTTCTGGGAGTCTTCAGAAGAGAGTCTACTGTCTCAGAAGCAGGCCTGGTCCAAGGTGGGCCAAATAGTTTTCTTGTGACTTTCCAGAATAAATTGGCAAAGAGTGTTCATCTCTCTCTGGTGGGAGCCCCAAGATGCGAAGCTAAGTTAGAGAGCAGCAAGTTCCCCAGTAAGGGAAGGAGGCTGGTCTCCAGGTAGGGATGATGCAGCCAACACAGGCACAGAGACAGACATAGAAAAATCCTGAGCATCATTCCAGCCCCGGGCTTGAACTGTTTGACAAGCTTAGCTGAGACACTACTCTTCCACGGTCTGACTTCAACTTCTTCAAAACAAGGCACAAGTGCCCTTCAGATAGTCCCCCTTTTGGCCTAAGCCCACTTGAACTGGGATTTTGTCTTCTGCATCCAAGAGTCCTGACAGAGGCCTCAGCTCATAAAAGGGGCTCACTAAATGGCCATTATTAATATTATTCCCATATCTCCCAGATGGAGTATGATATTTCAAATGTGACTATCCCTTCAACAGCCAAAAGTTGTCGACCCATCCTTTAGAGTTTGCAAGTAAGCTGGTTAAGTTCAACACCTGCAGGCATATGCAGAAGAATGGCTCATGGATCAGGGAAACTGTACCTTTGAAGTATGTTGAAAATGAGACATTCTCCAGGGGAAAAAAAAGTTTCAATCTTTTGTTCACTTCCTCAATAAAAAGTAAGCCTATTATATGTACTATGCTAGATACTGAGAAGAAAAGATCACTAGATGGGGACCCGTGTCTAAAGAGCTTTTAAACACGTAAGAAATAGAAATAACTGTAAGATAATGATACAAAGAGGGTACGAGCAAAGAATGCCAGAATCATTTGGAAAGCAAGGGACATCTACCGGAGGTAGACAGCTGGGGATAAGTAGCCTTTATTTATGGAATGTCCCTTGTTTTGATACTGCCTGCTACCCTTGGCATCGCCAAGAGCTGTTGCTATGGAAACAAGGCATCCGCAGCTGGAGGAGAGGTGCTTGAAGAAGCCACAGCAATAATAACAATGCAGCCCAGTCCCGACAACAGTGCTAAACAGTGGCAGAGGCTACAGGAGTCTCACGGCTATGGATGGCTGCAGGTGTGCAGTTTCCCTGTATCCTAGAACATACCAGGTACCTTCCAGGTCTGGCAGAAATTGTCAAATGGCAGATGGGCACCCATGAGATGAGATGAGAATCACTGGTATTAACACTAACTCCTCCACTGCCCATTCAGAAACCTTAAGTATAAAGGGATTTTATTTAAAGCACAGATTTCTTTCCAGGTTTGTGAACCAAAAGAATGTAAAAGGCAAAAGGAGTAACTCTCACCTTATTTGTTAAAATGCTCCGTTCCACCTAAGTCACTTTTATTTATGATTTCTGCAAACCACATCCACTGAAAACATGAACCAAAGAGTTCATTTTTATTGTTTTTAGGAGACAAGCCAGAAGTTAAAATCACAAGACAAGAATGGGATACAAATTCAGCAGTGCCCAAACAAGACTAAATATTGACATTTTAAAGTTCTGCTTATATCTGTTATCACTGTAACTTAAAATACGTTAGCCCTGAAATAGCTGGGAGTGGCGAACGCATCTGAGCACAGCTCCCTCTGCAGAAATGTAACCCTGGGGGATGAGCACATTGAAAGCAACAAACCCAAATGGCAATGAGAAGGAAGTGTTTAAACAAACATCTCAGCCAAATATAAGGTACAGAAATTCAGTATTTTTGGAGATGGGACACGCTTCAAGGAACCATTTGTCCAAGTTTAACAAAGCACTGCTTCCCACAAACAGCTCGGACTTCCTGGTTGCCAAGTTAAATTTGAATCCCCCATATTTTACTACTTCTTATTTTAGTCACTTAGAAACTTTCAACTAGATCATGAGTCTTCACTCAGAAGAAAACGACCTTTTGTGCTGACATTTGGATGGTCCTTCAGCTGATTTTTGGAGATACCTTCTGCACCAAATGCCCTTTAGGCCACAGACTCCCCCCTCCCCCCTGGGGTTTCATCTGAATGATCTTCTCTTCCTATTTCACTGAACTCTCTCCAATACCCCAGGTGTACACAGACCACACAGCTCTCTCTGCTTATCCTTGAGCTCTTCTTTCAGCCTCGTTTCCTCATCATGCTGAGACGGACCCCGAGGGTTAACCAGGCCACAGTCACTGGCATTGCTAGGATTCCTTGGTGAACCACTTAACCTTTCAGGCTCCGAAGGAGAAAAAGGTGGCTCCCAAATCTGCTTTTAAACTATGTCACTGTTTCAAAAGAGAATTTGGGATGGACAAGTACACAGCATCCTGGGAATCAGAAAATCTGGATCTGTGATTCACTTGAGTGTGATTTGGGGCAAGTCATGGAACCCACCTGAGCCTGTTTCTTCATCTGAAAAATGGGGGAGAATAACACCTATATGGCTGATTCACACCTTTGTGAAGATGAAGTAATATGTGCAACAATATTTTGTAGAAGGTAAGATGAACATATTTATGTTGTAGTAAAACACTAACATTATAGATCCAGACAGATGACTCCAAACTTACCTTCTGTCAAAGCAACTCACATGTCTTTGCTTACAGTGAATCAATCAAGAAAGACTTATTAGTCTTATAACAGTTCATTCTTAATTCTAGAGATGAGGGCTGACAAATGTACTGGAACCTGGGGTGCCTGGGTGGCTCAGTCAGTTAAGCCTCTGCCTTCAGCTCAGGTCATGATTTCAGGGTCCTGGGATCAAGGCCCACATCAGGCTCCCTGCTCAATGGGGAGTCTGCTTCTCCCTCTCCCTCTGCCCCTTCCCCTACTTGTTCTCTCTCTCTCCCTCTCTCCCCCCGCCAAATAAGTAAGTAAAATCTTTTTAAAAAATGTACTGGAACCTGACCACAAGATGCTATTCCAGTCACCAGAAATCTCCAAAGATCAGAATCTCCAAGTATTCAATGAAAAAAAAAAGAGTGTAGCACTTGGCCTACCATAAATTATATTACCGTATGAGTAACAGTTGGCTAGCTGTCCCTACTGTTCTTATGAGACTGAGAACAAGAACAGTTCAGAAGTATGACAAGGAGACAAAGGTGAGTAATTAGGTCTGAGATGGGGTAAAGACCCCTTAGAGTTCACCTCTTCTTCTGCTTTATAAAAGGCAGTATTTGGGCGCCTGGGTGGCTCAGTCGGTTAAGCGACTGCCTTCGGCTCGGGTCATGATCCTGGAGTCCCGGGATCGAGTCCCGCATCGGGCTCCCTGCTCGGCGGGGAGTCTGCTTCTCCCTCTGACCCTCCTCCCTCTCATGCTCTCTGTCTCTCATTCTCTCTGTCTCAAATAAATAAATAAAATCTTTAAAAATAAAATAAAATAAAATAAAAGGCAGTATTTGGATCATCAAATTTACCGGTCAGTAAGTACAACTCCAGAAGAAGTGTCCCCCTTCTGGCTGGAGGCCACAATGAGAGTAGCACTAATACGGTTTGCCTAACATCCATATTCTAGGTATCACATACAACACCTAAAGATGAACACAGCATCTGTTCAGAGTTTACAATACAACATGGAAACAAGAGTCAGAAATCCTGGTATGTGATCCAATACTACATGAAGGATGGTAAGTTTCTTACATGTTTTAGAGCTTTAATCTAGATGACTGTAGAGCACCAAACCAAAGCAGACTAAAAAAAGCATTATCTTTAGTTTCACAAAATTAATCTCCGTCTAGAGGAGACCTCAGAGACCAAATTACAGGAAAGGAAATTTTATAGCTGTATTACAGACTCACAGGGATTTATAAATGGAAAGGATGACAGAGCAACCACACCACTGAACTCATTCTGTTCTAAACTCTGTATTTCCATGGACAAAAAAAGGAAGAGGAAAAAGGAGGTCAGGTTATTACATGAAGACAGAGTTTCAAATTTCCATCCATTGTTTAAATGTATCTGAATGACTTAGTATGTTAAGGACCTGAAACCCAGAAAGCTTTGCCCTGTCAGCAATTTTTCTAATGTGCAACCTCAAACTAAGGTGGAATTTTCCTTTCAAAATCACTAACTACTAGCAGTCAAAAGCAAGAGTAACCTCAGTAATAGCCAGAGCAGTTACAGTAGTGACGAATAGCATTTTCCTCTTTAGATGCAGAGACTCTAGTTTAAACTTGTGACTGCCTTTAACATGGAAACAAGCAGATGGCAAAAGTTATGCTTGACCTTCTTGCTTGGCTCCTGAAGAGTGCCAATTTATATGGAGATGGCTCAGAAGAAGAATAAACTTCAGTGTTCCTTCTTGGCACACTATTTTCCTAAAACCATTTTCAGTAGTCATGTTGCACGCAAGTGGGACTGGATGTGTTTCTAAGGTCAGGGAGGAAAGAGTCCGACTGCTGGACTTGCTAGCTAAAAGAAAGAATCCGCGTGGTTTTCCTGGTTGGAGGGGGCAGCATTACCGTTAGTAGGTACTGAACACAAAAACTTATATGACTTTACAGCTAATCTGAAACACACAGTCTCTATGGATTAAATGAAGATAAAATAGGAACGTATGCTTGTCTAGTGGAAAAATAAATCTATTAAAGTTCAGAACAATGTGGGAAAAAATGTGCCCAAAGAAATTAAATATTGAAATGATTAAAAATTACCGTATGATCCAGCAATTCAATGCCTACGTATATACTAAAAGGAACTGAGAGGAGGGACTCAAAGAGATATTTGTATGTCAATGTTCACTGCAGCATTGTTCACGACACCCAAAAGGTGGAAATGACCCGAGTGCCCACGAACAGATGAACAGACACACAAAATGTGGTATATGACACAGCGGAATATTATTCAGTCATAAAAAAGGAATGAAGTTTTTGAATATGAATGCAAATCCCAGATTAAAATGCCAGAACTCAGGAATACATTAAAAGGACAATATATAGTGATGCAGCAGGTAGGGTTAAATATTAAAAAACAAAACCAAGGGGCACCTGGGTAGCTTAGTAATTGGACGTCTGCCTTCGGCTCAGGTCATGATCCCAGAGTCCCCGATGGAGCCCCGTGTCAGGCTCCCTGCTCATCTGCTTCTCCCTCTCCCTCTGCCACCCCCCATGCTCTCTCTTTCACTTTCTCGCACTCTCTCAAATAAATAAAATCTTAAAAAAAAGCAAAACAAAAAGCTAAGCTAATTGATGAGATGGAAAAGCCATATGACTACCAGTAGAAGCTGAAAAGTCATGTGAAAAATTTCTGTATCTGTTTTCTGGCAAACATGCTTAGTGAACCAAGGTCACAGGTCTAACTCCTTAACAGCCACAGAATCCGGAAACAAGTAAACGTCACAATTCGAGTCTCTTTGCTTAGTTTGTCGGCATTATCCTCAATGCCTAGAATAGTGCCCAACGCACAGAAGGCACTCACTCAATATTTACTGAGTGAGTGAATGAACAAATATACTAATCAGAGTCACTGTCATAAAAATCAAGAACAAATTGCCTTGGTGGGGGGTGCCGCCTGGGTGGCTCAGTCGGTTAAGCCTCTGCCTTCAGCTCAGGTCATGATCCAAGGATCCTGGGATCGAGTCCCGCATCGGGCTCCCTACTGAGTGCTTCCCCTGCTTGTGTGCTACCCCCTTCTTGTGCTCGCTTGCTGCCTCTTTCTCTGACAAATAAATAAATAAAATCTTAAAAAAAAAAAAAATTGCCTGAGATCCCTACTTATTTAACTCAGAAAGAGCGTTTCTAAAACTTTTTATCTCAGGGTCCCTTCATTTCCTTGGAAATTACTGAGGGCCCCAAAGAGATTTTGTTTTTGTGGACTGTACCTATTGATATATACCATACTGGAAATTAATCCTGAGAAGTTTAAAAACCATTCATCTATGTGCTCTCTCTCATTCTCTCTCTCTCTCTCTCTCTCAAATAAATAAATAAATAAATAAATAAATAAATAAAAAGGGGCGCCTGTGTGGCTCAGTTGGTTAAAAACCATTTATCTATTAATCCATTTAAAAATAACAATAAGCTCATTACGTGTTAACATAAATAACATATTTTTATGAAAAATAACCCTGGCGCCTGGGTGGCTCAGTTGGTTAAGCGACTGCCTTCAGCTCAGGTCATGATCCTGGAGTCCCGGGATCGAGTCCCATATCAGGCTCCTTGCTCAGCAGGGGGTCTGCTTCTCCCTCTGACCCTCCCCCTCTCATGTGCTCTCTCTCTCTCATTCTCTCTCTCAAATAAATAAATAAAATCTAAAAAAAAAAAAATAACCCTATGGGGCACCTGGGTGGCTCAGACGGTTAAGCGTCTGCCTTCGGCTCAAGTCATGATCCCAGAGTCCTGGGATCGAGCCCCGCATCAGGCTCCCTGCTCGGCAGGAGGCCTGCTTCTCCCTCTCCCACCCCTCACCCCCGCTTGTGTTCTCTCTCTCTATCAAATAAATAAATAAAATCTTAAATAAAACCCACAAAACTCTATTCCCCCCCAAACAAAACAAATTTCTTGAAAACAGTGTCACTGTTTCTGCGCCTTTGCAATCATCTTCGGTGTCTACTTTAAGAGAGGCCGGCTGGACTCGCGTGTATGTTTCTGTATGGACTCTGCTGTGATATGTTGTTGTGGTTGAAAATATGATGAAAATCTGACTTCATACAGATTAGTAGTTAGAAAAGAAAGAAATATTTTAATACCTTTTTCAGGTGCTTGTTGATAATCCTCCTTGAAACTACATCAAAACCTGAAAACTGGTAGATTCTTAACGATTAGCTGCAACGTGGAATCTAAAATCTTTTTAATGAACTTATCATACCATGCTACTTTAAAAGCCCTTGGTCGCCTCCTATGTGGCAAAGCTGTTCAAGCAGACAGGAAGGAATCAACTAAAATTTCTAACAAATTACTAGTGGCCTAATGCGGGGCTAGTGCATCAGAACAGAACCTTCGGGAGCTGCACACGCACAGCGCTGCACAGCCACTCTTGGGCTCCTTCCCAAGAGCTCTGCTGCGTGCTTGTGAGAAAAACTGCAGCGTGGGAAACTGGGAAGAGCCTCCTCTCATGATGCAGAGACAGTGGAGGACATTAGTGGGCGCTGTAGGAGAGGTTTGAAGCCCTGAGAACCATTGCTCAAAGCCATCTCTCAGAAGCCGTTTTTAGAACCCTGGGTGAGGGGCAAGCCCAGAAAACAGAAGATGCAGGTCTTAAGGACAGGACAAGAGAACAGAGCCTTTTGGCACCTCTGATGGAACAGCAAATACTCTGGACCACGGGGAAGCTGTGCTGTAATTTTCATTCCGACAACAGTGCACTGAGGGACAGTAGGGAGGCTTTCAGAGCAAGTAAACCTACAGCTGCTTTGAAGCAAGGCGAGTAGGAATGGAAACGAGTGGAGCTGATGGAAAAGCCCCAGGACCGTGACCAATGCCTGGACGCACAGCATTAGGATATTCCAGTGGGTGACATCATAATCCACGGCAGCAGATTGGCCATTGGCTAGGCACACTGAGCCCCACCACCCTCAAGGAAGTACGATTCTCTCCTTATAACAGATGAAGAACCTGAGGCTCAGAGAAGCTAAGTAACTTGTCCAAAGTCACACCCAGTGGCAGAGCCAAAATTTAAATTCAAAAGTTTTTTCACTTGACCCAGGCTGCCATCCAACATTACATCAGTGACAACGTCCAATCACCCCAACCCTTGGAGAATTCAAATGAAATACTCAGTCCTTCACTGCACACAGAGGAGAGAGACGACAGCTGTTTGAATTCCTTAGCGGCTGTTTTAAAATCAGAGATTTTTAGAAGACAAGTGGCGAGAGGTTCCAATACGCAGCGGCCAACTCACTCTGCCAAAACGGGCAGTAAACAGGATGAAGCACAGTGCTAAGACCGGCCCAGTCACTACAAGTCCTTGTCTCAACTACAGTCAGCAGCGCTCTACAAGCAGGCCAAAGTGAACACTCACTCAGAGTCAACTTGTCAAATAAAGGCAAACCAACCTTGACCTCTGCACCAGATGTCAGAAATCCTGGTTGAGGAGCCTTGATCAAAACCAGGGGCCCCATTCCCCTACAAAAGGCTGCAGGCAAGGCACAGAGCCCCGAGAACCCTCACAACCTGACTCCAGCACTGCCCCACTGGGTGGTCATAGTGCTTCTTGCACTCCTAGGTCATTCTAAGGTCTTAGCAATTTCTGAAGGTTAGTATCTTCTGTGGACATTTTGAAAAAAATAATTTTAAAAAAAATGTAAAAGAAACAAAAAATGCCTAACCATTCTCGGTCACTAATGGAAAAATTTGAGCATATGCCTTAAAAGCTCAATTGCTTTAGATTTAGTATGTTCCAGCAGGAGGAAGCGAGTGACATGCCCCCTCCCCTTCCTTTTCAAACTATTTATAGTCCCTTTAATAGTAATGCCATTTATTTTCTTCCATCATTGGGCTTTGTTTTCCTCCCAAAGAGAGGATGAGAGAATAAATTTGAAGTAATAGAGGGGAAAAATTCAAACCATCCTGCTAGAGAGCTGACAAATACAAATTCATAGCCCCACATAATGAAGATCAATGTTATGCTGTGAAATCCCACCATTTACCTAGTTCAGGGTCTTGGGGGAGCAGTTATTTTCATTCTAACGCCTGAATTAGATGATAGGCTAATTTTGAGGATGAAAAGCAAAGAACACTTTCTCCTTGGAAGGCAACATGCTTTACTAATTTAGTTAATAAATCTTTATATCTCCATGAATAGAGAAGGCCAAGTATGATTAGTCCCCTTTTCTGAGGAAAACGGAGACATGGAAAATTTAAGAACATGGCCCTGGACAGATACCAAGGACAGGAAGAAATTCTGTTTTCTGGGGCTGGCACTTTGTACCAAAATGAGGATAAGGAAGAGAAAAATAAGTCTTTCATAGTGAGAGCCACATGGCTCTGAACCCATCCTGTTCAACCTTTTCATCTACAATGTGAATGAAGACACAGAAGGCATGCCTGGCAAGTCTGCTAATGATAAAACGGGGAGGTTATCAAGATTCCAAAAGGCCTCAACTGGCTGGGACAATTAAGCAAAACTAGCAAGATGAAATGGGGGTGCGGCGGGGGGGACACACATAAAGTCCGGCACTTGATCTCAAAAGAATCTCTTAGGGACGCCTGGGTGGCTCAATCCTTAAGCGGCTGCCTCCGGCTCAGGTCATGACCCCGGGGTCCTGGGATCAAGCCCCGCGTCGGGCTCCCTGCTCAGCCAGGAGCCTGCTTCTCCCTCTTCCACTCCCCCTGCTTGTGTTCCCTCTCTAGCTGTCTCTCTCTCTGTGTCAAATAAATAAATCTTAAAAAAAAAAAAAAAAAGAATCTCTTAAACAGAGGAGGGAAAAGTTGAAAAGTAGTTCATATGCAAAAAGACCTGGGGCAGATGTTGCAAACTGTTGGCATAGATGTATTTTGTTTGGCCTTAGCAGTATTTGTGAAAGACAATAAGCCAACATCTAAAAATCTGGAGAGTCACATAAAAATCCGGATTTCCGCTTCTCTTGAAAAACTGATAGATCTGGCATCTCCGGGTCTGCATTCAGGCCTGACCACAGCTGGTTTGAACTGGGTTGTGGCTGTCCCCTTTAGACAGGGCATTCATTCGCCCATGGGATACATGTGGATGCACACTGGCCTGCTGAAGCCATTTAGATCACTTTCTTAGCTCTGTGGACATCTGTTTGCAACTCTTGACCTGGGGGTTTCAGAGAACTGCCAACTCGACTGTCAGCAGAAGCCAACAGTGTGACACGGCTGCCAAAAATTGCACCCAAGGTAAGGGGAGAACAGTGTCTAAAACCAGTGGTCCTTAACCTTTGAAGAGTCACACACTCCTTAGAGAATTTAGAAAAATCAATGAGTACTCTCTCAAGAAATAAATCTACTCATACAAAAACGAATAATTAATTTCAGGAATTAATAATAATTTTCAGTCCCCCTGAACCCCAATTCCCACATTAACAGCCCCAGTGCAGAACAAGGAGGTAAGCCGTCCCACTGTGTGTCCACACAGTATGTCTACTCCTGGCCAGGAACCACATTTTTTTTTTTTTTAAAGATTTATTTATTTATTTGAGAGAGCGAGAATGAGAGAGAGTACATGAGAGGGGGGAGGGTTAGAGGGAGAAGCAGGCTCCTCGCTGAGCAGGGAGCCCGATGCGGGACTCGATCCAGGGACTCCAGGATCATGACCTGAGCCGAAGGCAGTCGCTCAACCAACTGAGCCACCCAGGCGCCCCAGGAACCACATTTTAAAAATGATGTTGACAAACTGCAAGGCAACCGGGATGATAAAGGGTCTGGAAATCAGATCATAAAGCTGAAGAAACTAAGAATGGTTAGCCTAGAAAAAGGAACACTAAGAAAGGAACATAATATCCACTTAAAATTTTAGAAACTATAATGAGGAAAAGGGATTAGGCTTACACCCATCCTGCTGGCAGAACTAGAGCAATGAGATGTTACAATGAGATCTATTTTACTATTTCAGTTCAGTCTAAGAAAGAAGTTTCTTACAATTAAAGCTATTCGAAACTGGAATAGACTGAGACTGTCCTGTACATCAACAACATAGTGAGCTGCCCATCACCGTGAGTGTCCAAGCAGAAGTAGGCCAATGAAATGTCAGGGCTGTCATAGAAAGGATTCCTGAACTGGGTGCAAGATTGTACTATGGATACTTAAAACTTCTTACAATCAACTTTTGGTGAGCTGAGCTGGAGATGGCAATTAACAGTTTCTTCCCCTTCCGAATCTTAATCTTACTCTGCTGCAATAGTAACAGTACAGCGAAGCTCCACTACAGAGACAGAAGCCCAGTGGCTGATGCTTTTGGTGTTTCTCAGTGAGCACACTGGGAATTGGTCAAGCTTTGGCCACTCTTGAAACATCACATGCCAACCTTTTCTTTTTCCAACCCGCTCCTCTATTCACCTCTTTCTACCCACAGTCAAGCCGTCTGTTTTAATTCTCGGGAAGCTGCAGAAGGTTCAGAGCATATGAGATCCTGTATTAATCGAATTGACTCATCTTATCCACAAAGTTTGAAACATGTGGGCATTTAATTAAAGCTTTTGCCTGATGACTTCAGCAGAAGAAAATGGGGAGAATTCTGTGCTGTATTAACTTTGTATGAGCATCACAGTCTGGTTAGAAGAGGTCACAGACTAAACCAGTTCAAGTCTGCCATGTAGGAGGTGGTCAACAATCAGAGGCTCTCCAAAATGTGGAACAGAGTGCTAACCAGGCAGCTGGTACTTCAGAAATCTCAAAAATCAAAGAAAGTGCCTTACTGTGTCCTCAATTTCTCAATCACTGCCTCCTCAGAAATAATTTTGTAGTGAGAAGCACCGCTTTTCAAAAATTTTTACTAAAAATATCTTTTAAGACACTGTGAACAGGAAGTAAACATTTCCCCCTTCTTTACAGATTAAAAAGCACATCAGTTCTGGTTGAACATAATCAAGATGACATGTCCTCCGGTCCGTAATATTGCCCTCCTCCCGAATGTTCCTCAGAAGCTTAGGAAACAAGTTCTGAAGGCGGACTTTTCCTCTATTCCAGGGAAGAGGGGAATCTGGGGCCTCTTGACCTATAAAACTCTGTATTTTGGAACATCTATAACTCTCCCAAGTCTGTGCCAGTCAAATAAGAGTCTCTCTTCAGCAAACCACCAGCCAGCCGGGTGGATAGCAAGACTTTTACCCCTTGGAGTTGAGAAGGATGGGACCCAAAAGCTCCCTGGAAAAAAAAAGTCTCGACCTCAGCTTGTGTTACAAACTGCTGGAAAAGACAGATGGAGGGGATGACAGGAAAAGCAATTATTTCTTCTGGGCTTCCTTTCTGTCTGGATTCTAAGGAGACGAACACAAAACTCCACCTCAGATTGAAATGCTATCTAAACATTCTTGAAAATGTGGTCTTGCTCTCTGAAATACGACCTGCCCTGCTGCAGCAACCTGTAACCTATTAATATGGGAAGGTGGGGAAGGCCAACATTCCTGCCTGCTGTCTAATTTGGGGCCTGACTCTCCACCACTGCTAGCTAGTTTGTGACCACTGGTTAAAACATACATAGCATGACCCAACAAAAAATCCTGATGAATCATTCATATTATTTTCCCATTCTTGGAATTTGAAATACCTGAGACTCCCATAAGTATTTTCGTGAGCCACTCTGAGCGTAGGCTGAATCACACTAAAGAGTTGTGTTATTATTTCAAATAGTAGTCATTCAGGACTAGTTACACACTAATCAGGCTCTCAACAGCTTTATGGGGACACACACTGATCATAATGATGTTCTATGGTAAAGGGCTTTTGTTTTAGTCTCACACAGACCAAATATTCAATACAGTTGAATAAAATTACTGCATGTGAACTATGTGTTGAGAGAAATACAGAGATAAGGACGATTCAGTTCTAGCCTCAAGGAACTTATAGACTAGTCAAGGAGACAAGATGTGTTCACTAGTTAAGTCAAAGGAGACCATGAAAGTCAAATGGAAAGTATGGGCATAGGCCTGGGAGTTTGTGGGCAGAAAGGATATACATCTAGTTGAGGGATATCAGGATGAATCTGCTCATCTGTAGAATGAGTTCCAAGTCCCCTCTACATCTAAAATTCTGATTCCTTTTGTATGTCCAGCTGAGCTAAATAGAAAATTTCATGGAGAAAGTTGTATTTGAGCTGGGCCTTAGGTTAAGATTTTGAGATGAAGTTACTAGAAGAAAAGGAGGACAGAAAATTTTAGGCAAAAAGAAGTACATGGGTTCAGAAAGCAGAGGGCGTGCTTGTAGGGCACTGAGTCTTCTGTATGGATGGATCTCAGCAGGATGCAAAACTGGAAAAGCGGATTGAGGCCTTGAATGCCAAGCAAAGACATTTGGATTTAATTCGGTAGACAGAGTCCACTGAGGTTTTTGAAGAGGTAGATGACACGGCCAGACATATAGGAGGAAAGCTAAAGGGCAGAAGGAGGTTGGAGTGTTTGCAAACTATCCTGTTACTCTTGCGAGAGAGGGAACACAAGCAGAGGGAGTGGGAGAGGGAGAAGCAGGCTTTCCACTGAGCAGGGAGCCCGATGTGGGGCTCGATCCCAGGACCCCGGGATCATGACCTGAGCCGAAGGCAGATGCTTAATGACTGAGCCACCCAGGCGCCCCTACCTTGTTACTCTTTAATTACCTCCCAGGGCCCCATGTACACAGGCCTCACCTGTGAAGTGGTGCTTCACGGGAGAAACCTAAATGACAAAAACAAAGCAATAAGGACTAAGAACCATGCAGGGACCAGGAAATTGGGTCAGCTATAGGACACTAATATGTCTATAAGAAATACTGATGATGATGACAACAAGGAAGAAGGTAGATACTTACAAACAGGCCAATGGAAGATGATTATTAGGAGGAAAAGAAAGCCACAAAATGTAGGAGAAATAGGGACATGGATAAAACTAAAAATGTAAAAGAAAAAGAAAAAGACTCCTAACACCGGTAAGCTCCTAGTGGAAGAAAGAGGAGTATGCGAGATCAGGACATTTATTCGTAGGATGATTACCTCCCTTCCTCCCCAAATTTGGGTAGCACAAATGTATATTTTAAGAAATGAGTTGCACTACAAAATGTCAAAGAGGACAAATACCAGAACTGAAGCTACTACGGAGGCACACAGCGACCTGACTCAGTACTGAAAGGAAGAGTAGACACAGCATGAGAGGAAGACTACAAAAGGTGTGCTCAACACCTCTGTTATGACAGCAAATTTTGAAATACGACGCCTAAACAGAACAGAATCCAAATAAAAAGGAAAATGGTGAAGAGATAACCTCTGGCCCCTCAGTCACGGACGAATCCCTCCACCCCATGCACTCCTTTCCCCCTTCATTCCCTTGCAACTGCCCTCCTCCGTTAGATCCAAAAAGAACTATAAAACTTTGAAATGAATGTATGTCTTGACACTGAGGAGAAAGACAAGACAACTTTGGTTTTCTCATTTGGGCTTGCGTGGCCTTGGCCTGGGTGAGCTATGTGTGCTCCTGGTTGTGCAGACACTGAGTGAGAGAGCTCACTGCTGGTCTGGTATTAGTGGGACAAGTCAGACACATTTCCTGCTGCGTGTGGGACACCTCAGTAAGAAAGTGCTCTCTACAAGCAGGCGGATCAACATTTTGGTCATTTGGTTGTTGGGTCATGAAGAAATCTGGAGAGTATGAATAAGTTACTTACTTGCCTGCCATCCTGCCCCACATTTGTTTGACCTCTTACAACAGTTCGAATATTGTCATCCAGTCTCCTAGTGAAAAAGTTAAAGGATAAGAATCATTAAAACAACCTCCATCCTAGGGTGACCAAAAGAAAAAGAGGTGATAACTTACCCATCAACTTCTGCTGGTTGCAACTACTTGTCCAGAAAACCAAACAAGTCTGAGCGATATAAGGAAGACTGGGGCCCCGGACCCTTGCTAAGGCAGTAACAGTAGTGTAAGAAGCCAAGCCCAGCGCAGACTGAGGAGGAGTCTTTGTCTTTTAAAAAGGCTACTCTTACTTAATATTCAGAGCTGTCCAAACGGGCCAATGTAACGTTTAGTATTTTTCAGTGGAGAAAACCAGGGATGACGATGTTGCTGAAACTTTATGGGGACAAGTCAGAGAATTCAAATTACCCCACACAAAATCCTCAGTAACTTCCTCAGAAACCTTAAAGGGTTAAGGAGCTAGAGTGCCACATGACATCAGTGCTTCACCCTCTGGGCCCTGATTGTGCAAGCTGTGTGGTAAGTGGGTCTGCGACCTCTGGCTCCCACAGCGACCATTTAGTGGCACCTCAGCCAGAGAAATTTAGATCAATTTCATTTTTCATATAAAGAATCTTTTAAAGGTATGTTGGGAGAAAGCTGAAAATAACCAGTCTGCAGTGATTTGGGATCATTAGGAAATTCCCATTTTCTGTGCAAATCCTGGACAACTTAGCAGTCTCTACTAAGATTGTTATAGCTGAAGTCCATCAAAACAATGAGAGGCGTCCAACTAAACAATATATTCATGGCAAAGGTCTTCACTGAAAGACCCAAAGCTTGTAAGGGAAAAAGAAACCATCCCCTGGATTCAAAATGAAGGCTTCTCCTCATCAAAAATCAAACAAAAAAACTCCCCAAAAATGTATTTGAAGTAATGACATCAACCACTATAATATTAATTACAGTGAACAGACATTGACCATCTGCTGTATATCAAAACTGGAAATCCAGATGTGGATAAACCAGAAAAAGGCTACTAGGCAGGAAGGACACTTGATGTCTAACTCTGACAAGCACATCCTAGATTAATCACAACATTTAATCTTGGGCTACCACAAATGCCAACCAGCAGATCTGACCATCCTGTTAGCTGGTACGTGGCCAAGGGATACATGTATATGCCCATCCTTTTATCTAAGCCTTGGGAGTAAAAAAAAAGGTAAATCTGCTAAGGAAATAAAACTATTAAAAATACAGTAGAAATGCTTTTGCCCCCTTTTATGACCAACCATTTTGAATGGTTAAAGCTTCCTTCCCTACTTATAAATAATCGAAGACTGATGAAAGAATCAAATTCCTTGCCATGAGGTTCATATGGAAACCAAGATAAAAGAATTATTTTTTAAAAAATTGTCATAAACAGCAAACTTGAGATTTCGGTGTTTTAACAGGTAAGTGTGATCCAGAACGTGATTAACTAAATTAACAGCATACTTTCCATTAATTATTAATAATCATATGGTGTTACTTACCTTATTTTCAGTCTAATTTTGTTCACGACTTCATCTATGTTTGCCAGAGACTACAATAAAGAAGGAAAGTGACAGCTATTATTTCACTTTCTAGAGTTCCTCTTTTTACAGAAATGATGAGCTATCAAGACTATTTATGATATGTCAAAAAATTTCATCATAGTGTGACACAATTTTATTTAAAAAAAGAAACAAACAAAAACAGAGATCCAGCCATGTCGAGATCTGCACTCAGGGGGGGTCTGCTTGAGAGTCTCTCTCTCTCCCTCTGCCCCTCCCCCTGCTCTCTAAATAGATAAATAAATCAATAAATAAAATCTTAAAAAAAAAAAGTATAGCAGTTGTTGGCAACTACTGCAAATTCCATCTTGGTATCTAGTTTTTGAAAATAAAGTTTTATTGGAACACAGTCATGCCCACTCATTTACGTATCTACAGCTGCCTTTGAGCTACAAAGGTAGAGGTGAATAGTTGCAATAGAGACAGAATGGTCCACAATACCTAAAATATTTACTATCCAGCCCTTTATAGAAAGTTCTCCAATCCCTGGTATATAGGATTGTGACAAATTCATAAAACAAAATACAGGAACAAAAACAAATGACTACAACACATAACAACAAGGATAAATCTTACTAATATAATTTTGCACCAAAAAAAGCCAGATACAAGAGCATATATTGTACGACTCCATACATATAAAATTCAAAAATGAATGAGACTATTCTCTCATGTTAGAAGCCAGCAGCATAGCGGTTATCTCTGAAGAAGGTAGTTACTGTGAGGAGGCAAGAAGGGTCCATCTAAAGATAGGGGCACCTGGGTGGCTCAGTCGGTTAAGTGCTGGACTCTTTTTTAAGATTTTATTTATTTATTTGACAGAGAGAGACATAGCGAGAAAGGGAACACAAGCAGGGGGAGTGGGAGAGGGAGAGGGAGAAGCAGGCTTCCTGCTCAGCAGGGAGCCCGATGCGGGGCTCGATCCCAGGACCTCGGGATCATGACCTGAGCTGAAGCAGACGCTGAACAACTGAGCCACCCAGGCGCCCAAGTGCCTGACTCTTGATTTTGGTTCAGATCATGATCTCAGGGTCCTGAGATCAAGCCCGAGGGTGGGCACTGCCCTCGGAGGGGAGTCTGCTTGAGATTCTCTGAGATTCTCTCCCTCTGCACCCCCAACACTCTCTCTCAAATAGATATATTAAAAAAATTTTTTTTAAATTTTTTATTGTTATGTTAATCACCATACATTACATCATTAGTTTTTGATGTAGTGTTCCATGATTCATTGTTCATGTATAACACCCAGTGTCTTTTTAAAAAATTTTAAAAAGATGTATTAATGTCTTCTTTTTATTTATTTCACAGAGAGAGTGCACAAGCAGGAAGAGGGGCAAAGGGAGAGGGGAAGCAGACTCCCCACTGAGCATGGAGCTGAATGCAGGGCTGGATCTCCCAACCAGGAGATCATGACCTGAGCCAAAACCAAGAGTTGGACGCCTAACTGACTGAGCCACCCAGGTGCACCCTCCCTTTTTTTAAGATTTTATTTATTTGTTTATTTATTTATTTGAGAGAGCGAGCGAGCAAGTGAGCAAGAGAGTGTGAAAGCACAGGAGCGAGTGTGGGGAGAGGGAGAGGGAATCTTAGACT
This sequence comes from Mirounga leonina, assembly GCF_011800145.1. Classification (NCBI taxonomy): domain Eukaryota; kingdom Metazoa; phylum Chordata; class Mammalia; order Carnivora; family Phocidae; genus Mirounga; species Mirounga leonina. The sequence goes on from NW_023270503.1 coordinate 2,643,844, forward strand.
CCAAGCTGAGCACAGAGCCCCACACAGGGCTCAATCCCAGGACCCTGAGATCATGACCTGAGCCAAAATTAAGAGGTGGATGCTCAACTGAGCCACCCAGGCACCCCTAGTGTCTTATTTCTTGATCTGAATGGTGATTACATGGCTGTAATCATTTTGTGAAAATTCATCAAGTTGTATATTTATGATTTATGTAGGTGTCTGCAATATATTATATTTCGATAAATAAATAAATCTATTTTTTCTGAATTTGTAGGTCCATTAGAAAAAATGTCTGGAAGGACAGACATTGGTAGCTTTGTAACCTATACTAGCAGCTGTAAACTATGAAATCAGTAGCAGTAGTTGTAATCTAAGAAAGGATTTTAATTTTTTTCTTCTTTTTGCCTATAAGTATTTACTAATTGCTCTACACTGGCTACACATTGCTACTGTAATTATAATAACATTATTTCTATTTTTAAGACAATGACAAAAACAAATGGACGATTTCCAACCTTAGCCAGCAGAAAATGCGAGGTAATGGTGCCCCCTAGTGGTATAGAGATAGTACAATTTTATAGCTCCATTTTAACTCAAGTTGTCAAAATATAATTTTATAACTCCTCTTTCCCTTTCCCTCAACAGATATTTTACCTGAGAAGGAATCGGGGGTGATATAGGAATTGTGTTTATAAACACAATGTGGTTTAGTGGCAGGAGGAGGCCGGGAGCCTGCCAAGAACCAGGTCTCAGTGTTTGAGATGTCAGACCAGGCCATTTACATCTTGTCTACTGTTTTGACAAAGGCAGTGGTTACTCAGAATTTTCAGAAATCCAGACTGAGGTGAAGATGACTCTCAGAAAAGAGAAGTTATTTTAATTGAGGAATCTGCTGTCAAGTCACTCTGAAACCAGCCTGGGTATAAGTCACCACTGTGGTAACAGGAGCTGTTTGTCGGAGGACCTAGATTTGGCCCAGCTCTGCCACTACAAACCTGCTCCATGTACAGAGGGCAAGCCGTTCAGCCTCTCGGAATTTATGCTTCCTCACGTGTAAATTGGGCATAACAGTGTGACTATCTCTGCTGGAACCCATTCCTTTAAAAACATTTTTTTGTTTTGGTATTTAAAATGAACTATTTAAAAATGTTAACATTTGGAGAATCTGGGTGAAAGGTAGCCATGAATTCGATATACAATTCTTGTATGTTTTCTGAGAATGGATAATTACACCAAAATTTAAAACAGTAATCTAGGGGCGCCTGGGTGGCTCAGTCGGTTAAGTGTCTGCCTTCGGCTCAGGTCATGATCTTAGGGTCCTGGGATCGAGGCCCAAGTCGAGCTCCCTGCTCAGTGGCGAGCCTGCTTCTCCCTTTCCCTCTGCCCCTCCCCACCACTGGTGCTCTCTCTCTCTCTTCCTCCCTGTCTCAAATAAATAGATAAGATCTTAAAAAAAAATAGTAATCTATTTGAAATTGGTAAAACATGGACATGACCAAAAATGCAAATAGTACAAGAGGAGAAATAGTGAAAAGCAAGGCTTCCTCTGCCCCTGTCCTGCCCGTCTAACCCAGTTCTGCAGACAGGCAATGGCTCTGAGCCGGTTTCTTTTGTAGCTCCCCAGAAACAGTCTATGTATCTAAAGCATGTCCATAATTTATGTCCCCTCCTTTATATAATGTACATTGTCTTGCATCATACTTTTTTCACTTAACAATATAACTTGGAGGTCATTCCACCACAGTAAATATTGATTTGGGTGGCAGAGTAACCAATTCTTAAATTTATACTCCTTAAACATGAAGTTCTTGCTTAAGCCGTAACAATTTTTCTAAGAATAATTCAAAATATGTACGCCTTCAGATATTCAACTGCATTTAAGGGAGCAGGTAACAACCTAAATGACCATAGTAGAAAAGTTAAAATAAATCAGTCCACATTTACTCGAGGGACTTTTATGCCATTAAAGATGCCAGGCAGGAAGGCTCAGAAACAACAAAGAAGAATCCAGATTGGTGACCCTGGCTGGAGGTGATACATCTCCTCTTTGAGAATCACCCATCTAGTTTAGTTATAATGCGGTTGTACAGTTTTATCATTTAAAAATGTTTTAATTATTGAAAAGTATTCCCTGATTCCTTCTTTTTTAATTTTTTTTTTTAAAGACTTTATTTATTTATTCATGAGAGACAGAGAGAGAGAGAGAGAGACAGAGGCAGAGGGAGAAGCAGGCTCCCCGTGGAGCGGGGAGCCCGATGCGGGACTCGATCCCAGGACCCTGGGATCATGACCTGAGCCGAAGGCAGACGCTTAACCGACTGAGCCACCCAGGCGTCCCTTCTTTTTTAATTTTTAAGGTTTTATTTATTTGACACAGAGAGTGAGCACAGCAGGGGGAGAGGGAGAAGCAGGCTCCCTGCTGAGCAGGAACCTGATGCGGGGCTTGATCCCAGGACCCTGAGATCATGACCTGGGCCAAAGTCAGCCGCTTAACTGACTGAGCCACCCAGGCGCCCCTGAAAGTCTTTCCCGAATCTAAAAGCAATTCTTGCTGATTATAGAAAATACAGAACTCCCCACTGTACCTCCATTAGAAAATAATCACCATTAGCATTTTGGTATATTGCTTTCTACTGTTCCTTCTAAGCAAATATGTGGCTTAAAAAAAAATTAAACTGGGATGATAAACAATTTGGCATCTTACTGTTTTCACTTAACGACATAGACCCAGAGCATTTTGGGGGTCATTAAAAACAGCTTCACATGACTCTTCTTTCTTTTATTTATTTATTTATTTATTTATTTATTTGACAGAGAGAGACATAGTGAGAGCAGGAACACAAGCAGGGGGAGCGGCAGGCAGAGGGAGAAGCAGGCTCCCCGCAGAGCAGGGAGCCCGATGCGGGGCTCGATCCCAGGACCCTGGGATCATGGCCTGAGCCGAAGGCAGATGCTTAACCAACTGAGCCACCCAGGCGCCCCACATGACTCTTCTTTCAAAGTTCTTAGTTTTATTAGTTTCATAGTCATTTTTTATTTTTATTTTTTAAAGATTTTATTTATTTATTTGACAGAGAGAGACACAGCGCGAGAGGGAACACAAGCAGGGGGAGTGGGAGAGGGAGAAGCAGGCTCCCTGCAGAGCAGGGAGCCCGATGCGGGACTCGATCCCAGGACCCTGGGATCATGACCTGAGCTGAAGGCAGTCGCCCAACCAACTGAGCCACCCAGGTGCCCCATAGTCATTTTTTAATAGATTTTATCTAGATTCCCCTAATCAAACCTCTAATGAAAACATGACAAATGATTATCTTCAGTTTTCTACTAGGAGACTAGAAAAGTTTTCCAGATCATTGCTACCAAACCTGGCTACTCTTTAGAACTACCAGAGAGCCCTATTAAATACAGAAAACTGAGTTCCTCCCACTTGGACCTAGCGAGTTAGAAACATCTAGGGATCTCCTTGCCTCCAGGCAACCACAGACTTGCAAGTAACTGCTACTCAATAGAACCCACATACACATCCTTCTCCTCCTTAGAGTGACACTAAATTTATTCTATATATACTGACATCTACTGTAAATATTCTAAACTCATGATTCAGAAGAATTCACTGCAGGTCCATGATATAGGTGGGTTTTGCCCAAGATCTAGCAAGAGGTGAAAGAAATTCTAAATCATGCCACTATTTTCTATTACCTTTTTATTAAGGTCCATGGGAATCTGGGTTGGAAAATGAACTGCTAAATATAAATCCAGGATTGGAAAAATAATATAACCTTGTGTCATAAATTTTCTTAGTTTGCTAAGAAACTTCATTACAGGGCTCCTGGGTGGCTCAGTCAGTTAAGCATCTGCCTTTGGCTCAGATCCTGATCCCAGGATCCTGGGATTGAGTTCCATCCCGCATGGGGCTCCTTGCTCAGCAGGGAGCCTGCTTCTTCCTCTCCCTCTGTCTGCTGCTCCCCCTGCTTGTGCTCTCTCGCTCTCTGTCAAATAAATAAATAAAATCTTTTAAAAAAATAAAAAAACCACTTCACTATATATTATCATATACATGGAGTCGTAATTAGGTAAGACATATAACTGAATCTGTGTTATAACAAATGTTTAGTGCTACCTTCAGTTTATTTATTTTTATTTTTTAAAGATTTTATTTATTCATTTGACAGAGAGGGAGAGAGAGAGCATAAGCAGGGGGAGGAGCAGAGGGAGAGGGAAAAGCAGGCTCCCTGTTGAACAGAGAGCCCAACGCGGGGCTCGATCCCAGGACCCCGGGATCATGACCTGAGTCAAAGGCAGACACTTAACCGACTGAGCCACCGACATGCCCTATACCTTTAGTTATTTAAAATCAAATACATACAAAAACAAACCAGGAAGAAGTAAGAACCTGGTGGTTTCCTGTATAATTTCCAAATCTAACAGTTATTTTTGTTTTGATGAGTCAGCCTTCTTGATAGGGTGGGGCAGATGACATTTTCACAGCCAAAACTGCTGCCTTTATACCAGTTGTTCCCAAATTTCTATCTCTAGCTAATTCCTAGAATTCCTTTCACAGAAAACAATGAGCTCTAAAGGCTATCTGTGAAACTTCAAAGACAATCACAGAGAATCATACCATTTTTCCAACCTCATTTGAAAAAATTAACATGTCTGTTAGAAAAAGTTTGGAAGAATATGTGCCAAAATATTAACAATTACGGAGATTATGAGCTCCAGACTCAAATATCCAAGTACATATTTCCACCTGGATGGCCCAAAAATGTTCAAAACTTAGCTCACTCTTACACCCTACTCCTACCCTATTTACCACCGAAGCCTACTCTTCTTACTCCCAACTTAGGGTAAAGGTGTCAACATCCACCCAGTCGGCAGGCTAGAAATCAAAGTTCAAAATCCTTCATTTGGTGTGAGTCACATGCAACTGAAATGCCATTTCTTCAGTGAAGTCTTTCTGGATCGCTCAGACTTAATATGTAAGGCCGTGGGTGCTCCGTTTTCATAGTACTCAGCATGCTTTCTTCATGGCATTGCTATCACATTTAAGCTGAGCATTCTTTCTCTCTCTGTTCTTCCTTGTTCTCATCATAAAACAAGCATATTGGGGGTACCTGGGTGGCTCAGTTGGTTAAGTGTCTGCCTTCAGCTTGGGTCATGATCCTGGGGTCCTGGGATCAAATCCCAAGTTGGGCTCCCTGCTCAGCGGGGAGTCTGCTTCTCCCTCTACCCATCCCCCCTGCTCGAGATCTCTCTCTCAAATAAATAAAATCTTAAAAACAACAACAACCCAAAACAACAACAACAAAAAAACAAGCATGTTAACAAGGTGGTAAATATATTACTATTAAATGTTTAGAATGGTGTCTGGTGTGCCCAATAAATGTTAACTATTATTATAGTTGTAGCAGAACTGAGGACTCTTTTGAGAGCAAGCAACAAGTAATAATAATTATACAAACAAGTCATTGTAGAGTCATAATAACTTACTGTTATTAATCTGTTCATGGTGTGATTATTACCGATCAAGGTAGACTGGAAACTCTATGTTGGTAAGGACCAAATCTATCTTGTTCAGCCTCTAGCCCCAAATTTCTTTGAGAACTAGGCAGAGGAGGTGTTTTTTGTTCAGTAAGTGAGGAAATTTTAGATTCTACGTCCTTTCAACCACCAAATTCTGACTCCTGACTCCTAAATAGCTTTCCGATCTTGCTCTCTCCATCCCAGTGTTCACTCAGGTTCTCCTGTCTGCCTCTTAAGTGATCCATCACAGGAGTCTGCTAACTGGTCTCCCTGCCTTCCAGTTCTGCCGTCCCCTGGTTCATCCTCCGCACTGCTGCCAGGTGGAATTTTTAAAATGTGGATCTGATCCAGTCATGATTCTGACAAGAGTCCCTGAATGAACACCCACTGCCTAGAGTCACAGTCTCCAGTGCAGGGTGTGCACATCCCCAAGGGGTTTGCGATAATGCCCATTAGAGTGTGAAGAGAAAACATTAAAACCTCTATCTTTATTATATATATGACAAACACTACTAAAACCCAATTTATTTAAGATCGGTACTAGGATATGTGCATAGTATTTTGAGGGTATACAAGCTTAAAATTTAGCCCAGTGAAAAACATTTCACTGCAAGGTGTGTGGTATCCACAAAACTGGAGTCTGCAAGCCCAGAGAACAGAGTCCCTTCAGGGCTCTTGCTCTGCCAACCCCTTCAGCCCCATCTCCTAGGAAGCCATGCTCCCTGAGCGCACTTTGTTTCTCACCTCTGAGCCTTTGCCTTGTGCTTAGAATGACCTTCTTTCCCTGTCATCCTGGAAGATTCACCTAGTGGTTCACTCTGCCTTGAACACTGTTCTGCCAGACTGCCACAAGCCTGGCCCCTTCACAGGTATCAAGTCTCGGTTTATAGGTAAGTACCTCACGGAGGCCTCCCCTAACCACCCATCTAAAAAAGCACCCCCCACCCCGCCCCATGCTGTCATGTTCTATTGCTGTGCCTGCTTTTTACCACAGCATCAACCACGCTTGATAATTTCTTTTATATGTATTTGTTGATCTGTTTATTGTCTTCTTCCTTACACTAGACTCCACGAGAACAGGAACTTGCCCATCACGTTTACCATTTCTCTCCAGTTTCTAAACAGTGCTGGCACTTAGTAGACACTTAATAAATGCCTCTGACTAAGTGAAGGAATGACTCCTTTAAGATTTGGCAAAAGGGCTGCCTCCTCTCTGAGGTTATGATTTTCTTAAGAAAAACTGTTCCCTATTCCTCACTAAACCATTGCATACCTCTCTTCCAGGATTCACCAGTGTCTCCCTCCAACCTTGATCATGTACACTTCAAGGGGGCATGGACTGGGCGTTATTCATCTTTCTTTTTCTTTTTTTTTTTTTAAAGATTTTATTTATTTTTATTTGACATAGAGAGAGAGACAGTGAGAGAGAGAGCACAAGCAGGGGGAGCGGCAGGCAGAGGCAGAGAGAGAAGCAGGCTGCCCGCTGAGCAAGGAGCCCGATGCGGGGCTCGATCCCAGGACCCTGGGATCATGACCTGAGCCGAAGGCAGCCACCCAACCGACTGAGCCACCCAGGCGCCCCGTTATTCATCTTTCTGTCTCCAGCGCCTAGCACCGTGACTAATAATACCTGACAGGTGCCCACTGATCATTTTTTGAATTCATAAATGAAAAAACAAGCAGAACTCTTGCTGACCTCCCAACTCTGCTTTTTTTTTTTTTTTTTTTTTTAAAGCAGGCTCCACAAGCCCAAAGTGGGGCTTGAACTCAGGACCCTGAGATCAAGAGTTGAAGGCTTAACCGACTGAGCCACCCAGGTGCCCCAAGCTCTGCTGTTCCTAATTCTGATCTACTTCTCACCTACACACCCAAAAACCAATTTTGTAAGAAAAACTCATCTGTATAGGCAAATCACCCAACACAACAAAGTAAAAAATAAAGTCTGAAAATAGGAGTGAAAGTAGCGTTATGATTCTAGGGTTATCCTGTCCACTTCACTCCCACTCTTCCCTATTAGTTTTAAAAATCCTTCCTACTTCCTAATATACTATGGAAAATGTGGGGGGACTCTTATAAGCTAAAGGTATAACTTCTAATAATATGCTCACAATACAAAGAATTTCACTCTCACACAACAGTATTTGGTATAAGCTACCTCCCACTCCCAATCAGTTACAATGGGGTTTGATCTGAATTTAACTCTCACTTGTTTATCAAGTCTCCTTAGATTGTGTAGTATAACACACCAATCATAACACTTAGGATGAGCCAGAAACCACTGAAATGAAGGAAACTCTATACTCACTTGTTCTGTTGGGAACAGGGTATTGATATACTCCACAGCATTGAAATCTGCTCGATCTAGAGGATCCTGGCTTGGAAACACCTAAACAAAGACAGGGGATTAAAAATAACTGTCATCTTTCTGTCTTGTTTTATGTGTTATTTCTTTCTTTTTTTTTTTTTTAAAGATTTTATTTATTTATTTGAGAGAGAGAGAATGAGAGACAGAGAGCAAGAGAGGGAGGAGGGTCAGAGGGAGAAGCAGACTCCCCGCCGAGCAGGGAGCCCGATGCGGGACTCGATCCAGGGACTCCAGGATCATGACCTGAGCCCAAGGCAGTCGCTTAACCAATTGAGCCACCCAGGCGCCCCTTATGTATTATTTCTTTCCTTCCTACTGGATGGTAAATTCTTTGAAGGCAAAAAACATATCTTTTTTCACCTTATAAGGCCTAACACACAACAATTGCTCAGTAAAATATGTTAAAGTAAATCTTTAATTTTCACCAACATCTGTAATTTTATTTATTTATTTATTTATTTATTTATTTATTTATTTATTTATTTGACAGAGACACAGCGAGAGAGGGAACACAAGCAGGGGGAGTGGGAGAGGGAGAAGCAGGTTTCCCGCGGAGCGGAGAGCCCGACACAGGGCTCGATCCCAGGACCCCAGGATCATGACCCGAGCCGAAGGCAGACGCTTAACGACTGAGCCACCCAGGCGCCCCTGTAATTTTAACATCTTGATGCAACTAACAGAATGTGCAAGAGTGGCAAGTTCCACAGATATCAACAAAATCCCATGGACAAGGAAAAATAAACCGGCGTTGTCCATTATCAGATTAAACGAGCTGATGACATGACTGTACTAAAGAAGCCTTGATAAAAGATTTATGCACTACGTCTCTGGGACGCCTCAGCATTAGAATTCACTATGCATCAAAGCAATTTTTATGCTTCAGACAGTGTCAGGAAATGGAGCTTGCCTTCGGGAACTGTCCATCTCTTTAATAGAAGAAAGAATAATGCCTTCTGAAAAATAACTCCCTTCAAAAGCTACAACTTGAAAAATATATAACAAGGTAGATTATAAAAGCAGTCGAGGGATGCCTGGGTGGCTCAGGCAGTTAGGCGTCTGCTTTCGGCTCAGGTCATGATCCCAAGGCTCCTGGGAGCCTGCTTCTCCCTCTGTCCGCTGCTCCCCCTGCTTGTGCTCTCTCTCTCTCTCTCTCTCTCTGACAAATAAATAAATAAATAAATCTTAAAAAAAAAAAGGCAGTCACGTGATCCCGAGCACTGAATTTTACCAGCTCAAAATAGTCATTCTGAAAGCCAATTCTTTTCTTATGTCTGCTTATTACATAAACTTATGCTAGAACTGTCTTATTAAGAAATAGCAAAAATGTGCTCTTCTAAAATCCTTGCCAAACGGTAATTGACTGCATTGTTTGTTTCTTCTATTAGAGCGCACTAGGTCCAAAGAGAAAATGAAATGCATGTCTTCTTCTGTCCGATGCGGGTGGGTGGGGAACTGTGGCCTGAACAGCTAAACCTTTGCCCAACGGTCTGGCATCCTCAGGATGTACCAAATGTGCTTTGTATGGGTAATCCAACCACTGGTAGAAAAACACACATCCAAAAATCTCTAAATGGCACAATACAAATAAATTAGTACAATGACAGACCTAGAGTGTTAATGCTCAATAAATATTAACTATTAGCAGTAACAGTAGCAAGGCTTTCCTTCAAAAAACTTCCCGGTGGTCCCTAAATGTGGCATAACCCTCCTTTCTTCAATCTTATCCCCTACACCAATTCCTTTAAGGGAAATCCTCTCCCTTTATCAAGAGCAATACCCTGCACAAGGGTCCAGATGACTATTTCTAATATCACTACTCTTCAAAACTCAATAAACTTGAAAAGAGAATTTAGTCAACCTAGGAGTCCTTGAAGGGAAGAAGGCCTCCGGGGAATATTCTTCAGTCTAATCCAAACTAATCAATAGCAGGAATTCTCAACCACTTAAGCATAGTAAAGGGGTCCTTTTTCAACCTTGTCCCCTCTGCTCAGCGATCCGCTTCGGGTATTAAAGTTGCTCCTCCTCTCAATTCCGAATCCCTCACAAAGGACTAGATTGAGAATCGGGAGCGGTGGCACACCAGCCTGGCAAATAAACCCCCAAATCTGAAGGTTGGTGTCCGTGAACTCCCTTCTTCCAGGTTCATGCTTTCGAGGGGCTTTCACGGTTCCTTTGCCCAAACCCACCAGGACGCCTTACCCTCCAAAGACAATCAAGGCCTAGAAAGGGCTCTCTCCCTCCCTTGGATTCAGAAACCCCTTCCCACCACCACCTCCCCCCAACCCTTTCCTTTCCCTTCAGCGCCTAGTTCCCACCTCTCGGTCCAAAAGGCGCTTCCTCCCGGCCCCACCCCCAGACTTCCCCATCCTCCGCTCTCCTCCCCTCAGGGGGCGGAACGCTCACCTGCTCGATGGCGAGCTGCACGTCAGGCGTGAGCTGCAGCACGGCTTCCAGCTCCTCTACGAACTCCAGTTCCTCCTCTTCCATCATCCCGCCGCCCAGCTCTCTCCTGGAGCCCACCTCAACCCCGAGTCGCTCCTCCAGCCGTCACCCAAGCTCCAGCACCACAACCCTCTCCTGGCCGCGTTCAGGCAAACCCCTTCTCCGTCAGCCAGCCGGGCACTTCCGGAAAGCCGGGCACTTCCGGGATCCGGGGCACTCTGGGATAGCGGAGGACTGACCTCTGGTCGCCCCGAGGAGGCGTTCCGGTCACGTTCCGGGAGTCTCCCGGGGCAGCCCTGTGGTCCGGCGGCTCCTGCCTGCCCTCAGCTCTCCTTAACATGATGGGGTCCCGCTTCACCTCGCCGAGGGCGCGCCCCCCACTGAAGGCCCCGGTGTTGGGGAGGGCCTGGCCGCCCTGGCAGGACCCCCAAGTGAGGGTAAGCCCCGACGTCGCGACCGACCGACAACAGCCCTCACAGGCCGCGAAGCCGGCGATCCTACAGCTCCCAGGGCCCCCTTGGTCAGTGGCAGTAGGTGTCCCCCTGCCACCGGGGGGAGAAATGACCCCAGCTGGTAAGTGGCGATGTTGCCAAGGACAGTTGGTCGGAGGGACAGCGTCCACTTGACAGTTAAGTTCCCCATGTGCCAAGCCTCGAGGCAGAGTTTTCTGGGGGTGTCTGCAGCTTCTCCTTGGGGCGGGAGGCACTGATGGGCGTGCAGAGCCAGATTAGACAGTGCTCCGCCGCTGGGGAATGGTTACTTTCTGAGACTCAGTATCTGGAGTCTAAGTCCCATTCCAAGATTGATAGATAAGCTGTGGGCTCTTGAGCAAATCACTCCATCTGCCCTGCATAAGCTGCAAGGATAGAAAGCGCTATGCAAATTTAAGCTAGTAATACAGGTAATATTAGGGTGCCTAGCTCTTATGCACCGCAAAGGAAAGAGAGGCCCGATTACCCTGTGGAACCACTTTTCCTCCAGACACTTAAAACAATGAGGCGATGGCAGCCAAGGAGGAGTTGTTTTACTAGTTAAACATTGTGAAATTGCAAAACGGAAGAGTCCCTGGCCCCACTCAGCTTTTCTTTTTTTTAATTTTATCGAAGTTGTTTGTAATAAAAACATGGAAGCAATTTCTAACAATAAGGGAAGGCTTAAAAATATAAGTGGGCTATACAATAGAATAGTATTGACTATAAAATCATGGTTTTGAAAGTTACTTAGTGACATGGAAAAATGTGCTTAATATATACCAGAAAGTAAAATGTACATTTGAGAAAGCAAAAATGTACAGTGTGGTCCCAGTTTATGTGTATTTTGCACGGATAAAAATGATAGAAAAGAAATAGTACTGTTCTGTGGGTGATGGAATGTACCCTTTTTGTCCATTTTCCCAAAATGTCTACAAATAGCCTGTAGTACTTTTATAATACTTTTTTTTAAAAGGAAAATGTAATTTTATCCACCTGTTTTGGATCTTTATCTTTTACATCAGGGCATATGAAATTGACCTTTCAGCTTATAATGCCATGAGTTTTGATAAATGCATATAGTCATGTCACTACCACCCAATCAAGTCCTAAGACAGTTCTGTTCATTCCTACAAATTCCTTCCTGCTCCACCCCGTTGCCTGGCAACCACTGACCTGATTACTGTCCCTACAGTTTGGCTTTTTTAGAACGTCATATAAATGGAATGATGTAACATGTCGCCTTTTGAGTCTGGCTTCTTTCACCTAGCATGAAGCTGTTGTCTTTCATCCATGTTGTGCATGTATCAGTAGTTCATTCCTTCTTCCTGAGTGACATTCTGTGTGGCTATACCACAATTTATTTATCCATTCCTTGTTTAAAGAACATTTGGGTTGTTTCCAGTTTGGGGCAGTGATGAATAAAGCTGATATAAACATTTGTGAGCAGGTTTTGTGTGAACAAAAGTTTTCATTTTATTTGGGTAAATACCTAGAAGTGGGATTGCTGGATTGTATGGAAAATCTGTGTTAAACTCTGTAAGAAACTGGTAAACTGTTTTTCCAAAGTGGCTGTATAATTTTTGCACTCCTACCAGTGCTGTATGAGAGTTCTGGTTGCTCATAGAGCTTATTTTTAATGATGATAAGAACTAACATTTCCTAGCCCCTACAATAATGCCAGACACCATGGTAGGCAGGCATTGTCTCTTAATCCGCACGGCAATCCTGAGGTTAAAGATTAGTACCATTGCCCCATTTAGCAGATGAGAAAATGGAGATGTAATTACAATAAAAAACTTGTCTAAAGTCCCATAGCTAACTCTTCTGAACATTCATTCACTCATTCAGTAAACTCAATAAATATATTGAATGAGTGAACGAATATTCCTGCTGTTCCTGCTGGTGATAGGCACTAGGCTAGGTGCTGGGAATTTAGCAGTCAACAAAGTAGACCAAGTGCTTGCCTCCACAGAGCTATTTCCATGTCTGAAAAGGGTATTCATACAAATGAACATAACTGTGATAGGTCTAACGAGAGACAAATAAAGCATATGTCGAAAGACTATTTTGATAGAGTGCCCTGATTGGATTTGGGGGTCAGGAAAGTCTTCTCTGAGGAAGTGATTTTTAAGCTGAAGCAAAGGGTGGGGGATGGGAAGAATTGGAGGTGACAGATGAAAGGAATGGTATGTGCAAAAGCCTTTAGGATGGAAGGAATTGGCCAGGGGGGTTGGGACTTTGAAAGCCAAGGGGAGAATGGTACAAGAAGAGGCTAGAGAAATACGCAGTGCCAGATGACTGAGGCTTCTGAAGGTCATGTTAAGTAATGGGAAGCCTTTGAAGGATTGTAAGCCGAGAAGTGATACGATCGAGTTTAACTTGCCTGCCATCAGCCCTAGTCCTCTCATTTTTGTTTTCTCTGCTTCTGAGCAGCTTGAATTATTGTGGCCAGTCAAGAAACAAGGGTGACCATCTCCAGTCCAAATTCATGCTGTCCAATTTCCACTGATTGTCCTTTTGTGCATCCATTGTCAACTCTCAATTGCATTCCCCCTGCTTCCCTATTCCAAAGCTCCCAACTCTGATTTCCTTTCTCCCTCTTTGCAGATAAGACACTAGTAATGAATATAAGCTTGAGTTTAAGAGAGTTGCACAGTAGAAAAAGTGTAGGAAGATAAATGAGCAGAGATACAGGTGGACACTAGGTTTGTTTTTTGTTTTTGTTTTTTAAGATTTTATTTATTTATTTGACAGAGAGAGACACAGCGAGAGAGGGAACACAAGCAGGGGGAGTGGGAGAGGGAGAAGCAGGCCTCCCGCCGAGCAGGGAGCCCTATGCGGGGCTCGATCCCAGGACCCTGGGACCATGACCCGAGCCGAAGGCAGACGCTTAACGACTGAGCCACCCGGGCGCCCCTGGACACTAGGTTTTAAAGGCATTAAGAAGGCGCCTGGGGGGCGCCTGGGGGGCTCGGTTGGTTAAGCGACTGCCTTCGGCTCAGGTCATGATCCTGGAGTCCCAGGATCGAGTCCCACATCGGGCTCCCTGCTCGGCAGGGAGTCTGCTTCTCCCTCTGACCCTCCTCCCTCTCATGTTCTCTGTCTCTCATTCTGTCTCAAATAAATAAATAAATAAATCTTTGGAAAAAAAAAAAAAAGAAGGCGCCTGGGTGGCTCAGTTGGTTAAGCATCCGACTCTTGATTTTAGCACGGATCATGATCTCAGGGTTGTGGGATCAAGTCCCGCTTTGGGCTCCGTGCTGGGCGTGGAGTCTGCTTAGGATTCTCTCTCTCCTGGGCACCTGGGTGGCTCAGTCAAACGTCTGCCTTTGGCTCAGGTCATGATCCCAGGGTTCTAGGATCAAGTTCTGCTGAGCAGGCAGCCTTCTTCTCCCTCTCCCGCTCCCCCTGCTTGTGCGCTCTCTCTCTCTCTGTCAAATAAGTAATTAAATCTTTTTAAAAAATTACTTAACCTCTTAAAAAAAAAAAAAGGATTCTCCCTCTTCCTCTCCCCCTCCCCCTCTAAGAAAAGGGGCATTAAGAGAAGTAATAATAGGCTAGACTGATTTATTAATGATAAGCAGAAGAGGGAAATGGAAGAAGTCTGGAAAGATTATGTGGTCTTAAGATAAAATATGGAAGTTTACATATATGAGAAGTTTGGATATGAAAATAAGGAGCTTGTGATATTCTCACAAATGAGCTGAGCTTTAAAAAAAATTTTTTTTTCTTGTTACGCAGTGGGGTGGGGTATAGCTGATGACAGTATTACAGAAAACATATTTTCACACTTGAGATACTACCTTTACATAAATTTAGTCTCTAATACTTAAAAACACACTTGGAGACCCTATCTTTTAATGGGCAATGGAAAAAGAGTGGATTGGCAAAGGAGGATAGGCCACAGGGGATTTTTGGGGTACATGTCTGAGGACAGCATGAAAATAAAATGGAAAAAACCAGTAATCCCCAAAAGAATTTTCATAACTTTTCTCATTATGCCAAAAAAAATTTAAGTCTATAGGATGGAAGTATTAGTTTTAGTTTTAAAATAGCCTTTGTTAATGAAATCCAGTGAGATCTCTAAATTTCGTGTGCCTGTCAATTTAGCATTTCTTTCTAACTCGGTTAAAAGGAGTCTCCAATACCCTGTTGTATTTGCAACTGGTTTCATTGTTTTTGTTTTTGTTTTTTTTTTAATGATTTTATTTATTTATTTGAGAGAGAGAATGAGAGACAGCATGAGAGGGAAGAGGGTCAGAGGGAGAAGCAGACCCCCCGCTGAGCAGGAAGCCCGATGCGGGACTCGATCCCGGGACTCCAGGATCATGACCTGAGCCGAAGGCAGTCGCTTAACCAACTGAGCCACCCAGGTGCCCCTGGTTTCATTGTTTTTGAAGTAGCTGTACTACATAAAGTATACATCGTCCAGAGTATGTTATTTTATAAGATCAAGACAGTATCAGTCTTCATTTAAGCTTCCCCTCCATAATGACCTTCCCCTAAACACCTGAGCTTTTTGGGAAATTCCTTGTAAAAAAAACCCTGCAAGATGTCTGAATTACCTGATCCTTACCACTAAGCCAGTAGCATAGCCCCTTCCCAACATTGTGCTAACCAAAATACTCCCTACAAATTTCCAAAATGCCCCCTAGGACTCTCAAACCTGATCACACACAGATCCTATTATCACTATGGGTGGCAAAGTTCCCACGGCAACTTATAATGGAGGAATCTAGTTTGATTTCTGCAAGAAATCTTGTTCAAAAAATGTTTTCTTGGCACTCCTTTAAGGACTATTTTTAGTCCATGGCTTTACATGATACAGTCTTTTGCCAACCAATCCTCAATTTTTTGAATATCCTGGACACCACCATTTGTTCTTGATTGGCATTCAGGTGTTCTGCTCATTCCCATAGGCTGGACACCCAGTTTTGTTTTGATTGGTACTCTGGTTCTCTGTGCATGCCCATTCTTGCTAAGCAGATCATAATCTCCAGCTAGCTTCAGCAGCTCCCCTGTTCCCACGATCATAGCTCAGGCATTCAGTCATGCATACAAGCTAGCTCCCAAATGTTTTTAGAACCTTTCCACATTGGCTACATTGGGTTCACAGTCAGTAATTCCTACACCTTCTCAAAAAGGTGATAATTATATAGGCCAAAATGACAAACCCCTTTGTGTAAGTGTTAAACTTTACAACAAAAATAACACTTGTTTTATAAAATTGACATTAACTAACTAGTAGTCATTATAATGTAGCTACCATTAATTCACTGTATCTAACACCCTTATTGTCCAGTATCTTTTCATCTTTCTTGAGTCTGGATCCCTTGGAGGACATGAAGAACTCTGTGTAGATCCTTTCCCCCAGAAAAATATACATTTGCACATTGTGCATGCAATTTTAAGGGAAGGGGGATTCCACTGAATATTTCTTAAACTTAAAAAAAAAAAATTTAAAAAAACTTCTTTTTTAAACCCATGCCTCCTTCTGCTAAACAAAAAATCTTTTTAACAACCATCCCACACATAAGATTCTCCAGTTTCACAATCACTGATAACAGTTGATATCGCTTCTCCACCAGCCAAGAATATTTTGCCCCGCTATATTTTAGGTCTGCATCAGAAAACCAGTTAAAAGTTTTATTTCCTAAAAAAAAAAAAAGTTTTATTTCCTAAGTATAATGTTGTTCAAGCTCCTGATGGCTTCCTCCACCGCAGTCCCCCATTGAGAGTCACTCTGTGAGACCGCTCCTGCGGCCATCATTAGTCTCCAAATCTTTTATACCACACTCGCTTTCTCTCCTTAATGTCAGCCACGTAGTTACAACTACCTGTGAAAACCTTCACTTCGCTTATTCTCAGTTGGTCTTTTCCTTTGCCCTCACGGCCCTTGCCTAAACACGGGTCTCTGTTGGGTTTAGAATTTAACATTTTAGCATTTTATGGGCAGATATAATTCACTACACTAAATGATAGTGGATGGTTTTAGGGACTAATACAATAAAGTGCATTTGCATAGTATTTTATACTCAGCTTAAATATCTTCTCATATATATGTGTATACGTGTGTGTGTATATATATGAGAAGATATATATATGTGTATATACATATACAGTGGGGAAAAATCTTTGAAGAATCAAAGCCATTGTCTTCCAAGAGCTTACACGACACTTCAACACTTTAAAAAAATGATGACCCTGGGGCACCTGGGTTGCTCAGTCCGTTAAGTGTCTGCCTTCAGTTCAGGTCATGATCCCGGGGTCCTGGGATCGAACCCACATTGGGCCCCTTGCTCAGCAGTGAGGCTACTTCTCCCTTTCCTGCTCCCTCTGCTTGTGCTCTCTCTTTCTCTGTCAAAATAAATAAAATCTTAGAAAGAATAAAAAAATGATGCCCCCAAAAGCATGTTATACATATGTCATGTTTTTAAAAATATTACCTTTCATGTATTTTGGGGGGCACAATTTGTTTTCATCAAATTTCTAACTGTATTTCAAGATATTTGCATGTACTGAATGATGTTCCATGGAAAGCCAAGCATGTTTAATAATTAGAGCCATTACTTTCTAGGTGCTTATTATGATTTTCCTTTTTTTGATATTTGTGTAATAAATAACCATTTTTATTAGAGAAACTCATACAACACAGGAAAATGTAAAAGTCACTCTTAATTTGCCTTACTGCATATACACATGAAACCAACACATGCACATACACACTTCTCTCTCCAGAGGTTAGCAAACTGTTTGCAGTTTGGTGTTTTTTCTTTCCAAACCTTTCTTTGCATGATTATATAGCAGTATATGTACCAATCATATTTATAGTTTTTTTTAAATTATAAGTTATATCTCACTGTACTTACTGTTCAGTGATTTGTTTTCTTCCCTTTAACACTATGTTCTGGAAATCTCTGTATTTTGGTCTATCTCCTTTTAATGGCTATATAGTATTCTATAGCTTGACCATACCATAAAATATTTTATTATTTTTTTACTATTTAGATTTTTCCTAATTTTTTGCTATTGCAAAAAATATTATATCCTTGTAATACATATTTATACTTCTGGTTTTTTAAAATATTTGTTTATTGATTTGACAGAGAGAGAGAGAACACAAGCAGGGGGAGCAGGAGAGGGAGAAGCAGACTCCCTACTGAGCAGGGAGCCTGATGTGGGGTTTGATTCCAGGACTCTGGGATCATGACCTGAGATGAAGGTAGACACTTAACTGACTGAGCCACCCAGGCGCCCCACATATTTATACCTCTACCAGCATTGAGAAAAGTGCCAAATAGCCTTGTATCTTTATGTACACTAGATATTATCAGTTTTTAAAATATTTACTTACAAAGCTTTTATTGGCCTTTTTGTATTTCTTCTGTTTATTTCCAGTTTCTATTATTTGAATAATTCTCTTGGGTCATTTGTGTTTCTTTTTTTTTTTTTAAAGATTTTATTTATTTATTTGACAGAGAGACAGCGAGAGAGGGAACACAAGCAGGGGGACCAGGAGAGGGAGAAAGAAGCAGGCTACCCTCTGAGCAAGGAGCCCAATGTGGGGCTCGATCCCAGGACGCTGGGATCATGACCTGAGCCGAAGGCAGATGCTTAACGACTGAGCCACCCAGGTGCCCCAGATTTGTAGGATTTCTTTGGCTATTCTGGATATTAACCCTTAGTTTTTTAATATACTACAAATAATTTTTTTCTAAACTATTACTTGTCTTTAACTTGCTAATAGTGCCCTTTGATGTACAATTTTGTTTTTAGCATACACAAATCTGTCCTTTTCTATATGACATCTGGGTTTTATGCCTTGTTTGGGAAGGCTTTCTCTAGCCTGTGAATTATAAAAATATTTTTCAAACTTCTAATACAACTATAATGTTGCTTTTCTTTTTTTTATTTATATATTTTTTTATGATTTTATTTTATTTATTTGACAGAGAGAGAGACAGCAAGGGAGGGAACACAAGCAAGGGGAGTGGGAGAGGGAGAAGCAGGCTTCCCGCAGAGCGGGGAGCCCAATGTGGGGCTCGATCCCAGGACCCTAGGATCATGACCTGAGCCGAAGGCAGACGCTTAATGACTGAGCCACCCAGGCGCCCCTATAATGTTGCTTTTCATGTAAAATCTTTTATTTTATTTTATTTTATTTTATTTTTATTTTTATTTTTTTTAAAGATTTTATTTATTTATTTGAGAGAGAGAGCACATGAGAGGGGGGAGGGTCAGAGGGAGAAGCAGACTCCCTGCCGAGCAGGGAGTCCGACGCGGGACTCGATCCCGGGACTCCAGGATCATGACCTGAGCCGAAGGCAGTCGCTTAACCAACTGAGCCACCCAGGCGCCCGTAAAATCTTTTATATATCTGGAATTTATGTTTGTGTTTGGTGTGTGACATTGTATTAGTTTTTTAGGACTGCTGTAACAAATTACCAAAGGCTGAGTGCATTATGACAACAGAAATTAATTTTCTCAGTTCCGGAGGCCAGATGTCTGAAATCAAGGTATTGGTAGGACTGATTCCTTTTGGGGGGGCTCTGAGAGGGGAACTGTTCCAAGGCTCTCTCCCCTAGCTTCCAGTGGGTGCCAGCAGTCCTTGGCATCCCTTGGCTTATAGATCCATCGTTCCAATCTCTTACTCCATCTTCACATCACTTTCTTTTCTGTGTCTGTGTCCTTTTCTGTCTCTTACTAGGATATTCTCGTTGGATTTAGGGCCTACCCTAATCCAGTATAGTCTCATTTCAGTCCTTACCATAATTAAATCTGCAAGGACCCCATTTCCAAATAAGGTCACGAGGTTCTGGGAGGACATGAATTCTGCAGGGAAAGTATTCAACTAATTTTATTTTTTCCAAAGGAAGGCTAATGGTTTCTGTGGTTTTCTTAGTCCTTCCTTTCCTCACAAGTATGATGTGTTTGCCACAGATTAAATTTAGTAGGTCTGGTTCAGGACTGTGTTTTATTCCATTGATCTGTTTGTTTCTTCTACACTGTTTCAATTATGATAATTTTTTAAAAAAGATTTTTATTTATTTATTTAATAGAGATAGATAGAGAGCACAAGTAGGCAAAGCGGCAGGGAGAGGGAGAAGGCTCTCTGCCGAGCAGGGAGCCTGATGTGAGGCTCGATCCCAGGACCCTGGGATCATGACCTGAGCTGAAGGCAGCCGCTTAACCGACTGAGCCACCCAGGCGCCCCTCAATTATGATAATTTGAGGGTGTTTTGATATATTGTAAATTCCTCCCTTCCCCCAGTGTTCTTTATTTAAATATTTCTTGGCCATTCTTGCACATTTTCTCTAATTCAAATAAGCTTTAGAAAGGACTTACTGAGTCTATGAAAATCATGTTAGGAATTTGATTGGAATTGTATTGAATTTATTAGATTAATTTGAGGAAAATTGACATGTTTACAGTATTGATTCTTCCCTTTAGGACCATGCTCTCCATTTGTTTAGGCTTTTATACCTTTCAGTAAAGGTTTGTAGCTTTCTCTATATAGGTCTTGCATATTTCTTGTTAGGTCTAAAACTAACAGATTTTATTTATTTATTTATTTTAATATTTTATTTATTTATTTGACAGAGAGAGAGAGAAATCACAAGCAGGGGGAGCAGCAGAGGGAGAAGGAGAAGCAGGCTCTCCGCTGAGCAGGAGCCCAATGCAGGGCTCAATCCCAGGATCCTGGGACCATGACCCAAGCCAAAGGCAGACGCTTAACCGACTGAGCCATTCAGGTGCCTCACTAACAGATTTTATAAATTAAAAAAAATATATTATACCTGAAACTAATATAACACTGTATATTAGCTGTACTGGAATTAAAAGTTAAAAAATACTGTGAATGGTCCTCCTTTTCTATTACATTTTCTAATTGATATTTGCTGGCTTATAGAAAAGCCATTCAATTTTGTGTATTGATCTTGTATCCAGCCACTTTACCTCAGTTCTTCTATTCTATATTTCAGTTGATTTTCTTAGTTTTTCTTGATAAATTACTATATTCTCTTTCTTTTCAATGTTAAAATCTTTTTTGAAGGTTTATGTATGCGCTGTTATATTGGCCAGGGCCCCAATAGTAGAGTGTTCAACAGCAGCAGATTGAATGAACATGGTACTTAAAATTGAAATAGAAGAAAACATAACAATGAGGGGCGCCTGGGTGGCTCAGTTGGTTAAGCAGCTGCCATTGGCTCAGGTCATGATCCCAGGGTCCTGGGATCGAGCCCTACATTGGGCTCGCTTCTTGGCGGGAAGCCTGCTTCTCCCTCTCCCACTCCCCCTGCTTGTGTTCCCTCTCTCGCTGTGTCTCTCTCTGTCAAATAAATAAATAAAATCTTAAAAAAAAAAAAAAAAAGATGAACCAGTCAAGCCGCAGATGCTGCATAAGGAAACAATGGACTTATAACACATAAAAGAAGCAAAGTGGCAGAATCTTGACTAGCAAGTGCTTCCTGTCCTTCACATTGCAGTAGTATTTAAAACTTGCCAAATCCTTCTCAGACCTCTGCTGCGCAGCTCCATCATGTTACCTGACAACATGCAAATTTGCTCTGCCTCCAGGGCAAATGTATTTCAGTCTGGCTCACAACTCAACAGTTTATTCAGCCTTTCGACTCACAGTTCATAGTTTGTGAGGTCGGGGGGCACCTGGGTGGCTCAGTCGTTAAGCATCTGCCTTCGGCTCAGGTCATGATCCCAGAGTCCTGGGATCGAGCCCTGCATCGGGTTCCCTGCTTCGTGGGAAGCCTGCTTCTCCCTCTCCCACTCCCCCTGCTTGTGTTCCCTCTCTCGCTATATCTCGCTGTCAAATAAATAAAATCTTAAAAAAAAAAAATAGGTGGCGCCTGGGTGGCTCAGTCGTTAAGCAACTGCCTTCAGCTCAGGTCATGGTCCCAGGGTCCTGGGATCGAGCCCCACATCGGGCTCCTTGCTCGGCGGGAAGCCTGCTTCTCCCTCTCCCACTCCCCCTGCTTGTGTTTCCTCTCTCACTGTATCTCTCACTGTCAAATAATAAAAATCTTAAAAAAAAAAAAAAAACAGGGCGCCTGGGTGGCTCAGTTGGTTAAGCGACTGCCTTCAGCTCAGGTCATGATCCTGGAGTCCCCGGATCGAGTCCCGCATCGGGCTCCCTGCTCAGCAGGGAGTCTGCTTCTCCCTCTGACCCTCCCCACTCTCATGCTCTCTCTATCTCATTCTCTCTCTCAAAAAAATAAATAAAATCTTTAAAAAAAAATAGTTTGCGAGGTCGGTCACAGACAGGTGGTGACACTCAGTAGCTACATGAGCATGCGCTCGTGTGCTTGAGGCCGAGGTTCTTGTTGCTGTGTATAAGGAAGATCCCTTCCCAAATAAGAACTTTAAGTCCTTGTAACTAATTAGCTTTCTCTGCATTGTTTTTAGTTTTCAGCCACAATCTTGTCGAGAAGTAATTAACTCTCGGGGTGGAAATTGCCTGTGCATGGTAAAAGACACTACCAACTTAGCTTCACAAAGAATGGTTTTCCTTCATTGCTTAAACAGGCACCAAGGGCCTACGTAATTACAGTTTACTAAATAGGTTAATAGAGCTCAGCCTATAAAAAGCAAAAACTAGATACTTAAGTAGCAGCTTGAGTTTCTCTAGATATTATGATGCCCACTTTAAAGACAGAAACTGAATGCTAATAAGGACGGGACTCTTACTGTCTTTAAAGTTACCAGAACGGGCGCCTGGGTGGCTCAGTCCTTATGCGTCTGCCTTCGGCTCAGGTCATGATCCCAGGGTCCTGGGAGTGAGCCCCGCATCGGGCTCCCTGCTCAGCAGGAAGCCTGCTTCTCCCTCTCCCTCTCCCCCTGCTTGTGTTCCCTCTCTTACTGTCTCTCTCTGTCAAATAAATAACTAAAATCTTAAAAAATAAAAAAATAAATAAAAATAAAGTTACCAGAACAGATGAGGACCTTGTGTGTGTTTTTGTGCCAAAGTGTGCATCTATGGACAAACCCACTCTCCCCCAGTTAAGAATTCCTTTCAAGGGATACCTCGGTGGCTCAGTCAGTCAAGCGTCTGCCTTCCGCTCAGGTCATGACCCCAGGGTCCTGGGATCGAGCCCCACATCGGGCTCCTTGCTCAGCAGGGAGCCTGCTTCTCCCTCTGCTGCTCCCTGCTTGTGCTCTCTCTCGCTGTGTCAAATAAATAAATAAAATCTTTAAAAAAAAAAAAAGAATTCCTTTCAAAACAAGTCATAACCCACTTTGAAAGATAATCTATAATAATCAAAAATCAAATTACTTCTGATGTATTAAAAAATAGGTTTGCAAATATTTTAGTAACATTGAAAATACTTATAAGTGAAATATTATTCAAAATTAATTTAAAGCATGACCTCAATCAAAAATATAATAAATGCATCTAAAGAGGACTGGGAAGAATTTTACCAAAATGTTAATACCTGAGAGTAATATCTCTCAGTGATGGCATTATTTGTGATTATTTTCCATAGTGGGTATGTTTTACTTTCTAACATTTTTTTTTCTAACATATTTTTTTTTTAAGATTTTATTTATTTATTTGAGAGAGAGAATGAGATAGAGACAGAGAGAGCATGAGAGGGGGGAGCGTCAGAGGGAGAAGCAGACTCCCTGCTGAGCAGGGAGCCCGACGCGGGACTCGATTCCGGGACTCCAGGATCATGACCTGAGCCGAAGGCAGTGGCTTAACCAGCTGAGCCACTCAGGCGCCCTCTAACATATTTTTTAAAAGAATTTATTTAGAGAGTGCACGAGAGCAGGGGGAGGGATACAGGGAGAGGGAGAGAGAGAATCTCAAGCAGACTCCGTGCTGAGTGTGGAGCCTGATGCTGGGGCTCGATCTCATGACCCTGAGATCATGACTTGAGCCGGAATCAAGAGTCGGTTGTTTAACCGACTGAGCCAGCCAGGCGCCCCTAACATATTTTTTCATCAAAAAACTAACAGTACCATCAGAGTTTAGTTGTGTAAGCAAAACAAACCTTTTATGAAATTATTTATGAGACATGAAGACACTAAAAATTATTAATCTGATGATTTAGGAAGGCAGCTGAATTTGTTCACAGCAATTTGCTGGTTCTAACTCATTTCAGTGGTTCAGTGCCCTTGAATATTTTTTTAAACTTGAGTTTAGAACTCCCACTACTTTTAGTTAGGTGTGACTCTCTGCAAACAAGCCCATTTTTGCACTTACAGCAAAAGAAATATGTGAAAGTGTCTTAAAAATATAAAGCAAAACACAAAGGCAAGTACTATATAATCAGTTCTTTGTGTAAATTATGGTCTTTATTGACAGGGATATTATCACTGTGTACAGAGCAAAGACTTCCCCGTGGTGCACAGCTGTGGTCACTGTTTGTAGAAACCATGTGCTTGGGGTGTGACTCTGCCTCTTAGACTGAGAGTTTGCTTTTGCAAATAGTCCAGGATAAAACGGAGGAAGCTGCAGCCTGGAAGCTGGCTAAGGCCAGGCCTAGATCATCGTCAATCCAGTCGCTGTTTACTGAGAAGTTTCACAGCAAGTAACTGTGCTGCAGGATACCAAGATAGAGAAGAGTCCCTTCCCCCTGCCCGGCACATAGTTTACACGTATTTCTGAAAGTCTCTCATCTAATTCTCAGAACCACCCTGTGAGGTAGGTAGAGGAAGCTGTATTTTACAGAGAGGTTAAGTCGTTTTCCCCATGTCACACGGAGCCATCGCTGGAACTCAGGCCCTCTAACGCTAAACCCTGCGCTCTGTGTCATGGCTGCCTTCTGCACTGACAGGCCCTGCCTGCCCATCAGAGGCCTGCAGTCTAAAGGGGAAATAAATACACAAGTATCAGTGCAAGGCCGTATCGACCAGGTATTCTTGTGGAGTGCAAACAGAGTAGAGGAGAAAGAGGAGGAAGGCAATTGATTAACTTCCTTCTGGCCTGAGAACAAGGCGCCTCCTTACTTGTGCCATAGATCTTCAAATGCAATATGGCTTTTGTTGGTGCCAGCCTAAAGGGAATGCTATTCCATAAAAGGCTGTCAACTTTCTTTCTCTTTGTACATCTCCTTTTACATTTCCCTGTGTCCCATAGCTCCTTCCTCTTGTTCACTTGTTGTGAATTCCAGTCTCTGGATCCGTATCTCTGTTTCTTTTCCTGAGTCAAAGGAGATGTATCTTGGCCTTTTTATTCCCCTTAACTGTACCGATCTCAGTCTTCTGATAGATCTTCTTCCTATGCTGTATCTTTCTCTCCATGTCTCCTGTCATTTTATTTCTTCCCTTGTTTTTCTTGCTGTGTCTCTGCTTCCAAAGCCCATAATACAGAAATGAAGTGCAGTTCTAAGCAAAATAACTCATTTCAGAATAGAGTTTCATTTTCTCTGTTATGATTTTTTTAAAGTAGATGGGTGGATAGAGACCTCCAAGGTCTCTCAGTTCTGGAGCTTGAAATGAAGATATTTCATGTGTGAACCTCAGTTGTTTTTCCTTGATGCATTTTTCTGGATAGGAAGAAAATGTCCTTGATCAAGGGTAGCAGCCTGCACATGGCACATCTTCATGACATTCACCTGAGTGTTCTCAGAGTCTCTTACTAGTAAATACGGTATTTTCAGTTTAAGGCTAGCAAAACCAGGGAGCAGAATGGGGAGAGTTCTGCTATCCTATCCCTTAATGGTATCCAGATTGGGGTTCAAAGGAATGGGAGAGATAGGGTAGAAACCAGAGAAATCCCACCATGGCCCTCCCTAACTGGGAGCCTTAATCAATTCCCATTCAAGGGAATTTTGTAAATGAGTTCTCATTTTGTAAACAAGTCTTCTCTTGACATCTGGTAACCCAAACCTCACTCTCAAAAACCATCTAAGAGGCATAACTAAAAACTCCTTAAATCCCAACTCTACAAGATGAAATCACCCTGAACACAAATCAGGAGCCCTGGGTTCTAACTTGAGCCTTGCCACGTCATAGAGTAGCCTGTCAGTTTACCATTCTGCACCTCAGTTTCTTCATCTATAAAAGGAAGTAATATGATCACCTACCTCACCAGGTCATTTTGAGAACCAAGTGAGATTAATATATGTGAAAGTGATTTGAAAAATTGTAAAGGCATATACAAATATGAAATAATATACAGCAGCATCAGAGCCCATAAGCTACACTCCCCACACTTAAATTTGTGAGGAAACAATTAGGAACGTGGTTATTAATCAGAAACTATATTGTGAAAAACAACTACTCTTCTCTTGTTTATCAAGTTTGAAGGCAGCGTAGTCGTTAGGCACACTGACGAAGGCAGAGGGTAATGAGTTCAAATCCCAACTCTGCCACCAGCCGTGTGAACTTGGGCCAGTTTTTTTTTTTCTTTGCTCTGGGTCATATTTTGCACACACACACACATACACACACATACACAGGATGATAGGTTCTTTGTGAGGATCCAATGAGATAAGCTTTAAAGTGTTTGATACAGTGCCTGGCAGGTAGTAAACATTCAATAAATATTAACTTTAAAAAGTATCAAATGTTTCTTAAGCACTGGCAATGTGCCAGGCCTACCTTGGGAAACAAAATGAAAAGACACCGTCCTGTTTCAAAGAGCTAACAGTTTGGTGGGGAAACATACATACAAATAAAACCCAACATGCTCACTACTCAAATGCAAAAGTGATCTAGAAGGAGATTTATAAATGTGCCTAGAAGAAACAGATAGATAGAAACCTTCCTGGAGAAGGAAACACAACTCAAAACCTTTGAAGGGTGAGTAGAAGTTTGTGTTAAAAAGGCTTTATCATTTGCCTAAGGGGTTGAAAAGCCAAGGCTCATGTTTATGCTTGTTGGCTTTCTGGTGATTCAAGCTTAACATTCTGGTGACGTTGACAGCCTGGTGTTGGAAACTGACTTTACTTGCTATTTTCTATATGTGAAACATCTGTTGTTTTGTTTTTGTTTCATAGACTCTGTAAGAGCTGTACAGACAACTTCTTGCATAGGGCCTAGATTGGTTCCCACCATTTAAAAGTGTTAGCATCCTTGGTGCATGCTGCTGATCCCTTTAAGGAGAGAAGGCAGGGAAGACTGGTAACCACTTGTCCCTCTCTGGAAAAGAGGTGGAGGTGACTGGGATAAACCGGTAGGGAATAGAAAGTGGAATGCATAAGCATTTGTTCTGGAGACAGTGAAGAGTTTACGCATAGCTGTCCTTTGTCCACATGCAAATGTGAAAATACAGAAAGCTTTGTATATGCCAGATACCTTGCTACCAAATTGAAGTGTCTTTTTCAGTTCACCAAGTATGTTAGCAGTGAATTTGGGAGTTAAGAGATGTTACTCTCATTGGAAGAAATTTCAGACTTTCCTTTGGGTGTTCTGTTTCCTTGATGTTGGTTAAATTCCTCAACTTAATAATATGTAAGACGTTAAAAGCTGTTACATCAGTAACATCATGTAACTGCCATGTTAGAGAAATTTAGTTGGCATCTAACTGAGATCGTCTGTTATCTTATAAAAGTCATAGAATCATAAGAATTTAGAACTGGAAGAACCTTAAAGAGCTTGGAGTTCAGCATCTACATTTCACAAATTTCGAGGAAACAGTGGCCAAGAGAGGCTGAACCGCACTGTTTCAGAGAGTCAGTCCTGTTATGGGGCCTTCCTCAGCATGTTGCATGGTGATGATGGGAAGAGACCCACAGAGCCTTTCGATCGCAATAGGCATAAATGAATTGTCCTCCCCGCCACGTTAGCTGGGGCAGAGAGAGACCAAAGCAAAGGAAAACGTTGGGAAGTCCCAAGAGGGAGAGAAGCCAGTAATGTTGAAGCTACTGTATTGGCCCACGTGACTGGTGCGGAGTGAAAACGAATCGTTTCCAACCCATTCGAATTTAGGGCACCTGGATGGAGAACTTTAAAAAAAGAAAACGTTGTCAACAGTCCCCGAGACTGCCTCGTATCCTGCCCCGGCGGCGGGAGGCAGTACCGCGGGTGCCGCAGGAAGTCTGCAGACCTGGTGTTCCACCTCGCTAGGCAGACTGAGAGAGGGACTGCGGGATTCTGTAGCAGGATTTAATGCTTTTAGGGGCGACCCCCGCCCCCTCTGGCGGAATTGCAGCAGTTGGCAGGACGTGGAAAAGCCATCTTTGGCCTACAGAGGGATCGTTTCCTTAAGACTCCTATTTGGACGCAAGAGTGCTTGGTAGATCAGCCAGGCGGGCAGATGGCCACAAGCCCACCCGTCGGCTCCTTCCTCCTGCCGAAGAGAGATGCCCGGGCCCGGCCCGGAGGGCTCGCCCAGCCTCGTGGTGGGGGGTCCCGACCGAAGGCCTCTTTCTACGGGGCTTTCTCGGGGCCTCCTCCACCGCGCCCCCTTCGCCTGGGGCTGCGGGGCCGAGGACGGCAGTGGGCAGGTGCGGGGCCTTTCGTCGGTCGGGCCGGCCCCGCAGGGAGGGGGACGCGTCCGCGGTGACGGAACAGAAGCCCCGAGAGCCTCGGCCCCGCGGCCGCTCCACGCCGCTCGTGCGGGGCGCAGCGCCGGCGCCCTCGGGACCTCCCGGGCCGCAGCTCGCCGCCGCCGCCCACTCGCCGGCCGGCCGGGGAACCCGGGGAAGCCTCGGGGCCTAGGGGAGGCGGCGGCGGCGGCGAGACCCCGCCCCGCCCGGCCGGCCCGCGCCTATCGCGGCCGCCGGCCTGGTCACGCGGAGAGTGGCGCTGCGGGCTCGGGGCCAGCGCCCGGCGGCTGCCGGAGTCGCGGCGGGGCCGGGGCCGGGGCCGGGGCGGGGGCGGGGGCGGAGGGTAGAAATAGGGGCGGGCGGGCCGCGCCAGCCGGGAGCCGCGCGGAGCCGACCGGAGCCACGCCGAGGGCGCCGAGCGCGGCGGCCGACCCCGCGAGCACCCATGCTGCTGACGCTGGCCTTGGGCTCGCTCTTCTTCCCGGGGCTCTTCGCTCTCTGCACCTGGGGGCTGCGGCGCGCGCGGCCCGCATGGAGCGACTCCGACTGCGTGATGATCAGCACCAGGTACGCGCGAGGCCGGGCGCCGTCCGCCCCACCCGGCCGCGCGCCGGCTGCCCCGCGACCCGACCCGCCGGCGCCCGGCCCTGCGCCGCGCCGAGGGCGGAAAAGGGGGGCGACAGGAAGCGAGGGGGCTGCCTCCCTGGCGCCTTGCCCTCCGGGGCGCCGGCCGGAGCTCTCCGCGGAGCCGGCGTCCTCCCGGGGAGGGAGAGGGAGGAGGATGGAGGGCGCCCGCGCGGGGCACGACCGGGCGGGAAGCTGCTGGTCCGTCTGCCCGCTGCCTTGGGGTCGGGAGCGCGGCGGCGGCGTACCCTCCCTCCCCGCACTGGCAGCCCAGGCGAGAGGCAGGTTGAAGGCTCTGGGCTTCACGCCGTCCACTGGACTGGATTTTTCTTTCTTTTTCTTTTTTCTTTTCTGCCGCACGTTAGGCTGGTTTCTTCAGTGCAGGCTGTGTTGGCCACCGGGTCAGGGATCGTCATCATCCGCTCCTGCAGCGACGTGATCACCGACAGGTAACGTCCAATGCCAGGTGAAAGCAGCACCTACGACGGCGCTGAGCTTTGTTGAAGTTTCCACGTTTGAGCGGCTCCCAGGCGCTCGTTCTTTTATCAGCACATGCGGCTAGGTAGCTGACTGGTGGGAGAACTCGGGCACCATAATCAGTCCCTCCTCCTCGCCTTATCTCTTTCAGCCTCTCCCACTTAGGAGTAAGTAAACTGAAGAAATACTAGAGAATGACAGGGTCTAAGTCTAATTTAAGGTGGCCCATCGATTCAAGTTCTTTATGAGATACCTAAGTGTGAGAATTACTTGGAAGTGGGAGTCTGGCTTTTGGGTCTTTTAAATGATTTCACTCAAGTCCTGCCCTGGAGCATTCTTTGGCCAACGTACGTCCAGTGTGGTTAGCAGAGGCCCTCTGTGGAAAGGAACAAATCCACCAATCCTTTCTTTACAAGTGCTGCTCCCTTGTTTCCTCTGGATTTGCTAAAGGCAATGAAAAGGTTTCTAGTGCTTTCAGGAAACTGACCTGTACCCAAATTAGAGCTCAGTCCAGAGGCAGGTCAAGAAATGTGCATCTAGTGAAACAAATCATAAAGACCAGGGCGGTCTACTTGGTATAGTGTTTAGACCTGGGCAATTGTGGACCCCCCCCTTTTTTCTAAAAAGCCATTATTTTCACCCGTCTTCCTGGAACCACTCTTACCTTCTTCTCGTTAAAGAGTGATAGTCAAATGTGCAGGGAAAGTCTCACAGCCTTTCCTAGTCACTTTCGCATGTTGACTCTGCAAAGTGTCCTGCTTTTTACGAGTTGAGACTGGAATGGGATGGGAGCAGGAGTGGGGTATCCATTTCCCTGTGGCCTGCAAATTCAGTGTCTGGATCTTACTTGGGATTAGTCCTGCCATTGTGACTTTTGTGCTTTTCTTCCTACGCCTCTTTTTAGACAAAACCAGCTATCAGCAATGAATTATAGATGCTGAGACAAGATAGGTCAAGTGACCTTGACTGCACACACCAAAGGCTAACAGCATTTGCTTGGCTGGGTTCAATTTTTTATTTTCATTGAGCATTTTCTGATCATGCAACAAGTTCCCTCACTGCCCCGTTTGTCACATCAAACTTGAAACCAGCCTCCTTTGCAAAGATTAAAGTGACAAATGTGACTTTGCAGCATTTTTTTGAGCTGATATGAGGGCAAGCAGCAGGCAGCCACTATACATTTCAGAAGATATTTGTGTTTTCCCCTCAGAAGCTCTGTGTTTTTAGGGGCTGGATCATGGTAGCACACCTGAGTTTGGTTTTCAGGTTCCTCCTTTTGTGTATCTTTATGCCTTAGATTCTCTGGGCACAGAATGGAGACAGACACCTTTCTGTGCCCTCCGCCTTCGCGTGTATGCATAAGGATGTTCTAAAGGCACCTAGGTCACCTTTAAAAAAAAAAAAAAAGGCCTTTTGGGGCTCATATGCTATACATTCAAAGATTTTTCTATCATATGCCTTTTTTTTTTAAGATTTTATTTATTTGAGAGAGAAGTGTGACTGCACTCAAGTGGGGGAGGGGCAGAGGGAGAAGCAGGCTCTCCACTGAGCAGGGAGCCTGACATGGGACTCGATCCCAGGATCCTGAGATCATGACCTGAGCTGAAGGCAGATGCTTAACCGACTGAGCCACCCAGGTGCCCCTATTATATGCCTTTTCATCTTATGCCTTCATACAGAATATATATCTATAGGTCCCCCTGAATTATATGCATAATGTGGTGGTGGACCAAAGATTTCAGGAGATTCTTAAAGGAGTCCAGATCCCTAAACGGGCTAAGAGTCATAGCCCTAGGCAATTTTACCAGTTTAAGCACTTATATTTGGATAGTGCTTTTTAATTTAAAAGGACTTTAACACTTCTAGTTTTTTAATCCACACAAGAACTTTGTCAGGAAAGGAAAACAAGAATTATCCTGATACTACAAAGAAAGTTAAGTCCCAGGCTGGTGGTAGTTAAGATTACAATCCAAACCTCTTGGGGCGCCTGGGTGGCTCAGTCGTTAAGCGTGTGCCTTCGGCTCAGGTCATGATTCCAGGGTCCTGGGATCGAGCCCCGCATCGGGCTCCCTGCTCGGCCAGGAGCCTGCTTCTCCCTCTCCCACTCCCCCTGCTTGTGTTCCCCTCTCTCGCTGTGTCTCTGTCAAATAAATAAAATCTTTAAAAAAAAAAAAGATTATAATCCAAACCTCTTGTTAATAAGTCTTCAGAGAATTCTACACAATTTCAGATCTCATTGAATTGGTACGGTGTGCAAAATATTAAAATCCTAGGCCCCACTCAAGGGGAGGGGCTGGTTATATTTCAGCTAAGCTTTTAGTTGTTCTTCATAGCTTTTTTACTTGGAATTGCTTCAAGAAAGCAATTGGAGACCATAGATGGGCAGTAGAATAAATATCACACCTTTTTACCTAAATGGAACCTGGCTAATGATTTCAAATACACATCTAGTGTATTTGCCATTACTTACTTGTTTGCCTGTTTCATTGCTTCTTAATGATCCAGTCATGCCGTGGTAAGTGTGGATCCGTTCAGAACAGAAATTTGAATGGCACCCTCGCTAGAGTATGTTGCCAGTGTTGCAGTTCAGTGGACTGGCTTCTTAGGAAATCACCTGGGACAAAGTTAAAAATACATATTTGAGCTCCCGAGGCCTAGCATGTCGAGTCTCTGGAGAGTAGAGTCCTTACCAAGCACTGCAGGTGATGCTGGGGTTCAGGTGGTTTGGGAATGCCAAGCCATGAAACTAAACGGTTTCTTCTATCTGACACATGGGTGCTCAGTAAAAATGTGCTGATTGAGTGAAGCCAATCCTTCTCAGCAGAGTAGATGATTTCTATTTTGATTTTTCCCACATTTTCTGTAGGATGATTATTTCTCAGTTGGGAACAAAACTGTAGAAATTAGAGACTTTCCTTCTAATCTGCTCTGGGACTGTGATAAGCAGTCATTTAGACTCAGCAAATACGGATCTAACCCCTTTGGGCAAGTAAATGGGAAAACTGTCTTTTGTCCCAGCTTCTTTTCTGGTATCTGATTGCTGTAAGGTAGTCCTTGAACTCTGGGCTCCTTTCCAGATGTGCTTTTCTTTTTCTTTTTCTTTTTTTTTAAAGATTTTATTTATTTATTTGAGAGAGAGAATGAGATAGAGAGCATGAGAGGGGGGAGGGTCAGAGAGAGAGGCAGACTCCCTGCTGAGCAGGGAGCCCGACGTGGGACTCGATCCCGGGACTCCAGGATCATGACCTGAGCCGAAGGCAGTTGCTTAACCAACTGAGCCACCCAGGCGCCCCCAGATGTATTTTTCTTAATGAGCGGAATTGGGATTAGCCATAGAATTGTAAAGAGCTTCCCAGAGACTCCCTAAGTGGGGTTGCAAGCAGATACACAAGGAAACTCCCAACTATTGAGCAACTAAGTGGAGTTAACCTGGAAATATTGGATTGGGCATTTGGGATACCTTCAAACAAGTTTCTTGGTGGGGCTAATGAATCATTTATAGAGATATCTATATCAAAGTTAGCTTATATCACAAAATGCCAGAAAAATCCATTAGAAAGGAGTAGCTAAATCAGGGAAATGGTGAAGCTAGTTACTGAAACACATGGTGCTGAGTGAGTCCCCTGCTTTCTGCCCCTGACACTTACTAACTGGCCTCGCAGTTGAGAGAAAACTCTTCACTCACCTTATTTATCACTGTCAGCATCTTCCTCGTAAAGAGTTTGGAGTAAAAATAGCTGATTAGGTACAGAGCTGAAGGGGATGTGTTTGAGAAGCGGCTGACGTTGGGCCTTCGCAGGTGACATCCATCATCCTCTCAGGGACTGTTCATATGCTTTCTTTTAGGCACTGGCTTGCCCGAGAGTATGTCTGGTTCTTGATTCCGTACATGATCTACGACTCCTACGCCATGTACCTCTGTGAGTGGTACCGAACCAGAGACCAGAACCACAGACACTCGCTCACCACTTTTCGGAACTTCCTGAGTAAAAACCGCCTCATGATCGCGCACCACGCGGTCATTCTGTTTGCCCTTGTGCCAGTTGCCCAGGTACGGCCTTCCAGAACAGCCATCAGCAGACTTGGTCCCTCGTTTCCTCCTGTTAAACTGGGTATCTTGACCATTACTTACGAGCCTGGACTGTCCCTCTTTCTTTCGCCTTCCTCCGGTGCCAGTTGCCTGCGGAGTAAAACCTCCCCGGCAGATCCCGCAGGACAGAAGTGCCATCTGCAGTGTTGCTGGTCCTCCTTACCAGCGTCACCCTTTCTGCAGGCCCCCAGCCCTCTGTGATTCCCTAGGCTCCGTCAGAGGCTCTGCCTTCCGTTTATACGCTATCAAAACAGTATCCAGTACAATACGAAACAACCTAAAAATTGTTTTTAAAAAAACGAGAGCAGCTCAGTCACCTGGTGATTTGCTCTAGCAATGCCACAGAGTGCCGAATGTGCTCTACCAATAGCACGACAGCTCGCTCTCCAAGCAGACGGCCTTCTCATTTCTCCTCGGGTCCTTTTCCCCAGAAGCCCCCCTCCCCCGCCCCCCACGAGGAAGAGAGCCGGGAATGCCAGAAAGGCGTTTAGAATTTCCTGAGTGACAGGTGCTGGCCTGCAAAGCTCATCGCTTTCTACTAATAATTAGGCGTTATTAGAAATGACAATTAGATGTTATTCGCCCTGTAGCAGAGATGAAGAAACTGGGGGCTCTAAGAGTTTACTTCTTGTGCTCGGTGGAAGTCAGTGACAGAGCTGCTATTCTGTGCTGTCCTGTTTTTTTGACAAGATAAAAGGAGTGGTGGGGAGTACATTACATTCTTAAAGAAGTTTCTCCTGATTGCTTTGGGACCCTGACATCTAGCACGGGGCCTGGCACATATTTTGTTGAATTAAACTGGCCAAGTGCCCTTGGCATGACTAAGGTAGATACCCAAAAGTAGGCTACACGGTTCCTTCCGGCTGACATTGAAATTCAGAAAAAGCTTGGGGCGTGATGCGATCAGCTGATCTCTGAAGTTGTCTCTGGATCCTAGGGGATTTGACCCTCCAAGTGCTATTGCTATGGAAGCAGCAGAGTATTAACCAGGTCTGTACTCACTCACTTAGCATTTCCCTTTCCCTTCACGGTCTCTCATGACTACCCTTTCCAATAGCCCTCGTTAGAATTTTCCTCCCGGTGGTTCCTTAACCTCTAGTTCTTATTTCCCATTTCTTCCCTTTTCCTCTGCAGAGGCTCAGGGGAGACCTTGGGGACTTCTTTGTTGGCTGCATCTTCATGGCAGAACTGAGCACTCCGTTTGTGTCCCTGGGCCGAGTTCTGATTCAGGTATAGATGCCATGGCCGTAGTGACGGGAGGAGGCGGGCCCCGCTCTCCCCTGGCGGACTGGGGGGCTTGTGGAAACCCCTTAGTGCTAGGAATGGTGGGACAGGAGATCCTTCAACAGATGCAAAGGTCAGTTGGTCTTCTGAGCCTGCGGGGGGGGGGGGGGGAAATTGTACTTTTGACTCAAATTCGATAGTTTTTTAGGTAGTTTTTCCTGGCTGCAGATTTTTTTTGTTTCGGTGTTTTTTGTTTTGTTGTTGTTAAATCCACTGTTCCTGTGTGCCTGTCGGCTGGGGGCTTAGGCCAAACTCAGTATCACTGTTGGAAAAACTACGGGCCCGCGTGCACATATAAAGGGAGCGGCACTCAGCCAGCTTTGCCCCACGTGTCAGGAGACCCGACGCTTGGCTGTGCTGCTGCGGCCCGGCGGGTGGTTCCCGGAAGGCGCGGCCTCGCTGACGGCCGCCTCCTCCCCTTTCTCCTGCAGCTGAAGCAGCAGCATACCCTCCTGTTCAAAGCTAACGGAATCCTCACGCTGACCACCTTCCTTTCCTGTCGGATCCTTCTTTTCCCTTTCATGTACTGGTCGTACGGCCAGCAGCAGGGACTAAGCCTACTCCAAGTGCCGTCCAGCATCCCTTTCTACTGCAATGTGGCCAATGCCTTCCTCATCGCCCCCCAGATCTACTGGTTCTCTCTGCTGTGCAAGAAGGCAACCCGGCTCTTTGACCCCCCCCCAGGCAAAAAGGACAGCTAGGTGCTCCCGGGAGCCAGGCAGAGAGGGTGCCTCCTCCACTCAGTATTCCCACGGACCAAATTGGGCCCTGGGTGGCTTCAGCCCTTTGGGTATTGATAAGCAGATGGGTTTGAGTTTTTCTAAAGAAGCTTCGTCTGACCTCCCTCTTCTAACCTGCCCCTTTTGCAAAAGCACTTTTTTTCTAAGTGACAGCGACTGGATCCCGTCCGACCTCCACCGGCAGCAAGGTGGTTTTAACGCAAGCCCCAGGATCCTTCCTTGAGTCTTACCTCAAGGATTCTGGGGTAAATCCAGTTATGAACATGTTCCTCCCAGCTTGCTTGCTTGGTGTACCTCAAAGAAGCATGGGGTGTGGAGACAGGTGGACTAGGGTGAAGTGTCTGGGCACCCGCCTGGCCCGAATATGGGCGGCTACCCGCCTTTCCGACCACTCAGGGCAGTATCTCCACTTACTGGGCCAGCAGCAGCAAGTGATGAACTTGGTTCTTGAAATACGTTCTTGTGATGTTGGCCTGGGCAAATCATCGTGGGTAGGTAGTTTTTTACGGTTTACTAGATAACCCATCGGTCCTATGCCTCATCCTGTCATCCGCGTGCCAACACTGAATTCCCATGACTCCTGACTTCCGTTCAGAAGTCTCCCTGGCAGGGGGGCGAGAGGCAGGGAGGGGATCCTGAAGCACTTGAGTAGTTAGGGAGGCCCACAGGTCAGCGCATTGCAGGCTGACTTGGGAAGACCAGCGTCCAACTTGTGAGCTTGTCGTAAACTCACAAATACTATTCCTTTCTTAGCGTGGCCCCTCAAACCCAGCTTTCCCCACGTCCACACGCACAGGATGCTGCTGTTAAAACTGCAGGGGTAAAGCGACATGGTGCCTATTGAGCTCTTTCCCGGGGAACCCCACTCTTTGACACTGTCCTTTTCATAGGACGTGGAAACGGGCTTCTGTATTTCAGACCGTGAGAGGTCTCATCCGGGCTGCCTCCCGGTAAGCCAGGGCTTGTTCCAAAGCCCGTTCCCACGGGAGCGGACTGCCGCTTTGCCGCAGAAGGCTGGAGAACAAGAGTGCACGACAGCCCTGGCCAAAATCCGTCCCGTGGACTGACTCAGCTACCGTTTGCAAATAGGATCCTCTGGTGCCAACACTAATTCTTCCCTACCCACTAGGATGGGTTTTAGAAACTGCTACCATGAAGTTTTTTTTCAAATGGTAGTAAAAATCTAGAAGTTTTAAAGTGCCTTTTAATTCTCTGTTGTCCATGAACTTGTAAAGTACTCAATATGTAACAGTGTCTCAAATTCTATTTCAGTCTTTAATGGGTGCCATTTAAAAAATGTCAAATGCTGTAATTTTTTTTTTACCGTTTTTGTTTACTGTCAGTATATCTTTATAAATCACCCCCGTGGTGATTAAAGTGCACTAATACTTCCCGGCTTCTTCTCATTTGTGAAATACATCAATACCAACTTCTTTTCAGACCCATCCTGTGACCTCCCCGCTGTGCGCTGTCGTTTCTGGTCTGTGCTTGCATCCACCACGCAACTGGCAGAAGCAGGGTGTGGAGCGGTGTGGTCACGCTTGCAGCGTTCAGGAGGGCCTGGCTCAGACCTTACTCTCACATGTTTCTGGGGGTTCCGGAGTACATCGTTGGGTCCTAGAGTTCAAGCCCAGTGGTCAGGCATCTTCTGGTGCGTCTTCCCTTCCTACATGAATCCCAAGTAGGACCTGGGAGGGGACCAGAATAACACCTCATTTAGAGTGCGGGTAAGCGTATGAAGGTGATGGGGCATATCCTTTTTCCCTCCTTGCCTCTCAAATTAAACACCTCCCCAACCAGTTCTCCTAGTTCTGTGATACACACTGGACATGGGAAGGTCACATTTTTAAGCTTCTGTGTTCACCACTGCTCCCACTCACCCCTGAAAACCAGGACAGCCCACCCCAGGCAGAAGATAATTGTACCCATCCTTTAAACCCACCTCTGGTGTTCACCAGACTGTCTCACACAGCCCCTCCTGGATCCACTAAATGGAGTTCAGACTGTATGGCTGAAGTCCTCCATTCAGAACACACCCATTTTCTTGGGGTTATTAGTCTACTCCCCGACATTTAATTTTCTTGGTCCAGTGTTCTCCTTTTACAGTGGGGCAGGCCTCTTGGGTTCACAAATACATGGCCAACTGGTGGCAGAAGAGAGTTTTTTCCCCCTGGCTGCCCCTTCCAAGACACCACGAAATGACTCTTGAAGAGGGCTGCCGTGCAGAAGAACAGAATACCTGTAATTTTTCCACTTGGGTGGTTTCACCTTTGGACTTCTTTGCCAAATTCTAAGGTGGATAAATCCAGTTATGAACATGTTCCTCACAGCTTGCTTTGTTCTTTTAAGACTCTAGTTGAGCCCAATCGCAGAGCATATCTAAGCCTAGACTATTGACAAGAAAGACTCAGAGAGACGATGAAACTCAAATGAGAATTTTATAATTTGTATGTTACAAACACCTAAGAAACTATTTTCTTTACAGTTATTGCCATATATATTTTTTAGCTTGTGAACAATTTCACATAACCGAAAAGCTCGTGTTTCTCAGCTCAAGCCCTGTAGACCCCACCAAGTCAGGGCCCTGCCGTTCTCTGAAGTACAAACATCAGAAGTTGCTGATCTTCTGCAGCAGGGTTTGGCGCCGTTCCTCAGGGCTAATGTTCTCAGCGATGGACTTCAGGAAGCGCTGCTCATTTACCTTCTGGAGCAAGGAGCTACCAGAAGGGTTGGCCTTGCTCAGGGTTTCGTAGCAGGTGAGGATTTCCAAGGCCAAAACGTAGAGCGGTTCACACACCTCTTGGTGGAGCATGGCCATGATGTGCAGAACATGACAGAATACCTGGGTATAAAAAAACAGGGTCTCCTGGGTCAGGTCCTGTTCTTGAGCCCAAGGGCCAACTGACCGTATCAACCTAACGGAGTCCAGGAGATCAGTCAGACTGTTACAGAGAAGTCTGACTACATGGCTCCAGCCTTCCATAGGAAGCCAATTACGACAACTCTGGCTGCAGAGAAACTGGAAAGCTCTCAGGAAGAGTACGGAGAGCTGGAGCTCCTGGGCAAAGGGCTTCAGGTTGAGCAGAGGAACAAACTGGATATATTCCAGGCTATAGGGGACGTGCAGGAGTTGTTTCTCCAACAGTCTCCTGGTCAACTGGTAAAGGTACTGCCACTCTTGGGGGCTGCACCAAGGCATGACTTGTACCAGGGCCACCAGAAAGCCCTTGCTGAACAATCTGACCTCCTCAGGGTTGCCCCCATCTACCACCAAGAGGGCCAGCATCTGCTCAGAGATGCTGCTGGACATGTAGCAGCACTCCATCCAGGCAAGAAGCCCTGTGCCCGGACCATACCCAGGGTGGGCTTGGGAGGTCCACTCGTCCTCAGAAAGCTTACAGATCTCAAAAAGCGTGGCTGGCACCTCACACTTGAAGTGGCCCTCAAAGACGTTCTTCATTCTCAGGCGCACCGTCCAGTCGAGCTGCTCCAGCTTCCGGTGGAGCCAAGACAGGGACTTGATCCAGGTGTCTGGGGAGAAGGTCTCCGCATTCGCCAGTATAATGTCACAGAGGATCTGCAGGATATGGATCACCAGATCCTTGCCATCCAAAGGGAGGCACCGTTTCTCCTTGGGGAGCTGCCAGTATTTGCTGAAGCAATCCAGCAGCTGGCACAGGCTGAAGATGAGGGGGAACGGAGAGCAGGCCTGGAGCCAGTAGTCCTCTAAACACGCATTTGCTTCAAGGGTCTGGATGAAGATCTTCAAACTGAGGTCCACCTCTTTGACGTCTAGCATCAAGAAAGGCAGGACGAACTCCTTTAGCACCTCATCTGGCTCAAGAAGAGCAGCAACCGGGATACCCTGGGGCTTCACGGGATTCATCAGGCAGCCCAGGAGCTCCAAAAATTGCTTCTCTTCCTTGGGTGTAGAGAACTTCGTCCAGACGGTTTCTTTGAGGCATGCCACCACAAAAGTAGTGGACGGATCGGGACCCTGCTCTTCCACGAACCTAAGGGCGGGGAAGGCAGTGAGAATCTGAGCCAGGAACTTGTGGGTGCCAAGATTGACCACAGCCATGCTGCACATTTTCTTCACGGTGATCTCCGGGTGCAATATTACCAGGCGGGCCACAGAAGCTACAGCTTTAGCTAAGCCCTGTTCAGAGGCACTCTGTGCGAGCTGGTTAAAAGTTGTATTGAGGTCCTCCTGAAACCCGTCCAAGTAAGCCAACAGCTTCTCAGAGAGACCCTTCCGCCCCCAGGAGAGCAGGGTGCCCGAGAGGACTTTATTTTTATCTGGCAGCGAGAGGTCTGCATAGCATTCTAGAATCAAGCTGATCACTTGTCTGATCTGAGATTCGGGGATGGCTCTGTCTGTCATGGTAACTTCCACCACTGTTTCCAGCAGCTTTAACACCAAGTCTGGCTCTCGGAAGAGGGCCCGGTTATTAACCAGGCAGGCTAGCCACTCGTCTGAGAAGGCCCACTTCTTCTCAGAAGCAAAAATGTAGCACATTTCCATGTGCCGGTCCATCTTCTGCTCAATAATGGCCATGGCAATCGAGGCGGTGATGTCCTTCTCAAAGCCCTTGTTCTTCAGCACCCTGGTGGTCTTCCTCAGGAAGTCCCCAACACACTCTGCCAGCTCCGAGACCACCTGCCTCTCCTCCTTGGACAAGCTGGTAGAATCCAGGTAGAGCTTCAAGTTCTGGCTGAAGGACGTCAGGCTGTCACACAGCCGGTAGCTGTCGTAATTTGTCCCCTGGCTGCTGCTGAGCATGGCCTGCAGCTCCTCCCCCCACTCCCGCAGCAGGCTGCACAGGAACTCAAACCCGATGAAGATCGTCTCGCTTGGAAGCTTGGCCAGGGAGGTCAGGCTGATGTCCCGTTCGGCCTCCTTTACCTTCTCTGCCAGTGCCCGTTGGTGATACGGGTTCTGCGTGTCCGAATTCCACACAGAGATCACCGTGGCCAGTTTGTCCAGATACACGGTTGCAGATACTTCCTGGGGGTCGTCCTCCATCAGGGCAAACACCGTCAGC
The DNA here is from genome assembly GCF_011800145.1 of Mirounga leonina. NCBI lineage: Eukaryota > Metazoa > Chordata > Mammalia > Carnivora > Phocidae > Mirounga > Mirounga leonina. Next base: position 2,684,340 of record NW_023270503.1, read on the forward strand.
ATGTCTGCCAAGTTGGCTAATGCACAGCACTTCATCCCTGGGCACAGGATCCTATTCTGGATTTGCTTCAGCCCCGTGAGCAGCATGGCCAACAGGGGCATAGTGGGACACACATCTGGGTCTGGCTTAAACCTCTTTGGAGGGTGGGAGAACTCATCTGAGGAGGACAAATACTTGTGGGCCATTGTTCTAAACTGGGAGAGCAGGGGGTCCTGCTGATTGCCTTTGTGCTTCATCATTTCCCACCAGACACTGAGGAAAAAGGCCACATCCGTTGAAGACGTGTCGACAGACATGTGCTCCAAAAAGCGCGCTAGTTCTGCCCGGCAGATAGTGGCGGGCAGGGCCATCAGGAGCTGGATGAAGAGTCCAGAAGCTTCCAGCGACTTGAGCAGCTCAAAAAGGACCGTGTGATTGATGGTGGGGATCATGTTGCCTACTGAGAAGAACACATCTTCCTGCCACCGAGTGTCAGCGTCTGAAGGGGTGGCGGGGCAGGGCTGAAGAACCTTGGCCCAGATGATGATCAGAGCTTTCTTCTTCCAGGCAAAGGGCTGGGAGCACGCTGTGGCGGAGGAGATCTCCCTCAGGGCCTCCACAATGGGCTGCCCAACGCGTTCCCAGTCAGACTTCTTCAATTCCGTCAGCGCTTTGGGGTGGAAGAGCTGTTCGGCGAGCAAAAAGCCCCCATGCAGAATAGTCATTTCCTCACAGATATTCACGGGTCCTGCACAGAGAGAAGCCACACAAGACAGAGTGTGGTGAAAGATCTTTAAAATAATTAGTAGAGGGCGCCTGGGTGGCTCAGTCGTTAAGCGTCTGCCTCCGGCTCAGGTCATGATCCCAGGGTCCTGGGATCGAGCCCCGCATCGGGCTCCCTGCTCAGCGGGAAGCCTGCTTCTCCCTCTCCTACTCCCCCTGCTTGTGTTCCCTCTCTCCTCGTCTCTGTCAAATAAATAAAATCTTTAAAAAAAAAAAAAAATTAGTAGAGGTCAGACGGAGAGACATCAGTTGGTAGGCTGGCAGTCGTCACTGGGGTTAGAGATGATAAGGGTTCTAACGGGGAAGGAGGGTTGGTTCTAAGAGCCGCTGCAGAGCTGGAATCAAAAGGACTTAGCTAAGGAATAAAGGAGGACTCCCAGACTCTCTAGCCTGGATTGGGAAGACAACGGGCATCACTGGAAGAACAGAGAATCAGAACAGCTCTGGAGGGAACACTGTTCAGTTTTGGTTATTTGGAGTTTGAGGTAGAACATTAAGGTAGAGACGTCCTCCTGCAATGGAAATGTGGCTCAGGGAGGTGTCTGCTCAGAGGGGATCAATGGAATGAAAAAGTGAATGAGATCCTGTAGGAAAAGCACGTGTAAAGGAAAGGGCTAGGCCCTCCAGCAAAGGATGGGCTGGCAGAGGATGTGGGGAGGAAGGGCTGAGAGAGTGAGCAAGGCAGTACCAAACAACAGGGGCGACCAAGTACGTACTGTGAACATGACAGTTGAGTTTTTTGGTTTTTTTTTTAAGATTTTATTTATTTATTTGAGACAGAGAGAATGAGAAACAGAGAGTATGAGAGGGAGGAGGGTCAGAGGGAGAAGCAGACTCCCTGCCGAGCAGGGAGCCCGATGCGGGACTCGATCCCGGGACTCTAGGATCATGACCTGAGCCGAAGGCCGTCGCTTAACCGACTGAGCCACCCAGGCGCCCTGACAGTTGAGCTTCTAAGTAATGATACAGCCTAAGAGGGGCAGGGGCCAGGGCTGTGGGCACAGAAGCAGACAAGCCCTACCTTCCCTCTTTTCTCTTATAGCCTTGTCTTGCAAACAAATTTCAAGTGTTCTGCCTTTCAGGGAAACAGTTTACCCCACAGCTCTTTCTGTCGAACAGAAGAAGCTACCAAAGGCTCTGCTTCTCTGGTAAAAACCAAGAGGTAGATACAAAAAAATATTTTAGTAGATTAGGAATGAAAAGTCCTTTCTGCAGGGAGCCATGAATCAACAGACTTATCAAGGAAGGCATTTGGGGATGTTTAATTAGACATTGCTTTAAATCCTAGCTCAACCATCTAGAACAAGCTAAAGCTTCTCTAAGCTTCCCTTCTGTGTATGTGGGAAAAATACAGACTTTGTGTTAGACTGGGAGGATCAAATGATATATACTAGTCAAGCCCTCAACATTGAGCTGGTTGTTCAGCTCCCAGTTCCATCTCCCAGAGCTGCTGAGCGTTGTGTAAGATACAGCTACTGTAAGCCTCTGGCTACAAAGAGCCTGATGAGTGCTCAATAAGTGTTGATTCCCTGCAGATCTTTCCAGTTGGCAGGACTGGAACCTTGTCACTATTCTTTGCCTTCCCTAGCTCAGTAACAGGAAAGGACATAGGTCTTCCTCAGGTAAGCTGCTTCTGGCCCAGAAACAAAATCAGAGCACAAACGCTACTCACTGTTCAGTATTCCCAACTTCTCCCCCCTTTCCCAGGGCCTGGAGATGCTACCCCTTCCTCATTCCCTCATGCCCCCAAAGAACCCATCTTTCCCAATTTCACAGGCCAGGAGCCAGCAAGAGAATCTTGATTCAGGAGACAAAAACGATCCTGCCCCTCGACTTTAAGGGAGCAGCAAAAGGCCAAAGGATCAACACTCCTATGCAACCAACTGGTGAAGGCAGTCCACCTTGGCTCCCAGTGGCCGAGGCAGACTCCCAGGAGGGTTAGGGTGCTGAGACGTCTCACTGGGGATTTGCCCCCCCTTTTTTGGCTCAGGCTGCTCTCCTAGGCTCCCCAAATATGTCCCCTTATGACTCTGTAAATTTCAATTTATTGCACAGTCAGCTGAGATGTTTGTCCCCCAGTACCAATATTCCAGAGACATTATGTTCATTGTGCTACCTGAAGGAGTAAGTCCCAGACTGGTTAATAGCTGGGCAAATCCCAAGTGTTTTTATCACTACTGGTTAACTGGTGTTTGTAAGTGCCCACTCTGTACGTTTATTAAGTGCTTACTCCGTGCCAGGCACCGTGCAAGATCTCTCTTAATCTTCAAATCAACCTTTTGCGAACCATTCTTGTTTTAGAGACGGGAACACTGAGATTCAGAAACAATTTGCTCAGATGTCCCAACTACAGTGTGGTGGGGCTGCGACAGAAATCACCACAGCTGCAGGGCTCCAAGCTTCGAGCTCTACTGTTCCACCACTGAAGACCTGGCTGGCGACAGGACGACACCGTTTCTCCACAGCCTGTTCCTGGCACATCTTGGGGTGCCTCACCCCAGCTCTCTCACAACAGCCTCCTGGTCTCATCTCTTTAAGAGCATGTCCAGCAGGATGGGAGGCTGGACAAGGAGCCACCGATTTATACTAGCGCCCCCCTCCCCTCTCCCAGACCCCGCCTGTGAGGACTCTGAATCGAAGTGCACTGAGGTTCGAAACTGCCACCTCGGCTGCCGCGGCGCTCCCCATCGCTGCTGCTCGGATGAACTAGCTGTGCGCAAGGCACCGCACCAGACACGCTATACACGTGCTCTCTACCACAACGCCCCAAAACTCTGTGTGGTGGATACGTTATCATCCCCGTTTTATCGAGGAGGACCTCATGGGCTTAAGACGCTTGCTCAAGAACGCGGCAGCCGTCCAACAAATGAAACCGTCGGGGTATCCGGGATTCCCCGGGGCCGTCTTCCGAGCCCGGCATTTTCCAAAAAGCACGTGCACGAACCCTGTCCACTTTCAGGAAATCTAACCTCACATCCGCTTGGCCCTTCACGAGGAAAGGCGCCCCGAGGGTACAAGATGCAGGCTTAGGAGCGGCGGGGCCAGGGCTGGAGCCAGGCCTCCCGACCCCCGGCCCCGCGGACACGCCCGCCCTCCCAAACCTTCCCCGACCCCGACGTCTCCCTTAGCCCGGGCCCACTCAGCACTGCCCTGGTCGCGGGTTTCGGGACGCACACCACGAGGGCCGAGAACGGGTAGTCGGGACACCCACCTAGGTCCATGGCGGCGACGCTGGCGGCCGCGCGGGCCGCCCCTCCCCCGCGACGCCCCGAGTGCGGCGCAGGCGCCACGGCACAATGGGTGGTTGGGGGGGGCGGGACAATGGCCGCGCCTCGGCCCCGCCCACCATCTCAGCTCGGACTCCGCGCCGCCGGCCGCGGTCCTCCCGCCGCTCCGCGCGCACGCGCAGTCTTCACCAACAGCTCCGCGTAGCCCCAGCAGCCCGGCCCACAGCGCCCCCTCCCAGCCCGAGGCCTCCAACCAGCCAACAGGCAAGTATCCGCACTTCCCTTCCGCAGAGCGTGCTCCGCCCCGCCCCTTCCCTGCGCTCGCGCCGCTCAGCCACGCCTCCGTCCAGCCCCTGCCCAGCCCAGCTTTCTGAGTGCCAGTGGACCCTACCCACTCGCTCCGTCCCCGGCTCCGCGTTCGCTCCCGTCCAGCCACCCCCGGGATCCCCCGCTTACAGTCACCCGCACTGAACGCCTTCCCCAGGCTGCCCACTCACCAACACAGATGTGCCATTCTGAGAGGCTTCTTCCCCTGAAGAGGGTCGGCCCCACAGACGCGCAATCCGCCCCCCCCCCCAGCGCACTTCCTTCTCCCTGCAGCACGGCATCCTTAATTCTCTGGCATCATAGGCGCCTTTGAAGTGTTACTGGTTGCCCTCCCCAGAAAATGCACTTTGCTAGCCAGAGCATCGGTGGGGGAGATCCAATCCAATGGGCCCCAGTTCTGAGAACACACACACACACGAATATCCTATGTTCTTCTCACACATTACCCTGTCTCCTTTGCTCCCTTTCCCTTCTTCCCTGACCTAATCACTAGCCTCCAGTGTTTCTAACTCTCCATCCTCCAGCTTGCAGCGCCAGCTATCACCTAGAGAGGACACAGGGGCCAGGCCTCAGCTCCCCCAATGTGCCAAGTGGAGTTTGAGATGGCCTGCGCTGCTGTCAAGCAGCTGAAGGGACCTGTGAGTGATCAGGAGAAACTGTTGGTGTACAGCTTCTACAAACAGGCCACCCAGGGCGATTGCAACATCCCCGCCCCACCTGCTACAGATGTGAAAGCCAAGGCCAAGTGGGAGGCATGGAACGAGAACAAAGGGATGTCCAAGATGGATGCCATGAGGATCTATGTTGCCAAAGTGGAAGAACTGAAGAAAAACGATACTGGTTAAGGAGGACAGTGTCAAACGGAATGAAGTAGCAGGGCTCCTCCGGTAGGGAAAAGGGCTTCTTAAAAGACTGATGGTTGAAACATCCTGAAACCATAACCACTGTAGCTGAGAGACATCAATAAATCACTTAAACTGCATGAGAGTGACTGTTGTTGGAAAGGTGATTAAACTCAAAGTGACTGTCGGAGTCCTGGGGAGGTGTCCAAAATACATAAAAAGCAGCTCTCCTCAAGGGAAAGTTCCATTACACCTGGCTTTATGATTTTGAGTAAGAGTTCCCAGCCTTCCTATTCCCAGAGTATACGTAGTTGCTTGGCAGGAGCAGAGGGGTCAGGGGAAGAATCATGCTATGGAAATGCCTCAAGATTTGAGGTGAATAGACCATTCTCCAGAGGCTCGGCCTCTCGGGAAAGGGGAGAGAAGAAGAGGAGGCTAAGGCCCCTTATCTCTTCAGGGGTTGTCCTTTCACTACTAACCCAACATTACTGACAGGAAACGGGCTTTGTCTTTCAAAAAGCTCAAGTCGAGTCCTACTACCAAAAGCCCCTACTAGAACACAGGCCTGACGAAGTTAATATTTTGGGGGAAGTCCACTTTTAGTGAAGTCATGGATGCCTGACACCACAGCAGAGAAACACTGGAGAAGATGGTTTCAACCCAGCCCCTGAAAGCCTCACTAAAGGCCACGCAACCAAAGTTTTCTTGGGCTTTAGTTCACAGCTAACCCTGGTTTCTGCTTGGGGATGTCTGTGGGACAATGTGTACGTACATGTAAATGAGTTTGTTTTATAAGCACAACACACCCTTTGACCCATGCAAGGCCCAAAGTGCCTGTGCTCAGCTTCCACTCCTTAGTGCCGATTATCATGGAGGCATCAATGCACAGTAAGTACCCTGGGATATGGAGTGCTAAATGCTATTATTTATTTATTTTTATTTTTTAATTTTTATTTAATTTTATTTTTTAAAAGATTATTTATTTATTTATTTGAGAGAGAGAGCACATGAGAGGGGGGAGGGTCAGAGGGAGAAGCAGACTCCCTGCCGAGCAGGGAGCCCGATGCGGGACTCGATCCCGGGACTCCAGGATCGTGACCTGAGCCGAAGGCAGCCGCCCAACCAACTGAGCCACCCAGGCGCCCTATTTATTTATTTTTAAAGATGTTATTTATTTATTTGACAGAGAGAGACACAGTGAGAGAGGGAACACAAGCAGGGGGAGTGGGAGAGGGAGAAGCAGGCTCCCCGCAGAGCAGGGAGCCCGACGCGGGGCTCCATCCCAGGACCCTGGGATCATGACCTGAGCTGAAGGCAGTCGCTTAACCAACTGAGCCACCCAGGCGCCCGCTAAATGCTCTTATTAAAGACATTTCAGAGAAAAAGCTCTACTATAGCATGGGTCTTCCCAGTATTTTTCCTCAAAAACTATTTTCATAGATCATGACATCGGGTCAGCTCCAGTTCATGAAGGGCCATTAAACAATAGAAGCAACAACCATAAAGACTTCAGAAGACAAAGGAAACCAAATCTCACCAGGTATCTTCAGGATCTTCTGTTCATGTCTTTGCAGGAAGTTGCTATAGACTAAGTACAGGACTTGAGAATATCCCCAGGATGCCACAGTGACTAAAGAACTATTACAAGTTGGACAAGAGCCACATTGTAGGGGCACCTAGGTGGCTCGGTCAGTTGGGCATCTGCTTTCGGCCCAGGTTGTGGTCCCAGGTGCTGGGATCGAGCCCCACATCAGGCTCCCTGCTCCGAGGAGGGCCTGCTTCTCCCTCTCCCTCTGCCTGCCCCTCCCCCTGCTTGTGCTGTCAGATAAATAAAATCTTAAACAAACAAACAAACAAACAAAAAACAGCCACACTGTACTATAGTTGTGTTGTCCTCTCTTCTTTGGAGGATATTACAAGCACATTTTGATGCTTTTAGAGCCCTGATTCACATTAAATGTGAATTACTAGTAAAAATAATAATGGAACATCTTGCTCCAAAATACAGGGTGTCAACTTCGGCACTGTAGGTATAGTCATTTCTGTAAATCATTATAAAACCTGATAAAGTAAAAATGCACCATAGTTAGGACTGCAGAAAGCAACTAGAGGATACATTATTAAAAAAAATATATAGTGTACACAGTATGTTGAATTTTGTGGGGAAAAGGGAGAATAATAAGTAGGAGGCAAAGGGAATGGGATTGGTAGACTTTTCAAAGTGTACCTTTTTAATATTGTTTTGATTTTTGTATCACTGACTCTGATACCTTATAGAAATCTGAGGCAAGAGTATTTCTCGGGGGCGCCTGGGTGGCTCAGTAGGTTAAGCAACCGACTCTTGGTTTTGGCTCAAGTCATGATCTCAGGGTCGTGAGATCGAGCCCCACGTTGGGCTCCATGATCAGCGTGGAGTCCGTTTAAGTTTCTCTCTCCCTCTGCCTCTGCTCTGCCCTGCTCACATGCACTCTCTTTTTAAAATAAATAAAATCTAAAAAGACAAAAAACAAAAAAACCAAGAGCATTTTTTGGTTGATCATTAAGGCCAGAGTAAATTTCCTAGGGACTTCCCAAGGGAAAGGTAAGAAGTCTTAGACCAAACTGAAACTTCCCATTAACTCTCACCATAAATTTCAGTGGACAAATTGGAGCCCTCCTAAAAACTCTGCTAAACACAATGGCAACTGCATGTGACAGGCGAGATGGGCAGAAAGTCACACAAAGGAGCCGTGAATGTCCACAGCTTTGCTAATTCTACCAAGATGTCAAGCAAATATGGATTTCATACTAACTCCCCGGGCTAAGCTAGGGAAGCTCTTGCAACATAGTCATTCTAAATCTCTCTGGATTTAAACCCAAGGGAAGTCTGAATTTAAACTTGATATGCTATAACTCCTCAACCCCTCAAGGCAAAAAACCAAAATGACTGCTCTGAAAACACAACTCTGGAGAAGCCAAAAGACTTTCCAACTTCATCTGTTTTAAAACACCAGCTTGGGCAAAACCATCTTATAACCTTGTTTTCTAATGGATCATACCATCCTCAGAGGTGGGAAAGTAATCGATTATACCTGTGTTTTAAAATCATTAGCTACACCAGGGGCGCCTGAGTGGCTCAGTTGGTTAAGCATCCGACTCCTGATTTCAGCTCAGGTCATGATCTCAGGGTTCTGAGATCGAGCCCCATGTCGCTGAGCGTGGAGCCTGCTTAAGATTCTCTCTCCTCCTCTGCCCCACCCCTCCCCTTAAAAAAAATAAATAAAATCACTAGCTACACCGTGCAGAGGTAAACTTTTGGATTCCTTGATAAAAGGCCAAAACTGTACACTAAATGGTTGTGGGGTGAATACCCTTTGGTTGAAGATGGAGGGAGATAAACAGCATTAACTTATGTCATGCATAGCTATAATTTAAGAAAGAGAAGTTTTGGTATGTTAATATCTAAGTAGATAAAAAGAAATCTAGTATGTGTTTGGTCATTCAGTACTTACATAAACCATTTATTTTACTATGACAAACTTAGAAGGCCTAAGCCTAATACATTGGGAAAAGCATAATTTCTTTGCACAAGAACAGTGTTACCGGAAATAAACATCAAGAATTACTTACTAATAGGAAATCTGAAAATTAACAAATCATAGTCTAAAGAAACACAGAGAAGTTATTCAAAATCCATACAATAATTTCCCTGTATATAGGAAAAAAGTGAACCAATGGTCTAGAGAAGGAACAACTATAACTTGGTTTGCTTTGAAACTCATGATTGCTTCCCTAAGACAGAGAATTTAAGTTGAATGAAAAGTACTGTGGAGCTGGAAAAGGATTTTTTTCTCTTGGTGAAGGTAAGATTACCCTAATTTCATATATATTAATCTGGAACTGGTAACCTCTGAGTCAATCCTTTTCTTTTCTTTTTTTTTTTTTAAAGATTTTATTTATTTGACAGAGAGAGACACAGCGAGAGAGGGAACACAAGCAGGGGCAGAGGGAGAGGGAGAAGCAGGCCTCCCGCCGAGCAGGGAGCCCGATGTGGGGCTCGATCCCAGGACCCTGGGACCATGACCTGAGCCGAGGGCAGACGCTTAACAACTGAGCACCCAGGCGCCCTGAGTCAATCCTTTTCAATCTCCTCAGTTTCTTCTCTAAAATTTGAACCTGGCCACTGCCATTTTAAATAGAATCTTAGAGGCTGGTGTAACAACTTGATTTCAGAAGTATACTTTCAAAAACGATTTATAATAAATATGGCCAAATTTTGTTTCCAATGATTAAAATTTGTTCTGTGGAACCAAACAGAAAACTACAAGAAATCATTAAAAAAACTTTTTTCAGGCTGAAGAAATAATCTAATCCATAGAAATTGAAATTCTCGTGAAGATTTTAATATAAAGAAAATAGTACGAACACAGCACATTAGATCCTTCCATGTGTTTATTCTGCTCAAAATTTCAAAGCAAGGAATGTGTGGGCTGTTAGTCAAACCTTTTGATTCAAGGAACAAAATTTCCTTAACATTTTTCAATGTCAAGGCCTGCCAGAGGAAGGCATTAGAACAGCATACTATCACGGTGCTGGAAGTAGTCCTGCTATAAGCTTATCAAAATTCCCTGCATCTTCAACCAAAGGTAATGTCCCACATAGTTGCCCAAGCTAAAAACTAATTTATGACTAATCTAATAGAGTTACACATAGAATGTGCCATTCCAGTGACAGTGCAGATTACAGCAAGCGTTCTCCTCTAATTGGACTGATAATAATAGAATTTTATTTCTAAAATCTATCTTAGAGCTTTCAAAGATTAAAACAGACAGATCTTTAGCACCCCAGCGTCCTTGCCTGTACAGGAAACAACCAAGTTGTGAGAGCATTTATCATGCATGGACACATCAGTTCCTTGCAGGTGCTAGACAGGAATCACAAATGCTTGTTCCACATCATGTCTTCTGTTACCCCGAAGCCTTGGATTTATTTTGTTTAGCAAACCACTCATCACTTTTATCTGCCATCATTGCCTACAGAAAGAGAATTAGAATATATATTTAAGACTATAAAACAAAACATACAGTCCACTTCGTACCTCACTGCACTGTCCGCAGTCATTAACAATTAAAAAGTGTTCATTCAGGGGGCACCTGGGTGGCTCAGTTGGTTTAGCGTCTGACTCTTGGTTTCGGCTCAGGTCACGATCTGCCGGTTATGGGATTGAGCCCCACATCAGGCTCTGCACTCAGCACAGAGTCTGCTTTAGTTCTTTCTCCCTCTCCCTCCAGCTCACGTTCTCGCACTCTCTCTCTCAGATAAATAAAATCTTTAAAAAAGTATTCATTTGGCATAGAGTATTATGTTTAATTTGACAGGATGCTGATAAGTATTGAGCAACTGTTTGCAGATTTTTTTTAAGATTTTACTTATGTATTTATTTATTTTTTTCGAGAGAGAGCGCACGAGTCGGGGGGAGGGGCAGAAGGAGAAGCAGACTCCCTGTGGCAGACTCCCTGCTGAGCAGGGAGCTCAATGGGGGACTCCTTCCCAGGACCCTGGGATCATGACCTGAGCCAAAGGCAGACACTTAGCCAACTGAGCCACCCAGGTGTCCCCAAACGACTCTGTTAAGAAAATAAACTGGCAAGCCATAGACTGGGAAAAGTACTTGCATTTGTAGATATTTAAAAAATGACTCACATCCAGAACTCCAACCAATCAACAAGATAAATAACCAATTTTTTAAAAATGGATTTAAATGGGCCTTAAAAAATAAACAAATATTTAAGTAAGGGACATTCCAGGAGAATAAAATCATTTGAGCAAACTCACGGAGTGTGAAAATACATTCATAGAGAATATAGACTAGAATGGCTAAAATGTAAAACACATAGAGGTGTGCTTTCCAACTAGTTTGTCATGAATCTCAATGGATCATATAAATTATTCTGTACTGATACAGTCCAATTATATTAAAGCTACTTAAAAAATACACAGAAAAAACCAACTATATAAAATCATTTTTAATTAATCAGGGAAATTTTAATAAAACTGGATTTTAAGTGACATTAAAGATATACTGGTGATTTTTTTAAGTGTGCTAATATCAATACGATACATAAGAAAATTCCTTGATTTTTACTTCTTTTAAATAATTTAAAAATGGGGGCGCCTGGGTGGCTCAGTCGTTAAGCGTCTGCCTTCAGCTCAGGTCATGGTCCCAGGGTCCTGGGATCGAGCCTCACATCGGGCTCCCTGCTCGGCGGGAAGCCTGCTTCTCCCTCTCCCACTCCCCCTGCTTGTGTTCCTTCTCTAGCTGTCTCTCCCTGTCAAATAAATAAATAAAATCTTTTAAAAATAATAATAATAATAATTTAAAAATGTATAAAATACTGGAGTGCCTGGGTGGCTCAGTCAGTTAAGCATCTGCCTTCGTCTGCCATCCCTCCTGCCAGCATCAGCATAAATCCAGTCATTTCAAAAACTGTTTAATCTTCTCAGAGTCCTGGGATGGAGCCCCGTATCAGGCTCCCTGCTTGGTGGGGAGTCTGCTTCTCCCTCTCCCTCTGCCCCTCCCTGAGCTTGTGTGTGCATGCAAGCATGCACTCTGTCTCTCTCAAATAAGTAAAATCTTTAAAAATATATATATAAAATACTTAAGTATTTAAGGTTGAAATAACAGTGTCTAAGATTTGCCTTAGAATTCCGTAGCAAAAAAGGGGCCCCTGGGTGGCTCAGTTGGTTAAGCGTCGCTTTCAACTGAGGTCATGATCCCAAAGTCTTGGGTTTGAGCCCCACATGGCTCAGCAGGGAGTCTGCTTCTCCCTCTCCCTCTGCCTCTCCCCCCTGCTCATGCTCTTGCTCTCTCTCTCAAATGAATAAATTAAAAAACTTAAAAAAAAAAAAAATTCCCCAGCCCAAAAAAAAAAAAAAAAAGGCGGGTGGGAAGGAATGATGAAAAATTATGGAGGCGTTGATTAGTGACAGTCACATAGAGATTTGTTGTACTCACCTGTGTATTTTTGGAATATTTAATCACCAAATATTAAAAATAAAATCTATTATGGAAAGAAATGGACAAAAGACTTGAACATACAATTCACAAAGGAAGGTATGCAAATAGCCAATAAGCATATGCAAAGGTGCTAAACATAAGTAGTTATCAGGGAAATGCAAATTAAAACCACAATGAGGGGCGCCTGGGTGGCTCAGTTGGTTAAGCGACTGCCTTCAGCTCAGGTCATGATCCTGGAGTCCCTGGATCGAGTCCCGCATCGGGCTCCCTGCTTGGCGGGGAGTCTGCCTCTCCCTCTGACCCTCCCCCCTCTCATGTGCTCTCTCTCTCATTCTCCCTCTGTCAAATAAATAAATGGAATCTTAAAAAAAAAAACAAAAAAAACAAAACACAAAAAAACACAATGAGAAACCATTTCACACGTTCTAGGATAGCTAAAACAAAAACCCGGCAAAACACAAATGCTGACGAAGATATGGAACAGCCAGAACTCTCAGACACATACATGGCCCACAGGAGAGTAAAGTGGTTCAATCACTTTGGACAACTGTTTGGCAGTCTTTCATAAAGTAAAAGCAATTCTACTCCTAGTTACTACCTAAGAGAAATGAAACATGTCTGTAAGATTTACACAACAATGTTCATAGCAGTCTTCCTTACTGTGGATAAAAATCTGGAAACAACTCAAATATCTATCATTGGAAGAATGGATAAGCAAACTGTTGTACTTACAAGATTGAATACCACTCAGCAATAAAAAAGAAAAAAAAGAATAAACTCCGATATGTACAATTACATGGAAGAATCTCAAAAACATTATGTTAGGTGACAGAAGCCAGGCACAAAAGAATACCTACAGAATGATCTCATTTATATGAAGTCCAAGGGCAAACAAAAATAATGTGACAAATCAGTACAATACTTGCCTCTGGGAGGCAGGGGTGGAAATTAGCTGGAAATGGGCATGGGAGACCTTTCTACAATGATGAAAATGCTCTATATTTTGAACAGTGGTTGTATGAGAATATTTAACTGTCAAAACTCATCAAATGGAACACTAAATTTCCGTTCATTTATATATATATATATATATATATTTTTTAAAGATTTTATTTATTTATTTCACAGAGAGAGACACAGGCGAGAGAGGGAACACAAACAGGGGGAGTGGGAAAGGGAGAAGCAGGGGGAGTGGGAGAGGGAGAAGCAGGCTTCCCGTAGAGCAGGGAGCCCGATGCGGGGCTCGATCCCAGGACCCCGGGATCATGACCTGAGCCGAAGGCAGCTGCTTAACTGACGGAGCCACCCAGGTGCCCTGTTCATTTATATTTCATGTATACTTTACCTCAGTAACAACAAAAAATACTTGTTTGGAGCTTAGGGAGGAGTAGGAACTAGAAATTAGGAAGTCAGAGAATGGACTATGGTTGCAGCTCTGAGGAGAAGTAACCAGAGTAGTAGGTAACCTCTACTCAGAGAAGAGGGTAAATCGTTTTGGAAGGAGACAGAAAGAGGTTCTTGTGTCTGATGAGAAGCTGTCAGAGAGATATGAAGATGGCAGGATCCCTAAGACCAAAGGAGAAGAGAGCTTGAAAGAGGAGGAAGTTGGTGATATGAAAAAGTAAGGAGGAAAAAATCTAACAAATGTGCCAACTGGGAGGTTGTCTGAGATTCTGTTTTCCTTTATGATAAAATTTATTAATGTTCTATTTTCTGTTTCCTGCTTTAATTAAATTGAATGTCTGTTGTTATGTCAGCAGTTTGCCGCACTCTATAAACCATACAACCATCCTGTGAGGTGGATAATCTTATTTTCTCAATTTTTCTGGTAAGAAAACTAAAGCTTAAGGGCTCCTGGCTGGCTTAGTTGGTAGAGTATGTGACTCTTGATCTTGGGGTCATGAGTTCAAGCCCCATGTTGGGCACAGAGATTACTTAAAACAAAACAAAACAAAACAAAACACAAAACTGAAGTTCAGAGAATTTAAGGAAATTACTTACAGTCAGTCACACAGATAGTAAGTGAAGAACCAGGACAGACGGATTCATTCCTTTAATCATCAACAGAGCATTCACTAAGTTCCTACTACACACCAGGTATGTGCTAGAAGCTGGAGTACAATGGCGGCTTTGGATGCTGATGACAGAGTTTGATGAGGACAGAAAAGGAGTTGCTGGACTTGGCAAGAGAAGTCACTGATGATATCAACAGGAGCACTTCCCTGAGCGACAGGAGCCAGTGCAGAACAGACTCAAGTGTGAATGGGAGGTAAGAAGTAGAAAGAGAGTGTAGGCAGATTTTTTAAAAAGAACTATGGAGAAGGAATATGGGGCAAAAGATTTTAAAAAGATGGGAGACATGAAACCTTGTCTGCATGCTGACGAGAACGATTCATTAGAAAGGGAGGGAATGCCACTGTAGACTGGAAATGAAAGGACCAGAAGAGCTAAAGAAGCCAGGGGGTGTATCCAGGCCTTTGCCCTCGCGGTGCAGAATCACGATACACAGAGCAGGAGTGGTTCCCCAGGCCGTGTGAGCAAGTGCGAGGGCACGAATGCTACCCCCAGTTAAGAGTCACCTGGGCGCAGGGCCGCCTAGCTGGCTCGGTCGGCAGAGTGTGTAACTCCTGATCTCAGGGTTGTGCGTTCGAGCCCCACATTGACTGTAGAGATTACTTATAAATAAAATCTTTTTTTTTTTTTAAAGATTTTATTTGACACAGAGAGAGAGCACAAGCAGGGCGAAAGGGAGAAGCAGGCTCCCCACTGAGCAGGGAGCCCCACGCGGGGCTCGATCCCAGGACCCTGGGATTATGACCTGAGCCGAAGGCAGACACTTAACTGACTGAGCCACTCAGGTGCCCCACTTATAAATAAAATCTTTAAAAATAAATAAATAAATAAAATCTTGACTAGGGGAAAAAAAAAGTCATATGGGTGGCAATGAAGACGCATGTTCCTGGCTCAAAAGTCACCATACCAGCAAAGGGACACAGCACTGGATCCTCTTGCTTTAGCCCTTCCCCACACACTTAACATCATCCGCTGTGGGCCTATGGGGATACAAAGTCAGAAACGAGACTCACGTCATCCAACAATCTGTTTCCCTCTGGATCCATCTTAGAAAGTTCTCGAAATGCTTCATCCCCGACAAAGCAAATTTCATGTCCATCCTACACCAATAAAGAGAAAAGAAGTTTGGCAAAAAGACACCTTGAAGAAACCCCTCGTGCAGCCCATCCCTTTCCTGAGTAATACTTACAGGGTCAGCCAGAATGACCACTTGTACTGTTGCTTTCCCTGGGGTGTCCAGACTCACCAGGGGAGTCAGAATCTTCTGGTTCTCACTTTTCATCAAGTCTTCTAAGTCCGGTAACTTGAGGAAAACAAAGAGGCAAAGTGAGCAAGGGGTCACATACCACTCCCACACTGTGGCCCACATGAGCCCTAGAGGAGTATCACCTAGGCACCACTTGTTTGATTTTATTATCTCAGCCGTTCTTGAGACAACTGTTGAACTTGATACCAAGCCACAAATGGAACGAACCTAAAGAAGGGAGGGCTGAGGTTCTTAGCTGGTTCAACTAGCTAGTCCCAGAGCTTACACAAAAGACCCAAGAACAAACATTACCTCTTTCTGGGGGCAAGAAAAGGCAATTCTTCCAAAAGCTGCTGCATGATCAACTGTACCCTTGATACCCTGTAGCTCCAGCTTACACTGAAAAGAAATAAGAAAGTGGGTCTATTTTTTGGGAAGAGGTTATGTGGTTAAAAAAAAATCAAACAGTACTAAAGGAATAAAGTAAAAACTATTTCTCCCTTCTATTCTCTCCCAGAGGCTTCCTGTGTGTCCTGCTAGACACATGGCATGCACAGATCTTTTTTTTTTTTTAATATAAACAGTAGCATAATCTACACATTATTCTGTCCCTTGTTTTTATCCAATGTTACTCCATTGGCACATAACGATTCACCCCATTCTTTCTGATAGCTGCACAGTAATCCATTCTATGGATAAACCATACATTATTGAACTATTCCTCTAATGCACAGGACATTGGGGTTATTTCTTATCTTTTGCTATCACAATGCTGCAACAGATAACCTTGTACACTTTTCCTTGCACACACGAACAGTGAGTATATCTGTGAAATAAATTCCTAGGAGTAGACCTGCTGGGTCAGAGTGCAAGGACTAAATCATGTTCAAATGCTAGGTTATTAAAAAAAAAAAAAAAAGATGAAAATAGATTATCATTATAGTACTAGCTCTTATCTCCATCTCTTCTGACTCAGCAATTCCACTTCTGAAAGGATATATCCCCAAATATAAACAAAAGTAATACTGGGTGATGAAGTTATCAGCAATTATTATTTTCTTCTTTCTGTTTATCTGTGTAAATATTGAATCACAGTGAAAAAACTCTGAGAATAACCTTCATGTTAACCTCATTTATAAGCCTAATTCAAAGTAACAGATTACTTCTCTCCAAGATCACTCACCTGGTTATCAGCATAGCCCAGCAAAGCCCTTTGCTTCTCTTCATCTTTTTCATAAATTTTCATTCCCAGTAGATTAGACCAGTAGTTCAAGGACTTCTGAAGATCAGACACTGCTAGAGTTACTTTTAATACAGGATCTGGAGAGTAATAAAACAGTAGGAATGGACAGATCAGTGCAATGGAATAGAACAGAAAGACTAAATCAGGCTTGAATATGTATAAGAACTTTTTTTTTTTTTTTAAGATTTTATTTATTTGACAGAGAGAGAGAGAGAGACAGCACAAGCAGGGGGGGAGCGGCAGGCAGAGTCAGAGGGAGAAGCAGGCTCCCCACAGAGCAGGGAGCCTGACGTGGGGCTCGATCCCAGGACCCTGGGATCGTGACCTGAGCCGAAGGCGGACGCTTAACTGACTGAGCCACCCAGGTGCCCCAAGAACTTAGTTTATGTTAAGAAAGGGATTTTAGGTCAGTATGAAAGGGCACATTATTCAATAAATGGCACAAAGATAACTGGCTTGTCATTTGGTGGGAAATAGTTACACCTTTAAACTAAATGGCAAAATACATTCAATTCGATGGGTTAAAGGATTAAGTTTAAAGAATGAAACCATGAAAATACTAGAAACAGGTCATCATTGCTGCAATTTTGGGGTGGAAAAAGATTTTTTTAAAAACCTGACACCAGAGATAGAAAAACCATGAAGGAAAAAATTTACTAGGTTAATTACATGAAATGGAAAATTCCTAGAAACAACACCAAAAAAGAAAGAAAGAAAGAAAGAAAAAGAAAAAAAATTACAATCAAAGAGTAAATGACAAAGTGGGAAACATTTTTGCAACATAGATGACAAAAAGTCCTTAATATTTAAATCACCTTTAAACGTTAGTAGGAAAAAGATGAACATCCTAGAAAAATTAGGTAAAAAGCACAAAGTGGTATTCCACAAAGAATGAACTGTAATGGTCAACGAACATTCAACAAAAAACACATTCAACCTCACAAATAATCAAAGAAATTAGAATTAAAACAAAACATTTTGTTATTTCATTGGCAAATAATTTTAAAAGTCACTGTGTTAACTGTTGATAGGGCAGGGGAAAAAAAATCACGATCATATAATACTAACAGAGTGCAAATTAGTATATTTCTGGGCAACAATCTGACAGATGTACCCAAAGCCTAAAAAAATGTAAACTGCTTTTCAAAGAGCAATCCTATTATCACCAACTAAAGAAGTAACTGTAGATGTATGAAGGGCTTTCATAGAGCAACAGTGTTGCTCATAACAATGAAACACTAGGGACAACATAAATATCCAACAACAGACAACTGTTTAATCTTCCCACCATGTAATACAATGGAATTGTTACAATGGAACATATGATATATAGATAGTTTTTTTGTGTGGTTTTTTTTTTTTTTTTTTTGATAAATGATTGGAAAGATACACTCTAAAATGTTAACAGTGATTATCTGGCTAGATGGGTACTGTTTTCTTCTTTCTTCTTCTATGCTTATCTGTCTAGGAAAAGAAAATCTGTTTTTTTGCAAAAAGGATAAAACATTATACTAAAACATTTAACATTATTGGAAATTTTTATACTGTAAGGTGACCTTCTGAAGAGCTGCTCTACTGTGATAAGTTCAGTACATTTTTCTTTGGTTTTCACAGCCTCAGCCCCATTTGCTAGAACTGCAATACCATGACGAAGGCAGTGTTTCTCACAGGTGCCTCTGCCTGGCAGACTGTTCGTTTTCCCCGTTCATTGAGACATCAACAAATTCCAGCCAACTGGGTCCCTGAAGGATGCAGGACAGGAATGGTAACAAATGAGTGAGACTACCCAGGACCCAGTGATTCAAAGGAAGACTGGACACCAGCTAGACTGATAGATTTGACTCTATTACCAATCGGAAATTAATGCCCCAAAGGTATTATCATTCCAAAGGACAAAAACATCTTAGGATTGTAGGGCTCTCCATTTTTTATGTATATATATATTTTTTAATAAAGATTTTTCTTTATTTATTTGACAGAGATAGACACAGTGAGAGCAGGAACACAAGCAGGGGGAGTAGGAGAGGGATAAGCAGGCTTCCCGCTGAGCAGGGAGCCCAATGCGGGGCTCAATCCCAAGACCCTGGGATCATGACCTGAGCCGAAGGCAGATGCTTAATGACTGAGCCACCCAGGCGCCCCTTTATGTATCTTTTTTAAAAGAGACTCTTTTTATTTTTATTTTATTTTTTTAAATATTTTATTTATTTGACAGAGAGAGACACAGCGAGAGAAGGAACACAAGCAGGGGGAGTGGGAGGGGGAGAAGCCGGCCTCCCGCTAAGCAGGGAGCCCGATGCGGGGCTCAATCCCAGGGCCCTGGGATCGTGACCGGAGCCGAAGGCAGACGCTTAACAACTTAGCCACCCAGGCGCCCCAAAAGAGACTCTTTTTAAAGATTTTATTTTCGAGAGAGAGAGAGAGAGAGAGCCTACACAAGCAGGAGGAGGGGCAGAGGGACAAGCAGACTCCCTGCTGAGCAGGGAGCCCAATGTAAGGCTCAATCCCAGGACCCTGAGATCATGACCTGAGCTGACACTGAGTCAGACACTTAACCAATTCAGCCACCCAGGCGCCCCTCCATTTTCTGTGTATTGAAACATCATTACAACTAGGAAAAAAAAAATGCATAGCAGAATTAGTGGCAGGAGTTAAGCTTTAAAGTTTTAAATTCTTGCTTTATATGCAAGAATCACCCATCAATAAAAATAATCATAAAAATCCCTTAAGTCACCAGTGAAGTACAGAAATACCATCTGGCAGTAAGTCCTACAGCACCAGTCTAACCTCCCACACTGGAACACATCATTCTTTCCTTTGCTGAGCTCCAGATGAAAAGCAAGTAGCATTATACACACAATCAGACTCAGTACAAGGGGCATTTGGGCACTGAGGCAGACCAGGGGAAGAAAGAGAATCCATGTCTCCCATCTCAGGTCCACTTAAGGACGTGTGCTCACAGACTGAAATGGCAGGCAGAACGGCCTTTGCTATTCGCTAGTGTTTTTTTCTGTTATTGTTTTTCTTTCAGCAGAGCAGATAGCACAACATGCAGGGATTACACATATGATGAGGATGCTTCTGCAGTAAACGAAACAGGTCGTGCAAGGTCTCTTTCTGCATGGCAGTCAGTGTGTTGGGCTCCTCACTTCTATTCCACCCTCACTCACCTAGCAACAGCACTATAGTTTGTGAAACTGACCTCAGCTGGAGAGATAAAATCAACTAGTCTAAGGATAATCCTATTTCCCTTAGCAGTGATTCATTCAGGAGTGTGAAATCAAGTCTGACCAGGAAGTCTGCAGGAAGCTTCCAGAAGAGTTTTGCTCTGCTCTTAATAAAAATCAACAGAAGTCAGTCTCTTCTTCCCCTGCCAGATGAGAATGTGGAAGCAGGTAGCCCCAATGCTACTGGCAGCCACCCAACAACCACAAGGGAACTGGTCTAGAAACAGACCCCTATGGACAAGAGGATGGGGACAGAGAGAAAAGCTGGATTCTTGATGCCATTGCTGAGCTGCTGAATCAACTAACCCATAGACTACCTACTCTGTGAGCTAAAACATTTTCTTATTGTTCATGCTAGTTTGAGATTGGTTTTCTGTTATAGCTGAAAGTATCCTAAATAGATATATTACCAGCAGAATAGAACCAGAACCAGTAAGATCCCCTAGAATTATGCACTACAGTTCTAATATGAAAATATGATTTCTCGGGATGCCTGGGTGGCTCAGTCATTTAAGTGTCAGATTTTTTATTTCAGCTTAGGTCATGATCTCAGGGTTGTAAGATCGAGCCTCACATTAGGCTCCACAATGTGTGTGGAGCCTGCTTAAGATTCTCTGTCCAGGGAAACCTGGGTGGCTCAGTCGGTTAAGGACCTCAGGGTCCTGGGGTTGAGTCCCACATTGGGCTCCTTGCTCCAAGGGAAGCCTGCTTCTCCCTCTCCCACTCCCCCTGCTTGTGCTCTCTCTCTCTCTGACAAACAAATAAAATCTTAAAAAAAAAAAAAAAAAAAAGATTCTCTCTCCCTCTGTCCTTCCTCTCACTGCGTGTTTCTCTCTCTCTCTAAAAAAAAAAAAAGAAAAGAAAAGAAAATATGATTTCTCAAAGAATAAGAAACACTGGCTTGGGAAAGATATCATGTCAATACAGACTCTACAGGAGAAAGAAATCCAGTTCCTCTCTCCTTTCATCAAAGATGCTGTTAGACAGAGGGCTTTTGTTAGTCCCGGTATAATTACCTGACTGAGGTGGACTGCGATTCTCCAAATAGAACTTATATCCTCCTGGGGCCTCGGTTTCAAAAACACCTTCTGTAACTTCACTGAGTGGCCACTCCAGCTTCCTGGCATTGCTGACAGCCTGGCTAGAAGCGAGTGTGATACCCTAGGACAAACAACAATATCACCAAGTGTATAACCACAGATCTTTTCTAGAGCAAGATAATGAGGCAAAATCCCATTGCCTTTACATCATGCTACCCAAGATTTAATTGGCATTCAAAATTTTTTAGTGATTTTTTTAAAAGATTTTATTTATTTGAGAGAGATCGAGCAGAGGGAGAGAGAGAGAAAGCAAGGAAGCACAAGCAGGGGAAGCAGCAGAGGGAGAGGAAGAAGCAGGCTCCCTGACCTGGGGCTCAATCCCAGGACCCTAGGATCATGACCTGAGGTGAAGGCTGATGCTTAACCGACTGAGACACCCAAGTGCCCCTCTTCTAGTGATTTTAAAGTAGGTTTTGGACATACCTCTCCTACAAAGATCCCAAATGTGAATTATAGGACAGAAGTTCAAAGGCTAGAGAAGTTTGACCATTTTATTTTTTAAAAGATTTTATTTATTTCACAGAGAGAGAGAGTGAGCAAGAGCGCGGGCACAAGCAGGGGTAGTGGCAGAGGGAGAGGGAGAAGCAGGCTCCCCGCTGAGCAGGGAGCCCGGATGTGGGGCTGGATCCCAGGACCCTGAGATTGTGACCCGAGCCGAAGGCAGAAGCTTAACCAACTGAGCCACCCAGGTACCCTGAGAAGTTTGATCATTTTTATACCAAAGATAATCTCTTTTAATTTTAAAGATCTAATCAGAGACATCTTGATCTTACCTTGGCTTGCCAGCTACCTACTTAAGATGTTTTATTTTTATTTTTGCTTTTTAAACAAAAAAACTTGGGCTTCTTGGTGGCTCAGTCAGTTAAGCCTCTGCCTTCGGCTCAGGTCATGATTTCAGGGTCCTGGGATCAAGTCCCACGTCAGGCTCCCTGCTCCTCAGGGAGTCTGCTTCTCCCTCTGCCCCTGCCCCACTCATTCTCTCAATCTCTTTCTAATAAATAAAATCTTTAAAAATAAATAAAAAAATTTAAACCAACTATCAAGGTATTACTTAAATTTAATCAAAATACCTAAAAATGTAAACTATGTCTTCTGATAAGACGAGCTGTAGTTCTAACTGGGATTATCATAACAGCCTCTCTTTCCCTGAGTCTTGTCAATCCATCACCCACTCTGTAGCCAAAGTAAATTTTTCTGAAACATATTCTACCCTCAAGACAGCAACCCTATGTAGTTTCTCCCCTGCTTAAAACCCTTGATAGCTCATCGTTTCACTCAGGGATGGCTTCTAATGGCCTGAAAGGCCCAACACAACCTAATCCCATGTCGTTTCTGACCCCATCTCCTCCCACTTTCCCCTTGTTCCATCTATTTCAGCCAGACTGGCTGCATTTTCTGGAAAATGCCAGGTGCTGTCTGAGGGCTTTTGCACAGGCTGTTCTAACTGGTTTGCTCTTCCCTGCGATATCCACATGGCTAACTCTCTTCTCTCCTGTGAGACTTTCCACTATTGTCCCCTCCTCCCTGATACCTACCCTCAACACCCTCCTTAAAATTAAAACCAGTCATCTCTCCCATACTCCCCATCCCCCTTCCTCTGCTCTGTTCTTTTCCAATAACAACGATCACCTTTAAAACAACATATTATATGATTTATTTATTCTATTTATTATATGTTGTCTGTCAGGCCCTGATTCCCTCCCCCGGCAGGCAAAGATTTTTGTCCATTTTGTTCACTGGTTATCCAAAGTTCCTGGAGCTGTGCCTGCCACATAGCAGGCACTCAATAAATATTTGTTGTATGAATAAAAACCACAATAAATACTTTAATACATAGTTCTTTTCACATATTCGTTAACATACATGTAAACTAAATTCCTAGGTGTGAAACTGCAAGGTCTAAGGCCAAATGCATTATTTTGATACTGCCAAACTGAAGTTGTAGTAATTTACACTCTTATAAAAGTAATGTATGAGAGTGGCAGTTGTCTAACACCCTTTGTAACAGTGTGTTATGACACTTCTTGATTTTTGTCAGTCTGATAGGTGACAAATGGCAGCTTGGCAGTTGAACATCTTTTTCAATGTTTGAGAGACATTTCTGATTTATTTTCTATGACTGTCTGTTCACAGTTTTTGCCCCTTAAAAAAAAAAAATTAAGTTGTTGATCCTCTTTTTTTTTAAGATTATTTGAGAGAGAGAGAGAAAGAGAGAGAGAGAGAGACAGAGAGGGAGGAAGGGCAGAAGGAGAGGGAGAGAATCTCAAGCAGACTCCCAGCTGAGTGTGGAGCTGAATGTAGGGCTCGATCTCACGACCCCGAGATCACGACCTGAGCCTAAATCAGGTGTTGGACAGTAACCGACTGGGCCACCCAGGAGCCCCTCGATCCTCTTCTTTTTAATGTATGGGAACTCTTTATATAAACTGGAGATCTATATAACCGTCTTTCTTTTTGTTCCATGAACTGAGGAGCCCAGAAGGTTCCTTTCATTAGGGATATTTTACTACCAGAGTCTCTCAGGAAGACCCACAGTGGAGCAGCCCCGGGGTTCTCCACCTACATGACCTCTGACCCTGCAGCACCATCAATCAACATCTGACTTGAGCCGGTGAAATGCTGATGGTGCCAAGATGGTTTTGCTCTTTTTTCTCTCCCTGATTTAAATTTGGAGAGTAAGGAAAAGATAAGGAGAAACACAAAGAAATTTTCATTTACACTCAATCACCAAATCCTATTAACTCTACCTCCTAAACATCTCTCAAGTCCACCCACTTCTCTCCATCTCCCACTCCTACCACATGAGTTAAGGAGCTTCCAGTCACTTGCTGTACTACCCTTTGAGCTAGTTTCCTCGCTTCCAGTTTTGCTTCCTTCCAACCCAATCTCCATGCTCCAGCCAGGTGGATTCTTGCATACCACATATATTGTGTTATTCCCCTACTTTAAAAATGGCTTCACTGTGTTTTTAGAATAAAGTGTAAACACCCTTGTATGATGTGGCCCCAGCTTATTTCTCCAGCCTCCTCTCTGCCCACTTCCTCTTCACACACTTAGCTCCAGGCAGACTGTGCCAGTCCCAGCTCCTGACAGCCATGCTCCCTCTCACCTCCAGGCCTGTGCACATGTTGAGGACACTCATCTCACCGTCCCACCTCCACCCCACTCACCTGGCTCAGGTGTCACTTCTGGGAAGCTTTCTCTGAACTCTCACCTCTCGGGGAATTCCTCCTAGGTGTTCCCACATCCGCCTATTCTTATTCCAATCTTAGCACTAATCACACTGTATTCTTCCGTCTCTTTACTTGTTTCCCCCACCAGACAGGAAGCTCCTTAGGCCAGGGAACATGCTTCACTCTACTGTATCCCCAGGACCTAACCCGTACATGGAAGATAGGAAGTCACAATAAATATCTGTCAAATGAATAAATTAGGGCTACCTGGGTGGCTCAGTCAGTTAAGCATTTGACTCTTGATTTCAGCTCGGGTCATGATCTCACAGTTGTGAGACCGAGCCCCTCATCAGGCTCTGAGCTGGACGTGGAGCCTGCTTCAGATTCTCTCTCTCCCTCTCTAATAAAAATAAATAAATGAATGAATGAATGAATAAATTAGTGAGAGACATGAAGAATGAGAAAGAGAAAAACAGACACTAATACGTTAAATCTGAACCATCCTTTTCATTTACAAAATACTTTTATAGATATTTGATTCTTATAAAAATTCCACTTAAATGTCATTATTATTTTAACGTGCGTTAAGAGTAATAGCAGGTTTAAATGACCAAAATAACATCTAGCATGAGGTAGATCTGCTCAGTAGATCCCAAGAGAAAACTAGTTACTGCTGTCTTGCTGTGTATTTGGGCCCAGTGACATTCTATCTAGCACACAGTGGCTGCTCAATAAGAGGCAGATACCGTAACTATTAGATGCACACTGACTTGAACTCTTGCATGAAGGAAGGAAGGAATGCGGTATATGCAACGCTTCTTTCACTTTCTCCTTAAAAGCTTCTCGAGTTTTTCAATGACTAGCATTGGCCATAATAGCACAGCCTGATCCTAAAGGGCATTAGAGAGAAAATCCTTCTCTGGTTGGTGATCAGGACCTGCCTGACCAGACCAATGACTCTGGCCCTTCTCTCTCTCAAGGTTCAGTCATTTTGTCTCTGTCAAAGCTGTCTCTAAGTCTCGAGGTTGACCTCCAAACACTGGAAGAACACAATTCATCCCGAAGCCAGCTCTGAGACAGGTGCACGAGCGATTATCTTCTTAATAGAAAACATAAAACCATCACAAGCCACCAACTGGGCCGTCATCATACCTGAGGTTGTATCAGGGACCTCGATAAAGGGCACAGCCAAAGTCTGCTCAAACAAAATGACATTTACCATGAAGTCATTGCCAAGCCTGTAGTGTCCAATGCCATAATTGTAAGTCAGTTCTGCGACGAAATGATCATCCTCAGGTCCAAATCCCACCATCGTCTTACTCCATTTCCCATCATAAGGCCTAGAAAATGAAAGTAAATGAACCCAGTGAATACAGACAAAATCTGCCTGAGGCCTGCCCTGAGGAACTCTTGGGACAGAACAGTGGGCAGTCTCCCCTGGTCCCCTGGGTCAGCTGTAAGGATGAGATGACCTCTCAGCGCGTGCTAAAAGCAGTGGTGCACAGTGCTCGCGGGCCTCACCACCAGGGGCTCCAAAGACCACCTGTCTGGCGCTTATTTGAGGGAAAGATTTGTTTACCTTTTCTTTAAAGTAGGGGACATACTCCTCTAAAGATACTTCTCCAGCCTTTATTTTTTTGCACATCTCTCACCAAGCATGCAATTCTCTTTAGGCCTTGGAATTTTCCAGCTTGCTATGGCTATTAGGCTAAGACGCTCAATAAGACATTGCTTCATTTAGGGCCACCTGGGTGGCTCAGTCGATTAAGTGTCTGCCTTTGGCTCAGGTCATGATTCCAGGGTGCTGGGCTTGAGCCCCAAGTTGGGCTCTCTGCTCAGCGGGAGCCTGCTCTTCCCTCTCCCTGCCGCTCCCCCTGCTCGTACTCTCTCTCTGTGTCAAATAAATAAATAAAATCCTAAAAAAAAAAAAAGACATTGGTTCACTTAGAGTATACACTTACTTGTGTTTTTGAAGCTGCCACCCTAATTTATTGATTCCTGAATTTATTGCACTGCCTTATACTCACTTCGAGAAACTGTCTTCTGTTCTCCAGGGGTATTCAAAGCCTAAAGGAGATTTTAAAAAACAAGGTGTCGGGCGCCTGGGTGGCTCAGTTGGTTAAGCGACTGCCTTCGGCTCAGGTCATGATCCCGGAGTCCCGGGATCGAGTCCCACGTCGGGCTCCCTGCTCGGCGGGGAGTCTGCTTCTCCCTCAGACCCTCCACCCTCTTGTGCTCTCTCTCCCATTCTCTCTCTCAAATGAATAAATAAAATCTTTAAAAAAAAAAAAAAAAAAAAAACCACTGTTTGGGCGCCTGGGTGGCTCAGTTGGTTAAGTGACTGCCTTCGGCTCAGGTCATGATCCCGGAGTCCCGGGATCGAGTCCCGCATCGGGCTCCCTGCTCGGCAGGGAGTCTGCTTCTCCCTCTGACCCTCCCCCCTCTCATGTGCTCTCTTTCTCATTCTCTCTCTCTCAAATAAATAAATAAAATCTTTAAAAAAAATAAAATAAAAAATAAAATAAAAAACAAGGTGTCATACCCATTACAGGCAGCTTTGCAGCCTTCTTCAAATTCCTCATGCCGCAGAATCTGGTAAGGGAATTACAATACGCTGTAAAGTGTTACCAGTACTGTACACAGCATATTTAGCACAAGCTAAAATGTTAAAACACAGACATTTATAATTTGTAAGCTTTACTTCTAAAACAAAAGACAATGAGCTTTGTCTCTTTCCCAGACTGGAAGTAGTAGAAGTGAGGAAGAACAGTTTGACACCAAGGGTCAGGCAACCAAGGCTGTGAAATCTACTTGGATTGGGAAGCAGCGCTGTGGAGTTAAAATCACCCCCACCACCCAGAAAACCAAAGTATGGCCTTCAGCATTAGAGAATTCTGATTTGGAATCCTGGCTGTCACTCAATAGCTGTCTGAGATCGAGAACGTTGTCTGAGAATGTTGCTGAGGGCCTGAGTCTCCCAATGTGTTGTGAAAATAGATGATTTATTAAACTATTTGGCACAGAACCCCACACACAGTAGCCTCTCAATGTCTCAAGTTTCTATTCTCCTTTTTGATTCCCATTGCTACTGCTCCAGCTCAAGTTCCCATCAGTTCTCTCCCATACTATTAAAAATCATCCTTATTGATCTCTTTCCTTAATACCACCATAAAATTATGTCCCTCATGCACAGCTCTGATCACATCATTACCCTGTTCTAAAATGTCAGAGAGCTCCCTACTTACTGAGCCTTAACATCCAAATTCCTCAGTATTCAAGATACTATCAGAAGTAGTCCCAGCCTATTTGTCCTGATACCCCATCTCAACTTCAACTAAGTCATCTAAGCTAAAGACACAGAAAACTAGTGGTGTTTCCCAAACATACCTTATCTTTGCATTGGCTCTTTCAGTTTTTCCAGTATACTCCTCCCTCTAATCTTTGTTGTGGAAATCCTGCCTGTCTTTATAGATCAACTCAAATGCAAGATCTCCATGAATTATGTCCTGATGATCCAGGCTGAAGTTAAATCTTTCCTATAGTATTTTTTAATAATAGTAGTAGCTACCACTTACATAATACATATGATGTATCAAATACTACACACATAACAGTTTAATCTTCAAAACAAAGCTTCAGTCATCGACGAAACACAGTAAGGGAGAGTTTTGTGGGTTTTCATCACTTATCAAGTTTTGACTTCCATTACCGTTAGCTATGTACAAATCAAATTCTCATCTCCACCCACATCCTAGGCCGGCCGGAAGCTTTAGTTGAGGACAGACACCAAGGTCATTTTCATCTTTGTCACCAAAGCTGTCACCAACACAGGACCGTGAAGCACAAACGATATATTTTAAATGACTGATGAATTCAGGTAACTCCCTTGCACGCCACATCTTCTGCACTCTACATTAAATTGCACTCTTGCACCTCTAAAGCCCTTGCTTATCGGGAGCTCCCCAATAGCTTCCACCTGCATTTGCCACCCAGGTGATCCCTGCAGAATCGCAACTGCTCAGGGCTGGAGAGGCCGCTGCCGGGTGTTGGAGACAATGGGTTCTGACTTCACACTTAGATCTGGACTGTTGAGAGGAGGGCCGGAGCATTCACCCGGAGGTTGAATATACATAAGGGACCATTGAAAGCAGGCCTGAGTGAAGCAGAGGTCTACATAGGCTGATTATCTAAACCGAAAGGCTCCAAACCGGAAGAGACTGGGTTATCGTTCATTGGGAGAGTATTATATTACTTTTTGTTTACGGTCTTTACCACTAGACTGGAAGCTCCACAAGGGCTCAGGCTCAGTATCTGTGAATGAACTTAAGTGAAAGAAACGTGTGTGGGCACACAGTCGACGACTAATAAAGGCCCCTTTCAAAGGTCACCAACCCAACCAGCAACATGCAACGCTTCCTGAAGCTGAAAACCCGACAGGGCTAACGGGGAGTGCAGGGCTCAGGTCGGACACCGGGGCACGGGCGGAGATTCACGACACACCCAGTTGTCCCCTTCTTGGGCCAGTGGGGCTGAGCGGCCCCGGCCACCCACCCTCGCACGCCAGCCCCTCTCGGCCCCGTCTGCACCTTCATCCCCAGGACATCGCGGAAGAAACACGCCGTCTGGAAGCGGTTTCCC
This sequence comes from Mirounga leonina, assembly GCF_011800145.1. Classification (NCBI taxonomy): domain Eukaryota; kingdom Metazoa; phylum Chordata; class Mammalia; order Carnivora; family Phocidae; genus Mirounga; species Mirounga leonina. Next base: position 2,713,195 of record NW_023270503.1, read on the forward strand.
ACTTTGAATACGAAGTGCAAAGCTCGACGAGCAGCCATAGCCATCGGCTCCACACAGTCAGGGGTGGATGCGCAGACGGGTCGTGACGTCACTGGTCGCCGCCGGCGCGCTCCCGTGACGCAACCCACGGCGCGGGGGAAGATGGCGGCGCGGGGGAAGGGCTTGGGGTGGGCCACGCGGCCGCTCCTGCGGGTGGTCCAAACTTGGGACCTCGACGGGCGGCGCTGGGTCCGGGCGCTGCGGCGGAACCCCGTGAGGGTGGTGTTTCCATCGAGACAGGTGGTGGAACGGAAGCCCGGTCCTGGAAAGCAGCCCCAGAGGGCTGCGGCTGAGGCCAGTCCCTACGAGCCGCGACCAAAGCAGCCGCTTCAGGTGTCACCATCCCAGACGCCCTGCACCTGGGAAGAGTCGGGGCTTCGCTATGATAAGGCTTTCCCCGGGGACAGAAGGCTGAGGTGATGTGTTCCTGAGACTTGTCTTGTATTCCTGTTTCTCTTCCCACCTGTCAGCGGGAGCTTAACCTCTTTCCTCCTGTTGGAGGACTTCTCCCGGTACAACCCTCTGGTTTTTATTATGCATGGAGGGCAGAATAAATGTTTTCTTTGGAATTAGTTTATGTCTGTGAAGCTCTTTATATCTGTTAGAACTAGGTGTGTCTCCGGAACAAGGATGTTAATAATTACCCGTCTTTTTGTTTCCACCCACAGCAGTGTAATGACAATAGTTAAGTCCAGGCCATTTCGGGAAAAGCAAGGAAAGATCCTGCTGGAAGGTCGCAGGCTGATTGCAGATGCTCTCAAGGCTGGTGCTGTGCCCAAAGTTTTCTTCTTTAGCCGTCTGGAATACATAAAGGAGCTACCCATTGATAAGCTGAAAGGTGTCAGCCTCATTAAGGTGAAATTTGAGGATATCAAGGATTGGTCCGACCTAGTAACACCACAAGGAATAATGGGTCAGTGGCTATACTATGTGTCACTAGAAGTAGAGATCTAGGATTACTTATTCATGATTGTCTTAGGGCAACGAATTTTATTTGAACCAAATTCAAAATGTTTTCTTAAGACACCCAGAAAAATACAGTTCTCAAGTCTGTGCATCTTACAGTATTTTCAGTGGAAATTGTATTATGGCTCTTCATAGTCTCTAGGAATAACCACTGTTCTTTGAACATTATATTTTTTAGGTCACTTCTTCAACCCTTAATGTCCAACTAAAGTTTAAGAAAATGTTTCCTAAAATATTTAGCCCTCCATTTGCACAAGACTTCTGCCAGTGTGGTGATACCCCTCTGGCGTCGACCCCCTTATTCTAGAAGCATGTCTGAGCAGTAAGTTGCCCATTGAACAGGAAACCGTGTCTTTATTTGGTTGAATCTAACAAGATTCTAATAGACTGTGATGTCTGTTAGCACTTAGGTATTCTTTTCGAAATACGGAAAGACTAAATTCTTTATACCTTTTGACACTGGAATTAGATCTTAGATCTGAGAATTGAATGGCAGTAAGTGTAGAAGTTTCTCTTGGGTAGTAAGGGACAGTTAGGGCAGGGGGAGTTATCTTCAAGATTCAAATGTTTGAGCCAGGATCTCTCATACCAATTGTGCATGTGTTTCCTTGTGGTAAAGTTCAGTGATTAGTTGGGAGAGGATATTCTGGGGACCATCTCTTGTTCTGTAACCTAGCAAGTCAGGGATCTGTGACCCTGTGCTTAGAACTCTTCCCCTAGGGTGGGGATTTGGGACTGCTAGAGTCCTTCCCTTACTCTTAAGTATTTGTGCTCTCGTTAGCTACACCTCTTAATTCCCTACTTCATGCTACAGTGCAAGTATCACTCATTTTCACCACTTTGGGCATGTGTGCTAACAATAGCCAGCCCACCCAGGACTTCTGTAGCCCTCCTCGTTGTTGTGACTGCTTTCATCATTTCATGCCTCTGAAAAATACATATTATTTAGCTTATCTTTATGTTTTATTCAATATTGGAGGGGTGGGGTAAAGGGAGAAAGAGGTAAGGCCTCCTGTCAGACTTGCGGCATATCTTTAAAATCCAGTAATGTAAGTAGGGCCTGTAGTAGAGAGCTTTCATCACTACAGCTGATCAGGTAGAAGTTAAAGGAAAGGCCCCTGCCCCGCTGAATGGTCTTACAGCTATCTGTGGCCCCTCAGTGCAGGACCTTTTTACAGCACGCAGATGCCTAATACCATTCTAGTGCCTTCATTGATGGATTAGGTATAGGTATTTATGTGTTCTTGGTGTGAATAAATTGGCCTAGCCTGTGGCGAGGGCAGTTTAGAAGTACCTATTAACATTAGGGGTGCACGCACAGCATATATCGATTTCACTTGCTGGTGTTTTTCACAGGGAATGTTTGGACATGTGCATAGAGATACGGGGATGTTCATTGCAGGGTTTATAATAGGGAAAAATGGAAAATAAGCTAAACGTCAGTCAGTTGGGGAAGAGCTAAATAAACCTGGTATGTTCATGTTACAAAATAACGTGAAGCAGTTAAAATAAGATAGCTCCGAATGGATTAACGTGGGAAGTTCTCTAGACATCTCGTGTTAGAGAATTGCATAAGGTTACAGAATAACACATAAGGGTGTGACTCTTTTATGGAAAAGAAGATAGTACCTCTATATGGGTAGATGTATATATACGTAGGCGGACGGATGGAACAGGTTCTGAGGGGATACACCCTCAGATCGAAATCAGTTATGGGGGCTGGGTATCACTGGTAGAACTTTATGTATGAATTTTTTCAATCAGAATGCATTCCTCTATTACTTATGTAACTAAGAATATAGAAAGATGGGTAAATAAATGAAAAGCCAAATTATTCCCTGTGGTTACATCAGACAAGTGAACCGCCTGTTTTGTTTCCTCAGGGATTTTTGCCAAACCTGACCACGTTAAGATGACATACCCAGAGACTCAACTTCGCCATTTGCTGCCCTTATTGTTGATTTGTGACAATCTCCGTGACCCCGGGAACCTGGGGACGATTCTGAGATCTGCTGCTGGGGCCGGCTGCAGCAAAGTATTACTCACCAAAGGTCAGAGCACTGCTTCCTGGGTGGATCGGGTGGCCGTTTGTAAGTGAGCTGGCTCTGAGGGTGGACACACATGGATTTGAGTCTTGGATCTGCCCCTTATTAGCTGTATGTCCGTGAGCAATATTCTGAGTGTCGGTTTCCTCATCTGTAATGTGGGCATAACAGAACCTACCAGGTAAGGCTGTTTTGACGATTGTGATGGCGCATGTGAAGTACTCAGGGCTCTGCTTGGCACACATAAGTACTTCAGGAAATGTGGATTATCTTTTAAAATTATTTTGACACCTGCTAGGTTATTAGAGAACTTAAAATCAGTCGGGAAGAAACAGATGCCAGTTTTAACACTTCAAGTCCTTTGTGTAACGATCTTGAGTTCCCAAAATGTTGGGCATATGACACCTTTCTAACTCTTGACATTCTGAATCCTATAAAAGGAATGATGCCAACGGAGTGTGATTATGAAATTGGGATGCATTTGTCTGAGCCTCGGGATGGGTCAAACACCCCCACACAAGCTAGCCTCATGACATTTCTCTCCTGCCATCAGAAGTAGGATGAGTAGGGAGCGCCTGGGTGGCTCAGTCGGTTAGCATCTGCCTTTGGCTCAGGCCATGATCCCAGGGTCCTGGGATCCAGCCCTGTGTCAGGCTCCCTGCTCATCGGGGAGCCTGCGTCTTCCTCTCCCTCTGCCCCATCATGCTCTTTCACTCTCTCTCAAATAAATAAAATCTTAAAAAAAAGAAGAAGTAATGGGATGAGTAGGCTTGGTTCTAAAGAGACTTGCCTAACACCTGGGACATACCTAAAAAACTGCCTCTTACAACTTGTGGGGAGGGTGGGAGGGAGAGGATCATTCACTGTAAACTAGTAATGACACCCACTGCTGAGACTTGCCTCGGTTGCTCCTTTCAACCCTTCGCCCCCGTCCCACCTTGTTGGAATAGATGGAGTAGATAGACGCCAGCACAAGAGCTAGGTGCTGGGGTTCCATCATCAGGACCCCACTTAGCCACCCCATTGTTGAGCGCTCTGAGCCGGTGTGGTTTTGGAAGTGTACCTATATATTGCAGGCCGTGCGGTTTCCACGTTGATGGTGGTGGTGGGTGTAGAGGAGGTGGGGAAGGAGTAGGGAACACTTGTTGTCGTGCCCAGGATGGAGGGCATGAGGATGAGGGGGAAGTCTCCTTTTGTCCCTTACTCCCCACCAGGGAGAGGGGTCAGACTGGAGTCTCGGCCCCTCCTCTGTTCCTCCCTCGCCCCCAGCTCTGGGTCCCTGCCGTGATTGGGAAAGCCCACCGTTGGCACAGTGTGTGGGCAGTGTTCCGTTTTCCATTTCAAATCTGGTTTGCCTCCTTACTCTGTCCCTGAAGTTAGGTTAATTTTTGCAGTAACTTAGAATGCAGAGAGTTGTGCTAACGAGTTAGGGGAGGGTGGCAGGTAGGTGGTGACCTGGCCCTGCTGCCTCCCCCACCCGAGGTCCTGGGAAAGAGTGCGTGCGAGTGGCTGGGCTGAGCAGTTCCAAGAAGAGTTCTTTTAGCCTTCTTACTGTGCTGTGGGGGGGGGGGGGCGTGCATGTGTGCGTGTGTGTGAGAGAGAGAGGGCTGTTGCCTTGGCTCTCCCTGGATTACTGAAATCGCCCCATCTATGTCCCCCTCTCTAGCAGCTTCCCTGCTCCAGTGCAGATTCAACATTGAAGCTGAATGGACCTTTCCAAAGCATAAACCAGATTCTGTCACCACTTGACTTAAAATCCTTCGACCCCATTATGTTGTCTAATAGATAAAATACCAAACTTCCTCAGCTTGGCTACCCACCCTCCTTTAAATTGGTCCTTGCCTGCCTCCTGTCTCATCTCCCACCGCCCCGTCCATTATCGGCCAGATCACTGTCCTTACAGGGTTTGGGCTGTGGTGTTCTTCCCCACTCTGTAACTCCCCTGGCCTTTGACAGCTTCCTCCTGTCCTTCCAGATCCAGCTCAGGGTCATGTTCTGTGGGTGTTTCTCCTGGGAGCTCTGCTTTGTACAAGGGTTTTCTGTCACCCTGTTCATGCTGCTTTCACGTCAGTTACTGATATTGTAGTCATGTGTTCAGATGTTGTCCCAGCACCATCGCCTACTCTGCCACGAGCCCCTTGAGACTAGGGACTTTAATGCTCTTTGCATCTCCTGTAGTGTCTGGCCCAGGTGGATGGTTATGTTGAAGGGATGAAAAAAGTCTGTTTCAGCACTAGCAGGAATTCATCCTGCAGTCCCTTGGCTGGCTGGACGCTGCCGTAATTGGGGAGGCAGAGGTCCCAGCTCTCGAGAAGGCTACAGTAGGACATTTTTTGCTTTCTTTCCTGATCCAGAATTAATCTGATTTACTCCACAGCCCCCTTGTCTGGGAACGTTTATAATCCTAATTGGATCCTGTCTCTATTTTCTAGGCTGTGTGGATGCCTGGGAGCCCAAAGTGCTACGGGCAGCAATGGGTGCGCATTTTCAGGTGCCCATCATCAATAATCTGGACTGGGAAACCTTGCCCAACTACCTGCCAACCGACACGCGGGTCTACGTGGCTGATAACTGCGGCCTTTATGCCCAGGCCCAGACGTCTAGTAAAGCCAGTGACCACGGTTGGGTATGTGAGCGACGACTCTCGAAGTTGCACAACTATGAGGAAGAAGACGATGATCTAGAACCTGGAGCCAGTAAGGCCTGGCTCCCTGAACTTGAGGTCCAGAGTTATGACTTGGACTGGACAGAGGCACCAGCAGCTGTGGTGATAGGTGGGGAGACCCACGGCGTGAGCCTGGAGTCCCTGCAGTTGGCCGAGAGCACCGGGGGCAAGAGGCTGCTGATCCCTGTCGTGCCTGGTGTAGACAGCCTAAACTCGGCTATGGCTGCCAGCATCCTGCTTTTTGAAGGGAAAAGACAACTACGTGTGAGGGCAGAACACTCGAGCAGGGACAGGAGTTACCACTGAGACGGAACATGGAAGTCAGTGCTTGGTTTGAGGGGGTCCCAGCCCCTCCTGCATTGTTAGGAGATAGGCAGAGTTGGTAACTGTGGCTTCCCAGGCCATATCCAGGAGGCAAGAGGTGGGCAAGATGCTATTACGTGGTTATTGGAAAAATAAGAATTTCCATGAATCTGCTTATCCTCCAAAATAACAAGGGTGAGAATTCTTCCTGAGATCTCCCCCTGCTCCCTAACAAAACTTCCTCTTGAGAGAACGCAAAGATCAAGCATGACTCATGCCCCAAGTGGTGGCAGAGTGGGATTGCTTTGATAGGTTGGAGGGGAGAGGTTTTGGCAGGAACAGTCTCTTGGGTTGGCTGTGCTCTCCCAGGCGGACAGCCTGGAATCGCCGCACTGGTGCCCCGCTGTAGTCCGGGCCTGCCCGGGGCCTCACACAAATGCCTGATGCAAGTGGCCCACACGTTGTTCTCGACGCCCTCCATGCCCTGTCAGCTTTCAGAAGGTAGAGGAGCCCACAAAGGCTGTGGCCTGGCCCTCTAGCTTCGCAGAGCTGTGATGCCTGTCCCACCAGCGGGCTGAGTCCGGGAGGCAGCTCAGGGACCTGTACCACTGAAGTCTGTTGGCATTTGTTCTCAGCACCTTGGAAAAGTACTAAGAAAGCAGAGGTCACTAACAGGAGGTTCATGCCTTTCCAGCATGAAACCAGTCTCCTGCAGCTTTGTCCTGGATTATTGTTCCTGCTGATCCTCGTTACAAAATAAAGATCAATGAAAGAGCAACAAACCCTGTGCCTTGTTCCTGTTAAAACAGTGTAAAAGATGTATACCTGGGCACGTAATTCTGAGCCTATTTTACCACACTGGGTGAAAGAAAAGAAATTTACATCCCATTCACTTTCTCGTCAGTGACTTATATACCGTGTCCCAGAAGTTCTTTCTGTGTATTTGTGATGATAATTTAGCAGAGAGGAGGGCAAGCTTTCCTTTCTTTAAAATGACTACAGGGGAAGCAGGTGGTGGCGAAGTTCTTGTTTGTTGAGTGATAATGGAAAATTGTCTCTTGAATTCTTTTCCATTTTAAGGCCAACATTTCCTTTTTCACCACTTCCCCAGGAAATCAGAATAAAAAAATGAGTAGTACATGACCAGCAATGGGCTCAGGGAAGCTGGGGGATGGTTGGCCCAGGGGCGCCTCGCCTTCGTGTGGCGCGAGTGCTGGGGCTGGTTTCTGCCACGAGGTGGCAGCCGTGCTTCAAAACCACTCCCAGCCCCGAAGGGAGCGGTCGGGTTTTCCTGGACTCACTCAAGTTGGAAAGGAGTCCAGTCTCTCTCCACAGCGGGCGTTCTGCAGGCCACCCGTGTTCGGAGGGGCTGAGGGTGGAGACCCATCCAGCTTCTCATTCTCTCGGAATCTGAAGCCTAGATAGACGTCGGACCAAAAAACTAAGGAGGAATTGGACAGAGGGGAAGTGGCCCACCTTCTTCCCGTGAGTGGAACGTCTGGGAAAGCGCTGGGCAAATGCTGCTGTCCCCGGACGCCTGCAACTCCGCCTGGGGACCCTCACCCCGGTTTGGAGCTTTGGAGCAGGGAGAGCTGCAGAGTCCTTCCCGGCCCCCCGCCCCCAGCCCCAGCGGCCAGCTCGCCGGGAGAATCCTGTCGTTAAGGCCCAGAGGGTGCGCCAGACCTCCAGGGACGGGTCTCCACGTTTCACCTGGGACCTTCTACCCCTCGCCCCGTGGTTGATAGGAACACCTGATGTCCCCTTCCAAGCTGAGCTGCTTTTAGCTCCACTTTTGTCATCTTGCCCCACAAAGACCCCAGCAGCAGCACCTCACCCGGGGTCCTGTGACTAGTGCTGAAAGCCACCAGCTGGGCTGCAGGGCCAGGGTGCCCCCCCCACCCCCAAGGCCCAGCCCCTCAGCCCAGCCCCTCAGCCCACCCCTCACCGGGAGCAGATGTGGCTGGCTCACTTAAACAATTTTAGGAAACACGTATACATCTTTAAACTCCCAAGAACTTACGTTCTGTCTTCATCAGTGAACGCACAAAGCTAGAAGCCAAATGAACGGACGAGCTCTTCATGGGCTCTGCTGTGGGCGACTGAAAGTCTGAACTAGGTTGCCACGTTACATCGGTGCGGCTGAGATGGAGCCCACAAGCCGGGCCACGCTGGCTGGACTCGGGAAGCCGCGGCCAAGGCCAACACTCAGAGGCCAAGCGTGACCGAGTCTGAATGCGTTACAGATGGCATCGGTTCTCTTCCTACGTTTGTATTGTAGGGAAGCTACCGTCTTCAGCCGAAGCCGCCTATTTGGAGGGCCCTCCTCAGAGCTGTTGCTACTTCAGAACGCAAGAAAGGAACGAGGGTTGCGGGGCAGGGTGGACAGGGCCGCAGCAGGCTCTGGCCTCCCAGTTTCCCTCACCTCTGTGATGTGTGTGTTGGGGCGGGGGGTGCATGCTGACTGCAGACCAGCAGAGTGGTTCCTGATTGGTTGGGGACTTCCTTCCACATCCTGTGATGTCCAAAGGAGATTTCGTTTTGAGCCCTGGGTCCCAAGATCAGGCCTCCTACCGTATCCTAGTTCTAGCCCCTGTGGCTGACCGGCTTGTGTGAGGCACGAGCACCCAGGAATCCAGACTTGGGGCTGCCTGCCTCCTTTGGGCTGCACACTGGCCGACAGGCTTGGGGACAGGCTTCCATGAGTTGGTGGTACATTACTTAATAGAAATCCAACAGTCCTTCAGAACAAGCCCTGCCCAACTGCCAATAACACACTTCCTGGCTTGGGAAGGATTCCAAACCCCCAAGGGGCTGGGACACATGCCTTAAACAAAGCAGATTTTTTTCATGCTTTCATGTTTGAGGCATGCCTAGGACATCCTAATGTCGTATTTCCCCCACTAGAAGGAGAAATCCCAGCCATAAGTAGACACAATATAAAATTTGCCTACAAAGCGCCTCCTGATTCCCAGAAAATATTTCCCGTGCACCATTTACTAACACTGAATAATCAAAAATGACGCTAACAGGCAACAGCCATTTGTCAACAAAGAATTTTCCCTTGGGCGGCCGGCCTGGATGTAAGTCGTGGGGTCAGCAAAGAGGGATGCAGGTGAAGTGCTTACTTCTACACAGCTGCTCCAGGGAACTCGAAAGACCCCGAGCTCTGGGCCTCCGGGTCAGTCCTCTGTTCACATAGCACCACCCAAAGGAGCCACAGAGGGCCAGTGCGGAAGCTCCCCCACGGTCCACATGAGGCCACGTTCCAGTCCTTTGGGGCAAGCATGGGCCTCCCCAGCCCGGCCCGGGGAAATGACTTACGATTAGGATGTGCCTGCACCTGTGTGCCTGGAGGGGGCTGGGCCAGGTGCCCGCTCAGATCTCTCCCAGAGCTACAATCCAAGTGTACATGCGCACGCGCACGCGCACTCACACACACACGGTATTCTCCCTAAGCTGAGAGAGACACACACACACGGTGTTCTCCCTAAGCTGATACCTGATTGGGTCCCGCTGATCTGATCTTGGACCATGGTTCTGTCTCTAGATCACTACAGAACTCCATTTGCTACCCTGGAACAAGGCGGCAGGAGGAGAGAACAGCTTTTTTGTGTCTTTAATTAGGCAAGAGGCAAAAACAAAGTCTGGCTGAGAACTACCACTTGAAGCTTGGCTGATGCCAAAACAGTACTGGCTCCCTGCGCTTGGAGAAGTGAGAGCCACCGAATTTGGGGACACACTTCGAGATGATGGGTGGGTGGGGGGAGGCAGGCAGCCACCTCACTCCTGGAAAGGAAGCTTTGGTTGCACCTTGGCATTCAGCGCTGCCCACTGTACATACCAATTCCAGACACATACCCTTTTTTCTTAACCAGATCTTTATTGTTGGGGACAGGTAAAAAAAAAATCTCATCTCTGTTGTGAAAATGGGTAGAATCGGATCTGGAGGTCATTGTGGCGAGCACAAGATCTGGAACCCCAGGGTGGCATTTTTACAGCCCACCTTCCTGCCTCAACCTGCTGGGGCGCGGGTTTCCCTCGTTGCTGACGGAAGCCCTTGAAGAGATCACAGCCAGAGTTTTAACCTGCTTCCAATTAGTGACAAGAATTAAGGTATTTTGGAGCTGCTTAGTGGGAATTAGGAAGCCACCCACTCCGTCTGCATCAAGAACCTTTAGGATCTCTGGCATCACTGAAACAGGGTTTTGCTGGCACTGGTGAAGTGGTCCTCCCCCAGCGTTTCCCCTCAAAGCCGCCATATAAACCTAAAGCTTTTTTGTAGTAAACCTTCCCACTGATCCTAAGCTACACACTCACTCTCAGAGGGGAATTCTGGTGGTAGGGAGCCCGTTGCCCTTAGTGGCAAGTAGTTCAGTCAGCGCCGTAAGGCCAGAGGACAATCACAGATGACCTAATTTTTCTGCCACAGGGACTTACAGGGACCCCTCACTGGACTCTGTTCCTTCTGCACCAGAAGAGAAGTAGTTGCTGAGAGAGACCACTTTTTCTCCAAGGCTATCATGATACGGGACACAGGCAGAAATCCAAAGAAGCCCATCTTCCAAGTGAGGTGGAGCTCACCTTGTCCCCGCATCCACCGCACACCCAGAGGAGACACAGGCGGGGTTTCCAGAGAAGCCCCTAGCCCACGCTAGGGCTAGGGCTGAGGGTCTCCAGCTATTGCCTGTTCTTCACAGGGAGACCTGCGTGGGATTCCTCGTTTCTGCAACTGGCCTCCTTGGGCTTCAGAGCACTTGTTCCCCTGTGGGGAGGGAATGAGCGCCAGGGTCCACAAGGAGGCCTGTGACCAGAGAATCCACCCTCCGCCAGCACAAGTGGAACCAGGAGAGACAGCAGCCAGAGCTCCGGCAGGGATCTGCCTCTGGTGCTCTACGCCAAAGGAACTCCTCGGCTTCAGGCGACCAGTTCTCGATAATTCTGGAACACAGCTACTAAGGTATCCAAAGAAAGTCAAGAGGATCTTGTATGCTCCCCCCCAACCCCCTCCCCAGAGCCCAGCACTACAAGCAAAAAGATCTCTGTTAAGCACAGGAAAGGCCAAGTCGTTGATGATGTCCAGAGTTGCCTGCTTTATTTCTTACTAGGTGGTTGCATTTCAGGCTTGCGCCATCAAGTAACTGTCTAATTACCAACTAACTTTGTGCCTCTGAACTACTCGTCAACAATCCAATTCAGCAAGGAGCAGTGGCGTCAACAGCTGGGGGGGGCCGGGTTTTCCAAATCGGTGGTCTTGGCTGACAAGTGGAGCCAAGGGTAAGGCCTGTGACCGTATGAAAGACCCTAACGCCTGGTCGAGAGAGGCCCAAACCCTGTGAACCCCTAGGCAAAGCCCTCCACCCCAAGTGCCAAGGACACAACTGTTATTTTTCTTCTGTGAGAGCCAAGCTACTGTGGATCCTAGCCGAGTGGATCCAAGGCCTACTTTTAGTGGACAAGTCCTCTGCTCCCACTGCCACCCTATGACACAGCTCCTTGTGCAGGTTCTTAGGGAAAAGCTAGGCTTCTGGTAATTTCTTGTCTCTTTTTAGTTCTGCTTTGAAAAGAAAAGAGGGATGACGGGTAACCAAAGGCGGACACAGGCACCCGGGCAGAGCCGCAGTGGCCCCAGGCCCAGAGCTGGGCCGAGTCAGAGGTCTGCGCTCTCCTCTAAGGACACAGGGCTGGGTGCCTCTCGGGAAGCTGTCCAAGGGGGAAGAATTTATGAATAAAATTCCAAGACAGTAGAGGCTGTTCGTACGAGAAGGCAGAAACTTGGAGAAGGTAAGATCCAGGAAGAAAGACGTAAGGAAAACACGAGAAGCTCTTTCTTACCACGTGGTAGGAGCTCGGAGGAAGCAGTTACTACACGAATCGTTACCAGAGCTAGTCCTTTTCTCCCCAAGAAGGAGCACGAGCTTCCTTCGCGATCTTGCGATCCCCTGGCCCGAGAACGGGCTGCCAAGCCGGTGTTTTTCCCTCACACCGAGAGAGACGGACTCACTTAGGACCAAGGCCGTTCCCGTTAGCAGCTCCGAGCGGAGGCTTCGCGAGCCCGAGGCCCTTTCCCTGCTCCACCCGCACGTACGGACGTGCGTCACTGTGTCACTGCGCTGGCCTGGGCCCTGTCCCTTCATGCTCGCTAGGCGCAGGACCAGCAGGTACGTACTTCACCGAGAGCCCGTGACGGGGTGCGCGCTGGTCCCGAGCAGGGTCTCCAGACACGGCGGGTTCTTGTGCTGCGGAGAGGCTGTGCACCTTAGGGTGCTGGCTGAGGAGTTAATGCAGAAAACAAGGCACCACAGAGAGGTTGGACACTTGGGTTGTGTGATTCGGGACACGCTGGAAAAGTCCAAGGGTGGAGGGAAGGAAGGGGAGGAGGAAGAGGAGAAGACCAAGTTTTAAATAACGTCTCCTGAGGCTGGAGCCCCCTAGATGGGCTCTGGTTTGAGCTTTTCTGCTAGGAAGTCATTCACAAAGGCCTCCACAATGGCGGGGGTGATCTCCTCCACGTCCATCACGTACTTGGCCCGGGCTGACATGTCCAGAATGGTGAGCAAAGGGGCAGCCTCCGGCAGGTTGGTGTAATCGCGCAGGGAGTCAGTCATGTCATCCTGGAAGTCACCAGAGGGAGAGAACACGAGTAAGTCTTCCAGAAAGAGGGTAGAGAGATCCCCCCCCCGCCCTCCGATGGCATGGAAAGCCGCCACTCCAGTGCCCCGAAGAGTGGGTGGCCCTCCGGGAAAGACGGGCTCTCAGAACAGGGAGCAGTGGACTCGACCCTGCCTTGGAGAATTCTCTCTGCCTCTCCCCCAGACCACCAGACAAGTCCTCTTTCTTCATTAGCACAAAAGCAACTTCAGCGTGTCCTCTGCTGGCTAACAATGTGTTGTCCTTTAATGACTTCCTTTTGCCGTTACCTCTCAATTATTTGCAGACCCACTGTGGATGTCTGAGGCCAGTCTGGACTTCCAGCTCTGGAATGATGTGAACAGAAACGGCTCACTGTCCCCCCCCGCCCCCCCCCCCGAGGTTCAGGGGGGCAGGAGCTGCACAGTCAGTTCAGAAGACTTCCACAGGGGCCTGTACTGATCATACATTCCCACGGACTGTCCAGGTGAATTTCCCTTATTAAGGATAAAAGCAAACCCAGAAATCCAAAGACTAGTGCAAGAGTTTGTAAGGGAGCAACGATCTGAGATTACCTCTCAGGCTACCGCCCCCCATTTGGTAGAGAGCAGGAAACGGACTCCATACACCCACCCCGAGGCTAGGTCACTATAAAACACACGCAGCCTTCTGAACTGGATGAAGACCCAAGTGCCTCTGCACAGGAAGGGCTTGGGGCATTCCTGGCCTTAAATGCTGGTGAGCAGGAGGCACGAAATCTACCATTCACTGGTTTCTCAGACAAAAAAAAACACATTCCTTTCTCAAAGGGCAGATCTTTAGGCAGATGATTAGAAATGGCATGCACTTCCGGCAATGATGGGTGATTCAGCATCTCTGGCACTGTTGACCCCACCCAGGCCCTCCGTGTGGGTTAATAAACGATCTTCATGATAAAGCAGAGGGGAGGCACCTGGACGACGACGACTGTACATCGAATTCCCATTAGGAGGCCTGAGCCAAGCTGAGCACAGTGCTGGGTCCCTCCCCTCTCCCTCGGAGCAAACCACAGGGAGATGAATTTTAATGTCTACTAAGGCTTCAGATGGGATGACTTCTGCCTGTCTGAGCAGGAGGGCTCACGACAAACACCCTTAGCCCTGCGAGGAGTGGGAGAGGGCCAGAGTCCTGGCTCAGAGGTGCCCCGCCAGTGCTCGATGACCCAGCACCCCGTGCCCATCCCCTTCCATGCCACCTGGCTTCTGAGCATGAGGCCAGAGAATTGGACCAAGAGAGCTGCCGAGGTCAGGAGCCCAGGTGAAGTGCACAGGAAGGACAGGACAGCCAGGCGAGGAGCTGGACAGTGGATGACTCTGTCAGACCCTCCTCTGTCCTGGTGTAGGCATCCTGCCCCTGGGGCCTGGCCACCTGCCAGACCATGTGGACAGAGGAGTGAAAACACTACTTGTGGAGTCCCACTGACCTCACGTTCAGTCTTCTGCACCCCCTACTTAACGTGTGGCTTTGATAAGTCACTTCTGTGGGCCCAGGCCTTGTCCCCTGTGAAATGGATTCAAGAACGGCTCGCATGGGGCAGGTGCTAGCCAGCAGGTGAGCCAGCAAGGACTCACAGCCCGGCCGACCGACCAGAGCTGGGACCGGACCTGGGAGCTGTCTGGCTCTCTCCAAGCCTCGCTCTCCTCATCTGTGAAACAGAGTGACGCCATTCCCAGTCCGAGAGGTGAGGAGCAAATGGGAGGGTACCGGGCTCGCTCCGCTTGCTGCCTGGTGCATAGAAGACCTGCAAATGTGCCTTTTCAGCCACGTTCCTAATGCACTTACTGGAACTCCCCAGCCCCACCCCTGCCCCTAGCTGGGCCCCTTCTGTTCCATACCCATCTTTTCTCTCACAGCCATTTGAAAGGGGTTAGAGTTTAATATATTCAGAGCGGCTTCCATTTGTGCTTTGTGTGGAGCGGGCTTGTATAGCCCCAAGGCAGGGCCCTGTGAACCTGCTTTGTTCCCTCCACCCCACAGCAGAGAAGGGTGACTTCAGCTGCCTGCGAGGGGCCCAAGGGGCCTGGCAGGGCTTAGCAGGGGTGGCTATTGAAGAGGTGATGAATGGGTGGTCATTCAGGGTGTCTGGCCGCGCTGCCTCTCGGGGGAACCAAATAGCACAGCATGAAGTGAGTGCAGGGCTCTGACCAACTGGGGATGCTGATGGGTGGAAACAGGGCAGGGGGCTTCCAAAAGTGTGTCTGTCAATAACCAGCTTCTGGCCGGCGCCCGGGGGTGGAGGGGTGGCGGAGCATGCGTGGACGGGCTTCCTGGGGGTGGGGACTGAGCCAGAGTGGCGACAGCCATCTTGCAGGGATCCCCGCGTCAGCAGGACAGAGGCTCCTGCACCTGTGGGAGGCGGCCCCAGCTGAGCACCCGGCCTTCTCACCCTGTGGGAATTCCTCTGCACATGTCCATCCCAGCTGGAGGCCTTCAAGGGACAGGCCTGGGGTGAAAAGAGATTGGAACAGCGGCAGTGTCCAACCTCAGCACTCTCTCCGGGGCCGGCTGGGGACATGCAGGTCTGAGCTGTGGATGCCTGCCATGGGAAGAGCCCACTTTGCAGGCCAGGGCCGAGGGACTAGCCAAGCAGACGTTTTGTAAAGCGTCCAGGGCCTGGTCTGCACCCAGCCAGGAGGGAGGGAGTGCTGATGACCATCTCTGTGGCTGCCACTCTTCCTAGCAGCCTGGGGGGGGGGGCGGGTAGAGGTGCAAGAGGCAGCCCCTTCCCGGGAGGGCACCCTGCGGCTCTGAGTGGCAAACAAGGCAGGAATGTACAGCAGTGACCCGAAATGGTTTTCCGTGCGGAATGACACACCTTTTCATGCCACACGTGTCTGTGGGTTCTCCACCCCAGATCCCGGGGCTCCTTCAAACATCCCCTAGAGCCGCATCACTCCTGTCCCAAAAGTTGGCCCACTGAGCAGCCAGCGGGCCAGGTCCCAGTGGCACTCACCTCCCCCGCCACAAAGAACAGAAGTGGCGCCTCCTCCTCTTTGGCTTTGTACTTGGCAATGATCTTCTCGGCTATTGGCTGGATCAGCTGCTTGGCTGCCTCAGACTCCCCATCATCCTCAGAATCTGTAATGGGGAGAGAGAGACACAAGAGGCACTGGTTTGTGGAGCAGATGGAGTGGCGCCCCCTGAGGGAGCTGGGTCCTGGGCCTGAAACGCCCATCTGGGCAGCCCCTGAATGGAAACCAGATTTCCCCTGGGACACAGGCCTCGCCTCCGGGGTACGGGAGGGTTGTGTCCGCGGCGCGTGCACACCACCACACTGGGCTCCTCCCCGAGTGTCATTAATACCCCAGGTGCCACGATTCTTTCCACCGAATTCTGCACAAACTGGCCTTAGAAGCTGAGCTTCCTCGAAGCCAGGACCTGAGGCCCTTGTAGTTTTTCTCTCAATCACAGAGCCACAGAATGACCTCGCATCTGATTTCCTACTGAAAATGGCAGAAGGGGTGGTGGCGGGGGGTCAGGACTGCAGTCCCGTCAGCAGCTTTGTGGCAGTGGGGTGACACCGGGACCCCTGGAAAGCCAACTTCACAGCTGGCCGGACTCGCCTGGGAGGGGATGGACTGCTTGATGGGTGCCCCAGAGCCCCCTTTAGTCATTTCTTGCCTCCAGTGAAAGAGCACATGGGGGCAGTCACACCCCGGGGCCCTGGGCATCACTCCTGCAGGACCCTGTAACCCAGAACAAGAGCAACTGCCCAGGCGTCAAAGCGGGGAAGGGGAGGCAGGCAGCAGGATTTTCACCCAGCAATGCCCCACTGCCCCAGGGGCCCGCAGCATGCAGACGCGGCAGGACGTATTCCTGATCCACGTCTAACCCGCTCTGCAATGCTGGGAACTCGCTTTGCCTCTCTGGGACCTCTTTACCAACATCTACAGAGGGCCAGTGAGATGCAATTGTCCCCCAGTTCAGGACTGTTTCCCAGAGGCCCCGGGATGTGGGTGTGTGAGCCAGCGGCCAGCAGCAAAGCCCTGAGGACAAGGACTCCCCAAGGCCATCTTTCCCCAGGAGACCTCTGTTCTCTGAGCACAGGGACCGGCGTGCAAGTCCGTTTGTGTAAGAATTCCCATGAGTCTGCATATTGGCGCCCCTCGTGGAGGCCCCCACACCCGATTTCCAGAGCACCTCCCTCACCAACCCCATCAGTCTAAGTGGGTATGGTGGCATCTCAGCCATGGTCCTAGAACCCCAAACTATTTTGAGCTGGAGCTGAGTAACACGTCCCAAGGCAGAAGGTGAGGTGGCCCTTGGCCAGTAGTCGCTCCGTTTGCAAAAGGAACAGGGGTCATCCCACAGGGCTGCAGGGAGCCTGGAGTGGACGTTCTGGTGTCTTCCTGCCCCGCAGAGCAGTCACCCATTGAGCAGAGAGCGGGCCGACTGAGAGGGGCACCCGGCCACAGAGATGCTGCCCTGAGGCTGGGAGCGGGGGGCCCCTGCAGCTGCTGTGCTCGCTGCCCGCCTCCTTCCAACAATGGGTCTGGTCGTGGGGGCCGGACTCCCGCCTGACCTATTCTTCCCAGCTGGCAGTCCAGGAAGGCAAGCACAGCGGCAGCTCCCAGAACCCCTCCCGCAGGGGCAGAGCCATGAATAAATCATTGGGGTCAAAAGCAAGGCTGCTGGGAGAGACAAAGGCCCAGGCTTGGCATTGTTGGTGACAGAAAGAAGCTGCAGGGACGGACATCCCCCCCTACACACGTGAGGTCCGTGGCGTCCAGCCCACCCTGGGGCTCCTGCCGGGCTTCCTACCTACAAACAGGACGAGGCAGGGGCCCTCGTTGAGCTGCACGGCGTTGGAGTCGGAGAGCTCCAGCACGGGCTTGGGGTGCCACGGGAACTCCCTGCAGTCCTCATCGTTCAGCACCTCCACACGCCCCTGCCGCGTGATCACCTCCCCCTGGGGGTCCAGCACGATGAGGGTGGGGATGCCTGCAAGGGAGAGAGAGCTCGCTTGAGAGTCGGGAGGTGCTGGGCCAGATTCCAGGCTCAGCCACTGAACAGCCACAGGATTCCCTTGCCACTTCTGCAGGGAAGCCGGCAACTCACTTCCCCTCTCCAGGCCTCAGCGTCCGGCAATGTGAATGCACGACAGTTCCCTCCTTCTCCCACTTTGTAAAGATCAACGAGGTGGTGCATTTAAAGAACTTAGCACAGGGTCTTGGCACATAGACGCACTTAGTAAATCCTCATGAGATCTCAAAGAAGCAGAAGACACCCCTGCCACCTGCAGGGGACCTAAAACCTAACCGATGTGGTGTGAAAACACCCTCCCAAGCCAGCACAGATCAACCTTGGCAGTGGGCGTCCGCACACAGGCAGGCCACCCCGTCAATGGGAGCAAAGGGGCCAGAAGAGGGGAGGAGCCTGGGGCAGGGGCTGCACACAACGGGACAGCTGGCTGCCGGTGAGCCTGCGACCCCACCCCCATCTCCAGCCCTGCAGCCTGGGGAGGTTCTAGTACCCGCTCTGAGGGGGACAGTCCCTGGACGGAGCACGCTGACTTTAGAGTCCGGGGCTGGAGTAAGAAATGCGACACAGAACTCTGGGCAACCCACACACATCCCCAACCATAAAGCTCCAAGTGAAAAACCAGAGAAAACTCCATCCTGGGTTACAGTGGCATTTGGGATTTCTACCTCCTTGCTCTTTGTACCCCATTGCCCGCTGTCTCTCCCCCAGCCAGGGTCCCCCCTACCAACCACAACCCTTAGCCACGGCTCTGCCCTTTTGGAGACACTTGTCTCTCCGCTGGAGCAGCTCCCCTCCCCCAACCCCCTCTGCCCCGCCCCCAACCAGCCACCTCTCCTCTGGAGCTGACCAGAGCTTTAATTTTATATGGGCCAGTGAAAGCCACAGCAATTTAATATTTATAGATTCCAAAGTATTCAGTGATAATTTGCTCCACTGACATTTCACTTCTCTGTGGGGGGGCGGGGGAGGGGACAGGTGTCGAGGCACCAGGAAAATGGCTCTAGCGTTTTGTAACCTGGCGCGGCTGCTGGCGCAGCAGGCATGCAGTGGTGGGCCTGTTTTCAGAAGGACTTAAACAAGTCCATTATGTTCACACCTATTAGAAGGAAGTGGCTTGGCATGTCAGAGAACAGGACCAGAGAGAAACGGGCTCCGGAGAACTGTCATTCCCACTGCATCATGTACAGACACGTGCAGCCGGGGCTCCTGGGGGCTTTTAGGACATTCTCAGGGCCGGCCAGGCCTCCTGAATTGTGTGTCACACAGAGCACAAGAGACTTGGGGCGTTTCCAGCCTCATCCTTAGAGCTGCATGCCAGCCTCCAGAGTCTGCGCTCCCCATCCCCGAGTATGCAGCCGGGCGCCGCGACAGGCCAGCCGGCTGTGGGCCAGTGCCTCCCGTCGCCATGCCCCATCTCAAATTTGCTTTGGCGAAGTCCTTTCATCAGAGCTGCTGTTCTTCCGACACTGGGCAAGTCCAAGCGCGGGGTTAAAGCGGGGCCTGCCCACAGCTACGATTAGACAGAGCAGTTGGCCTGTTTGTAGCCCAGACGTGGGATGCTGAGTTGGTCTGTGGAGGAAGAGCAGGCCGAGGACAGAGAAGGGAAGAAAAGCAAAACCTGCAGGCAAAGAAACCCACTTGGTTTCTGATGTGGCGCCTCAGTTTCTCCAAGGGACTCCTTTCTGAGGGGGCTTCTCGCTTACCATGGCTGCAGCCTCTCTGAAGTCCTTGCTGGTGGGGACCGGCAGCACAGGGACATGGAGCACCCAGCT
Source organism: Mirounga leonina (assembly GCF_011800145.1). Classification (NCBI taxonomy): domain Eukaryota; kingdom Metazoa; phylum Chordata; class Mammalia; order Carnivora; family Phocidae; genus Mirounga; species Mirounga leonina. Next base: position 2,732,634 of record NW_023270503.1, read on the forward strand.
GGCTGCTGAGGGGGCCTCAGCTGATTCCACCAAGGAATAGCACCCCTGGGCCTTGGCTCTCCCCAGCCCTTCCCCGCAGCTGCACAAAAGCAAAGTCCCCACCCGTATCTGTGCTCTGAGTGCCAAAGCCCACGTCGAAGAGCCCAAGAGAACAGGTGTGCGTGCCTGTGGTGCAGGAACAGAAAGCAAGTGGGTGCAATAAGCCCAGTCAGGCAACAGTTCGGAGAAGCCCCTCTCGGGCACATGCCCTGGGCCAGGCCGCCTTGCCAGCACCCAGTCTTGGCTTGGCCTGGCCCTAGAACCCTAAGTGTGTGTGCTTTTGTCCAGGGATGAGCCGCAGGAAGAACAGGAGCGCCGTGTCTCCGCACATCTGCCTGGTGCTGGCACGGCCACGCTACTTCCTTACTCCCCATAACAGACGGCCTCGGATGGCCAAGTCACCCACCTAAGGTCATCGGGCTGCAAGTGGCCACGTGGAGACAGGAGCCCTGGTCTGCCTGTTGTTTTTCAACCCGGCCAGTGTGGATGGGGGCTCTCGCAGTGGGGCAAGTAGGCGAGGGAAGGCCACCCGCATTCACAGCTTTCTGCACTTCCTCCTCTTCCTCCTCAAGGCCACGCGGAGGGAGGCTGGGGCTGCCACCCCTCTTCCCTCTCCTCCCCGCAGCAAGCATTCCCGCTCCCCTCCCTTGAAGCAGGTTCCCCAAAGCAGAGCCTTCTAAGGAGAAAATAGGGCAAAGCCTCTAATGGGAAACTGAAAGGGAATGGAACATTTCTAATCGATGCCTTTGTACAAAATAACTTCCACACCGGCGAGGGGCTTCTCTGAAGGGAATGCAAAGGGAGCATCTCATCTCTGCCTGAGCTTGTCGGCTCCCAGCTGCGATGGCCGGGATGGCTGACGCAAAGTACAGGGAGAATTCTAAGGAAGACCCAGGCCTCCCCAACTTAACTTCTTGGAACCTCATTTCCACAGCTGTCACAGGGGGGTGGAGACAGTCTCCTTCTCTTACTGGGTGTTTGTACAAGTACAAAATGCTGAAAGCAGAGTATCTGGTGTTCAGTGAGTACTCCATCAACACTAGCTCTTCTTTTAAAGAGGTTCATTATTATTAGTTTTGGTCATCCCTGGGTTATTTGGCTCATGGGAAGGCAGAGGTATAGAAGACTGGTGCCTTGGTCTAGTGAGAGAAACAGCAACCTCCGTGCTGGCTGGAGGAAGTTAGCTAAGGAAACAGAATGCAGAGACAATGTCAATGCCGCGGCGAGCATTCCGGGAACTGTGTGACGTCTACCACGCGTGGGGTTGGCGTTCTTTCACTCGCACCATCCCAAGCTTAATGCTCGGGGGAAGAACATAACATGCCCCTGCTCCTCGAGGTAGCTTCTGCCTCAAGCCCCCTGTCCTGGGGAGCTGGGCTGGACCACAAGCAGTGCCTAAGAGTCCCCTTCACAGTCTCCCTTGAAACCTGCAGAAGAAAGGGCAAGGCCGAAAAGCCTGCTCCCAATGGTTTCCTCCTGGGAGGAGCCTATCTGTGAATCTTTAAAACAGTCTCAAAGCCATGTGTCCTAAGCCTGTCCTACAGGTAGTGGGGGCGCTTTTCTGCTGCCGGGGAGGAGGTTTCGAAGGAGGTGGCAGTGGTGGGGCCTGCGGCCGGGAAGCGCCGTCATACAGCACTCTGGGCCACCGGACAGCAGCTGGGCAGGGCTGTCACCCCGAGGGCTTTCTTTCTCTGCTTCTAGATGGCCACAGGATCTGAGGGGGCTGGCAGTCGTTACGCAAAGACTGCTGGGAGCTGGAAGAGAAATGGAGGAAAAGCAGCCCCTCAGCAGGAAGAGCAGGGGAGGGTGCACGGCAGGGCAACATGCGTGATCCCAGTGTGGGGACTGGAGCAAGGTGGAAACGGTTTGTAATATATCGTTAGGTAGGAAGTAGAGAACATCCAGCGCTGTGTGTACAATTACAGCTCTGGGTAAGTATGTATGCATGTGGACAGAGACCAAAAGGGACTCAAAACAGGAAAAACAACTGTGGAGTAAGGCAGGAATGTGGGTGAGAGAGACTTTTCTTAAGCAGTGTTACGATAAATGTGTACTAGCTTAACCAAGTGGAGGGCAGTCGGGCGGGGACGCATACACAGCCACGCCTTGGCCACACCGCTTGCCACTTTCCCTTTGCACTCCCTGCTGGCTCCCCCAAACCAGCCCTTGCCTGGAGAGCTCAGGGAGGGAGAGGGCAGCTGGTCTGGGTGGCAAAACTCGGGAGAATTGCAAGGCAAGGTGCAGGGATGGCTCTGGCCTACTTGAACTTGGCCCACAAGCCCGTAAGCTGCTTGGACATGTGTCTGCGTCGGGAGGTACAAAGACATTTATGGCACTGTTCTTGTGATACAGAGAAACCAGACACAACCGAGTGTCCATCGACAGGGTAATAGCTACGTAAACTGTGGTCCAGTCGTGCAGTGAAACCCTTTTCGGCGCTGAAGAGAAATGAACCAGAGATCAGTATCAACAAGGAGAAATCTTGAACGTACAATGTTTAGTGAGAAAAGCAAGTTATAGAATGATATTACAGCATGTCAGCACTTAAGTATGCTTCTAAAAAACACACCTGGCACGACTATATATTATTCATGGATTCATACATATGCAGCAAAAATAAGAAAACCAATTATGAAGATACACATGAAACGGATGGTAGCATCTCCCCCGGGGCAAGGAGCAAAGCGCTACGGATGGGAAGCTCACCTTTGTCTGTGCTCACGCTCCCATCTGTTTAGATTTTAAAGACCTGAAGCGAAACGGTCACTTCTAGGTGGTGGCCACAAGGGTGCTTGTTCTTATTCTTTGTCCTTTCTTATTTTTTCTTTTTTATGTTCTCTCAATTAAACGAGACACCCCGAATGGGACACTGAGACAGTGCCCAGCCTGCCCTCCCTAGGCCCACGGGGCCAGCCCTTCAAACACTGAGATCAGTCTAGGAAACACACCGTCACTGGCCCCTCACCCTCCACAGATGGAAAAACACGATCTCCAGATGCTTTGTTTCTGTAGAAAATCAATAGGTTCTGCCTCAAATTCATTTTCTGACGGGGGCGGGAAAGAGAGTCAAGTTTGGGAAAGACAGAGGAGGATGGCCGGAATCGGAAGAGGAAGGAGGGAAAGGGAAGAGGAGAAGGAGAAAAATAAGGAGCAGGGAAAGAGGGCAACAGAGAAGCCGGAGAAGGAGATCCTGCAGCCCAGGGCCCTCATGCTGCCGCCCCCCGGGCAGCCAGGCTGGAAGCACCATCCTGCTCCAGGGCTGTTCTCGTGGAGGTGGGGTCTGTGCATCTGTCCCTCTGTCCACTCTGTCCCCTACACAGCCCTTAGGCTGTCTGCCCTCCCCAAAGGTCGGGGTCAGCAGAGGGGAGGGGATGAACAAAACGCTAGGGTCCCCAACCCAGGAGAGAAGGGGTGCTAAGCCTCCCTGCAAAGAATACGGTGTTCTGTGATAGCCAGGATTAGACAATTGCTAATGGGATTTGCCTTTTGCCAAGTGTGTCTAAACCCTTTTCTTAGAAAGGCATTTTTAAACAGCTTATAGGGCTGCAAACTCCCCAGTCTGCATAAAGCTATGGGAGTAGGGAGGCCGGGGGCTCAGAGTAAAAGGGCCGCTCCTGTGGGACAAAGAAAGGCCAGGGCCTCGGTGAGCCCAGGTGGCCCGGTGAAGCTGCTGGATGGGCACCTCAAAACAAGGCATCTTATGCAAGGCGTCCTTCAGGATGCTGGGTGGTGCTCGGAATCCGGCGATGCTCTGGGTCCAGCTTCCAGGATGCTCAGGAGGATCCCGGGTCCTTTCCGCATTACCCATTTTCATCAGAGTTTGTCGGGATAACACAGGGAAGCTCTATCCTCAGGTGCCTCAGTACACAAAGTGACCATGAGGTCAGGTTACTTGCTCGCTGTAAGGCATGGGCCAGGTGGAGGTGGCTCAGCTCGGGTGTGGGCAGGGGAAGGTACCTGGTGTGGCTGTGAAAGCACCTTCATCAGAAGCCTTCAGGAGGAATCGCGGAGCCCGGGGCACACAGAGAGCCAACCAGGGAGCGTGAGCTCTCCCAGACACAGTCCGGCAGGATATGCTGAAGACTGGATCCTCAAAACAGCAAGAACCCTCTACTGACCCTGCATACGTGTGGAGCGTGTATACACGGGGATATTGTAATATAATAAGAAATACACAACTGGTCTTCATCCCTAGTTCCTGGCTTCAAGCTCCCAAAACCCTTGTAATTTCCTGAGAGGAAGGGGTGAGAGGTACCTCCTGTTATAATATTTGATCTTTCAACATTTGATCTCAGATCCTGACACAAGAGCTTCTAAGACCCTTGGAATCTGGGAGTGATAAGTGTCTTTGTATGTTAGTGAGATGACCGGTGGCTGGGGGCCCCTAAATAGCTTCAGAAGGTGGGGGCTGGTGGCCAGAAAGGCCTGATTAGAAGGTTGGAACTTCCAGCTGGCCCCCCTGACCTCTGCCCTCTGGAGAAGGGAGAGAAGGACTGGAGGTTGAACTAATCACTATGGCCAGTGATTTAATCAATTCTATCTTTATAATGGAATCTCCAGAAAGATCCCTAACTGGTGGGGGCAGAGAGCCTCAGGGTGGTGAACACGTGGAGATGGTGGGAGGGTGGTGTGCCCAGAGGACATGGGGACTCTGTGCCCCTTCCCACACACCTCGGCATCAGCTCCATCTGGCTCTTTCTGGCTTGTAGCCTTTACGATAAACTGATAATAGTAAATAAACTGCTTTTCTGAGTTCTGTGGGCCATTCCAGCAAAGTACTGAACCCAAGGAGGGGGTCATGGGAACCCCTGATTTATGGCCAGTTGGTCAGAAGCATGGGAGGCCTGGACTTATGATTAATGTCTAAAGTGTGGGGGTTCTGGTGGGACTGAGTGCTAGATCTGTGGGATCCAACACTCACTCCATGTAGATGGTGTCAGAATTCAGTTGACTTGTAGGACACCCAGGTGGTGTCAGAGAACCCAGGAGGTGAGTGTCGGGGGGAGAAACCCTCACACACATTTGGTGTCAGAAGTGTTGTGAGTAGGGGCACCTGGCTGGGTCGGCTGGTGGAGGGTGCAACTCTTTTTATTTTAATATAGATTTTTAAAAATTTTATTTATTAGAGGGAGCGAGAGAGTGAACGAGCAGGGGGAGTGACAGAGGGAGAGGGAGAGACTCCCAAGCAGACTCTGCGCCGAGCACAGAGCCCAATGCAGGGCTCAATCTCACTACCTGAGCCAAAATCAAGAGTTAACTAACTGAGCCACCCAGGTGCTCTGTGTGCAACTCTTGATCTCAGGGTTGTAAGTTTGAGTCCCACATTAGGTGGAGATTACTTACAAATAAAATCTTAAAAAAAAAAAAAAAAGTGCTGTGAATAAAAAAGAGCCCAGAATATCCAGACATACATATAAACACATCTGCTGAATGACTTTGGAAGTTGTAACCACAGAGTCACACAAAACTCAGAAATACTCTGAATTCAATCAAAAATAATTTTCAGAGTTCCATGATGCTATGATGAGTGTAGAAGAATAGACAGTTCCATCAAGGTCAAAGGTATCAGAGCTGGACTTTACATATCCTCAGATGCAAACAAAAGCAAAATCCAACCAAGGGACGGTACAGCCCGGCAAGGAGCGACCCGCTTCCAAGACTCGAGAGAAGCATTCAGAAATGCTACCACACCAGGGACGTGAACTACAAAGGGCTCCAAAGGCGAAGACCGTCCTAGGTGGAGGGCGAGGAGCCCGGATGCTGGACCCATGCAACCTCAGTGAGCCAGGAAGAGACTTCCTGCCGCTCGGGTGCCGGGCCCGGGCACCCCACTATGCCCCCTGCTTCCCTGGGCCGCTTCCATCCCAGCTGGGGCACATGGCTCAAAGCCACGGTAGATGCCCAAGATACGGTGCCTGAAGCAAAGCCTGAATGAACAAGAAAGGAAAGAAAGGAACGAGGAAAGGAAGGAAAAGAACTCCTGGCTTGGCACCTACACGTCCCCACTCCTTGTCTTAAAGGAGCAGCCAATCCACGAGAAAAGAGTCAGCCTTTGGAACTACACATGGGAACGGGATACATGGCAAGAGACTGCACAAGCATGGGAGTCTGCAAGAGGACGGTTTGCTCCAGGAGGGAAGGCCCTGGGCACGCAGGCCAGGAGAGATGGCAGGGCTGGGGAGGGGAGGGTGTGGACAGGGGAGCAGTAAGAAATGGGGCTGCAAAGGTGTTTGAGACCAGACTGCAGAGAGCCTTGGAAGCCAGGCCACAGCCATGAGGGCTTCTAGGCAGGGGATGAATCCCACTATCGGAGTCGATCTTCTGGAAGGTTCACTGGGAGCTGCTCTGCCATGTTGGTGCATCCAGCACACCGGGATGAAGGAGGACTACACGGTGCAGAGGAATGGAGGTGTTCTAGCTGTAATGGAATCCTCAGAAAACAGGGAGAAGAGCCTGGGACAAGCCTCCGTGAAGGAGATGTGGAAGGAGAAATCCAAGAAACAGCAGGGCAGGAAATAGCCAGCAGACGGGGTGATGTGGAAGGAGAGGGGTAAGGGAAAAGGATTTTAGGGGTAGCCCCAAGTGTCCAAAAACAAAAGCAAATGAAGCAAGAGGAGACTAGGGAGGTCACTGATTGCCAATATCCCTATTCATTCCCGTGAGACCTCATCCAGTTTTAGACTTGGTCTACGGGGCGACTGGAGAATGCCAGATTTATATCTCAAGGCCCATCTCCCTCCCAGTTCCAGACCACTGAATCCACACCACCACTTGAGTGTCTAATGGGCATCTCAGACGCAACATGGTCACAATTAAGCTACTGTTCAACTGAATTCCGTATGGCTGCTGCCCACATGCCCCCCATCCAGCGCACGCAGCTCTCCCAGCTCCGCTAATGGGGACTGCCTCCTTCCAGCTGCTTGGGCAGGAAGCCGTGGAGCTGTCTCTGACTCTTCCTTTACTCTACATCGCCCATCGGATCTGTCAAACTCTAAGACTCGACCCCAAATTCTGTCAAGAACCAGCCATGTCTTGCTACCCCCACTGCCACTCTCCCTCCCCGAGCACCGCCATCTTGTCCCTGGATGACTACAGCCACGTCCCAATGCCTCTCCCCGCTTCTCAGCATAGCAACCCGTGGGACACTGCCATTAGCTTACGAGATTCCTCTGCCCAAACCCCCCAGTGCTGGCCCATTTCACTCGGTGGGCAAGCTGAAGTTTTATTAACAAAGGCCCTTAGGGGACCCTCTCTAGTCTTAACCCCCCCAAATTCCCCCTTGCTCATTCTGCTCCAGGTACACCGTTCCATACACATGTCAGGCATACTTCCGCCCCAGAGCCTTCACGCTGGCTGTTCGCTCTGCCTGGAACACTCTTCTCTCCCAGAGAACCACCAGGTGCAATCTTTCATCATCTTCTCCATGGAGCCGGCCCTGGCCACCCTATTTAAAACTGTGATCCACACCTTGTCCTCCCAATGCCTTTACCTTGCTCTATTTTTTACCCACAACACTCATAACTCAATACACCATGCACTTCATTTTTTAAAATTGTATTTACTGCCTGTCTCTGCAAGAATGTAAGCTCCATGAGGTCAGGAGCCTTTGCTTTTTTAGTTCACGAATGGATAAGCATCTGGCATCTTATATGCACATCACCACATTTTGCTAAGTTAAACATGAACAGGAGGTGCCAGCTGATGTTTGGGAAAAAGAGAGAGGAATGGTAGCTGTTAGGGATGGAATGTGGTACCCCCAAATTCATATTTGAAGCCCTAACCCCCAGTGTATTTGGGGATGGACCTGTGAGGAGGTGATAAAAGGTTAGGGAGGTCATAATAGATAGGGCTAGTGTCCTTATAACAAGAGGAAGAGACACCAGACCGCTCTCTCCACCATGTGAGGACACAGCAAGCAGGTGGCCATCTCCGAGCCAGAAAGCGAGCCCTCACTAGGAATTGAATCAGTCAGCACCCTGATTTTGGACGTCCCATCCTCATTTCTCTGTGAGAAATCAGTTTCAACTATTTAAAAGCCACGGTGTCCATTATGGCGGCCCGAGCAGACTGAGACAGTAGCTTTTATGGCGAAGAGAGACCTGAGCATTCCACGGAGGACAAGGAACTCAGACAGAGAGACGAGGAGGCAAAAATGGGAAGAAAAAATGGAAGAGGCAAGAGCAAGACTCTAGAAGAACAAAGGCAGGATCTCAGAAAGGCTGGATGATATTTCTTCTAACAAGAAAGAAGAAAGGGGATGGGGGAGGGGCGCCTGGGTGGCTCAGTCAGTTAAGCGTCTGCCTTCAGCTCGGGTCATGATCCCGGGGTCCTGGGATCGAGCCCCACATCGGGCTCCCTGCTCATCGGAGAGACTGCTTCTCCCTCTCCCTCCCACTCTGCCTACTTGTGCTCTCTATCTCTCTGTCAAATAAATAAATAAAATCTTAAAAAAAAAAAAAGAAAGAAAAAAGAAAAGGGATGGGGGAGACACCCAGACATTCGGAGTTATGAACTCGACGGTGTCGCAGAGATGTTCCCTGGCAGAGAGGAGGGAAATGGGGAATTGAGGAGAGACTGTACCATGGGAGACACCAGCAGGGAGGAGGGGGACTGCCATGGAGCTCAGCCTGTGGTCCCTGGGTGAGCCCCGGCCGGCCCCTGCCCCACACCCTCATTGCTCTGCTCCAGCCCCTGCAACAGGCTGTGCATCTTCTCTGCCTGCTGTTTGGGTAGTCGGAGGTCGCGGGATGTTTTATCGCACACCTTTATTGCACTTCGCTTTACTGCGCTTCAGAGATAATGCGTTTTTTACAAAGTGAAGGTTAGTGGCCATCCTGCTCAAGCACGTCTAACGGTGCCATTTTTCTAACAGTGTTTGCCCACTTCACGCCTCTCTGTCAACATTTCAGTAATTCTTGCGGTATTTTAAGCTTTCTCATCAGCATTATATTTGTCACAGTAATCTGTTATCAGTGATCAGTAACTTGCTGAAAGCTCGCATGACAGGTTAGTATTTTCTGGCAATAAACTATTTTTTAATTAAAGCATGTACGTTGTTTTTTAGACAATGCTGTTGCACACTTACTAGACTACAGGATAGAGCAACGATTTTATCACATGGTGTTGATCACATGGTGAGGATTAATTAAGACATATGAAAATGGAACCACATTTGGCACATAATAAACAATAAAAAAAAGAATCACACTATAGTGTAAACATAACTTTTATATGCACCGAAAAACCCCCAAATTAATCTGACTGGCTTTATTGAGGTATCACTTTACTACAGGGGTGTAGACGCGAACCTGCGTCTCTGAGGAGTGTCTGTGCTTGTAAGAACTTGTACTTGCAGCTGGCTGGTAAGATCAACATAGACTGCTGCATGGGAGCTTACCAACAACATGTACTTCCAACAGAAACCAGGACCCTAATGCACATGGAACCCGCAGGATGCCATGAGCAGAAGATCGTAAGTGACCCTGTGAGGCTGGAGGGAGGCAGAGGCGGGGAGATGGGCCCCGGGCTGCAGAAGCCATGTGAGCCACGTGTCCCTCTCCCCACAGGTAGGCCCGTCACAAACCCCGGCGTGAGGCCTGGTCACAGTGGGTGCTCACTGTGTCCATCAGAAGTTTCAGTGGACAATCTGCCTCTGGGATTTCTCTTCCAGTCTAGATTAAGTGTCACTATGGCACTGGTCACAACTTTAATCAAAAATTTCAAAAGGCTGCAAAGTGCAAAGGGTCAAGTTCGAGGAGACATGGGGCATGGTGCTAGAGACTCGCTAAGAGGTGGCATCATTTTTTTTTTTTTTTTTAAGATTTATTTATTTGACAGAGAGAGACACAGCGAGGGAGGGAACACAAGCAGGGGGAGTGGGAGAGGGAGAAGCAGGCTTCCCGCAGAGCAGGGAGCCTGATGCGGGGCTCGATCTGAGGACCCCGGGATCATGACCTGAGCCGAAGGCAGAAGCTTAACGACTGAGCCACCCAGGCGCCCCTAAGAGGTGGCATCATTGACCTTACTGCCCATTCTGCCCTACACTACACCACAGGCGTCCTATTCTGACCTTTGCCCTAGACCCTCCCTATCTAAATCCCATCCCCTCGGTAAGGCTCTGCTCCAGAGCCACCTCTTCTAGGAAGCCTTCCTGGTTCAATAGCTCCAAGCCAGAGTCTCATCAGAACTCAGATTATTCCACTGCATGGCCCTTCATTGGGTGCTGCCTTGAGAAGGATCCCGTGCTGCTCTCTACACTCTCACTTCACTGTGCTTAGTGCATCTCTGGCTTGATGGGGCCAGAGGCAGGCAGGTCAAGGTCAGCATGCAATGCCTGCAAGGCTGCCTGCAGGAATGAGTCCTAAGGTTTAGCTCAAGAGGTCAGCGATCAAGGAAGCGGTCAGCACAAACACTGTGCCAGGGAGACTATAAACCTGAGAGCCAGGCAGCAGGAGCTGGGGGCTAGGAGAGCAGACAGGCCCGCCCCGATGAGAGACTAGCGCAGATGGCAGGGCCTGTGTGCCACGGAGCCAGCAAACCAGCCGCAGCGGGGCTGGCCTGAGGCAGAGAATGCTCGCTGGCGGGAGCTGGGTTCGCCCAAACCGCACATTCTTTCACTGCGCCTGGCTGGTTGCTGCTTGCCTGCACACAGGGCCCCTCCAGGGCGGCTTGCTGATCCTCAACTGAGGGCCCGTTGCAGTCGCGACCACATGCGTCCTTCTCATCCCCACACCGCCAGGGCCTTAAGGGATGGTGCCAAATCAGCGTGTCTCCGAGCACTCCCCATTCTCCTCCTCCTCAGGGGTGGTCAGCCACTTTCCGGCTACCTGGGCCACACCTAACCACCGCGGTGACTCCGTCCAGAATGTTTTATAGGCTGGCAGCTGGGGAATCTGAGAGTTCCCTTCTCTGCGGGCTGAAGGCAGGCAGAAAATGATCCATTAATTTTTCTGTGCCCTGCCCAACAGTTTACAGGACACCCTCCAGCCCTAGTAGTGTATCCACAACTTGTGCTGAATCTTACAGAGCTTGTGATCCCTCCTTCTGAGACTGCTCTTCTGTGCCATACCTGCATCACGCTGGTATCGTGCCATCCAGGAAAGGGCTCTACCTCGGGGAGGAAAGATTCTGCTCATTGATGGCACGGGCTCAGAAAGAATGTGCCTCTGCCTGGAGTGGCCCTGTGGTGGGGCAGGGTGGCCACGTGAGGCCCAGCACTTGCTCCGCCCTCTGGGACAAGTGGTAGTCTTCTAAGCCCTCATACAAAACGGCACCTACTGGACCAACGCTTTCTAGATCCTCAAGACATCGTCATACTCTGTTCTCGAGATATCTGCCAATGTAAATCTCCTCCTGTCCACTCAAGGGCTGCACTGGGCTACTCTTCTGGTTTCTTATTTCCCACAGAGCTCAGTGCATGGGCTTGGTGGTTAGCGGGAGCTCAAGAAATAGATTCCTATGCATTTAAATCTACTCTACCTTTCTTCCAAAAAGGATTGGAGGCTGCTTAAAAAGTGTGTGATATAATCCAATAAAAACAGATGAAAATATCCTCCTGAAGGGAAAACAGAGAAGAGTAAATGAAGCTAAGTCCAAGGGCATGCAACAGAAAAGGTGAGTCTTGCAAAGTTCCTAAAGGTGGTTACAAATTCAGCTCTGGGTTTTCTAGGGGCTAAAGGGGAAAAAAAAATGTGGTCCATAACGAAAGTCAACATATACAAAAGATGAAAGAAAAAAACTAAAAATAAAACTCTACCACTTGCTTAAGAGAAGTTCAGCTTCTCCTGGGCACTATAGGATAATTTCCTGAGCATAAATTCCTATAAGTGGGTTCTGTAGATTTTTAAAGGCCTTTGATGTATATTGCCAATTGCTCTACTGAAAGGTTGTCCTGATTTACATTTTTACTAGTAGTCTGCTCTCTTCCCTACACTGCGGATTATCTTTTAAGGGGGATGGTGGGGGTGGTGGGCATTCTTTGCAAATAAAATAGATACAAATTCAGTGTTTTTATCTGTAAATCATGGAAGTAAATTATGCTGAATATTTTTCACATCATATCAATGCACTGGATGAATTGCCTACCTCATATCCTATACATACTTTTTACTAAATTATCTCTCTTTTTTTTTTAAAGATTTTTTTTTTTTAAGATTTTTATTTTTTTATTTATTTGAGACAGAGAGAATGAGAGACAGAGAGCATGAGAGGGAGGAGGGTCAGAGGGAGAAGCAGACTCCCTGCCGAGCAGGGAGCCCTATGCGGGACTCGATCCTGGGACTCCAGGATCATGACCTGAGCCGAAGGCATTCGCTTAACCAACTGAGCCACCCAGGCGCCCTAAAGATTTTATTTTTTATTCAACAGAGAGAGACACAGCGAGAGAGGGAACACAAGCAGGGGGAGTGGGAGAGGGAGAAGCAGGTTTCCCGCCGAGCAGGGAGCCCGATGTGGGGCTCTACCCAGGACCCTGGGATCATGACCTGAACTGAAGGCAGACGCTTAACGACTGAGCCACCCAGGCGCCCCTAAATTATCTCTCTCTTTTTTTAAAGATTTTATTTATTCATTTGACCGAGAGAGAGAGCACAAGCAGGGGGAGTGGCAAAGGGAGAGGGAGAAGCAGACTCCCTGCTGAGCAGGGAGCCTGATGCAGGGCTCGATCCCAGGACTCTGGGATCACAACCTGAGCCAAAGGTAGATACTTAACCAACTGAGCCACCCAGGTATCCAATTCTCTCTCTCTTTTTTAAAGATTTTATTTATTTTGTCAGAGAGAGAGACACACAGCGAGAGAGGGAACACAAGCGGGGGGGGGGGGGGGGAAAGGGAAAAGCAGGCTTCCCGCCGAGCAGAGAGCCCAGATGTGGGGCTTGATCCCAGGACCCTGGGATCATGACCTGAGCTGAAGGCAGATGCTTAACAACTGAGCCACCCAGGCGCCCCTCTTTTTTTTTTTCTCCCTAAGGAGATCTCTTTTTCTATGAAAGATATTATTTGCCGTACATATTATTAATATTGTTGGTTGCCTTTGTTTAAGCTTTTTGACATCCAAAAGTTATCTTTTTTATTGTAAAATGAAATTTCCTCCCTTTTCCCCCCAAGTTAATCAGATATTTATTAAGGCCCAACACTGAAGCCTCTCCATTTTACGGAGAAAAGAGAGGATAAGTAACTAGTTCAAGATCACTCAGCGGGAGGTAAGGACAGGACTGAGTTGTTGGTAGCCTAGACTAGAGAGGTGGTATCAATGAGGGTGGAATAAGAAACAGGCAACAATGTCCCAGGCTTGGTAGAGGTAGGACAGTTGACATTCTTCTTGGATCGTACCTCTAAGATGCCTCCCCAGTCATCTGTGAGGGTATGCTCCAAGGCCCAAGCATGTCTCAGAGTCACATTTTGTGCATATTTGTGTGTGAATATGCGCATGCGCACAGACATGTACAGAAGCTGTTAGAGGGGTGCAGAAGCCAGAACATGATTGAAGGGCCTTTGTTAGGAGCGTCAGAGGAAGACACATATCAAAGACAACTACTGGTGTGTATGGTGAATAGGGAATAGAGAAAACTCAGGAATGTCTCTGTATTGCTGCAAGGACCAAGATGAGAAATCTATGGTCCTCAGAAGAAGCAGGGCACAGCTGTGTGTAAACATGGACACTGACGGGCAGCAAAATCTAGGTAATGCTAAGGCAAGATCTGGAACTAGCCAGCCTACCAGTGGGTCTCACCTCGAGCCCCTCCAAGAACTTCTAGTCACAACCCAGGGACTGAGGCTGAGGGACATTCACACTGGCTGGCTACACCCCTTTTCCACTATGCAGTTACAATAGATTGTCACGAGACACCTTGGTGGCTCAGTCAGTTAAGTTTTTACCTTCGGCTCAGGTCATGATCCCAGGGTCCTGGGATCGAATCCCACACTGGGCTCCCTGCTCAGCGGGAGCCTGCTTCTCCCACTGCCTGCCACTCCCCCTGCTTGTGCTCACTCGCTCTCTCTCTGACAGATAAATAAATAAAATCTGAGGAAAAAAACAAGACTGTCACATCTCCTTTAAATGACACACAGAGTTACTTCTGGGGTGAAGATTAGAATCCTAGGAGGAAGAAGGTGTGTTTTTTAAATGAACAAAGAGGACCAAGGAAAACATTTAAAACCCTCGAGCCCTGTCCTTTCCCTGTCATACTCTTTGATAGCAGAGGACCCTTGCTAGGGCCAAAGCCAGGTCTCTTCTGTCACATCCCAGCCCTCATTCCCAGCAGCCCTACACTGGCAGGGCCTTTGTTTCTTCTGCCGATAACATTCTTTCCTCTCCATTTTACTAAAGCAACTCCTATGGTTTCCAGATCTCAGTTTGAGCCTAACATTCTTATCTTCCCAACCAATCCGGATTCCCTGTTACAGGCCCTCCTAGCACTGGGGACACCTTCCTTCAGAGCACTCACAATTGCAACTTACACTTCTTTGTACAATGGACTGATGGGGTGTGAGCCTCCCTTCTAGGACTGTAAGCTCCCTGAGGGTAGGGATTGAGTCTGTTTTTACTCAAGACTATATCTCCCCTGCCTGGAAGAACAGACATCCTCTAGTCAGCTCTCAGTAAATACTTGTTGAATGAAGGAATAAATGAATTCAGAAACCTTAAGTTTAACTTATCCTCACAAAGGGGCAATTTAACCCTCTGTTCAGTACCACTGGCCAAAGGTCACTCCTGATACTCATCTCAACAGATGCTGCTCCTACGTCAAGGCACGCATGTTTTAAGGCTCTGTAAAAACAGAGTGCTAGAAGGAAATAAGCCTGTGACATCTTCTTTAAGTTATTCAACCCGGTACCCTTCCTTCTGGACCAGTAAACAATTCTTATCTATCACTCAGCTTTTGTTGGGGAAGGGAACTGATTTCATCGGTTTCCTTAATAGGAGGCGTGAGCCTCCAAAATTCTTGAAGGGTTAACAGACCTAGCTTATTAATACCCAAAGAGTGGTCCCTGGGCCACCAGCGTCACTTGGGGGCTTGCTAGAGAGGGAGGATCTCAGCCCCACTCCTAGCCAGACCCCGGGAATCTGAATCTGCATTTTCACAAGATCCCTAGAGGACTCTTACGTGCATTTGAAATGGAGAAGCACTGATTTAAAATTAACTGTTCATTTTTTTGAAACCTTAGCTCCAAACAAAGCCATGTGCTTTAAATGATGAAGAAAAAGCTTAAAGAACCTGATGAGTCCCCCCTAAGCTGTGGAATTTGGGCAAAATTTTGATTTGTCTTTTTTTTTTTTCTTCCTACTCCCTATAATATAAGAAGCACTGAGAACTCAAATATTAGCTGTGTCTGCCTAGGGCTAACCAGGATCTGGTACTACTGCTACAAAGGAAATGAGTTTAATCCTTTTTTAAAAATTGAGACATAATTGACATATAAGAATGCATTTAATTCTTAATAGGTCAGTTAAGTGCTTTACCAAGAGAAAACCTGGCTGGGTGAAAGCTGGGAAGAAGGTATTCACATAATAGAGAATAAAAACACAGTTTTTTGACAGATGTTGGCGAGGATGCGGAGATAGGGGAACCCTCCTACCCTGCTGCAGGGAATGCAAGCTGGCGCAGTCACTCTGGAAAACAGTATGGAGGTTCCTCAAAAAGTTGAAAATAGAGCTACCGTATGACCCAGCGATTGCACTACTGGGTATTTACCCCAAAGATACAAAAGTAGGGATCCAAAAGGGTACGTGCACCCCGATGTTTATAGCAGCAATGTCCACAATAGCCAAACTATGGAAAGAGCCAAGATGTCCATCAACAGATGAACGGATAAAGAAGAGGTGGTATATATATACAATGGAATATTATGCAGCCATGAAAAAAAAAAAAGAAATCTTGCCATTTGCAATGATGTGAACAGAACTAGAGGGTATCATGCTAGGCGAAATAAGTCAATCAGAGAAAGACAAATATCATATGATCTCACTGATATGAGGAATTCTTTTATTTATTTTTTTTAAATATTTGCTTTTTTTTTTCTTAAGATTTTATTTATTTATTTGACAGAGACACAGCGAGAGAGGAAACACAAGCAGGGGGAGTGGGAGAGGGAGAAGCAGGCCTCCCACGGAGCAGGGAGCCCGATGCGGGGCTCGATCCCAGGACCCTGGGACCATGACCTGAGCCGAAGGCAGACGCTTAACGACTGAGCCACCCAGGTGCCCCTGATATGAGGAATTCTTAATCTCAAGAAACAAACTGAGGGTTGCTGGAGTGGTGGGGGGGTGGGAGGGATGGGGTGCTTGGGTGATGGACATTGGGGAGGTTATGTACTACGGTGAGCGCTGTGAATTGTGTAAGACTCATGAATCACAGACCTGTACCTCTGAAACAAATAATATATGTTTAAAAAAAAAAAGATAGTAGGAAGGGAAAAATGAAGGGGGGCAAATCAGAGGGGGAGACGAACCATGAGAGACTATGGACTCTGAGAAACAAACTGAGGGTTTTGCGGGGGGGGATGGGTTAGCCCGGTGATGGGTATTAAGGAGGGCACGTACTGCATGGAGCACTGGGTATTATTCGCAAACAATTAATCATGGAACACTACATCAAAAACTCATGGTGTAATGAATGGTGACTAACATAACATAAAATAAAATTTTTTTTAAAAATGGTAAAATAAAAAAACACACAGTTTGTCTCACTTAATAATCATTATTTCCAGAAAACACCATGATTAGTACTTTAAGTCCAAGTTTTCAACACTCTCAGGAAATGAGTCTTCTCACCTACAAGTCCTAGCCACTCAGCCCTCACTATTATGCTTCAAGAACCAGGAAATGCTTTATAGACCTTATCCTATGAATGATCCCAGAGACTCTTTGTGGCAGGGATTTATCATGCCCATTTGCGGATGAGTAAACTGAGGCTCACAATCTGACCGATGGAACCAAAGACCATTCCTAGCTCTGTGTGACAGGTGAACCCTCCGGATAGGGTTTTGGCCAAGTCATTTGGGAGCATGTGCTCGCTCCATGGCCCAACTGCATCAGAGCACACGAGGTCAGGTGGTGAGAAGTGGCTGTTTCACCTGGATGAGTACTTTTTTTTTTTTTAATGGCTTTAATGAGATATAATTTACATACCACAGAATTCACCACACGTCATTTTTAAGATAGTAAGGAACATGAACATTTATGGAAATAAAGACGTCCTTTTCCCTCTAAAAGAAAAGCCAAAGATGCGGTGAGCCCAGACGGGCAGGTCTCCGGGGAGCCCCATGGAGTCAGGAAGGCCTACCTTGGATTCCGTACAGCCGGTTGAGGCGTGACCGCCGGGCCTCATCGGTATAGGGGACGGCAAGCCAGGGCATCTCACTGAAGTACTGTTTGAATGAGTCCTCGGACCTACAGAGACACACGTGGAAGCAACGCTCTGTTATCCCCGAAAGCACCACCGCTGGGTCCTCCCCGCCTTCTACCAAGCTATGGCCAGCACCCCGAATCATCGTGCTCCGCAGACCCCCAGGCTATGGGAGGGAACTATTCTACCCCCTCTGGTGTCCACCAAGAAGCAACAGCCTCCCCACGACAGGCGGATGTGAACTAGATCGCCAAGGCCATTCCAAGTAGCCTGCTCCTCTGGGTCCTACCAGTTTAACTCAGGCCCAACTTCTCATTTTTCAACAGAGACAGGTGATACTTTTGCAAGTAGCCTAGATGTACTCGGACACTGTTCCCCATGATACTGCTGGTCTGTGCGGGTAACAGTGCTGTGAACAGGGGCACACTCTTAACCAAGCAGAAGCCTATGGCTCCATGTATTAAAACACTCTAGGAATGACAGATCTAACCACAGTGATAAGCAGATCGGGGCTCCCTGGGGCTGGGGTTTGAGGGTGATGACTGAGAAGGCACCTTGTGATGATAGAAATGTTCTATACTTAACGGTGCTGATTACAGGGGTACATACGTTGGTCAACAGTCGTTGAATTGTATGTAATTGTGATGAAGGAGGGTTGCTGATGAGTAAAACCAGCAAGAGGGACCGCAGCAGAGGAAGCTGCAGTAAAAAGGACCTGAGGTACTCCAGGAGGAGACTTTGCCCTTCTTGTTTTTAGGACAGCCCCCAGGCAAAGGACGCGGCCAGAGTGAAGGGAAATTATGGCACAGCCGTCCCAGACAGGTGTCACATTCCATCAGCCTCTGGCTCTTTTCTTTCCATCCTTCCCCTCCAAGCCCTTTCATCGTGATCCACAACGCTGAACAAATCAGAAAATCGCATCCTAATCTCTAATGACCCAGGCTGGAAGGGGACATGCCGCAATTATTTACAGCAAGAACAGGTTTTTCTCGGCTCCCCTTCAGACAGTCGCAGGAGGAAATCTGAAATGTATCTGTCCGTTTGCCAATCATCCCAGATAAGCCTTGCCCAACCCCCATCTCCACGCTCTACCCTTAGGGGGTGAGATGTGTAAGGTAAGAGAAATGCGTGTTAACCTCTGGAAAAGGGAACGGAACGGCGCGGCCACTTTCCCCAGCTCGCGGCCACTTTCCCCAGCTCATGTTACCTGTCCGCACTAACAAAGATGATCTCAAATTTCTGGCCTGCCTCCTTGATCTTCCGGTAGGATTCCACCAGGACCCGGGTGAGGCTTCGGCAGGGTGGGCACTGCAAGAGGAGAGGGGGATCCTGCAGCCTGACGCTGGACCTGGCCTTCCCATTTCCCAGCCACTTGCCAAAAGAGACCCAGTAAGCGAGACCCAAGTAGGACTGGGAGAGTGAAACCCGGCTTAATACAGAGGCAGAAACAAACACGCCTCTTTTGAATGTCCAACACGGGGTGCCCCCCACCCACGTGGCATGCCAGCGGGTGGCAGTGAAAACAAACCCCCTTAGAGACTACTGGAAGCCTCATCAGAATGGGTTAGGAAGACTCTCCTTTCAGACCAGTCAAAAGAAGTAATTTTCTTGCTGCCATCATCATTCATAATAATAAGCACTCATGGCATACCAACAATGCATCAGGTGCAGGAGGAAGTAAGAACACGGAGAGTCATGCCCGAGCAGTTAACACCTCCAAGAGCCAAGCACGACTGGTCGTGGTCGCAACATCACTGCTTCCTTCCACCTGGACTGAACACTCACCCAGTGTGCGGAGAAATAGACTCCCACGTGAGACCCCTCCAAGCTGCTGCTCTCCAGGGACTGTCCATTATTTCTCAGCAAGGGCCCTGCAATGACTTCCCTGAAGGGTTTAGGTCCCCAAGGGAATTCCAAACCTGAAACAGGCAACAGAGGGTGAGAACACTGTTAAGACTCTTCCTTATGGTCTCTGACCCAAGAGGCCTCAGAGAGGCAGGGCCCGGCAGCGTTATCATCAAATAGTATTTGTTAACACACGCAGAGGATCTGGAGCTAAAGCCCAGGAACAAAGGCAGAACCCATTCCTGGCAGAGCCCCACCTACCTCCAAGATGATGGTTCCCGAACCTGGGTGATCACAGGGCCCATCTCCTGCGGGGGCTTTTGGAAAGTTACAGAAGCCCTGGTCACACTCTGAGTCTTGGGATCTGGGGCCAAGGCTGAAGATGTATGTCCAAAACAAAGCAAAACAGACTCCCCCCAGCTAAGTCTGATGCTGCGCCAGGCTGGGAAATCCTCATGGAGGAACCATGAGTTTCTTCAAGTCCAACCCTGGAAGCTCAGTGGCTCCCAACTCGATGGCATTTTAGAATCAGCAGGGGAGTTTTAAAATAGGATGCTCCTGGGGCCCACCCCCAGGGATTCTGATGCAGTTGGTCTGGGTTGGGGCCCAGGAAACCAAGTGAGAATTAAATCCAGTTAAAGGAAAGAGTAAAAACTCACTCAACCCAGATGTTCTACATTCTGATGACACTTAAGCCCCAGGCAGGAAGAGCAACACAACAGTGTTTTCTCACAGGGTGGTCCATGGACCATGGCCTCAAAAATCCCCTGGGGTGGGTGGGGGGTGGGAGAAGCACAGACTGGTTAAAAATGCAAGTGGCGAAGCCCACCCTGAATCAAAGAGACCCAAATATCTCTGGAGGTCGGGCTGGGAAATCTGCATTTTTAACAAGCTCAGAGTAGAGAGAGAGAGAGAGAAAGAGAGAGAGAGAGAGAGTGTGTGTGTGTGTGTGTGATTTGAGAAGGTAAAGACTGGGTTCTACCACGCCTTGGTTTTTACTGAGGGCAATTCTTTGAAGCAGGTGAAATTTTTCCTGGGAAAATCTGTGACCAGGGTGAATCCCCTATCAGTAAGTGAGGAAGGGAAGGCCTCACGACACTTTAGGACGGCAGTGCGGCGGGGAGAGAACCAGAGCTCGGGCAGCCAGTGAGCGGGACGGTGATACGAGCAGCCCCATGGACGGCCACCCACCCGGCCAGTCAGCAAGGCCAAGGCCGAGGCACTTGCGCAGCATCAAGAAATGAGGTCAGTCACCCCCCGGGGCCAGGAGAGCAACACAGAGGCTGTGTCTTCACGACGGTAAGATTTTAAAGAGACAAAAACCTCACAGCCGCTGAGCCTGCCTCTAATTGGTGAGGTGGCGGCTGCTATGGACACAGCACCCAAGACCGGTTCCGGGCTCTCATTGCTTCTCGACGGCCTCCTCAGCCCTCAAAACCGAACTTCCTTTCTCCGATTCCGTCTCCTTTGGCCCGTGAATTAAAACCCCCAGGCGGGACATTCTGATCTCTTTAAAAATCTTCACCATGACCCGGAGAATACTATAATTTCATCATGACAATATCCTCTCGCCAAGTAAACCCACTCATATCTATTTCATTTGTATGTTCTCTGCCAATGGGGATGAAGTCAGCCGTAGGAGGATGGAGCAGGGAGTACGGGACGGACATGCCAAGGTCCTACAGGTCCTACCTTCTGGGTCATCGCGGATCACCAGCAGCCCATTCCTGCACACGACCTTCCCGGTGGTGGCGTCTAGGAATATTAGTGATGGAATGTTGGAAATGCGATATTTGTTCCAAAGTTTCAGCTGTAAGAAGAAAAGGGAAAAAGGTGGTTAAGTCCCAACCGCATTAACTGCAGCGTCCTTTTGAGCCCCTCGGGCCCGAGGGGTGAATGAACTGGAACACACTGAAGTACAGATCAATGAACAAGTGAAGCTGCGAGCCCACTGGCCTCTGTGGTCTGGGGCAGGGCAGGGGAGTCAGGGTCCCACCCAGGCTCGGGCTGTGACTGAGGCCGACGGAGGATCACGCCTGTTCCAAGAGAGCTCTTCGATCCCCCTTCTCCCACGGGCACTTCCTCGAAAAAGCATAAAGATGGAAGATGGATTATAAAATGAACCACACGTACACCCCCAACGCCAGGTGGTTAAGGCAGGAAGGGAGGCTTTTTATCAGTGCCTGTCAACACTGTCAGCAGGCAGGTGCTCCCCTGCTCCCCGGCTCTGCTGTGCCCCCTGAGCCCCGAGGGAGAGGGGACAAGGGTATCAAAGAGAAGACCAAGTAGCTAGAGTCTGGCCCTCTCCCCACTCCACCGGGTTCTTGCACTTGGAATACTGGCAGTGGCCATGTGTGCGACTCACCCACACACACGAGGGAAGCAACATCCTGAGCCAGCCCCAAGCCTCAGTTCTCAGTGCCACTTAAAACAACCCACAGTCTACTGGCAAGCTCTTGAGGTTGGCTGTGCCACCTGTCAGAGGAGCAGGGTCTAGGAGGGACAGGGCTGAGGAAGCATGAATGCAACAGCATGGGACAGGGAGCTGAGTAGGGGCTGGCTCCCTTTATTTGCTCCCAGCCATCGGGGTGAACATCATTCAGGTGGGCCACTGGGCGCTCTGGAACTTAACAGCCGAGCCCAGAAAGCGACATAATTAAACAGAATGTCCAACTACCAAGGCAGCTCCAGAGAAGAAAGAAACCAGGGGAAATGGAAGAATGGCCCACTGGTGATTCTGCTGCAGCCTCCCTTCCGGGGCCTGGGGCCCACGCAGGGGGGCCGGCTGCCTGGGCATTGGCAGAATGGGGCATGGGTGTGTCAAAGGGAAGCAGGCACCAGAAGTCCAGCTGCACAGAGCAGATTATTATTGTTTTTAATTCAATCCTGAGCAGCGAGGGAGTCGGGTGGGGTATCTACCAAGAAATGTTAGGCTTCCCCTGTCTATGGAGACCTGGGTCTTGGCAGGAAAGGCTATGGGATCCCACCTCCAAATGGGTGGGCCCTGCCTTTGTAGTGGGCTCCCAAACCAGCCTTCGAGCAAGAGCGACTCTGCACATAGTTTGCACTGCCCAGAATTGCATCATTCCAGAGAAACCTGATATAGGCTGCAGATTCAACATTTTTAGAAGAAGAGGTTCAATGACAGGACAAGACCATCCCGCTGCTGGGCTTAGCTCTGAAAGTTTGCTAGTGCAAGGACCCAGCCAGGTGAATAAGTTTCAAAGGGGGCAGGGAGGAAGATGAAGGGACTTCTCTGGTTTAAAAAGTAATTACTGGAGGGAGAAAAGTAATTATTGGAAAAAATGAGAAACGTAGCAAACCACAAAAGTTGAGATAAAAATCACCCATGACTCACCACTTATGAAAGCTTGGACAACTTTATATTTCCACTAGCGGTAAATGAGAGAGCCCATTCCCCAGTATTCTTACCAATACTCATTTTTTTTTTAATTTGACAGGAAAAAAATGAAGCCTTGTTTTTGTTTCTTATCTTCTACTTATTGATGTTTAGGCATTTCGTATCTCACTATTGTAAGTACACTGTTTCTTCCCAGTATGTTTTGTGACTGGTAAGTGCTAAAATTCATTCAACAGTATTAACTGAGCATTTACTATGTGCCAGCCCTATGCTCAGCACAAAAGATACAAGAACAAAGCAAATGAAGTCGCTGCCTTCATAGGGTTTCAATTCTAGTGCGAGAGACAGGCAACAAGTAAGAATAGAATACTTTCAGAAACTTTAATGAAAGAAAAAAGAGCAAGGTAAGAGCAAAGGCATGCTGAGGGGGTAGTGGTACATATTTTAGAGAGGGATCAGGGAAGACATTTTTGAAGAAATGGCATTTGAGCACAGACCCCTGATATGAGATGGAGTGAGTCACGCGCGCATGGAGGGAGGCCACCTGAGGCCCCGGGCACCTGTTAGAGGCTGGGAGGCAGAGGAAGAGGGCTGGGGTGGAGCAGCCAGACAGAGTCGGGGAGGGGGCTGCAATGAGGTCAGAAGGGCACTCTTGGCAGATCTTCAAGGCCCTGCAGTCCAGTAAAACTGATGGAATTTTATTCCCAGTGTAACAGGAAACTATGGCGGGTTCGCAGGGGAGTGGTCATTTTAAAAGGTCACTCCGGCAGCCCTGAAGGAATAGGCTGCAGGGGAAGGAAGGGTCTGGAGCGGCCAGTGCAAACAGCCCAGGCAGGAGGGGACAGCAGCAGCAAGGACCTGGGTTATAGCAGCAGAGAGCAAGCACATGATATATTCCGAAGACAGTCACTAGAGCGGGTTGACTAATTGAATGTGGGGAAGCGATGAGGGAAAGAAAAAGATCAAGGATGTACTGTGGTTTGGGGGTGTGAGCAAAAGTGTGTCAAGGGTTCCCACTGACCAAGATGAGGAGAAACTCTGGGAGGGAAAAATCAAGATCGGACAGGTCAGTCTGAGGTACCAGTGGAGATTTCAAGGAGGCACCTGGATTGACCAATCCCTGGGGAGCCGGGGGGGGGGGAGGGGAGGTCATGGGATATAAATCGGGAATCCTCACTGCCTGGATGCTGTTAGGGGTCATGGGCCTGTATGAGGTTACCCAAGGAGAGGGCATGGCTACAGAGGGAAAGGCGCCCCCGGGCAGATCCAGGGGCCACCCACAAAAGACTGAGGAGTGACAAGTGACAGGAGGAAAACGGGGAGACTCTGGTGTCCCAAAAGGCAGGTGACAGAAGTGTTTTGGGGAGGAGAGATTAGACTCCTGTGTCAAATGCCGCTGAGATGTTGAGGATGAGGACAGAGAACTGACCAGCGGATATGGCAACTAAGGTCATTCATGACCTTGACAGGTCAAGGAGTTAGTGACACGAGGATGAAAGACAGAGCGAGTAGAAGAGGGAGGGACTAGGGTGCAGCTCTGTCCAGCACACACACCTAGAGTAGGGGGGGACCAGACAAACTCGAGTCCGCTTGCCAACACAAAACACCTAGCAGAGGACAATAAAAAGAAGACAGGCTGTACAGGGAAAAAGAAAATGGCAGATAAGGTGGTGACTATTGAGGACTTCCCTTAAGAGTTTTACTGTAAAGGGAGCAGAGCATAGGACTGTAGCTGGAAAAACAGGATGAGGTCAGAGAGGATATTTTAAAGATGAGGTCAGGGGGTGGATATTTTATAGATGGGAGGTACTTTAACATATGTTGTTGGGGATAATCCAGACAAGGAAAAAATTGATGAGAAGGAAAAATGCAAGAACAAAGTCAGTGAGTAGGCCAGAGGGTGGGATCAGGGTCACAAATAAGAAGGTGGAGCTGGAGAAACAGCTAACTCTGGAATATATACTCTTACTTCAAAGCATGTTGGAGCCTGTATAGAAAGCCATGCTATTTGCAAATAAAAAGAACTTTATCTTCTTTTTTCAACCTTTATACCATTTATTTCCTTTTCTTGTAGAACTAAATTGGCTGGAATTTCCAGAACAAAATAGTAAGTAGCAAGCATCTCTAACTTCTACCTGATCATAATGATGGATCTTTTACTATCATATGTAATATCAGCCATTGGTGTGAGACAGATATTCTTTACACATTAAACAAAATAGTCTTGAATATTATTCAGCCGTAAAAGGAAGGGAATTCTGACACACGCTACAACACGGATGAACCTTCAGGACACCATGCTAAGTGAAAGAAGCCAGTCACAAAAAGACAAACACTGTGTGATTCCACTTCTGTGAGGTACTTAGAGTAGCCCAAGTCGTAAAGACAGAAAATTGTAATGGTGGTTGACAGGGGCTAGTGGACTGTGGAGATGGAGGAAATGTGGCATTAATGGGTGTATAGTTTCAGCATTTCTCTTTTAAAAATAAATTCATTTATCTGAGAGAGAGAGAGAGAGAGAAAGAGAGAGAGAGAGTGCATGTGCACAAGGGAGCGTGGGCAGGGGGAAGAACAGAAGGAGAGAGACAGTCTCAAGAGGATTCCCTGCTGAGTACAGAGCCTGACACGGGGCTCGATCTCAGGACCTTTAGATCATGACCTGAGCCAAAATCAAGAGTCAAGAGTTTAACTGACTGAGCCACCCAGGTGCTCCTACAATTTCAGTTTTACAAAATCAAAAGAGTTACAGGGATGGTGCTGGTTACCCGATGATGTGAAAATGTTTAGTACCATTGAAATGTACACTTAAAAATGGCTAAGATGGGCGTGCCTGGGTGGCTCAGTCAGTTAGGTGTCTGCCTTTGGCTCGGGTCATGATCCCAGGGTCCTGGGATCGAGCCTCACGTCAGGCTCCGATAGGTGGGGAGCCTGCTTCTCTCTCTCCCCCTCGCTCGTGCTCTCTCTCGCTATCTCTTCCTCTTTCTCAAATAAATAAAATCTTCTAAAAAATGGCAAAGATGGTAAATTTCATGTTATGTGTATTTTACCACAATTAAAAAAAAAATAGCCTTCCATAACTTTCTGACCAAAAGTTTTATCAGGAATGGATCTGTTGCAATACATTTCATTAGCAGTAGGCTTTTTTTTTTTTTTAAGATTTTATTGATTTATTTGACAAAGAGAGACATAGCGAGAGAGGGAACACAAGCAGGGGGAGTGGGAGAGGGAGAAGCAGGCCTCCCGCGGAGCAGGGAGCCCGATGTGGGGCTCGATCCCAGGACCCTGGAATCATGACCTGAGCCGAAGGCAGACACTTAATGACTGAGCCACCCAGGTGCCCCAGCAGTAGCCTTTAACTCCAAGGTTAAAGAAGAAATCATCCCTGGTCACATGTACTGTAAAGGGATCACAACTATCATCTTCCCTGGGGCTTGGGGCTCCCACAAACAAATGGCATCTGGAAACAGACTTTCTTTAGGGGCAGCTAGACTGTTCCCTAAAGTAAGTTGCAGTCTGTGAGCCTTAAATATAAAAATGGAAGATTTATTGTGTTTGTAATACAATGCTTTTGTGTAGGCACCCACATTGTACTTGAAATGTAAGCATGTATTGGCTCCCGGCTGGATATTTTTAAAGGAAAGGTGGGTTTTGGTACCTGGGCAACCTAGCACCTAGAAGCTTATTAGCCACCCAGTGTGAGTCAGGGCCATCCCCCAGCTGACATAATAGAAGGGGGACCTGCGGGCTGGCTGGCCCGCTGGGGGTACCCTAGGGGCATTAGTATAATACTTTTTAAGACTCTGAAAACAGAGATGCTGTCTCCCCACCCCGCACAGATAAAAAAGAATAATTTGTTCTGGGTGCCTCATGTAGGCAGAAGGATTATAACACCCTCTGCCCCACCCCTAATCATCAGAAATTTATGTCTTTTCTCTCAGTGTCCTTCTTGGAGAGATAAGAAACTGTAACCCCCATAACCCTTTCCTTCCCTCCCTCCCTAGTGACTTCCCCCCTTTCTTTCCCACCGGGGCTCAAGGAAGACAGGAGGTCTTGGCTTGTGTTTTAACCACAGTTGTTAGATCTTTTGTTTCCAAATAAAGGCCCACTGGTTCAGTGGAAAATAATTATGCTTTTAGACTCACATCTGACACTACAAGTCCATCCTTCTGTAGACTAATACATCACGGTATAATTTTATAGAACGGCGATTTATTGAGGAACTTCCAGCATTCATCAGTGACGTGCAGACCGCACAGGGCTTTTTCAGGTGCAGCCTCACAGCTGTTCTGCTCTGAGTCAGTGCAGAAGGCATGGGAATGATCTTTCTAACCATGTCCATTTGGGTACCTGAATCAGAAAGTGAACCTTATGTTAGAAAAGTCATAGAGGTCCGCTTTGATGATTCTCTTATGCTGACTGGGAAGGTGAAATGCTGCAGCTTGAAGAAATGATCCCAAGATTCACCCCTGTGCCTTTTCAAGTGTGTGTCACATCTCAAGTCCACTAAAGGTTTTCAAAGAGGACTCTTGAAACAGTGGTTTCATAACCATTTTGGGGGTCATGGACCCTTTCGAGGATAAAAGCTACAGATCCTTTCCCTGGCGAAAAATGCACATACACAAAAAAGTCTGTGGGTCATTTCACAGAGTCTGTGAATTCCTTGAAGGCTGTCAGTGAACCTCTCTGATCCCAGGGGGCCTACGGATGATGACCCCCTTGTCCTACGAGTTCATCGCAGGCCTTGGCTTGACCTTGATTCAACCAAGAGAGCTACGATATTGCCCCATCCGTAAAACTCCCTCTAATAAAAATCAGCATTTGCCTAAACTCTGAGATGATGCAACAGTGAAGAGTGGGAGGTTATACCCTGGCCACACGCTGCCCTATGCTCCCGAACTCTGTCGGGACCGACTACTGCCTGCACATTAATCCTCTGCCTTCAGGATGCTGAAGATCAGAACCACCCAGGACTGAGCGCTGACTGCACTAAGTACTAAGGATCCCCAACGAAGGAGTTCTTCTTCCTCCTTGGTGTGATGTTAGAGCATTTCATCAGAGTCAGGAGCTCGAGTCGGGGCTTCCTCACTCTCTTAGAGCTGCTTCGTGGGAGGAAATCCAGGAGTGCAGAATGAAAACGGGCTCTAGGGGGCCTGGTTCACCTCCCGGCCCTGACCTCTCAGTGGACGTCAGTCGGTGACACGGTTCCGGAGCTCGGGCAGGTCATGCCGGCTTGCCTGGTGCAGCAATGCCCAAGTCTCGGGATGAATTCGGAACTTAAGTGAGGTGATGTGTGTGGAGATGCTGTGAAAACCAAAAAGCACTGTACACATGGGACACTTTGTTAATATCTCGTCAAATTTATGCTTATTTCCCCCTTGTCTTGTCAGCATCCTCTTCAAAAAACATCTTCCTGTCAACTCTGTTGTAAAGTTAATCAATCAACTGCATAGTTAGTAGGCTGGATATAGAACTCCTCGGAAAACAGGGATTTCCGTCTGTAGTGAGCGGTATTTTTGCCATAAGCACCTTTTGCAAAACATATGCTTGTTTTGGGGCCAGTTTTAGGAGGTCTGTTTGCTTCCCCCCACCCCCTTTCTTTTCTGCCTTCCACGGCCCATTTCGGACTTCCAGATTTTAAAGGGGCATCTGGAAATTGTTTTGAACACACTCCGTGGACGCTGCTCTTCTCGCTACTGAGAACTCTGACACATGTGACACGTGTGATTGGGACGGGACTCTCAGCTTGGTCCCTCACCTTCTGGCAGGTGACCGCGGGGAGGAGGAGCCCAGGCCGGCGGCGCCCCGCCCCGCAGCCTTGGAACCAGATGCTGGAGGCCGAGCCGGAGCCTGCATCCCGCGGGGCCATCGGAGAGAAAAGGCTCCCGGTGACCTCAGCACTTGAAAAGGGCCTCCCTGGCTGGCACCACTGCAGCTCGAGACAAGCGAGTGACTTCCACACCCAGTGTCTGCCCCCTCTCGGGCGACCATGTGGCGAAACGTCCACCCAGGGTTCACCTCGACCATAGTCGGACTGGCTGCACCACCACCTTTCAGAGCTGCCCCGAGACCAGCAAACCCTCCAAGCTTTGAGATCTAAGGGCTTATAACTAGTTCGCCAGATTCAGAAGCAAGGCAAAAAAGGCGAAATGGAAAAAAAAAAAGGGAGAGGAGATGATATTAGCTCAACTTGGCAGAAATCAATAAGGATGACAAAACGGGCTATTGAGTTACTTGGAAGTCCCCACTCCTCGGCCTGGCAGCTGGTTCTGGTTAGCAATTCCGAGGCTGTGGTCGGAGCTATCATCCTAGGAATGCCGGCCAGGAACGCTTCTCCAGTGACCCACGAAACAATGAAGCAAATATCAAAAGGGGCAGGGCTGGGAAATGGGAAACTAAAACTGCACACTCGAAAGCCAAGCTCCTCGGACACACTGGAGGGATTCGTCAGCACCCACAGATGCCACAGGGAAATGCAACCTGGTGATTTCCGAGAAGCCCCAACTCCAGGGGGTGACTCAGAATCTGCCTCTCATTCTAAGGACTGGGACTTTGCACTTGACTGGGGGTCCAAGTTTTTATTTCTCAACAGCTGCTGCAAATCTATGGGATCAAGCCAAAGCTAACACAGATGTAAGATTCATCAGCAAGCTCCTCGGCAAGGTCAGTGAAGCCTTCTCAGGCTAGGCTCCCCCTGCCCTTCCACCAAATGCTGACCACAGAGCCTTACGAGTGTCCCCACCCTTCCTAACCGAACATTACTATACAGTCTGAGAGAAAAGAACCCCCCGTCCCCTGGTCCCACCCTCCAATGTGGAGGCGGTCTATAAGGCTAGAGGTTAGTTAGCATAGGATCTGGAGCCAGGCTGGCCCAGATCTAATTCTGCTCTGGCCACCTGCTGGTTGGTGACCTCAGACAAGCTACCTAACTTCTCTCTTGGTTTTCTCATCTGCAAAATGGGGATAACGGTACCTACACTTCACTGGATGTTGTGAAGATTTAGATCATGTTCCATAAAGTGCTTAGAATAGAGCCTGGCATGGATCAGGTACTATATGATTATAGTTAGCTGCTGTGATTACTATCAATTACTGTTGTTGTTGTTGTTGCTACTGTCATCTCAGGATCTGAGAACTCTCAATGCTCCAGCAGGACCTTGTCCCAGAGGTAAGATGAAACCTTGCTTCTGAGGCATGATTCCAGTGTGATCTGTCCTGTGACTGAAATTTTAGCCTGGTACAGCTGTTGGTTGGCCAAGTACAGGGCCGGGCACATGTTATGTGTTCAGTGAATGATGGGTGGACGAATGGGGGAATGAAGGACTGGAAGGAAAGGAGGGCGGGAACACTGTCGGGGGGCCAGCCAGACGGGATGCCTCACTAAGCAACCAAGTGCAGCTGCTTGTAGGGCCCCCTGATGACCAAGACTCTTCCCAGTGCCTTGGGATAGCTGGGGGCCCAGAAGGCTTTTTAAATTGAAGAATAAATTTTTAGCTCAAAACAAGGGCTGGTAGGGGCGCCTGGGTGGCTCAGTTGGTTAAAGCAACTGCCTTCGGCTCAGGTCATGATCCTGGAGTCCCGGGATCGAGTCCCGCATCGGGCTCCCTGCTCAGCGGGGAGCCTGCTTCTCCCTCTGACCCTCCCCCCTCTCATGTACTCTCTCTCATTCTCGCTCTCTCAAATAAATAAATAAATCTTAAAAAAAAAAAAAAAACAAGGGCTGGTAGAATTAGAGCTTTTCTCCCTTTCTCTGACAAGACATTTGACCCCTGCACCTGCCTCATCTTCCCATCTCTCCTTTGCCTGAAGCCAACACAGAGAACCAACCAGCAGGTAAGACCAAGGGAAAGAGGCGGGTTGACGGGCCAGGCTGATGATGAGAAATCAAAGCCCTCCTCGAGGATTTGCACTTATGAAGCTGGAGTGATGATCAATGCTCCCTTCACTATAGCTCCTTCAGAAAGAGGGCCTGTGCCCCACGGGTCACAGAGTGTGAGGTTCAGAAAAGAACACGTCCACCCTGCTCCCTGCAGGCAAAGGTATCAGGTATTACATGCACCACACGCCCTCCTTCTGGGGTCATCTCCACCACTCCAGGCTGTACTAAACGCAAAAGACTGGGGGACATTTTTAATGTCAGATGAACATTAAAAATTTATTCTTCATTACTCTAAATGTCAGAACAGTAAGTTTTCTAACCAACAGATCGCTGACCTAGCTGGGCTCTGCGGTCCGATATTAGGTGTCATTGCCTACATGAATCCAACACGAATCCAACATGAATCAACATGAATCAAAGTGTTGCAGGAGAAATGACAGGGGTGGAATATTGGGTCTGCCTTCAGGAATCTTACAGTTTACAAGTGGAAAAGGATTAAAAGGATAGTTGTTCCGTTTTATCTATTTTACCACAATTCAAAAAAAAAAAAAGATGGAACCATGGGGCGTCTGGGTGGCTCAGCCCATTAAGCGTCTGCCTTCGGCTCAGGTCATGATCCCAGGGTCCTGGGATCGAGTCCCGCATCAGACTCCTTGCTCAGCAGAGAACCTGCTTCTCCCTCTCCCACTCCCCCTGCTTGTGCTCTCTCTCTCTGACAAATAAATAAATAATCTTAAAAAAAAAAAAAAAGCCGGAACCATGACTACTTTTGTCCAGGCCCAGGGCAGATCATGGCCACTGCCAGGAGGAAGGAACACACAGTGCAGGAGGAAGGCTGGCTCCATCTCGATTAGGGAATGTGACAAGAGAAAAATGTGGTGACCCCTCTAACTCCTGTTAATCAGTGCCCACGTCAGCTGCCGGTTCCCATTCTGGTAGAGGGGGTGGAAGAAACGACTTCTCGGGCCTTGTATCATTTGGGGCACCCACAGGTAGAAGAACCGGGCCAGGACACAACCCGGCGGAGTGAGGAAATGCCAGGCACTCACTGATGCTGTGCGGACTTAAGTTCTTGTGAGCCTCACTTTGCTTTGCGTGAATTCTTTTACAGCAGAAATCACTCTGCAGTGGTCGCAGAGGTGCTGAATCGGATATGGTGCTTCTTCCTTGCATCTCTTTATCCAAGAGCCGTCTCTCCTCAACAGCGGCCAGCCCTCCAGCATACACCTCACCCGTCAACAGCAAGCCATGCTTCCAACTTAACCTGTAACTCCAGGGTGCTGTCAAATACACGGCCGGTTCCCAGGATAAAGGGCCGCACATGGTCTTCTACTAGGTCGGGCACAAGCCAACCACTACCCCTTAGTCCTTTCTCCCGGGGGATTGCTGCATTCTGGGAGCACCCGAGCCTCACGGCATCAAGGTGGAAAGCAGTGCAACAAGCAAGACCTCAGGCTCTGGATGCAGACAGCAATTTGAACCCTGGCTCTGCCGCCTCGGCCAAATCACTTGGTCTCTCCAAGCCTCATGCTCTTCAATTGCAAAATGGCCCTGTGGAACCCATCTCCTATGAGAATCATGGATGTACATGCTCAGAACGGCCCTCGGCCCCAGCACGCACTCACGTGAGAACACATCTCAAGTGTGCCCTTCCAGGCCGTACATCAGAAAGCCCACTGAGGGCAAGGGCTCTGCATGTGGTCAGACTGCAAGAGCACTTAACAGGTGGTCATTGACTGTGGTGACTGGGACACCACAACACCACTGCTCCCTGCCAGGGCTGGGACCCAGGATGATCCACACAAATCCGTATGAGAAAGTACAGAATATTCTATAAGAGAACTTCTCCAGAAGGGAAGCAGATCAAGCCCGATGGAAGGGAGAGCAGAGGAGTCTCTACTTCCCCACCAAGGACTCTGGGGGGTGGGCAACACTCCCCTTCTTTGTGGACATGAAGACAACATTCCAGGCTAGCACCCAGTCTGTGGGTCCTTCTTTCCGTGGAGTGACAGAAATCGACAAAGAAATGCTCACAAGCACCGAGACACACTGGCTGATGGTGGCCATGCAGGTGGGCATGAGAAATTAAAAAATAAAAAAGTAGTGTCCCCCATGGCTTGGAGACCCGGGGCTAGTGGCAGTGGGCGGCCGTCTTGTGATTCTGGTGACAAAGAGCATGGCAAGGAGGCCACATCCCACATGTGACCAGCAGTCAAAGAAGCCAACAGGGAACTAAAGCACATTCTAAAGCACCAGTGGCTGCCTCCTCCTCCCTCCTTCTCGGAAGTCGCTCACCAACCAACTTCGCCACCAAACTTCCTTTCAGAAAGCTGCACCTTCGGATCGGCCTCAATCAACAACAACAACAACAAATTATTAAGATTAGAAACGATGCCCACAAACATAAAGACAAAAATGTAAGTATTTTCTTCTCGCCCTTTCAAAATCACTGAAATGCAACATATTTCTTTCTTCCTCCCCCCCCCCAAATATTTCTTCATCACTCTAGTTCCCTGTGGCCTTGGGGAACCTCGTTCCTCCACACCTGGAACCCGGTATCACTTGTATCGCTAATTAAAGAGCTTCGTTGACTATGCTGTACAACTCCCTGCCCCTAATGACTCAAGAAGCCAGGAGATGAGCAGTTTGCTGGGAGTACAAAGTGACATATGGCTGCCAAGTTCCTTCCGGCCGACACTACAGACGGAGGGAAAGGCTGTTCTGTTTCCCCGTGTTGCAGCTCTCACAAGCTGACAGAGGGATTTCCTAAAGCCCCATCTGGTGCAAAAACCTCTAACTGGGCAGAGTGGTTTGGAATAGTAAGAGGGTGGCTAGTAATAACAGACCAGGGCCAAATGCTGTACAGGGAGGAGGATTAAAGTGGCTGGGAGTTTGCCCGTGAGACAGGACAAGGAGCCAGAGTCGGGCTGGAATCTGAGAGACCATGTCCCAGCTCCAAAGGCAATGGCTCAGGGGGCCTGGGGGATGGGGGGCAGAGCTAGGGTTTCTGTGGCTTGTGTCATTGAGGACCCTCTGCTGATATAATCAGGAAAGAGTTCAAGTTGGCCCACATTGGCTCTGAGCGGTGTATTTTTACTTGAACACTGGGATCCCTGATCTGCCACCTCCTTTGAGAGACGTGTCACCATACAAGTTCAACCCAGAATGTTGAGTTCATACCACAGAGAAATAAATTCTGAGCGTCTGCACACCAGATTTTTATAGGACCCAGAAGGTTGCAAGAAAACACAAAAGGAAGAAAGGAACTCTAGAAATGAGGACCGTGTGGAAGGAAGAGTGCCATTCCTTGTAAATGTGGCGATTCTGCTGGGGGAAGTCGCTTGTCAGGGCAGGAATCTCTCTAGTCCCTGTCCTTAGTTGGAAGGTGCCATCAATTCACCCCAACTAATCCATCCAAAGGACTTTGCAAAAAATAAGCTAGCAAGGTTTGTTTCATTTTGTTAAAACAAAAAAATCCATGCTAAGAAGCCTTTTCTCATCTGAAAACAGAATACCCTCCCCCCGCCCAACCACCACTGAGATGGTGTTAGTGCAGGGTCCCGGACAGGACAAAAGGGCTCCCCAGCCTCCTCCGTCCTGGGGGCACCAACAAGCCATGACCTTGGAGCTCCAGGCTCTGATTTTCTACTAACTCACACTCAGCACTAGAATGACACATCCAACACGAATACTGCGCACGACAAGAGCCCCTGGACCAGGTACCACAGTGAAAAGTTCCGATGAGGAAAAGGCAGATTTCGTACACTGTGGAAATAAGGGAGTGCCAGGATGTGAAGTGATGTGCCAAGTCAACAGCAAGAGGGGATTCCATCCTTCTAGAATCCTACTGCCGTCATCTTCACAGGGCTCAAAACCAAAAGACTGGTGTGTTCTTCACTAGACGCATCCCTCCAGGGGAATAAAATCTCCTGCTGCTTTTGCATATGGTAGGCACTCAATAAATGATCACGATGACGACGATGACGTGCGGGCCGAGGAAGAGGCCACTTCTCAGCTTCTCGCATGTGACTCCATAGATGCAGCATGAAAAACAAGCGAGCTGGTGTTTCATTTTTACGCGTTTATTGTGGATCCGAAACAGCTACTAAATAGGTTGCTTTCCAAAAAGAAATCAGGCCAGTAGGCTGAAAACTTCCTGCAGCTTCCAGTCGATCAGGACTGCGATTGCGTCACCCCTCCTAACCCCAATGCTATAACGCACAGGCCAACAGGGCGGGCTGAGTGTTTCCACGTCCACTCCTGAAATGAAAACAGGAGCAGGAAGTGTGGTTTGTGCGAATTACGGAGATGTTTAGCCATTTCAGCGCCATCCATACCTGATCCATGGCGGGGCCATTAGCACTCAGCAGAACACTCCTCTCAATTTCCTACCTGATTGTTATTTCACTGGGGTGTTTTTGCTGTGTTTTTTTCCCCTTCCACTGGCTGCAGGGAAGCTCTGTTTCTTGGCAGAACTTTCCAAGTGCCCAGTTAAACCCCTTGTTACCACTTTCCTGCCTCAGGAAGGCCCATGGAGCCCAGGCCAAACGACAAGGAAAGGGAAGGAAACATTTACAATGATGTGAGAAATTCCTAGTCTGGGAAAAAAAAAAAGATCAAAGAGGACAGTCATTAGGGCCCATTCTGCACAGAGCCTGGCACATGAAGGTGCTCCATAAAGTGGACTGGATCAGGCCGTGACAGGAACGCCCAATCTCTGTGTTACAGCATTCTGTCACCGGGAACCCGGCATTCTCCGCTGCAGCTCTGAGAGCGGCGTGAGCCACACTGCTATGGACCAGTTGTGTCCCGAGTGAAAGGAGTTGTGTCCTATCCTAAGAAGCTGTGATCACCATGCTCCCCAAGGCCTTTATATAGAAATGGATTGTGGTTTGCATTGGTCCCCTCTGCCAGCTCTTGAAATGAAAGGGTCCACAGTGAAATAAATAACAGCAGGGAGAGAGAAAGAGGGAGGTAAATTGTTTGGAAAGTAGAAGACAGAGTGGAAAAGATGAAATTCAAGACAGATGTATGAGAGCCGCAAAACAAATGTCCTTGAATTTATGCATCCAAGTGATTCATGTAGAATAAGGAAAACAAAACAAACAAAAAAAAAGAGTTACACACCCAATATAGAAATAAATATGGGAATAAATACAGAACAAAGTATTACATTCCCCAATTCTTACAAAGAAACATCATCAATCCACATCTCTCTGCTAAATAAAGCTGTTATAAAACAGGGTGAGTGAAGGGTCCGAGATGAAACTATTAATTAAACAGAGGGTCTCTGCAGTCTCTGTCACTCTCAACAGGATGTCAACCACCAACAATTTATGTCCCCAGTACTGAATGCTGATTTCTTATCTCCAAAAGGTACCGCTGCTGCTTGCTTAATATCAGCAGAATTTAAAAAAAAATAGTAGTATTTGCCAGGTTAATGCCTAGCCATTAAGAAAAAAACCAAGCAGGAAATTTAGATGGGCGTTTCCACAAAAACACAAAAGTCCAAGATACTGGCCGGAAAGACATTTTTACAATGCAGTATTAGTGTGTGTTGTTTGACTTCTAAACAGCTAACTCAAAGGGGCCACCGCACAATTGGTTCCAAATGCTTCATACTGAGAAGAAACACAGGCAGCCTGCCTCGCTGGTTAACTACTTTCCATTTGAGACTTCAGATGGTAACAAGAAAGAAGAAAACAGCAAGAATGTCCCCAGTCACTAGAAGTGCTAGAGAAATGGGGTGAAGCTGTGTCCAAGGACAGGACACGGGGTGCGGGGCAGATGAGGGAGTTTTCTAGAGAGATCAAGCATCACACTTTAAGATACTGCTTAGCGTAACTTCAGATCTACACCATGCTTATGCCTAGTTGTTTATTCATCAATAGACATTTACTGAGCATCTAAAACCTACCAACTATTTGTGCCAGATGGTGTGGGGATACAGAGATTAAGGACAAAGGTCCCTGCCTCAAGGGAGAAAAGGAGCCTGCTACGTACCCAAACCTGCTTGTTATCTGGACACTCCACCTGGGATGCTGGTCCTTACCCCACACTCCCCCAAGCCCCATGGTGGGACACGTGTGTTCCATGGGCACCGATCTCGGGCCACAGGTGACTGCAACAGGTGTGGACACCTGATCTGAGGCCAATCATACTCTCTCCTGGTAACTTAGAAATTGGATACAAAGACAGATTCAGGGGGCACCTGGGTGGCTCAGTCAGTTGGGCGTCTGCCTTCGGCTCAGGTCATGGTCCCAGGGTCCTGGGATAGAGCCCCACGTAGGGCTCCCTGCTTGGTGGGGAGCCTGCTTCTCCCTCTCCCTCTGCTGCTCCCCCTGCTTGTGCTCTCTCTCTCTCTCTCTGTGTCAAATAAATAAATAAAATCTTTAAAAAGAAATCAAAGATTCAATAAGGTCAGAGCTTCCCAACCAACGTGCAACACCTAGGTTAGAGGAAGGCGCCATATTGATCCTCTCAGCCCTTGGGGCAGCTGGAGCCCAGAGGCCCTCCTCCCCCTCCATTAGTCCTTGGGCTCTGGTGGCAAGCTGCCTTGTCCCTTTATCCCAGAAGACAAACTGTTTTCTAATGTGGCAGGGACGTGGAAAAGGTGGAGCAGTGCTGATTAGACAAGACGGTGGTGGAGGTGAAGTGGAGGCAAGAGTAGACTTGCTGGACCAGCGACAAACAGAGAAAAATTAAGGTGACAGAGAAGGGGCAGTCAGAAACACAGACGGCAAAGAACAGAGACACAAATGAGAAACTGCAGCCCCCAAGGAGGAGGGCGGGAGGGGCCGGTTTCTGAATCCCATTCTGGTCCTCTGTATCCCAGCTGAACTCGATTTCCTGAATCTGGATGCCCGTGTGATTAACAACTGTATTCTGAGAGCCTAACCCAATCTCCTCATGCCAGCTTGAGTGCATTTCTGTTCCTTGTAAACAAGTCCTAACTAAGCCAGATGTGTGCATATGTGTGCATGGGGGCCCGTGTGCACCATGAAATCCTCACTGCTTAAAACACCAGTGAAAGAAAAAGCAAAATTGCATTATACCCTGAACCCTTTCAAATCCCTTTCTCATCTATCCTTCCTCTATTGTCCCCACGGGATTCCGGGACCCTGGGGAGGAAACTCCTCCGTGTGCTATGGATGCAGAGACAGGAGCAAGATGACTCGCCTAACGAGACAGAGCCAATCAGTGCCAGCCAGCAGCCTGGAAAATACAGTACTTCTTAACCGGGAGCCTAAAATACTACACGTGGACGTGAGAAAAACCAGCCTGCTTCTCTGCCTCGCGGGTCAAAGGGAAGGTGACCGTGAACAAACTGTCACAAACTTGCAGAGAGAAGCACCCCTCCTGTGAGCTCCCCAGTAGAGGGCTGGTTCTCCCTCCAGAAAGGCTCTGCCTTCTCTTTGGCTCCAGAAGACGCTGCCCTGAGCTGAGTCAGGAGGGAAGAAAGCCTGAGGTTTCCACAGACAAGATGAATGGCCACTTTAAAAAACCCCAGCGTCCTTTGCAGCACATTCCCAAGGTATCACAGCATTCGTAACATCCAGAAGCCGACGCAGCAAGTCGCCACCGATGAGTTTCCAAGACAGCTCGGTGAGGCGCTGCCCTTGGCGGACGCTCCCCGGCTGGGCGCGCCAGCACCTCCCTAGGGGCTGATTCTAGAAGGCACTGGTACCACAGAACCAAAAGGGGCCGAGAGTGTAAAGTTTCTGAGGTTGCAACCAGACTGGCTTTCTCCTCCAGAACAGAACTGTCCCAGCGAATCAGACCTCGGATTGGCCACTAATCCCTTGCTTGGGGAAGTCAAGCTGCGGGGCTTTCTGAAGAGAAACCACACACAAAGTGCTTCTCCCGAAGAAGCTTGGACTTTCTGGGACACGCGGACCATTTTCAAGAGCTCAGCAATCTTGTCAACCTTTACCAGAACTGAACTGCTTAATGCCAACAAGCTTCTTCAAACTGGGCTCCAGACACACCCGTGTGTCCAAAAGCAAGAAACTGAATTCCAGGGCCCCTGAGCTCTGTTGTTGGTGACATAACAATTGAAGACCCCAAGTTCTCCAGGCTGAAATGAAAAAGGCCAGGACCCAGCGTGGGGTCAGCCCTGCCCGCTCCTCTGAGAGCAGCTCCAGGCTGCAGACAGAAAGGGAGAATGCCCAGGAAGCACGAAGGCAGAGCAAGCAGGGGAGGGGACGGGTCACAGAGGCATATGTGGTCACCGTGTCCCTTAGTCACGGCGAGGAGCAGGCTGAGAGAGCAGAGTGGGACCGTGGGACCAGGCTGTCCAAGTCACTTCACTTCTCGGAGAAAGTGATCTCTGCTGTAAACTGGGGGAAATGGCCGTTCTTGCCTCGGAGGGTTGCGATGAGGATGGAATGACATAGAAAATCCAGATGGCTCCTTCCAGTGTGCAGATTTCCCACACACAGTTGTTCACGTCTATCACTGACAGTCTGTGCCCCCTAACTCTTATTTACTTGTTTTAAATACTCTTTTTTAAAAATCAGTCTCACTTCTGTCATTGGGGGCATCACAATGATTCCTCCCCACAAGTCCCCTCAGTGAGAACCCACCTCGGCCACAGTAGTGGTGTCTCCATCAAGGAAACTTATAAAACACACCATGACCAGGAAGCTGGCAAGATCCCCTGAGCAATCGGGTTACATTTATGCCAAACCTAACTGTATCCACCTTTACAAAGGAGGCCTGGAGCTGTTTCCAGCAAAAAAATGCAAACTGAAAAGAAAGCTTCTCCAACAATGCATTCCCCCCAGGAAGACCTGCATCAGAATCCCCTGGGGTGCTAGAGATTTCTGGGCCCC
Source organism: Mirounga leonina (assembly GCF_011800145.1). Classification (NCBI taxonomy): domain Eukaryota; kingdom Metazoa; phylum Chordata; class Mammalia; order Carnivora; family Phocidae; genus Mirounga; species Mirounga leonina. Next base: position 2,771,934 of record NW_023270503.1, read on the forward strand.
ACTTTTGACCCACTGAATCTGACTCTCTGAGGGTGTGATGCAAAAAGATAAATTTTAAGAAAGCTGCCAGGCAATTCTTACACCCACTGAAGTTTGGGGCCTATCTGCCCTTTCCTACATATGTCCCTCTGATCCAGCTTTATTTTCCCCTCCCCTAGGTACTTCTTACCCATCCCGCAGATCTCGGATCAAATGTCACTTCCTCAGGGGAGCCATCTCTGCCCACTGCCCCCTCCAAGTCTTAGACCAGGTCCCCCATTATACATCCAAGTCCTGATACTCTTCCTTCATAGCCCTACTCATGATTTTCATGATATGCATGACTTGTCGGTCCTCCCTGATGGCCTGCAGAGCTTGGAGAGGACAAGGCTGATACTAAGCTCACCACTGTAGACCCAGCATCTGGCACAGTGCCTGGCGCCAAGTCGGCACATAATCAAAGTCTCTCGATTCAGTGAATGAGTCTGGAATCACTGTTTCTAATTCTCATTTCTCACCCTACCTCACTATTCTCCACCGAAATTTTCCCGCACCTTAAAAGTCTTTGTCTTAGCAGGTACTGGGAAGGGGGAACCCTGTTGTTGAGATATTTTTTAGTTAAGTGGATTTTTAAATGATTCCATCTGCTCACCTGAGGGAAGTTTTAAAAGTTTAGAATTATTTATACACAATGAGAGGTTAAAAGCCTTCACAGTCCCCCCTGCTCGTTTCAGCCCTTGAATCTCCTGGGTCCTACTGTGCCCTAAGGAAATCCAGAAGAGTTATGCCCAGGGTTGCAAGCAGAGGGAAGGGAGGGCTTTCTATCCAGTCCAAAACAGCTTCCCTAAGGCTAGCAAGAACTTGACTGCTACCCTAGGATCAATTTATCCCGTAAGTTCTCTTCATGAGGAAGTTTGTTGAAAAGTTTTGCTTGAATTAGTCCAACGCTCTCTGAAAATATGCCCCAGAAGGAAGCAATCCTCCCATCCTTCAACAAGTATAGACACGGCCCCATCTGATCTACCACCAGCTCTGGCAGGCCAAACACCCACAAATGTTTAGTTCTGCCATGGATATGTAGAATAAATTAAGTTGAGGGGGAAAAATCATAAAACAAGCCTCTAAGTCTAAAGACTCTGTGTACCTTGGCAGAGGGAATGTATGTGCTATAAGAAATCAAATCCAGTGTGCCAGAGAACTCAATCGAAACCAGCAGAGAATGATTCTTGTCATAGGAGACAGGGAACTCGACAGCAGTACCCGAGGGGAGATGGAGATAAGGAGGTCTAATCTAGCCCTGCATCTGCCAAAATATTTTTCAATAATGGCTGAAGAAAGAAATGGACTAAAACCCTAAGTAAGAGGAGATGGACATTCGAAAGTCAAGGCTTTTGCAAGCACAAAACAAACATTAGAACACCTCAGGTTGGCTTTCTCACGATGGCCCTTATTTCTAGGATTCTGACTGGAAGCACTCGGCAGGAGGAGAATCTTAAATCATTGTAAGGCATGCTCTACGCTGGGGACCTACCAGGTCTTACAACAGGGCTCCCTTGGTCTTGCTAAGTACTTGCCTTTCACTAGAAACCCCACAATTTCCATGGCAGAGCCTGCCCTGCACCTGCATGGCTAAATTCACTCTAGCTAATTAGCCTGCAAGACGCAGCCACATCATCCACAATAAACTGGGGCTTACTAGTGAGACTGACCCATCCCTGGCCAAAGAGGCCACGGAGAGTACAGATTTGCTACCCGCTTCATAAGTCAGGGTTTCTCAGGCCACTGTTTTATCAGAAGGGCAGGCCACCTCATACCCCAGTCACTTTTCTCCACTTGGTGGAGAAATCGCCAGAAACATGAGATTACCTGTGGCTCTGACAGGCCTCTGCTTCTTCAGATAGGAGCTGGTCATAGGCCGCGGGCATGAACTCAACCCTGGGCTACTGAGGCTTATTCAGATCCTGTACTGTAACCATTCATGAGCCATGATCAGAAATGTTCTCCTAAGGGACTGGTTTCAAACAGATGAGAACAGATTTCCATTCTAGCCTCTCTTCTTTGTACCTTGTTTCTTTTTTTTTTTAAAGATTTGATTTATTAATTTATTTTTTTTTTAAGATTTTATTTATTTATGTATTAGAGAGCGAGCGAGAGAGAAACAGCATGAGAGGGGAGAGGGTCAGAGGGAGAAGCAGGCTCCCCGCTGAGCCGGGAGCCCGATGCGGGACTCGATCCCAGGACCCTGGGATCATGACCTGAGCCGAAGGCAGACGCTTAACGACTGAGCCACCCAGGCGCCCTATTTATTTGAGAGAAAGAGTGAGAGAGAGCACATGAGAGGGGGGAGGGCCAGAGGGAGAAGCAGACTCCCCGCCGAGCGGGGAGCCCGATGCGGGACTCGATCCCGGGACTCCAGGATCATGACCTGAGCCGAAGGCAGTCGCTTAACCAACTGAGCCACCCAGGCGCCCTGTACCTTGTTTCTAATGATGCCACTCTTGGATGAGCTGGGCACATGCCTCTCTAGAACAAAAAATACACACAGGCCTCCTTTACCACCTATGGAGCAAGTTTATCGCCTCAGATGGACAACAACAACCTTGCCGGAAGGGCTCAACACCAGCTATTCTAAAGCCGAAGTTAGGGACACCTGGGCGGCTCAGTCGGTTGAGCATCTGCCTTCGGCTCAGGTCATGATCCCGGGGTCCTCTCTCGCTCTCTCTCAAATAAATAAAATCTCTAAAAAAAAATAAAGCCAAAGTTACTGTTTTTGGTAGACCTTTTCCAGCTTCTAGTTGATTTGTAAATGAAGCAGCAGTCCCCCCATGACAAGCTGCTTCCTTCAGTTGCCACACACAGAGTTCACCAGGAACCAGCATCACAGCTACGTAGTCCGTGAGGGATTTGCTAGGGTTTTCTTTCTTGAGCAAGGTGACACGAGCCGTTAGGACATGCAAAACCTTACATCCCCGTGTACAGGTCACCATGATACACGTTTTTAACCTTGCTGCTAATTCTCCTTTGTCCTCTCATTTTTATTTTATTCTTATGTATCTTATCCCTTGTTTATCTTACTTTGTTTCGCCTTTATTTTATCCTGCCACATCTTCTGGTTCCTTTTTTGAACATGGATTGCAATATGTATGCCTGTGATCTGTTTCTAGAGGAAACACTAGTGCCTTGATCTGAAATAAGGGGGTTTTTTAGACCCATGTCTACTACTATGAAACCTCCAGTTTTCAAGGACAGTCTAAAAACTTGCGCATAAAAGCTATCTGTATCAGTGGTCACCACCATCCCAAACACCATCAGGGCAGTCAAAAATCTGACACTGGACAATGTTTCCCTAAGCGGAATTCCTTATCTATACCCAATGGAGGTCATCTTCAGGTGCCACTTCTGCAGCGCCTGGGTGGCTCAGTCAGTTAAGCGTCTGACTCGTGATTTCAGCTCAGGTCATGTTCTCGGGGTTGTGAGATCGAGCCTGGCGTCAGGCTCTGTGCTCAGCAAGGAGTCTGCTTAAGATTCTCTCTCTCCCTCTGCCTCTGCCCTATCTGCCACTCTCTCGGGATCAAATGTTACTCCGTTTTCAATTTTCTTCTGGTCCTTCCAATTACTTTAGGGGAAAAGTCTTAGTTTGATGCTAATAAATGATGAATATTTCTCCAACACCTGCTCATCTCCCTTTTCAACAGTGATACAAATCAAAACTTTAAAAATGAGTCGATGTAGGGGCGCCTGGGTGGCTCAGTTGGTTAAGCGACTGCCTTCGGCTCAGGTCATGATCCTGGAGTCCCAGGATTGAGTCCCGCATCGGGCTCCCTGCTCGGCAGGGAGTCTGCTTCTCCCTCTGACCCTCCTCCCTCTCATGCTCTCTGTCTCTCATTGTCTCTCTCGCAAATAAATAAAATCTTAAATAAATAAATAAATAAATAAATAAATAAATAAATAAATAAAAATGAGTCGATGTAAAGAAAAATAATAAGTAAATGGTAACATAGCTGGTATTCTACATGACAAAACCACAAAGGTGGTACTGGAATGACTGAGATGTGGAAAATAGCAGGGAAAACCTCACATCTCCCTTTTTAACCCATCTCTAGCCAAGAGCAGTGCTCAATTTTCAGAGTTTATTTACTCCCTTCCGAGTGCCCTGACATGGTCAAATTAGGCTTCATCCTCCAAGGAAGAACTGATGAAATGATTTAAGACTGGAAGGATCCAGTTCAGAAGCCATGCCATCTCCCACTGTCCAGGAGTTTCTTTACCAAGAACATTCACCGCTCAAGAAAAAGACCAAGTCATTCCAGGAAATACTTTCAGATCCAACTTCCTGTTTAGCTAGAGTTTTATGGCTAACTCTGCTCAATCTGACCCCAAAACCATGTTTAATGGAATCTATTAGACGTGTTTATCCACATTTACCAATAGTAGAAAGTTGTCACTTGGAAGTGAGACCAAGAGTCACTCCCTAAACTCACCAAAGGAGTTAAGAACAGAAATACTGGAAGAGATCCCTACTGAGGTCATTTGCAGTTTAGGGGAATTTTTGGTTTGGGTTTTCTCTTCGTTTTAATTGCTTATAAAAGCTCCTTAATGTCAAGGAAAGAACAACAACAAACGTGAGAAGTTAACTTCCCCAAGATGTTTATTCTAAAGAAAAACTGTGTTCCCTGCAGTTCTGATGAAGGAGGGGATTAAAGCTAGATACTATGGTATGAAAAGGAAAGGGAAACCCAAATCACTCCAGTACAAAACAACAGCTGCATTAAAAGGCCCGCCAGAGAAGCAACTTATCTGGTTAATCAAAATCTGTTTCACAGATCCCAGATCTGCTCCAGGGATACCAGCATCAGCTCCACTCCTGTCAAAGGCCATTACATTGACTGGCGAAACCAAACTCGGACATCTTCATTCTCTCTGAAAGGCCTGCACCTCAGGTCCTTGTAGTGACCCGTTAACCATCCTCCCACGGAGTGCTGTGCCTTTCGCACAGATGACTGAAGCAATAGACAGAACTAAGCAAATTAACAGAGTGGGGGGAAGATAAGGAACACCACATTTCACTGTTCCGAATCTGCTTCCTCGGGTCATGGCTGACCCTGAGAACCAGCACCTCAGACCATTCCTGGGTGTGCATGAAGAACAGGTCCTAAGACAGGTGGGTATTAGTTAGTTTCACAATAAGCAGAACAGAAAGGATAGATCAGGAACTAATGAAAATGGTTACTTCTGGGGAGCCTGGGTGGCTCAGTCAGTTAAGTGTCTGACTCGTGATTTCGGCTTAGGTCATGTTCTCAGGGTTGTGAGATCGAGCCCGGCATCACGCTCTGCACTCAGTAAGGAGTCTGCCTAAGATTCTCTCTCTCCCTTTGCCTCTGTCCCTCCTGCCTCTCTCTCTCTCAAATAAATAAATAAAATCTTAAAAAAAGGGTTACTTCTGGAAGTAGAAGTCAGACTTCTCTTAGTTTATTGTTTTATACAGTTTTGACGTTGGACCATGTAAATATTTTGTGTCAAAAGAATAAAATCAAATAAAAAGCATGAGAGAAAAAGCAAATGCTAAAGTTGAATAGGAACAGAAACATGTGAACCTAACTGTATATGGTAATTACTACATTATCTGTACAAAAGAGCAATATTATTCAAGTGACTTTTGGATACAGTTCTCTGACTATTCACTCTTACCTGGCTGTAGTCAGAAAAGGAAGGAAGGAAGGAAGGAAGGAAGGAAGGAAGGAAGGAAGGAAGGAAGGAAGGAAAGAAGGCAGGCAGGAAGGCAAGAAGGAAGGGAGGAAGGAAAGAAGGAAGGAATCTTGAGCTTTATTTAGTAGGCTTATTGTTGGCCATATCAGTATTATAAATTTGTAAACAAGGGCCTCACTTTGGGACAAGAAGGATGCAAATATGCAATGAGAAAGTAAGGAAGTGCCCTGTGATGCTGGTTCTGAATCAAACAGATCACCTTGAGCCCGAGATTTTAAAAAACATTTGCGTTTCTACACTATGTCTACTGAAAGTGTCTGGAAGCAGTGACACTCGTAGAAGCGGGCACACTTGACATCCACTCCTTGGTTTCTAAATACCATTTCTCCACCAGAAGGAAGCACAGTTTCTTAGAGAAACAGCTGATTCTAAGATGGGGTCAAGGAAAGCATAAGTTGAGCGTGAACATCTTCCTGTGTGCCAGAACAGCAAGGAAATACTTATAAAGAATGTTGGGGCAGGGACACCTGGGTGGCTCAGTTGATTAAGCATCTGCCTTCAGCTCATGATCCCAGAGTCCTGGGATCGAGCCCTACATCGGGCTCCCTGCTCAGCGGGGAGTCTGCTTCTCCCTCTGCCTGCCGCTTCCCCTGCTTGTGCGCGCTCTCTCTTTCTGACAAATAAATAAATAAATAAATCTTAAAAAAAAAAAAAAAAAAAAAAGAATGTTGGGGACATGTTAAAAGGACCCAAGAGATACCCTGAAAAGGTTCCCATTTATCAGGCTTGGGATAATGAGAGCACTAAAAAGAATAATAAAATTAATAGATTTCATTGAACTCTTTAAAAATCCACGAGTCTGAAGTGATACTAAGGGGTGGGTGACGGCACAAGGGTCTCCTCTTTATAAAAAAGAATGCAAGCTAATAAATGTAAGGATGACAGAATGTAAAGGTCAACATTCTTCACTGACCCATGTAAAAAGAGATTTAGGCCAGGATCATCCGTGTATCAGTGAATGCTACTCCACGGGGCCAGGCAGACGGCCTCTCCTCTGCTGTCCTGCCCGCCGCTCCCTTGCGGTGTATTCAAGAAACTTCTATCTTAAAAAATAAAATAAAGCCACTGCGTGACAAGTTACTGGGGACAGAATGTTCTTATGGTCCTAAAGTATCATACCATTTATTGCTCATTAATTAGGAATAAGAAAATGTCTTTACAAGAAACAGATCTGGAGGACCTTACTTTAACCAAGTGTTCAGGCTCAGCCTTGCCAATTGCTACAGACTGAATGTTTGTATCTCTTCAAGTTCGTATGTTGAAATCCTAACCCCCAACATGACAGTATTAGGAAGTGGGGCTTTTGTGGGGTGATTCGGTCACGAGGGTGGAGCCTCCATGAATGGATCAATGCCCTTATAAAAGATGCTCCAGGGCGCCTGGGTGGCTCAGTTGGTTAAGCGACTGCCTTCGGCTCAGGTCATGATCCTGGAGTCCCGGGATCGAGTCCCACATCAGGCTCCCTGCTCGGCGGGGAGTCTGCTTCTCCCTCTGACCCTCCCCCCTCTCATGTACTCTCTCTCTCTCTCATTCTCTCTCAGATAAATAAATAAAATCTTAAAAAATAAAAAAAATAAAAAAAATAAAGATGCTCCAGAGAGTTCATCTGCTTCTTCTGGCCCACACAAGGACGAAGCAAGAGGAAGGCCATCTATGAGTCAGGACATGAGTCTCACCAGATATCGGACCTGCCGGGGCTTTGATCTAGGACTTCTTAGCCTCCAGAACTGTGAGGAAAAAAGGTCTGTTACTTAAGCCATCCAGTCTACAGTATTTTGTTATAGCAGCCCAACAACAGATAAAAGATACCAACAACAGGACAAAATCATTACGTGCCTCCTGATGAATTACGATAGGAAGTATGCGTCAACTGTGAAGTGTTGACAAAAATGTTTTGACTTGAATCTTATCATGAGGTAACAATTACACAAATTCAGACTGGAAACTTCTAGAAGACAACTGGCCTACATCCTTCATGTATCACCATTAAATTTCTCGGACATGATAATGATACTGTTGTTATGAAGAGAACATCCTTGTTCTTCTGAGATACATACCGAAACGTTTAGGAGTGAACTATCACGATGTACACAGTCTACTTCCAAATAGTTCAGGGGGAAAAAGTACCCATCACTCATACATTTGTATAGACTTATATCACAGGTTCTTCAGTAAGCTCTGCGGCCAACGTGGGCCTTGAACTCACGACCCTGAGACCAAGAGTCGTATGCTCCACCGACTGAGCCGGTCAGGCGCCCCACGGGTTTATGCCACAGGTTCTTCAAACTGAGCTTCCCAGACCAGCAGCAGTAACAGCCTAGCGGCACCTGGGAACTCAATGCAGCAAAACGTTTACCATAGGTAAATTTAGGTGTGGGGTGCATGATGGATGTCCTATTCTTTAACTTTTCTGTAGGTTTGAAATTTCCCAAAGTGAAAGGTTGGGAGTATAGAGAGGGAAGTCTTAATCCATTTCTTTCTCAGGGAATCTAAAGACGGGTCTTCCTCAAACTGTTGGTCCTTGAATGTGCAACTAACCCACATACAATGTTTGAAGGAGACACCCATCTCAAAGGGGGCCGGTCGGGGGGCAGACTCTCCGAAGGAAATAAAACAGAGGAACTAATGGGTCCGTGTGAACTGCTACCTTTGGTGTTCAGGCTGTTTTTCTCTAATAAACATCAGTGTGACCAGGATGGATAAAGCTTTGGAAGAACTCACCTTGCATTTCTTCCTTCTCTAGACAATTCTCTGGTCCAGCATCTCAGAAATTTTTCTCACCAGACTTCTACCGGGAGAGAATTTCTAAGCTAACTGCACCGGAAACCATAATTGCCCCATCCCTCACCTGAGGTTCTTCTAATTAAAGGGCCTCCTTAAGGAATGTATTTGGCATTAAAGGAGCAAAGAGGATGATGCACAGTTAAGTAAACTGTTATGAAATCTCCTGAAAACACAGATGACCCAGGAGTTGCTCAGCCTGTCTGCTGCCCAGGGAAGGGCCAGACAGCCTGAAGCCTTCTCGCTTTGTTAAATGATGGTGAAAGGTAAAGGAGCTAAAATTGAAAGTCCAATCGCTTTTTATCTCCTGCTTAAGACCTTCCCAGAGGCCAGCCTTCCGAGTCTCAGAACTAGAACTGTACCCGGGTTTATATAAAATCATGGCATGGGACTAAGCAGGCCATCTTGCCCACACTGAGTAGACAAGAAGACCGAGGAGCCCAGAGGTCATCTGTCTTGCCAAATGTCATTCATGCTCCTTGCCAGTGCTGCCTTATAGTTTGTAACACAGGGGCTTATAACCTCTGTATTAGGGAGCAACAACATTTTCTGGGAGGACGAAACTGCCAGCATTTTGCGCTAGCTGTAAACAGCTGGAGTGAGACATTTTCTGTAAAGCAGCTCCCGCTCTGTCCCCGACATGAAGGACTTCGGCAATGTCATCAAAGTTAACAACGTACATATCTTTTGTCCTAGCAATTCCAATGCTAGAAAGTTATTCCACAGATATGCATGCATACGTGTGTAAGAATGTTAATCATAGCATTATTTGAAATAGCAAAAGACTGGGGGAGGGGTATAATGTCCACTTCCAGGGAACTGGGTATGTAAATCATGCTATACCCATTCAAATGGAATATAATGCTGGTATTTCAAAGATTCAGCCAGGTCAGCAAATGCTGATAGGGAAAGACTGTCAAGATATATAATTACAACTTTTTATTTTTATTTTATTTTTTTAAAAGATTTTATTTATTTATTTGAGAGAGAGAGAATGAGAGAGAGCACATGAGAGGGGAGAGGGTCAGAGGAAGAAGCAGACTCCCCACTGAGCGGGGAGCCCAATGCGGGACTCGATCCGGGACTCCAGGATCATGACCTGAGCCAAAGGCAGTCGCTTAACCAACTGAGCCACCCAGGCCCCCCATAATTACAACTTTTTAATCAGGTGTTTTTTTTTTTTTTTGTAAACGAGACAGATATCACCCATACATATATGTTTGTTCATAAATACATGGAGAAAGATAGCTGTATTTATTCTTACTCCAGCAGGGCGTGTACGTATTGAGTGATATCTGTGTTTTACCCTCCAGTACAGCTTATGTTTTTTAACCATGTGCACGTAGCTCTGCTTTCATACTTAAAGAAAAAAGGGGAAGACCTCTTCTTTTAGGAAAAGTTCTGGCAGCCTTGGAGGCTGCTCAGTCTCGGCCCAGACCCTATCAAATGAAGACATTTTAACTGAGTTAGCAATTAAACTGCTGGATGTGAGCTAATCTAGTTTGCTATCTCCAAATATATACTCTTAGTGAAACAAATGATTTGAACACGGGTCAGGGCAAGGCCAGCGTTCAGATACTACTTTGCTGCAAACCCTCAGCCAGTGCCAGCCTCAGGCTGGAGTCAGAACATTTGAGTGGAAACATTTTACAGGAAAGAAAACTGATACCAGCTTGGTCAGCAAGTTCTCCAGCTTCTCTGGGGAATTCTTTCCAGTCCTTCAAGTTAGATTCAGGGTAGGGCTTGCACTGCCACGAAAGTATAGTCTCCCTTTGTTGAAGGCAAAGTCCAGCCAAACTACGTAGCTGCAAGACACCGATGACTTTTTTGTTTTTCCTCAAAGGCTGGGAGAAGAACAGTTTGGCCTTCTGGATAATCCCAAACTTGTGATTAATAAGAGAAAGACAGACAGCCTAATTTGGGAGATTCCAAAGTTTAAACAAACATATGAGCAATCAGCTAACTTGCAAAGGATATGCCGAATATGGCAAAATGTAAGTGAAGGTCCTGGATGGGGACTCTGTCTAATGAGAGACGCTCAGAGTTACAGGAACTTGACCTAGTTGGAGGGGCTCAGGGTTCTTAGGTTGTGGGCAGGCCTCGTGGGGCTTCCTGTGTATCGTCTCCTAGTTGGATCCCAGCAAAAGCTCCAGTGGTCTCCCTGTGTCCACTCTTGGGGCCATTTCCCTCCATCTCCTACCTACTGGCCGGCTGTAGGCTTATCGTAAAACACCGGGTTAAAACCATTTCATGTTTCTTGCAAGACCTACTTGAGGAAAGCTTTAAAAAAAACTACAGAAAAACACAAAAATGACCTTGTAAAAAGGAAAGGAATACTGTTACTGCATCAGAACGTGGAACATCACAGAGATATGTGCTCTTTCTAAGTTAATATGTAGATCAATTAAAGTGATCCCAAAAGAATAACATCAGGTGTGCTTTAAAGTTCTCAGGAAAAAAACAGTCAAGAATAGCCAGTAAACCCCTGAAAAATATAATAAAAAGGCAGGATTTGGGGCACCTGGGTGGCTCAGTCAGTTAAACGTCTGCCTTCAGCTCAGGTCACGATCTCAGGGTCGTGGGATTCAGCCCCACATCGGGCCCCCTGCTCAGCGGGGAGCCTGCTTCTCCCTCTCCCTCTGCCATTCCCTCCGCTTGTGCGCTCTGGCTCTCTCTCTCTCTCTATCAAATAAATAAAATAAATAAAATCTTTTTAAGAAAGAAGAAAGAAATCACCGCACAAGTGACAGGTGCAGAGCACACAGAAGCCCACTCCAGAAGGGAGGCAATGGCCATGCATAGGGCGCACTACCCCCAGCCACAGGCCTTTTTCAAGTCTGGACATCTCACACATAAACCTCGAGACCTGGCGAACCCCATCCACCAAACAGTTCCTTTTCTCGCATCTTCTTCTATTTCATTATTTGTTAGCTTCCCAACACAAATCTGTTTCTCTTCAAAGGGCAGGCAGTCGTTACGCACACCAGGTTCCATCAAAGGCCAGACTGCCTCGAGGAGGCCATCCAGAACAGACACAGGCAGCCGCTCCTGCAGCTCCTGACGCTGACCCAGGAGCATCCCAGCTTCTGACTCACCGGGCACCAGCTTGTGCTCTCTGATCGGGAAGCTGTGGGCAGGCAACTCTAACGTCCAGGGGGCTGCCTGACACATCTCTGCTCTGATCCAACAGGGGCTTCGAACCTTCACAGTTTACAAAGTGGAGGGAGGTCTCTAAAGTACTCGAAATGGCCCTGAGCTGCAGATGGAACCATCTTCTTGAGGCATTTTGGCAGAAGTTTCTGTCCCTGTTCACTTTCATGTATTTAATACTGAGAGTTATTTCTGCAGCATCTAAACTTAATACTGTAGAAAGATGCTGTAAGAATGGTCAGTGTAGATAGGTTTCAGTGGAAACAATTAGCTCCCTAGCACGACCCACTAAAACAAGACTCCTCATTTCAAATACTCAGTTCTGTAAATTACCTGGAGACATGAGTACAAAGGAAAGGAGAAAGTGTTAAATAGGTAGATCTTGACATTGTTTTTTTATTCCCTCTACTCTTTTGTATTCCATGGACAATTAACTGCTAGGTCCCGCCAACTCTCCCTCCTGTTGTCTCTGGGAACAAGTTCCTCACCTTTTCTTTGCTCTCAGTCAACAGGCCACCCTGCTACTCCATGGCACTGCAAGATGCCCCTGGGGAAGGTCAGCTGCTCAGGAAAAAAGGGATGGTGCTGGGCACTGAGCGCTTGCTCCAAACCAGTGGTTCTCAACCAGGGGTGATTTTGCTTCCCAGGGGACATTTGGCAATGTCTGGAGACATTTTTGGTTGTCACACCTGGGGACAGCAGGTGTTATTGGCATGTCTTGGGTAAAAGGCAGGGATACTATTAAATATTCTACAATGCACAGGACAGCACACCGCCCTCCAACAAAAAATGATCTGGCTCAAAATGTCAATAATGCCAAGGTTGAGAAGCCTTGCTCTAAGCCTCTGCTACCAATTCTTTTGGTTTCCATTCAATCCTGAATCACTTCCTAGTTCTAATTCCCAAACACAGGAACGGAGGTAACAGACTAGAGAAACCAAGGGAAAGTTAACTTAGCGAGGCACTGGTTCTGCCAAGTATTAGTAATAGGGAAATCACCTTGAATTTATTGTGTGACATGAAAGACTCACAGGCAAGCTTTAAGAGTCTCGTTTTTATAATCTGGTAAGAGTGAGGAGGCCTAGGGCGCCTGGGTGGCTCAGTTGGTTAAGCGGCTGCCTTCGGCCCAGGTCATGATTCCAGGGTCCTGGGATCAAGCCCCACATTGGGCTCCCTGCCGAGCAGGGAGCCTGCTTCTCCCTCTCCCTCTCCCTCTCCCTGCCGCTCCCCCTGCTTGTACTCTCTCTCTAAAAAAAAAAAGTGAGGAGGCCTAAAGGAACATCATGGGACAGGAAGGCCCAGGTTGGATGAGGAATCAGATCATCTTCCCATCTAAGCAAATACTTTGGAATCACTCACACTTTCAGAACCTTGACATATGCTTTGATTTTAAACATGGTGATCTTCGCTGCTGTAATTTTTTTTTTTTTTAAGATTTTATTTATTTATTTGAGAGAGAGAGAATGAGAGAGAGAGAACACCTGAGAGGGGATAGGGTCAGAGGACGAAGCAGACTCCCCGCCGAACAGGAAGCCCGATGCGGGACTCGATCCAGGGACTCCAGGATCATGACCTGAGCCGAAGGCAGTCGCTTAACCAACTGAGCCACCCAGGAGCCCTTTTTTTAAAATTTTTTAAAAATTTTAAAAAAGATTTTATTTATTTATTTGACAGAGAGAGACAGCAAGAGAGGGAACACAGCAAGGGGAGTGGGAGAGGGAGAAGCAGGCTTCCCGCTGAGCAGGGAGCCTGATGGGGGGCTGGATCTCAGGGCCCTGGAGATCATGACCTGAGATGAAGGCAGACGCATAATGACTGAGCCACCCAGGCACCCCTCACTGCTGTGATTCTGAAGGCACATTCACAACTTCCATTAACCAAAATTATTTAATCCTCAGGAATCCAGGAGCTCCGGTATTAAAGACTAGGCCAGTAAAATCACCTCCATGATGAGATAGACAAGTCATCTATTATTAGTATCACCTAAAGGGAAGTTTGTAAATCATTTGTTTTTCACATATAAACCACAGCCCATGCATTTGTTTCTCATAAGTTTCCTTGAGTGGAAAAAGTTGAAGACCACTAGCTAACCAGGAAGTACGTGTTCTGCCCAATCCCAATCTAGCTACATTGCATTACTGATGAATACCCAAGAGTTTCTCTCAAGCTTGTAAAATGCTTTCATTAACAAGTCATAGAGCATCTATGGTGCTATTTGCTTTATTTCCTGGGAAACTGGGGGTTGGGATATGGGGAAGGAATTGTCAAAATCTGGACACAGCCACAGAAGTATGCTATACATAGAATTTTATACACCATGTGTGCTGTGGCAAAAAAAAAAAAAAAAGGGAAAAAGAAGAAAAACATTGAGGATTATGGTTCTAATACAGAACAAAGAAAGCCTGAAGTAATACCAGCTGTATATGGAAGAACCGGGGACAAAATGGTGAGCTCCAGGATCAAGTCCTGGTCTTTCAGCTAAGCTGCTGTACACTCCCAGGCCTGTACACCGAGCCACACCATTAAAAGACAGACAGACAGCCACACCATTAAAAGACAGACAGACAGAGTGTGCAAGCACCTGTGATAATTTTATGTGTCAACCTGAATGGGCCACAGCACATCCAGATATTGGTTAAACATTATTCTGTGTGGGTCTGTGAGGGTGGTTCTGGATAAGATTTGCATGTAAATCACTAGATTGAATAAAGCTGAGTGCCCGTCCCAGTGTAAGCTGTGTCCAAGTCAGCTGAAAGCCTGCAAAGAACAAAAGGCTGAATAAGGGAGAATTCATCCTCTTCCTGTCTTTGAGCTGGGACACTGGTCTTCTGCTTTTGGTCTCCAACTGGAACTTACACCATCAGCTCTCCTGGGTCTCCAGCCTGCCAACTACAGACCTTAGAACTTCTCAGCCTCTAAAACTCCATGAGTCAATTCCTTATAATAAACCTCTTCATTTATAAATATACACACATCTGTTGGTTCTGTTTCTCTGGAGAACCCAGACCAATACAGAGCCCAAATGAATGACTTTTGCAGGTCATTGAGAGAGACTATCACCTTTGAAATTATGCATTGGGGAACATCAGGCTCTTACTGGAAACTTTCAGCTTCTGCTTACCCGAGACCTCCATAGCCCCTGTGGTAGAAGGACTGGAAGTGAAGTTCTAGAAGCTTTGTTCATAATAATAACGATAACATCCAATGAGTCTGTAGGAAATTTCCTCCCTCCACAAAGAAAATAAAAAACCGGGGCGCCTGGGTGGCTCAGTTGGTTGAGCGACTGCCTTCGGCTCAGGTCACGATCCTGGAGTCCCGGGATCGAGTCCCGCCATCGGGCTCCCTGCTCAGCGGGGAGTCTGCTTCTCCCTCTGACCCTCCTCCCTCTCATGCTTTCTGTCTTTCATTCTCTCTCTCTCAAATAAATAAATAAAATCTTTAAAAAAAAAAAAGAAAAGAAAAAACCCCAATCTTCTCACAGTTGATCAAGGAAAAATGTTTAAGCCTTCATTTAAACCATTTCCCTGGAAAAACAGGGCAGCTCATTTATTACATAGGACAACAGAAGAGGGAAGGTGGGAAAAAGAAACAGACTGGAGTCTAGTGAGAACGAACACTTCTCAGCTTCTTTTCATTCTCCAACACTCGCTCCTAAAATAGAATCATATTCTTCTCCTGCCTGAGTTCTCCACTCAAGCACAATCCTTTTGCCACACAGGCAACTGTCTTTACTGCAGAGTCCTGCATGAGAGAACCAGAATCTGCTCTAGATGAATAAAGAAATTAGCTGGAACAAAAGACAAAAATGACAAGAGAAAAGAATAATTTTGAAGAAATACATCAACAGTACAATTAACATAATGCAATTTAGGATTAAAAATCAAAATAATATTAGCTATCATTGGTTGACTACTTACTTTGTGTCAAGCATCATATGCTTAGAATAGTGTCTAGAGCTGAGAGTGCCACATAAAGTATTAGCATTTTGATTATGTAATCTTGTTGCAAGTTAGAGCAAGTGATAGAGAAAGAAGAGATGTCTGAGCTGCTTTTTGAAGAATGAAGCGGGTCATGAATAGGATGGGAGAAGGCATCCTAAGACATAGTGAGAGGCAGGGTAAAGCCCAGGACACTTGGGGAATTTCAGTCGTGTGGAATATAGAGCCTTAGAGGCTGTTGAAGGTAGGCGAGCAGTGGGAGATGATGAGCCTGGTGCCACGTGGGCTGACAAGTAGGACTCTCGTTCATGTCATCATGGAAACAAACTGTTGGAAATGAGGCCAGCAGAGAAAACCTGGGCTGCACACTGGGGACACAGTCTGGAGGGGGAAACAGACAAGTAAAGAACTAACTATAAGACAAGTGATGGATGCCATGACATCTGCAGAGCCAAGAGGTAACTGCAGAGTGGAGGACAGGTTTTTTAGAGTACACAACACCTCAAGAGACAATGCATATGGCTAATTTTTGAGCACTCCTTCACCAAATACAGAAGAAGGGAAGGGTAGCCCTGGTGGAGGAATCAGCAGGCACAAAGGCTCAAGGGTGAGACTGGTGGTGGTCTGATGATCTCTGGGGCAGGTCAACATGGTAGAGTGCAGAGCAATGGGTGAGCATGCAGAAGATGACACAGGAAGCTCAGTGGCGCTTGGTGGTGAGAGGCCTTGAAGTCCACGCCAAGGAGTTTGGGATTCAATCCATCTACAATGAAGGTTTGTATATATGAACAACTGGTGTTGTAGAAAGGTCTGCTGGGAGCCGTGTAGTGGAGGTCTACAGACTAGTCAAGGCACTGCTGGAACAATCCTGCAGGACCTAATCAGATCCTGAGAATGGGGGGAAATGAGTTGAGAAATGCCAAGGAGTGTAGCTTGGGTCAGTGAATCAGTAGGAGTTAACCAGAGCCTTCAAAAGCAGGTTGAACCTGTTAAGAGGTCAAATATTTGTTGAATGAACTAATTAATGAAAGACTGGATGGAGAGCAAGGGATGGAGAAGCAGTGTAACACAAAGTGGAAGCAGAACGGGTGGAAGTCAGGAAATGAGTTTGGTTTTGGACCCATGGAAACTGAGGTCTCTCAGGCAACCAGGTAAAGACACCACGGGCTGACTGATGAGTAGGAGACATCCAACATGAATACTGCATGTGAAGCCACTGGCAATTTGCTGGACTCGCCCTTTCCCCCACCTGGGGGCAGGGGGTTACAGTGGGGAGGAGCTTTCAGCAATTGCCTCTTTGTGGCCTCCAGCAGGGGGCACCAATAAGGATGGTTCAGAAAAAACTCAGCTAAGTATGTGCAGTTCAAGCCAAAGGATTCTAGAAGCTTCTCTCACAGGTATGGAATTCAACCACAATGCCCACTGTGGTAAAGCACTGTTTTGATCCAAGCAGAGAGTGACAAACAAAATGACATTGAGACCAATTCATCTTTCATGTAGAATCTCTGAGCTATATTTTGTTTGGTTAAGAATGGAAATTCCACTTGTATTCCAACCTGATTGTCTGATGCACCAAATTCAAGGATAAGGTTTCATTCAAGAAATTTAAAAACAACAACAACAAAAAACCAATAGCGAGATCACAATGATTTTTTTTTTAAAGCATTGTTTCGGGGACAAAAAGGGGATCTTATCCTCAGTCACGGCATAATTCCTAATCCTGGTCTCTGAAAACAATTCATGGCCTTGAGCAAATCATTCTTTTTTGGGGGGGAGGGGTTATTTCCTCATATGTAAAATGAAATAATTTAATTAAATAACTTTGGATTAACTACCAGGGTTGAGGTTTATGATAAGATTGTGATTAGGGGCACATAAAAGAAGAAAATGTCTTAATAAAAGCACTTCTTTTTTTGCCTGTTTGAGCCTTTCTTAGTAAACTAATAAGTTACACTTTTCCTGGAGAGAAAAATCTTGGAAATGACCCATTTCCCCAATAGGAGAGCATTTCCTGTAATTCACATGTGGTAGAGTTAAAAAAGATCATTTGAACCTAGCTCAGAGAGTCAGGGAGAAAATTCAAAATAAGTGTTTACTTTTCTGATCAAATCCAAACAATTGGTCTCAAAATAGAGCGCTCCAGAAAAGCCACAGACTCTTCCAAGTGGCCGGGAGCTAGCACACCCAAAGACCTCTACTCACAGGAGTAAGAAGCAGAGAAAAGAGGAAAAGGCACTCCCCTGACCCACAGCGGGTAGAGCTGGGGATCCCTCCATCAAATTCCTTACACATATTTAGGAGCAGAGCATCCTTTAGGCCAAAAGAATAAGTTGATTGTGAAGGGCAGATGCTTCCAACCAGAAACCAAGTAGGACATTTGGTCAGACAACAGGATAAGGCTACCTTAAATGAGGCCCTCCTCCGCAAATCCCACAGTCTGGGCCAGAGCTCCTAGAGGTGATCAGACCAGGGTCGGGTGGCTCAAGTGTCTGAAACCGTCTCCCTCCCTTTTTGCTGGGTAGTGTGAGCCCTGTCCTCTGCTCAGTGAGTGCATACTGTCAACAGTCAGGAAGCGTTGTGTATGGGAGTGAGAAGCTAGAACAAAGAGCAATCGCTCCAGTCGGCATGGTTGTGGAATGACTTCCTGGGAAAAGTGAGATGGAAAATTGGTCGGTAAAGTGAAAAGGAGTCCTAAACACGAAAGGCAGAACAATAAAGCTTACAAAAGATAAGAAGGTAAAAGAAAAACCTTAGGATGAAAGCACCCCAGGGTACTGAAGGATTTCTTCTCATGACACAAGAGCACAACCTTAAATGAAAAGTCTGACAAATGTGACTTCATTTTAAGATTAATAAATAATTCTATTTATATAAAGTTACAAACAGGTATAACTAAACCGTAGCGTTTAGGGAAGCACACTTAAGCTGAAAATTCTCGAGAGAGGCAAGGAAGTGATTGCCATAAAAGTCAGGGTGATGGTTTCTTTGGAAGGTAAGGAGGGGGCTGTACCAGGGAAAGCATGCACACTTTTGGAGTCTGACGAAGGTCTATTTCTTGATTTAGATGTGCTTATATGGAAGTTATAATGCAGTAACTCAGGTATTTATGTCTTACACACTTTTCTGCATGTATGTGTGCTGGACATAAAGTTTTAAGATTTTATTTCTTTATTTGAGAGAGAGACAGCACAAGCAGGGGAGGGGCAGAGGGAGAAGGAGAAGCAGGCTCCCTGCTTGACACAGGGCTTGAATCCCAGAACCCTGGGATTGTGACCTGAGCCCAAGGCAGACGCTTAACCGACTGAGCCACCCAGGCGCCCCTTCTGTTCTCTTTGTTTTGTTAAGATTTATTTATTTATGAGAGACGGCACATGCAAGAAGGCAAGCAGGGGGGAGGGGGAAGGTTGAGAGAGAATCCCAAGCAGACTCCTTGCTGAGTGTAGAGCCTGATGTGGCCTGATCCCACAACCCCAAGATCATGACCTGAGCTGAAACCAAGAGTCAGATGCTCAACCAACTGAGCCACCCAGGCCCCCTGGACATAAAGATCTTAAGAAGAAAAAGTGAAGGGGAAGCAAACAGCTAGACTGAGAACACATGACCCCAGAGAGCCCACATACAAGAGAGCCAGGACGGATGAATGGGGTGCAAGCTTGTCTTCTGTCAGTGACGAGCAAAATTCAGACAAAGGCCATTCAAATAAACTGTTAAAAAACAAAAGTATTAATAAGGAATTACTCATTTTTAAGGTGTGATAATTTGGTTGTGTGTGTATATTTAAAGATTCTTTATCTCTTAGAAATACATTTTAACACGTTTATGACAGAAATGACATGACATCTGGGATTTGCTCTGAAATGAACGGGGGAGGAGTAGTGTATGGAGATCAGATGAAACACCACTGGTTGTGGGCCGCTGGGGCTAGGTAGTAGGTGGGGTTCATTATAATATTTTCTTTACTGTGAAATGAAGTTTGGAAGTTACCGTTATTTACCATCATTTTTAAAAAATAACACAAAGGGGCGCCTGGGTGGCTCAGATGGTTGGGCGTCTGCCTTCGGCTCAGGTCGTGGTCCCATAGTCCTGGGATCGAGCCCCGCATCGGGCTCCCTGCTTGGTGGGGAGCCTGCTTCTCTCTCTCCTTCTCCCCCTGCTTGTGTGCTCTCACTCTTTCTGTCAGATAAATAAATAAAAATCTTAAAAAAAAAAAAAAACAACACAAAGGAACACATTCTTGGAAAGGCTCTAACACTGGTTCTTCAACGGCTGGGAAGGGCTCTCCCTGGCACCACAAATGAACATATTTCTTAACATCCAGAGCCTCTCCTAGGCCTACATGGGCCCTGCTCAGCTCCAATCTCCCACCTAAACCCACGGCCAGCAACAGTGCCCCATACCCTCTTCTCGACAACTGAAATAAATGATTAAAATCACTAAAGCACCTTTCATTTTATAATTTCTTGGCAAGAATCTGAAAATGTCTCAAATGCTTTTAGATGGGTAGAACCAAGTGGTAATAAATCCAAAAACTTGTGCAAATGTACATTTGACAAAGGATTCATACCCCAGCTATATAAAGAACTCTTACAAATCAACAATGAGAAGATGAGTGATCCAATTAAAAAAAAAAAAAAAAAAACAGGCAAAAGAATTGAAGACACTTCAAAAAAGTAGATACATCGACAGCCAATAAGCAAATGGAAAGTGTTCAACGTCATAAATCATCAGGGAAATGCTTATTAAACTACTTCACAGACACTAGAACAGCAGAAATAGAGAGGAGACACCACTGGATGCTGGTGAGGAGTCCGAACACCTGGAATTCTCACACACCGCTGGGGTGGGGTGGGGCGTATAACATGGTACAACCACTTTGAAGAATTGTTATGAAGGTAAACACACATGTACCCTATAACCCTACAATCCTACTCGTAGGTATTTCCCCAAGGGAAGTTTAAAAGTACATTCATGCAACGAACCGTCCGAGTTTATATTAAAGCAGCCTTCTCCCACCCCAAACTGGAAATACCTCCAACAACAGAAGAATGGAGAAATTGTGCCACATTCATTCAATGGAATAGTTCTCAGCAATATCCAAGAACTACTGACACATGCCACAATACAGATGAACTCGACAGATGTTAAAGGCATATGTATGATTCTATTTCTATGAAGTTCTAGAATGTGCAAAAGCAAATGACAGTGACAAAAGACCAAACGTGATGGGGGGGGTGACTAAAAAAGAGCAAGAGGAAACTTTCTAGGGAGATGGAAATGTTCTACATCTTGTTTTGTTTTGTTTTGTCCTACATCTTGTTTTGAATGATATCGATGTAACAGTTGTCCAAACACATTGAACTGAATACTTAAGATCTGTGCCTTTTTTTTTTTAAAGATTTTATTTATTTATTTGAGAGACAGAATGAGATAGAGAGAGCATGAGAAGGGGGAGGGTCAGAGGGAGAAGTAGACTCCCTGCTGAGCAGGGAGCCCGATGCGGGACTCGATCCAGGGACTCCAGGATCATGACCTGAGCCGAAGGCAGTCGCTTAACCGACTGAGCCACCCAGGCGCCCTTTTTTTTTTTTTTTTTTTGTATTAAAAAGTTTTTTCTGTCCATCTAGGGGTAGGTAATGGAGAACTCCAGAGTGAACACGTGGTATCTGCCTACTGGGCATGGTCACCTTTCCACGAGTGATCACCTCCCCTTCCCTTCTTTCTCTGCTATTACTCCTTGTCCTAGTGAATGGCAAAAACCATCCTCTACCCAATTTGCCAAGCTAGAACACTGGAAGTCGTCCACAATCTTCCTTCTACTCAGTCACTCCCTGGATCGCTCCTGAACCCACCTCTCCTCTCCATCCCAACTGCCTTAGCTGGAGTTTAGATCCGGGTTACTACACCTGCCTCCTGACCATTTCCAGTCTGGCTCCCCCAATCTATCCTCATCCAACACAAAAGCCTCTGCTTAACTTCCTTCTATCGCTCTCAATCCCCCTGAGCATAAAGATCACACTCCTTAGCAAGAAAAGCACAAGCACTCAGGTCCCTTCATGCATCAAGCAACTCTTTGCTTTAGCTGTTACAGTTGCCTAGAGCACCCTCCTACCACCTTCCCCCTTCATACTTCCCTCCCACCCATATCTTCACACCTGTCCAACCTGGTAAGTCCCCACTCTTCCTTAAGGCTTAGATCAAGCATTACCTATTCTCACAAGCCTAGGTATCCTTCCTTTCTGCTCCGCCTCCAGACATCTTTTTACACTGGTGTGGGGCTAATATGCTTATAAGATGGTTCCGACTCCGTGCAAAGCACTTTACATATGTTAGCTCATTTGATAGTAATTATCACTCTGCATAATGATTGGAAACTAATCTGACTAAGCTGTAAATAGGGGCTATTTTGTTCAAATTTTTCCCTAGTACCTTTTCAAGCACTAGGAGAATATAGGTACTAGCTTACCGGTTTGTTGAATGAATGAATGTCAACACAAGGGATGGCACAGGACGGTTGCTATTTCATTTTACTCCGGCAAGCGAAGTGAGCACGTAGGGCAGGCTAGCTGCTGAGGCTTCTATCTGGCTTGCTGTGGCAAAGCCCAACGGTATCCAGAGCAGTTCACGGGGTAAGTCACGCACCATGCCCAATCCCCAGGCACCTCAACTGTCTTACTCTCTTCTCTAACTACGAGCAGTTCCTTACAGCCACCTCTTATGAAGCACCTACTGTATACCTTGCATTGTCCTGGCCCTTCACACACCTAGATTCATTTCATCCCAGCAACAGTCCTGAAGGTGGGCATCATCATCATCAGCCCCGTGTTTACATATGAGAAGACAGAGGTTTGGAGAGAGTGAAGGAACTTGGTTGAAAGAACTAGAGCCACTGGATGGTAAGGGCAGAACAGACAGCAGCTCTGATGCTAAAAATCTATGTTCTTCCCACTCACCACACTGCGTCCCAAGAAAGACAAACTGAATAACCTTGTTACTGCTTTGAGACAATGGTTTTTGAGTCATGGTCATACAGATGTGTATATACTTTTTATAGAACGGGAAACCAAGACTCACTGCAACTCTGTGCCTTGCTGAGGCCAAGGAGGAAGGACAAGAGGAGGCAGGGGTGGGAGCTGCATGGCCAGCCCCTCCTGAGGTTCACGCTGCGTGCCACACTTCTACCTACCCAAACCCATCTTATGGCTGAGAAGAATCGGGCTTCATGGTCAGAATTTCTAGAGAACGAGAGAAATGATCATAATATTTTTACAGTCTCTAATGGCCCTGGCTTAAGAAAGCAAAAATCTTTAAAGCCAAACCTCTAGTAGGTAGAGACAGCAGAACTGAGAAGAGACTGTTTTACACGAATACTGCCTTGAGGGATAGGTGAAGTGTTGGAGGCAACTCGGGAAGAGAAGCTGCAAGATACCTGTGGGAAACTGGGGGCTTAAGGTGAGGTTGATTCTATCAACTGGGGATTTGAGGAGGTGATCAACTCGCAACCTCCCAAGAAGTGATAAAAAGCAGAGAACCATGCTGATAGAAACTGTAATCTCGTGGAGGAGAGAGCCCGCAGAGCCCCAGAGAACGTGAGGAAAGTGAGATGGACTCTGCCTGGCTATGTGGAACCACAAGGCAGAAGCCACCGGGGTCCCCAAAGCCAGGCCATGGAGCACGAGCAGAAAACTGGTGGGTGGGTGGTCCCATCTTTCCTGAGGAAGGGTAGGATGAGGGAAAGATCTGTGAGCAACAGACCAGCCTCTTCCCCCTCCATGTATCTGAGACATCAGTTCACAGAATCTGAAACTCTTCATTTTTAAGTGGAAGAAAAAAGAGGAGTTTTCTATCTTTTCCTCCCATTTCTTTCTTCACACCGTGTGCAAGAATTGTGCCTGTCTGGCTAAAGGTAGCAGCTGGAGGAAGAAGAAAGCTCATTTGGATGAGGGACCTGGCTCACTCTTGCTAAATCTTGGTTTCTTAGCCGGGCAACCACCCTGTTTGCAGCCGAGCCCTCTCCTCTTCTCTCCCTGGGCTCGGCAGGCAGGAGCTGCTTGCTGGCTATTGTAAAAGTAGTCTTTGTTCTTGGGAGTTCAACCAGCATGGGCCTCAAATTTCCATGACCCCACAGCGGGCAATCCCTCCCACACCACCTTCATGACCTGAGGCTAAAGAAAGAAAAAAGCTGGCCATATGCATCCTGGGCTAAGAAACTAAAATCTCCTCCCAAGAGAGATCACCCATGAGAAGACCCCTCGGGATCTTCCCCAAAAAGCAGGCACAGCACCAGGAGAACAGAAATTCCCATAAGGCTCGCCTGGTGGAGATTTTAGAGATAATTGTCCCAAACAGTGCAAAGTACAGACACGGGGCAGCAAGGCCACAGGACCTTGGCCTAGTCAGTGGGATGAGCACATCTAAAGAAAGACGGGTAGGTGGGTGGGGGTACCATGGGTGTAATGTGGGGCATGGTGAGCAAAGAACAGAGAAAATCAGGATGCACAAAAGCAAGTTCTAGAAGTGTGCCCTGCACTGTTGGGGGTAAGAAATTCAGGGGTCACAGGAGAAGGGTTGAGCTGGGAACAGGAGGAAGGAAATATCTTGCCATCCACCTACGTTTCTAAAAAAAATCTAGTTCCTAATTTGGTTTTCTAGCCACCAGAGAACAGGGAAATGCAGCGTCCTGGATGGAATACAAATGATCAGATACCAGAAGAGATATGGATGCCCCCTGTGAATTAATAAACTAGCCTGAGCCGCTGTCTGATCCCAAGCATCTCACCACCCGTGGATGTCCTGGTAAAACTGATTTCTAGAATGTGAACAAATGGTTCTTTAGCAGCTATATCCCAGTAGCCAGTCTAGCACCCAGGGAACCAAAGATCAAAAACATGGTATCCATACACTCACATCTGATTAATCCACTGCACAAAGTTACTTGGTAAACTGAAGCTCCCAGTGGAGATCTGGCCCACCTCACCTTAGTAACAGTCAAACACTGCTGGCCAGGGTGGCCCACCTACCTATACTCGTAATTTCTAGATCAAATAAAAATGAAGTATTACAATCTGTTATTTATTATTATAATTAACTTGTGGGGTTTTTCCCCCAGATACATAGCTGAGGAAGAATGACTGAGGTATGCATGAAAGAGGAGTGTGGCTGAGCACATCATCTGGCAAGAGCCACCTGAGGGGGAAGAGGGCTATCTAAGACAAAGCAGTCCTAGGCCAGGTCTCCTGGGTGGGATGGACTGGTACAAGGGAGAGAGATCCAGGAAAGAGATGGCAGGATGACAGGTCCCATAACAATCAGGCAAGCCCTGGTTGGTGAATATACTAACAGACGTGTGCGTCTGAGCAGGAGATTGGCTATAAAAAGGGTGAAGGATTCCATAGTGTGTCTCCTACTTCCGGTCTTCCATGTTTCTCCTGTTGAGTTTCTCAGCCAGGAATGGTCTCTGTAATTAAATGGCCTTTCCCTATTCTTTTTACACATGCCCCATTCTGAAGACAGGCTCTGTGCCACCTGGGGACTGAGATGCTTGCTTTTGATGTCTCTTGGGGGAAATTTGAACAAAGGCTCTAAATACGGCTCAAAACCCTTGCACAGAGCCACACGGAAAAGGCAGAAGGAGGCTGGCATGAGGTGGAGCCCATCAGAAGTAAAAGGCTCTGCCTTCAGGACTCATCCCATTTGATCGCGGTGCAGGATTTCTCCAACCAAAGCTCCCGGGTCCCAAGTGAAAGGCTGACTGGATTCCCATCAGGAAACTACGCAAGGGTATGTATGTTCTTGTACAGAATCTCTCCAACGTTATTCTTGGCTCTGCTAACGTTGCTTTGGCTTTAAAAAATCAATAAATAAAGCAAGCAGAAGGTCCCTTCACATCCGGGCTGGACTAAATGGGCTTTGCCCTTACCAAGCCAAAGGAATACTTAGTCCAAGGAGATCTCTTCTGCTGGATACCTGACACTTTCTCATGATTTTTCCTTGGGAGGGCCAGCAGTTCACAGGAGACTTTGCTACATGAGAATAGATGTTGCTAAGCTACCAAGAGTCACTGTGGTGAGAGAAGAGCCAGAGATTTGGGGGCGGGGGGGGGGGGGGGGGCGGGGGGGGGGGGGGATGGGACGCCAGCAGGAGAAAGGGAAGAAAGGACAGGAAATAAGTCCCAATTACACAATGACTCTTAAGGCTCTGAAGGGAAACTGCTGAATCCTGAAAGTTTCAGTTCGAAAAGTGGATCCAAATCCTTTCCAGCGATCCTGCAACGACATGACCTAAAGAAGGTATCTCCTTACTCCTTACTCCTACTCCTCTGGGTACTTTGATCCTGATCTAAATCAAAAGGAAAAATGCCTTGATCTTGTTCTGTTATTTATTCTAACAATTCTGCCTGACAATCTGGGTACAACACACTTTTACCTAGTAGGAGCTCAATAAACACTTGTTGGTGGACTGGCCAGTACTCTCCCAGGGGAAGAGACCACAGTGATGGAGGACCGACGGGGCAGGGGAGAAGAGGGTGTGCACAAAGTTCTGCAGTAACAGGGCTGTGTGTGATTCGAGGGGTGTGATGCAGGAAGTTGTCATTCATATGCTTTTTTTTTTTAATTTTACTTATTTAAGAGAGGGAGAGAGCACAAGCAGGGGTAGGGGCAGACGGAGAAGCAGGCTCCCCGCTGAGCAGGGAGCCCAATGCGGGTATCGATCCCAGGAACCCGGGATCATGACCTGAGCTGAAGGCAGACGCTTAACCAACTGAGCCACCCAGGCGCCCCCGTTCATACGCTCTTGTCATCAACGTCAACAAGCGTACGTGCGTGGAGTTTTTCCAAATCCCAGGTGTTTTTCAGTCCTTTTCTCCTCCCAATAAATCCTACAGCTTATTTCTCCCAAGTGAAGAGGCCAAGAAAAGAATCCGTATTGTCAGAACTAGCCACAAGGTAAACAAATACAAAGAATGTGTGTCCTAGCCAATTAAACAGAAATGCAGGCTCCTGGCAGCGACATGACCCAGTTTTTCCATTCACTTGATGTAAGTAAACCCCCTTTACTGAGATGGCCCCTTTGGCTTCAGTGAGAAAAAAAAAAAGAAAGGTTTTCCATGTGTTTCTATGAGACTTCTCTACCTCCTTTTCCCTAAGAAAAAGTAAAATTCCGTTAAACCCAATTCCCATTCAATGGAAAGGAAGTATGTAGGGTGAAAGCATGTGGGCTACGGAGGCACACAGGCCTGGGTCCAAACCCTTCTTCTGTTCCTGCCGAGTAGCCATGAGGTCCAGAGCAAGTCTGCCGAGCCTCCCCCATGCATCAGAGTTCCCTCACTCACAGAACAGAGATGTCAGTAACTATTACGTAGGTTGCTGAGCCAATTAGAGAAGACAATCCATGTTCAGAAAGCACCTGGCACATAGTGTGTGCTTGGTAAGTATTCCTTTCCCTTCTACTTGGATTCACACCACACCTAAGGGATGCAGCGCAGGGACCTCGGTAAGCGCAGAAAAGGACAGAACACTGGGCTTAAGGAGATTTTAATGGAAAAAGAAAAAGGAGGGGGGATACTCCACATCTCAAAACAGGGGAATGTTCAGCAAGATTTTTTTTTTTTAAAGATTTTATTTATTTATTTGAGAGAGAGAATGAGAGACAGCACAAGAGGGAAGAGGGTCAGAGGGAGAAACAGACCCCCCGCTGAGCAGGGAGCCCGATGCGGGACTCGATCCAGGGACTCCAGGATCATGACCCGAGCCGAAGGCAGTGGCTTAACCAACTGAGCCACCCAGGTGCCCGCAAGATTTTAAAAACTTTAAAAAATAGGGTGCTCTAAGGCCTCCAGACAACCGCTGATTATCAATCAGAGAAAAACGACAGCTGAGACGTCAGAGAACCTTCTAGATCCCTGGGAACTTACACAAATACTGATTGATCCACTCCAAATGCCAGACTCAAAAAACAAGGCCGAGAAAGTTGGGAGTTTTTCTGCTTCTCAGAGCACAAAGAGAAAGCACCACAGCCTCGTGGTCAAGGGCTTGTGCCGGTCAGGAAAGAGGTTCAGATCTCAGCTCCTCAACCCACCAGTGATGCAACCCTTGCTTCCTTGAAGAAGTCAGGGCATTAAGCCCAGCGCTGCACACCCCCCTCCCCGCACAAGCCAAACGCTTACTAAGTGGTGAAGCTGCTGTTGTCACAACACACCGAAGAGCTCTGAGCCTTGATAGCTGGAGTGATTGTGCCATTCAAGTCAAAAACAAGATGGTGGAAAGGTGGAGATAAATGAGAAAGGCAGCCAGGTTAATCTTGGGGGGCTTCAGGATGCAAAATGAGTGTGGTGCCTGGGGTTTCAAGTTTAAGGCCATAGATACGTCAGAGCCCACGGATACTTCTGGTACTTCAGAGTGAGGAACAAAGCAGCCGAATGCCTGGTCTTTGCTCCCCCTGGATTTGTCACACAAAATGTACCCTCACAAAGAGCATGCAGGAGCACGGCTGGTTCACGACCCCTACACCATTAGTCTAAGGAAAAATGCCCCAAACCTGAGGTCCAAACCTACCAGGACATTAAATTTGTAACAACCGAAGCCGACACCTCATATGCAAAGGATCTTAATTAAACAGTGTCAAAAATGCAAATGTGAACACAGTGTCTGGACCTACTTATTATGAAATAAACTTGATTAAGAACAAATCCCTTTTAAGAAGAGGAAAGAACCCTGCAACTCTCATGAACATCAAATGCTGTTCTCAATTAGCCCTTTTCGTCTGAACTTCACAAAGTACCAGCAGGTGGGAGATAATTAACGTTTTAATAAAACTTGTTTTACATGCCTCGGTTGGAACCTTTTTGTTCTGCAAAGCTTTTCCCTCTCCAGCCCCAAGATGCACCCACAAAGGAAAATTTTTTCCGCAGCATCATTTTTCTGGTTACATTTGAGGTTTTAGGACTGCAGGAAGATAAAGGTGGAGGAGGTAATTTATGAAAAGGAATATTTCTCTTTATCCATATTTACATTCTGTAGGGGGGTGAGTTTGGTTTTTGGATTCTCCTCCCATGCCTATCAGGGGAATGAAGTCCTTGCTCCCACTTGACAAGATTTATGGAGCAATGAGCGGTCTGCAGGCTGATGCAAGCTACACCACCCACTTCATGCGTGCCCCCCCCCCATTTTCAAAAACTGCTGACATTGACAGCTTGGATTTCTCCCTTACAAAGCTCTTGTCTTTAAAAGCAGTCTTCTTGTAGCTTGCCACCCTCACCCGCAAACCTCAGCATCCACATAAGCCTGTTCTAGTATAAAAATGCTACAGCTTGGCAGTTTTTAATTGATTAGGTCTTCAACAGTATGCCCTGCTGCCCATAACACAGCGTTGGCATCACAAAAGCTAAGAGTGTACGATGCAGAGACCAACTCAATAAGGCACTCTAAGTTGAGACAAGGGGGACAACTGTCTTCCTTTCCAGAAAAGGAAACTGAGGCAGTTGAAAAAAGTAACCATGTTGCTTAAACACAGGGGATCTGAACCCAAGACCCGGGCTTTTAGCCCTGGGTGGATCAGAGACTGCATTCCATTTGAGAGTAACCTAAGCTAACCCCACCGTGCACAACCCAATAATTATAATTTCTGGCATTTTAATTGGACTCAGACCTCAGGGTCTGAATTTAAGAGGGTGAGAGTTAAAGGAATGTGTGTAGGGATTATGGCTGGAATGCTGCCTGCAAGTTACAGTTCATTTTCTCCTCGGGCCTTTCCAAACCCTCCCGGCTGTCTCCTTTCTGCCACTGCACGGCCAGGCCTCCCACCGTCCAAACACCGGGTTCCTTTGCAGCCCCGGAGCCTCTCCCCCGCGTCCCCACTCCCACCCCCCACACAACCACACCTGCACAAGGCTCTGCACAGCGGAGTTTCCCAATCGTGGCACTACCGACATTTGGGGGGGGCACTGCCTTGTGCATTAGAGAGTATCTGGCAGCATCCCTGGCCTCTACTCATTAGATGCCAGTAATATCCACCTCGCCGTGACAATCAAAAATGTCTCCAGAAGGCACAGGAGATTTTTAGGGCAGAGAAGCTATTCTGTGTGATTCTGTAACGGTGGATACACGTCATTATGCATTTGTCAAAACCCACAGGATGTACAACACAAAGAATGAACCCGGATGTAAACTGTGGACTTTAATAATAATGGAACAATATTGGCTCATTATTTGTAACAAATGCACCACACTAATGTAAGAGGTTAATAATAGGGGAAACGGGGGAAGGGGGCTATAGGGGGACTCTGTACTTTCTGCTCAATTTTTCTGTAAACCTAAAACTGCCCTACAAAATAAAGTTCATTAACAAACCCATAAATACAGAGAACAAAATGATGGTTGCCAGAAAGGGGAGGGGGGTGGAGGGATGGGCAAAATGGGTTTAAAAAAAAAAGAATCATAAAAAAATTTTAATTAAAAAATTAAGTTTATGAATTTATAAAAAAAAGTCTCCAGACACTGTCATTTGTCCTTACAGGGCAAAATTGTTCCAGGTGAGAACCACTGCTGGGGGAGGGGTGGGTAGGCTGAGTGCCTAGAGTGAGCTGACCAGTCTAGTTGATTTCAGTTACACTTGAGGATGGAGGACGGAAAAGGTGAGTTTTCTGAGTGCTCATGGGATGCAGAGACGCCTCTAGAGGATCATCTTATTGGGGGAGAAAGTAAGTAAATCTCTTACAAAAGTCCAGGCAGAGCCAAGAAAGAGGGACCCAATCCTCCTGTCCTGGCCTCAAAGCCAGCACCCCGGCCACTACGTGCGGTCTTCCGTAAGAACACCCTCCTTGGTTTTCCTTTCGTCAAGTCTGATCTCAACAGCCCAGTAGTTTGAGGTAAGGAATGGAGAGCGTCAGGCTTCCAAAAGGTCAAAGGTGGTATCTAAGTGGCGCCCCCTCCAACCTGGGCTCCTCCTGGTGGCAGCTGCTACAGTTCTGTCTAGGTCTTTCTTTTTTCTTTTTTCTTTTTTTTTAAGATTTTATTTATTTATTTGAGAGAGAGAGAATGAGAGACAGAAAGCACGAGAGAGAAGAGGGCAGAGGGAGAAGCAGACCCCCAGCTGAGCGGGGAGCCCGATGCGGGACTCGATCCAGGGACTCCAGGATCATGACCTGAGCCGAAGGCAGTCGCTTAACCAACTGAGCCACCCAGGCGCCCTCACACTAGCTTTCTTGCTATTGCTTGAACATGCCAGACACACTCCCAACCTGGGATCTCTGTCTGGAGTACTCTTCTCTCAAATATCTGATTTGTTAGCTTCTATATCTCCAAGACTTTGCTCAACTTCCACCTTTTTTTTTTTTTTTTTAAGAGAGAGAGAGAGAGAGCGTGTGCACCCAAGTGTGGAGGGCCAGAAGGAGAACAAGAGAATCTTTTATTTTTTTTTTAATTTTTTTTAAAGATTTTATTTATTTATTTGAGACAGAGAGCATGAGAGGGAGGAGGGTCAGAGGGAGAAGCAGACTCCCTGCCGAGCAGGGAGCCCGATGCGGGACTCGATCCCGGGACTCCAGGATCACGACCTGAGCCGAAGGCAGTCGCTTAACCGACTGAGCCACCCAGGCGCCCTCTTTTTTTTTTTTTAAGATTTATTTATTTATTTGACAGAGAGAGAGCACAAGCAGGGGGAACGGCAGAGACAGAGGGAGAGGGAGAAGCAGACTCCCCACCGAACAGGGAGCCCGATGTGGGGCTCGATCCCAGCACCCCGGGATCATGCCCTGAGCGGAAGGCAGACGCTTAACGACTGAGCCACCCAGGCGCCCCTGCCTAGGGGTTTCTGCGGCCTCTGGCGGGGTTACGAGGGGAGAGGGGCCCATGTGTCCCACCTCTGCTTTGTACACCCCCCAGCATGCATAATGAGATGGGTCAGTATGCAGTCTACATCCATTTGGCAGATAGCAGCACACACACACCTGGAACGTGAGCAACGCCGGGCCCCCTCTTGCGGCCTCGAGTTCTGACTCCCCCTTTCACCTGTGGCCCCATTTCCTTCCTCTTTCCTCTTCTCCTATCATCCCTTCCCTTGACGGTTCATCTTCTCTCAAAGAAAGAGGAAGAAAAGAGGCTCCTCGGAGAGCCGGAGAAACAGGAGAGGGTAAAACGCGCATCGCACGTCGGGGGAAACAATCAGGGTGCACTCCGTGGGAAAGGGGACGAGCGGCACTCGTCAGCACTCGTCAGCGTTCCTAAGCTGCTGCGGGGACACCGCCTGGCCCAGCTCGGAAAGACCAGAGCTCTCCCCACACCGTCCATTTTCCTCTACCCCGTCCACTTCTTCCAAGGTTGAACCTTTTGGTAAAATGGGCCTGAAGAATGACTCCTCTCCCTCCCAGGGCCGTTGGGAGGATCAAACAGGATTGTGTGCATCCAGCCCTTAACCTGGCGCCTGGCACACACGGTACAAGTGACCGCTGAACACCATGGGTTTGAACGGCGCACGTCCACTTACACGCCAGTTGTTACAGTCCGGTTCTGAAAACGTCGTTTCTCCTCCTTAAATGATTTCCTTAAAAACATTCTCTTCTGGGGCGCCTGGGTGGCTCAGTCGTTAAGCGTCTGCCTTCAGCTCAGGTCATGATCCCGGGGTCCTGGGATAGAGCCCTGCATCGGGCTCCCTGCTCGGCGGGAAGCCTGCTTCTCCCTCTCCCACTCCCCCTGCTTGTGTTCCCTCTCTCGCTGTCTCTGTGTCAAATAAATAAATAAAATTAAAAAAAAAGAAAAAAGAAAAACTGAGGCACAGGGGCGCCTGGGTGGCTCAGTTGTTAAGTGTCTGCCTTTGGCTCAGGTCATGATCCCAGGGTCCTGGGATCAAGCCCCGCATCGGGCTCCAGCCCCGCATTGGGCTCCCTGCTCGGCGGGAAGCCTGCTTCTCCCTCTCCCACTCCCCCTGCTTGTGTTCCCTCTCTCGCTGTGTCTCTCTCTGTCAAATAAATAAATAAAATCTTTAAAAAAAACAACAAAACATTCTCTTCTCTCTCGCTTACTTTATTGTGAGAACACAGTATATAATGCGTATAACATACAAACTATGTGTCAGTCAACTACTGGCGTTATTGGTTAGGCTTCCAGTCAACAGTAGTGAAGTGTTTTGGGGAGTCAAAAGTTACACGTGGGTCAACCGGATGTGCTTACCAAATGGTTTCTGCTATTATCCAGATTTGTGCCTCAACTTCACTTTTAACTAAATCTCAACACTTATTAAGCCATCTCATCTCACCAAGCCTAGCCCAGGGAAGTTTCCATGGAGTTGGAACTTGTTTTTATGGAGAGAGCTGTTGCTGGTAACAGGAGCTTCTCACCCAGTTCATGACTCCCCCATACCCTTACCGACAGACACTTGAGCCTCTTCAGACTTCCGAGACAGTAAAAAGGACCAAGCGGCCCTGGGCTACCACAGCCCACCAAGGAGGCTCTCCCACAGCGTGTGCCCCATCAGCAGCTCACCCCATTTCTCCATTGCCCTCATATCACAGACAATGCTCCCCCCTCCCAAAACCAGTGGTGACTTCGCATGCCTCACTGTTCAGGTCACGCCTCTCAGAAAAATCCCCACAGCAGATGAACATAGGATCTGTAATGCGAACTCCAGCCCTCGAAACAATAGTGCCACTGTCACATATGTGTGAGCTTTCATGAAAGCGAGGGATTGGCAACCCGGGGATGCCGTGCCCAGGAAAATTATTTCCTGTGGGAGAAAGAAAACAACCTTCAGCTCCTGGCAGGTCCCGGGCAAGCCCAAGCCAGGCTCGCTGGAGACCCGGAACACTCCGTCTTTGGGAAAGGAGACAGAGGTAGGTAAGGGCTGTTCCCACCCTCCAATGGCCAGCTGGGTGAAAATCAAGGCTGCAGCATCAGGGCCTGGCTTTTTCGTAGCATGGCAAGAACAAAACCACCATGGGCCACCCAACACTGCTTAGGGGACAATCAATTAGCACAATGAGTCATGTGGTCAAGAGAAGAAAAACAAACTCCATTTCTTTATGAAAGCACCTTCTAGGGTCTGATGCATTTATATCCCATTAGTCAGATGTAGAAAGGCAATCGCTTAAATTTAATAAGAGAAAGAAAATGCTGGGCAACCTCACTGATATCCTGCATGTTCTGCTATTATGAAAGGAAATAGAGAAATGACAGACAGCATGATCTATTGGCTTCATGATGCCCAGTCCCATGGTGATCAGCAAACACTTCTTCCATACTGTATGCTCGTCAACTCAGTGTGAAATGAATTCTTGGTTCAGGATTATTTAAGGGCAACCTGATATTATGCACCTAGAAGTTTCCATGTATGGAGCCGGCCCAACAACATTTAATTCTCAAATAACTACCTACCCTACCGACCACCCCTTTCTTCCCTCCTACTCACCCTTGTTCCTACCTCAGCCCTCCCCCCAGGCCTCCCCAGGCAGTTCTCTTCCCCTAGCTCAGGGTTTCTCCACCTCGGCTCTTTGTGGTGGGGGGCTGCCCAGTCATCGCAGGACGTTTAGCTGTACTCCCCTCCAGTTGTGACAAACATCCGCACAGGTACAAAATGACCCCTGGTTTGCAAACCCCTTCCCTAGTCCTGTGCACTATGATCCTCTGGGAACAAATTCCCTTTCACTTCCCACTGCCTGGAATAGTTTTTGGTCCCAATTTTATCTCCTAACTCCTGTTTTGCTGTCAGGAATCAGCTTGGACGTCACCTCTTCTGAAAAACTACTATGACGCTCCCACATTGCCAACCCTCCCCCCCAAAAAGGGAAAGGGGCTGGGATTCCTCCCCTGTGTGCCCACCCTGCCTTGTGCATACTTTTCTGATAGCACCTCTGTTACAGTTCCATAACTGTCTCCTTACTTCATTTAATAATTCATCCCTCCACTCACTCATGCAACAAATATTGAGGAGCTGGGTATAGGAAATATGACCATAAATAAGACTTGGGTTCCTGCTCTCATGCACTCATGTTCTAGTGACGGAGCACAAGCAATAAGTAACTACAAATAAGAAAATGGCAGACATTAATATGAGCTATAAAGTAATACAGCAGGCCTAGGAGACTTAGCTCCTTAAGGGCAAAGACTGCTTTATTCATTATTGTATCTGCAGGAATTAGCACTGAGCCTTAAAAAAACAAAAAACTAGCACTTTCTGCTTTCTCTCCAGGCTTATGCCATCTTCTGCTCTCTGTCATGAGATTTAGGTACAGGGGTTCTCTCTTGGGATACAGTAAGCTTCTTGAAGGAAGAATCCTACCCAATTTATAAATTTTATAGAGAGAAGCCAGAGGGTTTTGTTAAGTGATTTTCCTCAAACTACAGTTTTTAACACTAAAATTTCTTACTAAAGATAGAGCTAAATTGCTTGTATGAGGAGAGACAAGCATTTTATAGATGGAGGAACTGGCTCAGAAATGGTGACTTGCCCAAGGTCAGAAAAGCCTGGAAACCAGACTGAACGTCTGGCTCCCAAACCCAAGCTCTTCCCACCACATACCATTGCCTCTCGTAGAAGCCAGACAGACACAAATCAGGTAGAAATGTCAGGAGAAAATCTCTGTCCTCACAGAAGACTGCTAGCAAGCTGTGGCTAGCATGTAGGGTCCTCCCTGGGTGGGAAGGGGGAAGTGGTGAGTTTATTTATAGGCAAAAGGGATCTGCTAGTTCAAAGGAAGAAAAATGAATGACATTAATTTTTCACTCTTACCACTGGGACTGGGACTAAACTTTAGCACTTTATTAGAAGGCCAAAAACCACTCAAAAGCCAACGCCTACAAAGAAGAGGGCCAAGAATATCTGCCTTTTTCTTTTCAAGAAAGAAGGGTTTGCAATATTTAAAGGCTCCTCTGTACAGATATTTAAAAATGACCCCATCTGTTGGGCTAGAAGCATCTTCTAAGAGGCAGAGTGGTTCCAAGAACAAGCATGGCCTTCAGGAATGCAGACAGGCATTCAAATTTGCACTCACTTAGCCTCTCCAAGTTGGGGGATTTGGAAAGAGGGGCTATGATAAATCTAAGTGAAGTGGGACAACAGGACCCGGCATGGAAGCGGACACTTGCTGAACGTTAGCTCCTTCCTTTTCTGCAGTTCATGCCAGGGAAGAACCTAGGCCTGGGAAACCGGAGAGCTGGTCGCCTCGGCCAGCTCTGCTCGACTCCACTGTGGCTCAGGTACTGCAATTGCCCTGACCTCCAGCTTCCTGGCGGGTACCCACCTCAGGCAACAGTTCCAGGATTAAAGGAGGCTTTGTCATTTAAAACCAGCACAAGGCCTGTTAAGTTGCAGGCATTCCATAAACTAGCTCAGTCTGAATCAACTGGATTTCGTGACACCGACAGGAGGTTCCAGCCCTCCACGGTCACGTCCCCAAAATACCCCCGGCTGTTTACTCCAGCTGAGTCAAGACTGAACCTGAAACCGAGGGAAAGTATTACCACTCACCTCCTACCTCTCACCAATCTTACCATTGTTCACACACACGAAGAACAAATATCTGTGATCCAACCCAGGCAGAAATCAACGTTAGCGCTTTCTTTCTTTTTTTTTTTTTGTTAGCGCTATCATTCTTAAAAACTATAGCGGTAATAGGAAAAAAAATTATCTTCCAAGAGCAACCTCTGATATCCACAACTTTCAAGCAGAGGGTATCAGAATGTCCTGAAGCGCTGCCCCCCCCCCCCAAGTGAAGGTCCCAAGCACACCTATAGAGAGGCAGGCATGGACTAAGGGGGGAGACTGCAGGGATGACAAAGATGCCACCAGAAAGCATGCAGCCTGCCGGGGCTGACTCACCCTCGGCCCCGTGCCCCAGAAGTCAACTCTCAAAGGCTTTCCATGGCTTGTTTTCTTTCCCCCAAACATGTCTACCAGGACGTGAGGGAGGGGAGAGAAGAGAAGCACCGTTATATGCTTGTTTCTCCTGCCATTTCGACACAGCGTGCTGCCGACCGAAACCATTCCCCCAAGGAACGGTTACCATAAGAGCAGTTAACACAAGCAGCTGAGGTCGATCGTTAGGTGCTTGCTTGCCTCTTCCATTCTGCTATAAGCATCATATGCAACAGTGCAACTCTCTGAGGCATTATTATGCCCATTTTCCGGACAGAGAATTAAGGTTCAGAAAGGCCGAGGAACCTGCCCAGAGTCCTACGATCCATAAGTGGCGTAGCAGGATTCAAACCTAAGATGTCGAACTCCACAGCCAGAGGGCCTGACAACTGCCTTAATTGAAAGATCAGAATAACTCCCTTCTGGGGTGACCCCTCAGAGGCAGCCCCCTACCCTGCCCCAACAAACACTGGTTCCTAATAAAATTCACGTGCCTTTGGTAGAGGGGAAAAGTCACTGGTCTGTGGACAAGGAGGAGTTAAGGCCACATTCCCAGGCTTTGTTTTCTCAGTTTTGTGGGCTCAAGTCAGACTTTGTCGCATTCACTTTAATGCAAATTTTTTTTGGAGGTGATTCATGAAGAATTCCTGCCAAGAATTTTAATAATTAGGCTGAATGAGACCAAATTCTGTCGGTACATGCCTGACAACATCTGCTGATGTACCAGTTATCTTGGAAGGCCCCAGAAGCCCGGGGAAGGGCTGGCTGTGGAGAAAGACACCTAGGGGCTGCGCACGACTTCGGCCTTCCATCCGATTAATAACTGGCTCCACTTTTATAATATCCCATAGCCAACGGGGAAGAGAGGAAGGGAGACAACAAATCAGAAAAGGCTCACAAAGAAAAATGTTTCCCCACGGTCTCTTTTCTACTGCGAGTCAAGGGCTATAAAGTGTTTCTCTCTTATGTGATTTTCAGCCTTTTGCCCTGCCCTAACTCGGTACATTCCCAACGGGGCTGGAATTCTTTAAGGGGAAGGGGAGGAAGGTGGAGAATCCAAATCTTTACTCCCCACCCTTCAAGAATGGGAGCTGCACAGTTTGGCAAAGGCCCCTGGAGGATCTGTTTCCCATTTTCCTCTCCCCCTCTCTCCTGGTTGTACACAAGCACAAGCATACGTGTGTGTGTGTGTGTGTGCGCGCGTGCACGCTCACACACAAACTCACTCTCTCACCCTCAGAGCACCATGGACCCCAAACAAGTGCAGGGCCAATGGATCAAACCTTTCCTGTAAGGTGCTTTCATTAAAAACACGGAAATTATAATGAGATTATAAAATAACTGATAAGCTTCTTAAAGTAGTCCTCTAAACAGAGAAATTTAGGTCACCCTGCTCCTTCCCCAAAAAGTGAAGGTCACTGTTACATGCCTGAATGGTAGTGAGATATAAAGGGGTATTACTGGGGCTCCTGGGTGGCTCAGTCGTTAAGCGTCTGCCTTCGTCTCAGGTCATGATCCCAGGGTCCTGGGATGGAGCCCCGCATTGGGCTCCCTGCTCAGCGGGAAGCCTGCTTCTCCCTCTCCCACTCCCCCTGTCTGTGTTCCCTCTCTCGCTGTGTCTCTCTCTGTCAGTTAATTAAATAAAATCTTAAAAAAAAATAGATAAAGGTGTATTATTTGTGTGAGACACATTATACTTTTTGCAAACCATGGAAAATGGTTCTAAGCCATTGCTGTCCAATAGAAATGTAAGGTGAGCCACCTACATAATTTTAAATTTCCTACCAGTCCTATTAATTAATCTTAATATATATATTTTTAAGATTTTATTTATTTGAGAGAGAGAGAGCATGAGATGGGGGAGGGTCAGAGAGAGAAGCCAACTTCCTGCTGAGCAGGGAGCCAGATGCCAGACTTGATCCCGGGACTCCAGGATCAGGACCCGAGCCAAAGGCAGTCGCTTAACCAACTGAGCCACCCAGGTGCCCTAATCTTAATATATTTTAACTCAATATATTTGTAATACTATCATTTCAACATATAATCAATGTAAATAATTATTAATGGGATATTTTACATTCTTTTTTTCCATACTTAGTTACTGAAATTCAGAATGCATTTTAAACACAGCACATTTCAATCTCAGGTGCTCAGCAGCCACGTGAGACTCGTGGCCACCATATGGACTACATGGCTCTAGGAATCAGTATGCCCAGAGTTCCGGCTACTAAATTGTGTATTTCTGAATGACTGGCTTGTAAATAACAAATATACACTATGTTTTTAAAAGATTTCTTAAAAAGAAAAAGCCATTTTTAAAATGACTCTGGGCAAGTAATCGTAACCTTCTTGAGCTTCAGCTTCATCAAATGTAAATGGAGGGACCCCGGGTGGCTCAGTTTGTTAACCATCTGCCTTCAGCTTAGGTTATGATCTCAGGGTCCTGGGATCAAGTCCCATATCGGGCTCCTTAATCAGTGGGGAGCCTGCTTCTCCCTGTGCCTGCCACTCCCCCTGCTTGTGCTCTCTCTCGCTCTGACAAACAAATAAATAAAATCTTAAAAAAGTATTTTTTAAAAAAAGTAAATGGAGATGAAAATGCCATGCGACTTCCCTTACATAGCTGTTGTAAGGATCGTATGCTATAATATTTACAAAAGGGCTTTGTACAGTGCTATGCAAATGCTAATTATTGTTATTATAGCTCCTGGAAGAGAACAGATCATCCTTACAGATCAATAGCATTCTTGTCTTCAGTCTATAAACATTTTGCACACAGCTGTCCTTCCTTCCTGGAGGCATATACGAACAGTAAGAAATGCGTATCAATAATCCCCTAGCCCTGGTACCATATCACAAGCCATAAACCTACTTTATGAGAAAAATCCCATCATAATTTCCAAGGCATATTTAAATAGTTATTTAGTTAAAACGAAGACCTTGCTTTAAAAACAGGAATACATCACTGGTCAGCAAACTCTAGAGGGAGTGAGCCTTGCCTCCAAGAGAATTAGACAATTCAGAAAACATGTCCTGAACTAGTGAACAAAGATGGAGAACACGCATCCTCCACACCATCCACCCATTCACTCCACCTTGTTCCCTTTCCTCCAGCCTCCTGACTCTTGTGTTGTCACAAATTATCTGTGAATTGGGGTGGTTAGAAATAATCAGTATTTTAAGATTCAGAAGAGAGCTGTTGTCTAAATATTTCTTGATAGTCGAACAAAAACTTGCTAGGTGCTCCTCCTTGCCCCCACTGTTATGATAATGTAGACAATAATGCAAGCCTT
This sequence comes from Mirounga leonina, assembly GCF_011800145.1. NCBI lineage: Eukaryota > Metazoa > Chordata > Mammalia > Carnivora > Phocidae > Mirounga > Mirounga leonina. The sequence goes on from NW_023270503.1 coordinate 2,811,682, forward strand.
GAGTAGCAATTAAGTGAGTAAGTGAGTAGTAATTATGTTTTGAAGAATGATTTATATGAAGAGAAACCAGAGAAAGCTTCTGTCTTTTGAGAATGAATTGTAGGCAGAGAACAAATCCGTGTTTGCAAAGGCCATCTGCAGTACTTGGCATGAGCACTCCTCCCTGGACACAGAATGCCAAACCCAGCAGGGGTCATGAGTGCCATCAACAACAGTATCCCCACTTTACAGCTAAACCATAAATGCACCAGGTTTCTCAAGTCCAGATTACATCTAGGAGCAGCCTTTCTCCAAGTGCGTTCTGCACGATGTGTCATTTCATTAAGTCATTTCATTAAGGACAGGGGGAACAGGCAGGGGTTGCGTGGCCCAAAGTGAGTGTTGGAAAATCCTGGGTCCACACAAAGTTCACCAGGTTCTTTTACTGCTCATAGTAGTGTTCTGGGGGGTTGGGGGAGGGATTTTTTCGGGTATCAGATCTGGAGTATTCTCAAGTTGACATGAGTATGTCTTCAGACACTTTAACTACTAAATATACTGGGAGGCAAAAAAAAAAAAAAAAAAAAAAAAAAGAAGGTAGATGCTCCCCTGAAAGTAGTAGAGTATCTGTTTGGTTGTTTTCATACTTGTTGAACTGTGTATCAAAGCTGACCCTCAACGGCACTCAACTCACTGTTGACTGATGGCACAGGGTCAGTAGTTTGGCCCACCAACCTATGATTTCTCTGTTCTACCACCCAGGCCACCCCTATAGATAACCAGTGGCCCGTAATCAAAGGCATTTCTGCTTTTGTACCTAAAGGTACCAACAGAAAAGGTGTTAACATTCGGAAACAAAATGAATCATAGTAACTTTTACGGTCTTAACTGAGTGTTCCACAGAGCTTGCTCATGGTGGGAATGCTCTAAAAAGGAAGAACCATTCCAATTCTGACCCTTGATTTTTCTCCTCTACAGCCCAATTTGGCTGTTTCGAAAACCCATGTTCTAACTCTCTGGACTGAAGTCATTGTGGTTAAATCTGAATAGTGCACGGCAGTGGTACCCAAACATGGGCCTCAGGGTCATTATGAAGTTCCTTCCATCCATGGGAGCGCCAAAAATTGTCTACAAACCCAAAACCCAAAAGTACAACTGCTACTGTATGAGGAAATCCATGTAAGCTTTGATGTTAAAAAGAACGCCTCGTGTTTAAAAAAAATAAAATAAAAAACTGGAGACCAAGATTAGGGCTTTTAAAGAATACATGCCCTGCAGGTAATCTGACTTGATATCTTTTTTAAAGTTAATATTAATTAAAGGATTAAAAAGACTTTGGTCTTGTTTCTCAGTTTTAATCTCAAAACATGGCAGAATTTTGAAATTACAAAAGCTCATAAACCCAAATGTTACATATAAGTGTCCTCCCTGACATTCTACGATTTTTCTACTCTTGGGCAAGGGACAGATTAGTAGATTTTGTATTTGTTTTTCAGTGATACCAAACAGAGGCAGATATTGATGTGCCTTTAGAATAAAGTCTCAGTATAGCATTTTGACTGACCTGCACTGATTAGAAAAACAGTAAAGCCACCAAAACCATGACAAGCTTTGACTATTTACATTTCTTTTTTTTCTTAAAGATTTTATTTATTTATTTATTTGAGAGAGAGAGAATGAGAGAGAGCGAGCATGGGAGCGGGGAGGGTCAGAGGGAGAAGCAGCCTCCGCAGGGAGCCCAACTCGGGACTTGATCCCAGGACTCCAGGATCATGACCTGAGCTGGAGGCAGTCACCCAACCAACTGAGCCACCCAGGCGCCCCGCATTTCTTTATTTCTACTGGAGCTTTGCAAGGGATGAAAAATGGAGGCTTCATAAACTTGTGTTTCAAAGGAAATGAATCTTAACTACTGTAAGTGACACTGATAAGCCAGCTAATGGGAAATGGCATGCAACAGATAACATATCTTAAGAAATGTTATCAAGTGAGGGGCCCCTGGGTGGCTCAGCCAATTGGGTGTCTGACTTCGATGCAGGTCATGATCCCATGGGATCGAGCCCTGCATCGGGCTCCCTGCTCGGCGGGGAGCCTGTTTCTCCCTCTCCGTCTGCCGCTCCCCTTGCTTGTGCTCTCTTGCTTGCTCGCTCTCTCTCTCTCTCAAATAAATAAATAAAATCTTAAAAAAAAAAAAAGAAATGTTATCAAGTGAGATCTCCTTTAATATCTATTTCTATTTCCCATCAATATTACAAAAGAATCACCATGAGGGGCACCCTAGCTGGCTCAGTCAGTGGAGTGTGTGACTCTTGATCCCAGGGTTGTAAGTTTGAGCCCCACGCTGGGCTTAAAAACAAAATCTTTAAAACAAACAAAACCCCCAAAAGAATCATTATGAAATCCTCCAAACATAAAAGCAATTTATTTGTCAGGGGAAAATTCTTAAAAGTCCTTTTACCCATTCACTGTGAAAATTTCATGAAGACTTACAAAAGCAACTGTTTTTTCTATAAAAGTTCTATCCAGTTCTGGGTTGGAGCAACATGTCATACCTTCTAAATCAAACAATCTATGACTTAAATTCTAATTTTTATAACTGACGTGGAGATGATAAAATGTTTTCCAAATGCTGTGGGAATTTTTTTTAAAGCTCCCAATGCATACTACTGTCTGTTGTTTGTTTTCTGTTTTTTTTTTTTTAATTTATCATCAGTTCCAAGTTAGAGTTCAATTGCAAAAATACTCAGAACTGATGACTTTTTTTCTTAAACAACACACTTTCTATATACAGCAGTATTGCTTCGATGAATTAATGCCAACAAATGTGGTCAGTATTGTTTCCAGATTCTTCAAGCAATTGTACTCCTTGTACAGTCACCCCAATCCCGTCTGTCCTTGATTACTTAATTTTCAGTCATTTGCAAACTCAAAAGTGAAAATGTAGAGGCATTTGGGCCACTTTATTCAGCGGCACAACAAGGAATATGGGCAGTTCATAGACTTTCTCACATAGGTCTTTGCAATACAAAACACACTGTGGAGGGGCGCCTGGGTGGCTCAGTCGTTAAGCATCTGCCTTCGGCTCAGGTCATGATCCCAGGGTCCTGGGATTGAGTCCCACATTGGGCTCCGCTTTGGGCTCCCTCCTCGGTGGGAAGCCTGCTTCTCCCTCTCCCACTCCCCCTGCTTGTGTTCCCTCTCTTGCTGTCTCTCTCTCTGTCAAATAAATAAAATCTTAAAAAAAAAAAAAAAAGACTTTAAAAAAATACACTGTCAAAAGAATTCCCTCCCTAGATGAAGAAGACTGAGAGAGAGGGAGTTTTCCATTTTGGGGGGCGTGGGGATAATATGGACTTTAAGAAAGATTCCTTCTTGTTACAGTTTATCTTTTGTAAGCTTTTTTTTTTTTTTTTTTTTAACTATCCTTTGCTGATTAACTCCATTCTGTCTATTCTCTCGAAGGACTCCAAGTTCCCACAATACATATGTATTCAATTTTATTGCTTTGCACTTGATACACTGCTTTGTAACTGTTCAAGGCATTTTCTGTGAACATTATGTTTCTGTCTCCCAAACTATACTCTAAGCTTTTTTTTTTTTTTTTTTTTTTTTAAGATTTTGTTTATTTGCGAGAGAGAGAATGAGAGACAGAGAGTGTGAGAGGGAGGAGGGTTAGAGGGAGAAGCAGACTCCCCGCCGAGCAGGGAGCCCGATGCGGAACTCGATCCGGGATTCCAGGATCATGACCCGAGCCGAAGGCAGTTGCTTAACCAACTGAGCCACCCAGGTGCCCCTATACTCTAAGCTTCTTAATGATAAAAACCATGCCTTGCCTCCACCTTGGGAGTTTTTTTCTTTACCATGACTGCATTAATGTCTATAAATTAATTTTGATTAAATGGCATCTTTACAATATTTCACATTTCCAGCTAGGAACAGTTTGTTTCTCCACTGATGCGAGTCTGGTTTTTTTCTCTAACGTCTAACCAAAGTTTTGTAGTTTTCTCTAACTAGAAAAACAAACATGCAGATGGTAGGAAACTCCAATGAGTCTGTCTCCCCAGGTTTCAGTCTTACCCTTAGAGGTAATGCCTCTCAACATCTTTTTTTTTTTTTTAAGATTTATTTATTTATTTATTTATTTGACAGAGAGACAGAGAGATCACAAGCAGACAGACAAGCAGGCAGAAGGAGAGGGAGAAGCAGGCTCCCCACTGAGCAGGGAGCCCAACGCGGGGCTCGATCCCAGGACTATGGGATCATGACCTGAGCCGAAGGCAGACGCTTAACCAACTGAGCCACCCAGGCGCCCCTCTCAACATCTTTTTATGTAGCTTCCAGAAGATGTCCGTGCATGTGCATATTTATATAAGCATAAATATCATCTCTCCCCATCCCCTTGCTTTAAAAAAGCGTGTTATCAATTTCTTACCTCTCAGCTGGCGACAGAGAAATATTCAAAGGGAACGGATACACTTTCTTTTTTTTTTTAATTTTTTTTTTTAAGATTTTATTTATTTATTTGAGAGAGAGAGAATGAGAGACAGATAGCAAGAGAGGGAAGAGGGTCAGAGGGAGAAGCAGACCCCCCGCTGAGCAGGGAGCCCGATGCGGGACTTGATCCCAGGACTCCAGGATCATGACCTGAGCCGAAGGCAGTCGCTTAACCAACTGAGCCACCCAGGCGCCCAAGGGAACGGAAACACTTTCATATATCAGGCAGTGAAGGATGAATTTGGAACTGAGAGACTATAAGCTGATACTGGACACATAGGGGCTAAATATGAGCACACTCGACACAGCACAAATGAGAAATCTTTTCATAATTAATCAGTCTTCTCCTCATAGGCATTTATACTGTTTCAGATCTTAACTGCAAATATTGCTATAATAAATATCTTTGTATAGACACCTTTGTTTATATTTGTAAATTCTGGTGGATCAATTCTCAGAAATTCAATTGGTAGGTCAAAGATGATATACATTTTATCTATCTATCTATCTATCTATCTATCTATCTATCTATCTGTCAACGTGGCGCTTGAACTCACGACCCTGAGATCAAGACCTGAACTGATATCAAGAGTCAAACGCTTAGCCAACTGAGCCACCCAGGCGCCCCAATGATAGGTGTTTTAATTCCGAGTGACACTGCCAAGGAAACTGCATCAGTTTATACTCCCTCAAACCACATGAGGACCGGCCCCTCTCCACAGCCTTGCCAATGTTGTATATTATCCAGTGTTCTTTCTGCCAATCTAAATTGTGACATATATTTTATCAGTTGTACTTTGTTCATTATAAGTGGAACCAGGTATCTTTTCATATTCACAAACATGTTTATGTTTCTCTCTCTGTTTAAATTTTTTTTTTCTGTTTAAATTCTTTACTCAAATTTAAGAGCTGTTTATGCACTTCAAAAAAATGGACCTTTTCTCTGTTGTATGTGTTGGAAAGATTTTTTTCCCAGTCCATGGCTTGTCATTTGATCTGCTTTCTGGTATTTTGAATAACAGAAGTTTTTTATTAGAGTCCTCTCTGTTCTAGTCACCAACAAAATCTAGTTTAATTTTCTGAACATGAATATATGTTAACTTCCTTTCCAGAGAGGTGAGTCAGACAGCAAAATTAACAACCAGTCACCAAAAACCCTTCCCCTAAATCTGTGAGAACTTAGAACAAATAGCTGTTAGCCAAGCCACTGCCAGCACCCAGTGATGTAACTCATCGAAATGGCACGTGCCCTGGAAAGGCACATTTTCTCCTTTTGTTTGAAAAGTCCATTATGCTTGTCAGTTTCCCAGAGTCCAGCAACCCACTTTGCCTCTAGTAAAAGATGCCTTGGCTTAGCCATTTCAAAACAGAAGTGATTACAGATGAAGATTTTGGCCCTTGCCCTGCCACAGCAGAGACTCTTCAGCACAACACCCAGTTCAATAGGCAAAGAAAGATCTGGTCAATTTCCCAGAGAAACTATGGCTCAACATAAGACCAAAAGGAAAAATGATAATGAGGCAGGTTCTCCAACTACCTCCTAGGTCTCCAGGCAATGAACAGATGACAGAGGTTCTCAGATAACTATTTCTCTTCTGGCACTTTCTTCTTCTTATCCTTTCCAGTAAAAGAACAGAGAAAAATGAAATAGAAAAAAAAAAAAAAAAAAAAAAAAACATTTAAAAAGATTTCTCTTTTCCCCTCCACCAGCATAAAGTCACTTATGTTACAGCAAGGACATTAACTCTAATTGGAATGGTGTGTCCTCCCAAATTTGGAGAAGATTTTAACTGCATTCTAATTTGTTCTTGGTAGTTGAACATGATGGTACCAAATTAATGCCTATGCGAAAGTGGGAGAGCTAAAAAATAATAATCAATGTGCCACCGACACGATAAGCAAAGGTTCTCTGTAGGGGGTTTATTTAACAAATCCCCTACAAATGTTTGTTTACTTAACAAACATTTCTGGAGTACCTGCCACATGTCCGGATCTGTGGATGCGGAGTCTGTGCCTTTCAGAAGTATACTGTCTAATGAGAGACTGAAGCCCATGCAAAAATGACTGCAGTCACCTGAAGTCTTATCACACAAGAATGCATCAAAGTGCTAAGAAAAACTACAGGGGGCACATACAATCAGACTGGAAGTTGGGCGGGGGGGTCGGACAATGGATACGTGAGTGTGGATTACTGTAAAGAAAAGCCTGGAAATAAAAAGGACAGTAATGGAATAAGAGCTTAATTAAGGGTTATTTAAGGGAGAAGGGAGATTTTTCACGGAGGAGTAAGTAGACAGATCAGAGAGGAAAGATGGAAAACAACTACTGAGTTTGCAATTGATAGAGCAAGCAAGATTCCCAGAGGAGCCAGGATATACACACAATTCAACAAGTATTTACTAAATGTCACCTTGTGCCAGGATTGGACTGGATGGAGACAGAGATAATTAACAAAGACTTGCTTCTAAGCTTCCAGAAGCTCACAGTCCACTGAGTGAGGTATCTAACAAAATACGCAATTTAATAGAGAGAGAGTATTATGATGTGGGAAGTACCAGGAATTGTGAGGTATGCACGGGGCAGACCCAAGCCCTATTTGGGGCAACAGAGCTTCCTGGAAGAAGTGGTAAGTTCGTGGAATCAACAGCAGAAGTAGAAGAAGGAAAACATAAATAAAAAAAAGGCGGAGGGGGGGGCTGGTAGAAAGGAAGTTGAATTAGAAAAATGGGATTTTATAGTGTGGACCATAAGTGGGATTAGGATTAGGACCTTTGGAGTATTACAAAGTAAAATTCTGGACAACCTCTAGGAACTGTTTCTAAGAAAGGACTAAAAGTGAGAATGAATTAGTACATAGTATAATGCTCACCAGCTTTGGTGCAGAACAAAGAAAGACTATATATAACAAGGATACCCTGGAGCTGAAACTGTGATGGCAGTTGACCCAGCAAAGCAAGGGTGTGGGTTCTCAGAAACCAGAGGGCACAACACTAAAATGGGTGCCCACATACAGGGTGCAGATCTGGAACACCCAGGGTCTCCCCCCACCCCCAACCCCCTGCCAGGTCTTCTCCCCTTTTCCCTCGAGTTTTGCTCTCCAAGCAATCAGGTCTGTGTTTTTATCTCTATTCTCTGTTTTAAACCACATTTTGAAAAGGCACTTCTTGCAAGGCAAAGATTGGGTAAAAAGTACTGAGGCTCGCCCCGTCTAGCTGCCAGAGCACTGTTTTAGTCAAATGTCAAATGAACAGGGAGAAACGGAATGATGATTTTATTTGAATTGCTTCCAAGGAAAAGTAACCTCCAGTGAAACACTGGGCCCACTTCTGGAAATCCTGGCATGTCGACAACAGAAATGGAAGCAGAAAATTGCATCTTCCAGAAAGCACAGTATCAAATAGGAAAAACCGCAAGGAGTGATGTGCTTTCGGGTTCCTGTGGCCCAGGATCTGTTTTATTCTTTTCTACTTCTTCCTGCTGAAAATGGAATTATTTCAAACATAATTTCCTCTTACAGGGGGCTTTTGGAAATGATTCAAGGTCAAATCCCTTGTTTTAAGTAAAATTAATATATTAAATTCCAAATTTACTGAACTAAAAATGGAGGCAAAGAAAATAAATAAAAATATATTCCCAAACTTTAAAATCAAGGAGATTTTAGGATGTAGTTAAGTGATGGTTCCTCCTGGTGAAATGTAAAATTGCACCCCAGCTAGATTAGCTACTTTAAATATTCAAGGAATCAAAGTTCTAAGTGTTCGGGGATACCAGGGATCCCTGTAACCCAGAGGTAAATGTTATGGGCAAATGGGGGAAAGGAAAGAAGAAAAGATGGGGCAGTGATCTCGGAGTTGTGAAGATATCCCAAAGTATGGAGAGCCTTACCAGTATGCTCAAAAGTTACAACAGCCAACAGGCCTCCCTCTGACTTAATCACCATCTTAACCTCTTCCTTGGAAACTAACTAACTTTCCCTCCTTTCCTTCCCTTCCCTCTTTTTTTCTTTCCCTTTCCCTTTCTCCCTCCTTTTCCTCCCTTCCTCCCTTCCTTCCTTGTGTTCTGCTATTTATTCTTTCTTTTTCTCCATCTTTCTTAACATATAACAGAAAAAAATCTGTGTATGTTTCAGGTGTACGATGTGATGATTCAATACACACATATATTGTTAAATGATTACCACAATTAGGCCAAGTAACACGTCTATCACCTCACACAGTAACCATGTTTTGTGTGTATGTGGTGAGAACACCTAAAGATCTAACCTCTTAGTGGATTTCAAGTACAGAGTGCAGTATTATTAACTATAGTCACCATGCTGTACATTACATCCCTTTCTTAAAAATCAAAAAAAAAAAAAAAATTCTAACCAAGTTGAAGGCAGATCTTTTCAGTGGGTCTTTATCTTCATTCACTAATCACATTTATATTATACTCACTATTTCTCCTGTTCCATTACGCATGTTGGAGTTCCAAGACTTTGCCTCTGAGAGATTGCTTATTCTTATGTGAACAAAGTGATGAAGCCTTCCGTCTGTGTAGACTCATGAACCAAAAGCCAAACCCCAAGTGCTACCCTGTCACCTCCTTGTGACAGATCCTCCTCGTTTCTTCTCGACCCGAACCCACTCTCTGATCATGCTGCTGCCTCTTTCCTGACCCTTGTTCTTCTCGTCCCATCTTTTTTTTTTCATACCTACTCCTTAAACTCAGCCCTGGCACTTATGGGCAGTTTGGCTTGGCAAGTGAGCACTCTATCATGTTTTGGCTCAGACCGACTTAACATCCCACCCAAATCAGACCACCCCCCCCCCAGGTGGACACTCCTACCCACTTCAACCTCCTGAAGGTAAATCCCAGCTTCCAGAGCTACAAGAGGCATATAGTGGGCACCTCGCAGGAGTAACAGGAAGGAGCGCTAACCCTACCTAGCTCTGCAGAGGAGGTGATGGCCAAGCTGAGTCCTAGAGGGTGAGCAGAGAGAGCAAGGGTGAGGAGGGCATTCCAAACAAAGGGGAGGCCATGTCAGGGAAGAAAAAGAATGCGCTTTGTAGTCTGTTTTGTAGACAAGCACCCCTAATTGATTCTAATAAAATGTTTACTGAGCTCTGGGCACATGATCCCGTGCAGGACCTGGCACGTAACAGAAACTCATTAAGTATTTGTGGAATAAATGAAATAGCAGTTTCATTTAAAAAGTAAAGCTGTATGTCTAACTCAGAAAATAACCTAGAACATTATCCTACCAGAAGTACCAAAACAAAAACGAAAGCAAAAACCATCAGAAAAGTCAGAATCACGTGCCCCAAGACAACAAAGCTTTTCCCTTATGTAATCACAGGATGACTGCATGAGGCCTGGCCCTTTGTGCCAAAAACAGAGCCACAGAACCCCGGGCCGAAAAGGGTCTGGTCCTGATTAAGGCTATTTTCCTTTGTGACGTTCAGATTGGAAGGAGAAGGAAGGAGGATCTAAAAGGAAACTGGAGGAGCCCAAGATGCATCAGTGAGCCTCATCACGGCATCCTCCTTTGTGAACTGGACTTCAGTGAAGGGGCCCCTAACTCCCATCTTCACTTGCCCACTGAGTCAACAATTCACTTCACTTCTAACCAACTTCTGTCTTCCTGACCTAAAGAGGGTTTGGTTGAAACCTTGGCAAATTTAAGGACTCAGATAACAAAGTAAGGTTAAATCAAATTTGCACAGCCTCTTTCCTTATTAAAATGGTTCTGGAAGGGTTGTTCCAATTGAACAGCCTTTGTTACAGGCTCTGTCAATGTCGTGGGATAATCCCTGAATACTGAAATGCTATTAAATGTGAGTGACAACAAGGAAAAAGCTCTCAAATCTAAGCACGATTGGAAGTTAAATTAATGCAGCCAATTCTGTGAAGACTGGGTCAAATCCCTCTCTATATACCAACTTTCATCGTGGGTCACAGAGCCTGTGTCCACCCCCCACCCCCCACTGCCGCCCCCCACCACCGCTGTCCATGCTTCTTTGCTCACTGAAATCCCTGCATTCATCTCATTTGGCCTTCAGATCGAAGACAGGATGGCATTGATCAACATTCATTAGGTAATACATAGCTCTGGAGGCAAACAACAACTGGGAAGATAATGTTGGAAAAGAATCCAGAAAATCCAACTAGACACAAAGCAATCCTGGTAGAAAACACCTGGGAACACGCCCTGTTCAATCTTGGTAGACCTACTGTTGTGTGAGCTCATCTGACTGGACCTCCCTCTGCCTACAAACGAACATTCATGAACCTCCAGGTCACAGAACAAAACATTATCTCCTTCTCTCTCCGCCTCAACTCCTGCCAGCACCCTAAAGGTGTTCATCACTTGGCTAGACTGCCCACCCAGTTCCATAATGCCCTCCATGCTGAGGACCTCTATCTCCAGTTCACCTTAGAGTGGCAACATCCTGAATTTTTTTTTTAATTCTTTTTTTTATTCTTATGTTAATCCCCTACATTATATCATTAGTTTTAGATGTAGTGTTCCATGATTCATTGTTTGTGCATAACACCCAGTGCTCTGTGCAGAATGTGCCCTCCTCAATACCCACCACCAGGCTAACCCATCCTCCCACCCCCCTCCCCTCTAGAACCCTCAGTTTGTTTTTCAGAGTCCATCGTCTCTCATGGTTCGTCTACCCCTCTGATTTCCCCCCCTTCATTCTTCCCCTCCTGCTACCTTCTTCTTCTTTTTTTTTTTTTCTTAACATATATTGCATTATTTGTTTCAGAGGTACAGATCTGAGATTCAACAGTCTTGCACAATTCACAGCGCTTACCAGAGCACATACCCTCCCCAGTGTCTATCACCCAGTCACCCCATCCCTCCCACCCCACCCCCCACTCCAGCAACCCTCAGTTTGTTTCCTGCGATTAAGAATTCCTCATATCAGTGAGATCATATGATACATGTCTTTCTCTGTTTGACTTATTTCGCTCAACATAATACCCTCCAGTTCCATCCACGTCATTGCAAATGGCAAGCTCTCATTCCTTTTAATGGCTGCATAATATTCCATTGTATATATATACCACATCTTCTTTATCCATTCATCTGTCGATGGACATCTTCGCTCTTTCCACAGTTTGGCTATTGTGGACATTGCTGCTATAAACATTGGGGTGCACGTACCCTTTCGGATCCCTACTTTTGTATCTTTGGGGTAAATACCCAATAGTGCAATTGCTGGATCATATGGTAGCTCTATTTTCAACTTTTTGAGGAACCTCCATACTGTTTTCCAGAGTGGTTGCACCAGCTTGCATTCCCACCAACAGTGCAGGAGTGTTCCCCATTCTCCACATCCCCGCCAACATCTGTCGTTTCCTGACTTGCAACATCCTGAATTTTTAACACCCAACTGCCCCAAATCCCAAACTGCAAACTTAGAAAGGCTGCTTCCTACTTCTCCCAGACAGCTACCTCTTTGGCCCTGGGGAATCTGATAGCATCTTACAACTGTTTAAGTTCAGCCCGACAAGCCAACATGCCCCCATGGCTCTCCTCTCAGCAAGGGGTACCTGGGGCACACCTGGGCCCCACTGGAATCTGACTTCACAACCCAGCAGGGCCTGTGCAAACCCCTTGGCCTTGGTGCTCACATAGTCTCTTAGCTCAGTTCCTCCCACATGCCCCGGCCCAGCGTCCAGCTCCGTTCCCTCCAGATGTGCAGTGCTCGCTCAGGCTCTCCGCCCTGATCCAGAGTCACTTAGTGTCTGGCCTAGACCACAGGGTCTGGCTCATCAGTTAGAACCTCACTGCAGCAATGAGCACATTCTCAGCCAGCTCTTGATTTATGCTGCCCTGCTAACCGGTCTCCAGTCCTCCACCCGCCCACCAAGGCATCTGAGGATTCCGCCACTGGCTTGGGAGTCAGTTTCCTTCCTCATCTCCTCCCTGCACCACGTCTCAGAAGTTGGCACCCCACCTCCCACAACCAACTCTTCCACCTGTGCTCTGGTTACCCCAAACCTGCCACGTAAATGCTGTGACCTTCAGAAGTTGCTTACCGTCCTCGTGACTCGGTCTTCTCATCTGTGTAGTACAGAGCAGAGCATCCATCTCACAGATCCATCCATCTCTACTAACCACTCAGTTCCCTGAAGACCAGGCGGGACCACAGAGATAAAGAACTTAGAACAGGGCCTACAACATACATTGGAGGAGGATTTTCCTTTACTGCCCCCTCTCCTTCTCCACAACCTACAAACAGAGCCAGATCTTTACCGCCCCCCAAAATAGCTGCTTAACCTCAAGCAACTGCTTGCTTTCTCTTCCACAGCATCAAGCTTCTTGACTCCCCACCCCTGCCCCTCCTTACCCCTGCTCACTCCCTGGCTCCCTGCAGGCGGGCTTGGCCTGGCAACTCTACAGAAGCCGTTCTCAGCGAAGTCATCACTGATTTCATTTTCAGGCCCCTCTGCCATGTGACACCACTGCCCTCCATCTCTTCCTCAGAACTCTTCGCTTGCCTCTCCTGGCTCTTTAGCTTCCATGATTCGTCCTTGCTGGTCTCCGACCCCAGCCCTCTGCCTGCCCCCTAAATGCAAGGGCTGCTTCCACCCTTGGCTTTCCTGTCCTCCCTCAAAGATGAGCTCATCTGTTCCCCCAACTTAGACAATGTCTGGTAGCTAATAGTTCCTTGTTCATTCCTTACCCAGCCTCTTTTCTGGGCTCTATCGGCCTGGTGTCTCCACCTGCTTATCCCAAGGGGATGTCAAACATGTCCAAACCTTTGGGAAAGGTTACTGCTTTCCCAAACCTGCTTCTTCCCCTGGATTTCTTATACCGGTTGATGATGTTATTTATCAACCCAGCTCCCTGCTTCAAACCTTTAGCAGCATGCTAGGCAAAGGTCACAGTTCTAGTACACCCATTTTAGTCGGTACCTGGGGCCATTCTGGTAAAGAGAAATGGGTAACCCTTGTATTCACAGGCATGGATTCCAAGTGCAAGGATCATGAGTCAGAAATGGGATAGGGCCACAAATAAAACCTAAGGGGTATATTCTCAAAGCAAGAGCTTAATAAAAGACCAGTTAGCTCAAGTTTGGGGGTCAAGTTTGGTGCTAAGAGCCAGAGAGACAAGAGAAAGTGAGGAAGGGCCCGGATGAAACCCATCCCAATTCTTCTAAGGTGCTGTGTGTGACTCCCAGTGGCTGGAGGTCGCTCAACTCCTTCTACTTCTCACTGCAACTCTACTAACCACTCAGTTCACAAACTCCTCTAGGCTCCTTCTGGTCTGCTTTCCCTGCCACCACCGTCCACCAAACCAGGACTTCTCTGTGTCTCACCTCACCAACCACAACCACCGTAAGCTGTTCCTAGCCTTGAGCCTCTCGCTTCGCCCATCTCTCTAAACCATAATTATGATTATACCATTGCTTGGCTTTAAAACCTTCAGTGGCTCCTGACTGCTATTAGGAACAGGCACAGGCTCTTTTGGTCTTCACAATCCAGCACCAACCTGCCTTTCCAGCTTCCATGTGGCATCACTACAGCTAGACAGACGACTGGGGCTCTTTGTGGCCCCGGAACATGCCACACTCTGACCCCTTCACCCACCACATGGGTTATTTCTCCTGTCTGGGGCACCCCTCCTTGCCTTACCCCTCCTACAGCCAATGCCAACGCTTCTCTTTTATGTCTCATGGGCATGAGGCTTCCTCCTCAGGCAGAGAGCTTGTCCTTTCTCCATCCCTGAGTTTTTTTATGTTTGTTTATGCTCTGTCTTCCCTACGCATACATGATGATGGGCCCCTCAAGGGCAGGGCCCTTATCTTCTCCATCCAGTTTCTATCCCCAGGGGGTGCTATTAGGGTGTCTAGCACAGAGGACTAATGAAAATAGCCATTTATCAAGTGCTAAACTTTTTTTTTTAAAGATTTTATTTATTTATTTGAGAGAGAGAGTGAGAGAGAGAAAGAGTACAAGAGGGGGGAGCGGGAGAGGGAGAAGCAGACTCCCTGCTGAGCAGGGAGCCCGATGCAGGACTCGATCCCGGGACTCCAGGATCATGACCTGAGCCGAAGGCAGTCGCTTAACCAACTGAGCCACCCAGGCACCCAAGTGCTAAACTTTTTACATGCACCATCTCATTAATCCTCACAAGAACATAGAACATTTTGAAATACTCGGGCAACTCCAAGAGAGTCTCAGATTCCAAAACACATCTCCACCGTTTGCTGCCCATCTCCCAGAAACCAGGTTTCTTCATCATTGGAAACCTCTGATTTACCCGCTGACTGCAATGCGAGTTATTCCCTCATAGACTGGTTAAGGGTGAGAACTTTCCTCAGAATTCCACCAACTAAAAGTTCATTTGGGGGCGCCTGGGTGGCTCAGTCGGTTAAGCGTCTGCTTCGGCTCAGGTCATGATCCCGGGGTCCTGGGACTGAGCCCCGCGTCGGGCTCCCTGCTCAGCGGGGAGCCTGCTTCTCCCTCTCCCACTCCCCCTGCTTGTGTGTCTTCTCTTGCTGTGTCTCTCTCTGTCGAATAAATAAATAAAATCTTTAAAAAAAAAAAAAAGCTCATTTGGATGAAACAGATACTCTCAAAGGAAAATATAAAAGACCAAAAGTAATTAAGAAGTAAAAAACTTGAATATAACAATAATCACAGAATATCTAGACATTATTCTCACATCACCACTTGCCCAAAAAGGCATTGGGCTCAGACACATTCACAGGCAATTTCTTTCAAAGCTTTAAGAATAGATATTATCATGCTATTTAAACTATTCCAGACCCCAGAAAAAGGATTGTGAGTGATCTTTCCTTTTTCCTTTTTTGTTTTCTGAAACTCCACACAGAGCATTATTACTTTAATAATTATAAAGACACACTAAACATATTGAATTTAAAGGAATTTTTAACAAGGAAATTATTACAAATTTGTACAGCTTTATCTATAAAAAATGAGCTTTTAGGGGTGCCTGGGTGGCTCAGCCGGTTATGCATGTGCCTCTGGCTCAGGTCATGATCTGGGGGTCCTGGGATGGAGCCCGACTTGGGGCTCCGTGCTCAGCAGGAAGTCTCCTCCCTCTCCCTCTGCCCCTCCCCCCCAGTAGTGCGCTCTCTCTCTCAAATAAATAAATAAAATCTTTTTAAAAATGAGCTTTTGTATATACTTTATGAGCAAGAATCAGAAAAGGAAATGTCCAACAATGTATCAAGCGATTCACTTTTTGTTTACAAACTACAACATACCAGGCAGGTACTGGGGATAAAATGGTAAGCTAAACACACACAATACCTATGCCCATGGAGTTTACACTCTTGTAAGGAAACAGACATCAAATACCCCCAAAACATATATATTATAAACTCTGAGAAATGGTATGAAATATAGAGGTCACAATGAAAGTGCATATGATACTGGGAAGGGGGCCTTATCTAGGGGTCAGGAATGATGGAGTATCAAACAACTGTGAAAACTAATGATGTCTTGATGAACAGTGAATCCACAGGAGAGTATTCACAACACAGTGAGTGGAAACTACAAACCGTACATATAGTTTAGTCCCACTTTTGTCTAAAAATTATATTTATACAGAAAAAAGGCTGGAAGGATATACAAAGACAGTGAAATGCAAAATGTTAGCAGTAGGGAGATTCAGGATCCCCACTTTCTTGTGCTTCTCTGTATTTGCCAAATTTCCTGAAAGATCTTGTGTTCTTTTTTTTTTTTTTTTTTAAGATTTTATTTATTTATTTGACAGACGCAGGAGAGAGGGAACACAAGCAGGGGGAGTGGGAGAGGGAGAAGCAGGCTTCCCGCCGAGCAGGGAGCCCGATGCAGGGCTCGATCCCAGGACCCTGGGATCATGACCTGAGCTGAAGGCAGTCGCTTAACCGACTGAGCCACCCAGGCGCCCCAAGATCTTGTATCCTTGTATGGTTTGTGCCATCTTCTTCATGACAGCCTCATTTGACTTAATTCTTTTTTAAATTGTGGTAAAATATACATACCCTAAAATTTTAACCATCTTCATGAATACAGTTCTGTAGCATTACGTACATTCACCTGATTCTGCAACCATCAGCACCATCCACATCCAGAACGTTTTCATCTTCCTGAACTGAAACTCTTTACCTATTAATCACTAACACACCAATCCGTTTCTCCCAGCCTCTGGCAACCAGGAGGCCTCATTTGCTTTTAAAAAGCCAAGATTCAAAGACCAGGCTTCATTCACACGTTAAGTGTCAATTACAGTCATCTGCCAAACTCTGGGCCCTAGTAAGGCAGGCAGGCGCTAGGGTTTTACAGCGATGGGAGACAGGTCTAGGTGGCAATTTTGGACAACCAGACGACGGGAGGTCAGGGTGCAGCAGGGGGAGGAGGTTCTAACACAGAAATGGGAAGGCGAAGTAACCGCTGGCTTTGAAGTCTGGCCCGGGGCCCTGGGGGTAGTCGGTGTTTTCAGGTGGCAAGGACGAGACGACCATAAAGACCATAAACGTCTGCTTCCTTCAGTTCAATGCTCACTGCCTCTGGCTAAGAGACACGCACTCACAAAAGAAGGCAGAAGGAAGGAAGGAAGGTAAGGACGAGATGGAGAAACTCAACCACCAGCGAATCAGGTCACCCGGAAACCAAGCGCAGGAATTTCTTTCACAATACTCTTGACAGCTGGCTATGCAACACCTGCCCCAATACATCCAGCGACAGGGGTACAATGGAGCCTTGACATTCCGGAGAAGAACATCCAGACAGCTCCATAAATCCCCAAACCCATAAATACAGAAAGGGTGGTAGAGGCTTCTGGCTTTTTCCTGATTTTTTTTCTTTTTTTTTTTAATGTCTCACCTCTCACTGAAAGTTAACCCTCTTTTTCAACCTCCTCCACAACTCTACCTCACTGGAAAAAAATGCTGTCCTGGCTCAAGCAACCACTAAAACTTTCATGAACTTCCTTGTTTCTCTATGAAGTATCCGGTGGACTAATTCCCAGCACAGCAAAATTCATCATCCTAGTCTTTAATTTAGCCAAAACTCCTTTTTTTTTCTGGCTAAGACCTATCCCTTCTTTGGACATCTTTGCTTTTTCTTCCCTAACATCATTAATAATAGCAGCTGATTTTCTTTCCAAAAGAGCCATTCTGTTTCGTTTTTTTTCCCTCACAAAGAAAGTTTTAATTAGTTAAGATTTACCACCAAGCTGCAATTCAAATCCAGGTCTCAGTAAAATTACAAATTACTACCTGTCAGGAACCCGCGGGACTACTTAAAGCACTCAAAAAATCAGGACAGTGTTAAATCTGCAAATGCTAAGTATATACCGTTTATATGGCTTTCCCCCCCACCTTCCTTCCCTCTCTCTCTCTTTTTTTTTTTTTTAAAGATTTTATTTATTTATTTGACAGAGAGAGACACAGCGAGAGAGGGAACACAAGCAGGGGGAGTGGGAGAGGGAGAAGCAGGCTTCCCGCCGAGCAGAGAGCCTGATGTGGGGCTCGATCCCAGGACTCTGGGATCATGACCTGAGCTGAAGGCAGACGCTTAACGACTGAGCCACCCAGGTGCCTGCCTTCCCTCTCTTTTTTAACAGCAGCCTTCCCCAAGTTCTTGGGAACATGGTTCTAGGTAATGAAAAGTTCTGTTCTTAAATACGACTGCCCATCTTCCCACCCGATGCAGCCGGAAACCTGTTCAGAGTACCCGAGAAGGCGAATGGGTGATCTGATGGAGGGCTAGGAGGAGTATTGGAACAGGAGATAAAACAAGCGAAAGCTGGCGGGGGGTGTTGGACTGATCTGGCTGAAGGGCAGGGGTACTTCCATCAGAAGGCCCTGGGCTCTTGGGGGCAGAGGAGAGAAGTAAAAAGCAGACAGGCTAAATGGGAGACAGGTGAAGCGAATTTCAAAACAGCCCCTGGAGATGGGCCTGGCCACCCCTCACCAGCTGTCCTTTAGTTCCTGAAGTCTGCATGTAATGTTCCTGTGACCCCCTAGAATGTCAGCAGCCGGAGAAGCTTGTACTAACAAAGCCACCTCCTCTGAGGAGCTGGGCTGCTGTTAATTAAAACAGAGAGGCGAGGATAAACATCATAGATAAAGGAAAACCACAGCTTGGAAGCTTGAAGCCGACCTTGGCCAAAACTCTGCAGGAGTGGGGCGCCTGGGTGGCTCAGTTGGTTAAGCGACGGCCTTCGGCTCAGGTCATGATCCTGGAGTCCCGGGATCGAGTCCCGCATCGGGCTCCCTGCTCGGCAGGGGGTCTGCTTCTCCCTCTGATCCTTCCCCTCTCATGCTCTCTGTCTCCCATTCTCTCTCTCAGATAAATAAATAAAAAATCTTGGGCGCCTGGGTGGCTCAGTTGGTTGAGCAACTGCCTTCGGCTCAGGTCATGATCCTGGAGTCCCGGGATCGAGTCCCGCGTCGGGCTCCCTGCTCGGCGGGGAGTCTGCTTCTCCCTCTGACCCTCCCCCTTCTCATGTGCTCTCTCTTTCTCATTCTCTCTGTCTCAAATAAATAAATAAAATCTTAAAAAAAAAAAAAAACTCTGCAGGAGTTACTGATGCCGCGGGACTGTGGCAGGGAAGTAAGGAGGGTGCCGATGAAGGTATGCTGCCATCCAAGCATTGGACAAACGTGCTGTTCACTTGCCGATGAGCAGAGGGTGTAGGGGGTGGGGTCATGAAGGCTCGGCAGCACTTTTTTTTTTTTTAAGATTTTATTTATTTGCGAGACAGAGAATGAGAGACAGAGAGCATGAGAGGGAGGAGGGTCAGAGGGAGAAGCAGACTCCCCGCCGAGCAGGGAGCCCGATGCGGGACTCAATCCCGGGACTCCAGGATCATGACCTGAGCCGAAGGCAGTCGCTTAACCGACTGAGCCACCCAGGCGCCCTCGGCAGCACTTCTTTAAAATGTGATATCTATGGGGCGCCTGGGTGGCTCAGTCGTTAAGCGTCTGCCTTCGGCTCAGGTCATGATCCCAGGGTCCTGGGATCAAGCCCCGCATCGGGATCGAGCCCCGCATCGGGCTCCAGCCCCGCATCAGGCTCCCTGCTCAGCGGGGAGCCTGCTTCTCCCTCTCCCACTCCCCCTGCTTGTGTTCCCTCTCTCGCTGTGTCTCTCTCTGTCAAATAAATAAAAAAAAAAATCTAAAAAAAAAAAAAGAAAAAGAAAAAAGTAACTTTAAAAAAAAAAAAAGTGATATCTAACTTCATATTTTACTTCCAAACAATGGCGGTTTGGGGAAAGGTGATATACTTGGCATATCTGAATTCGTGAGGAAAGCATTCAATGAGCTTTTCTCCATGGAATCCTTGTGGGGGGACAAGCTGGAGACCTGAGAGCTGGATAAGGCAGACTGATAAGCGGCCAAACCCACATGCCTTCGAAGTGCGGATTACTGGATGAACATTAACCCAGAGAAAAGTTTCTTGTGTTCAGCTCAACATTATTCTTAATTCCCTTGAAAAAAAGTTATCAGGGAATAAATACCACAAACACATACAGATATCACAAAACTAGAAGACAAATAGTATAATTAGCTGTGTACATGTAATACTAAATAATTTTTATGAACTGCTTCCAATTTACATTTAATCCCCATATGGTAAAGCAGAGGCCTTAAACTGGTGAACTGCATACGTGCTTTGTTTGGCTTGCTCAACGTTAATAAAAAATTTAACCTGGCTAACAGCATGTAAAAATTAGTTGGTTTCACTTTAAAATCCGTATTTTAGGGCGTCTGGGTGGCTCAGTTGGTTAAGCGACTGCCTTCGGCTCAGGTCATGATCCTGGAGTCCCTGGATCGAGTCCCGCGTCAGGCTCCCTGCTCGGCAGGGAGTCTGCTTCTCCCTCTGACCCTCCCCCCTCTCATGTGCTCTCTCTCTCTCATTCTCTCTGTCTCAAATAAATAAATAAAATCTTTAGAAAAAAAAAATTCATTCTAGGGGCGCCTGGGTGGTTCAGTCGTTAAGCGGCTGCCTTCAGCTCAGGTCATGACCCCAGGGTCCTGGGATCAAGCCCCGCATTAGACTCCCTGCTCAGCGGGGAGCCTGCTTCTCCCTCTGACCCTCCCCCCTCTCATGTACTCGCTCTCTCTCTCAAATAAATAAATAAAATCTTTAAAATAAAATAAAATCCGTATTTTAAACTTGAAGAAGCAGAAGACCTCCTTCCTGCAAGGCAGCATCAGCTGGAGGTGAGTGTGGCCTTCCCCGGTGGATGGACCTCCATTTGGGGCACCCACACGGCTCAATTCACTCTTCTTCATCTGCCTGGCCCCCATCGGCCCCTGAGTTGGTGACTGCCGCAGTAAAATGTTGGTTTATATTATTAAATATGACCACATACATTCTTTCTGATTGTGCATTAAACTCCAATTCAGTCTCCTCTCACTTTGAGCCTTTGCCGATTTTGCTCCTGCAGCAAGAGCCGACATCTGATCACAACTTCATAATGATAACCTGTATATACAGAACATGCCAGTGTTTCAATGTGCCTTCTTTTCCTTTGGTTCATTTAATCTTCCCAATATTCCAGGAAGTCTGGCTTTTACTGTCTGTCTTGTAAGGGAGATCAACTACCCAACAGGGGCCAAAAGGCAAGATTTCAACTCAGGGCCTGGGTTAAATCTTAATCTACCATTTCCCAGCATACCATGCACCACCCCTCAACCCCTGGAGACAGCCCTGATTCGGGCTGACCCAACCAGAGGAGACATAAGGCCAGATTGCAAAGCCCCTGGGCTGCTCTGGAGAGAGAACAGCACTTGGAATCCTTGCTTTACTTCCGTTTTTAATCTTCTAAAAAAAACTTTATAGTAGTGTTTAATCCAAAGACAGCTGACTCTCATTTACACTTAACCTGTGTTGAACTCATATACTAAATTTTAAATCTCTGCTCTCAAAAATGCATTTTGCTCTTTAAGATCTCCTTGGTAATATTAGTAATTGGTATCTGGGCTACAAAAACAAACAAAAAAAAACCCCCAAAAACAAAAAACAAAACTTGGACCCAATCAGTGACTGGAGTTAGAATAAAATCCCATTGGAAATCCAACTCAGGAAAGTTCCAGGATGACAGCTGTGTGGCAGACTCAGAGAACAACCTATCCAGAATGGAGGAAGACTGAAGAAGCCCAGGAAAGGGGGGCTCTCCAAGGCAAAGGGGGCACTCAAGAGAATGCCTGACTGAACTGAGTTTTGGAGGGAAAAATTGAGCACATAAATCAAATAAGACAAGGGGGGACAACTAGAAAATTAGAAACTTAAAAACAAAAACAAAAATCTATACAAAATATATAATAATACACTCTGAACAATAGTTACAGATTCTCAACCACATACCAAGTAGGAATCACAGTTATATAACAGAATGTAAGTAGCAACGACTTTGACAGAGTAAAAGTTAAGGTCCAGAAAACAGGATGGGGAAGGGGGAAAGAACTGAATCTAGAAAGACACCAACAGTCTCAAACCAGAAAGTCTTTATTGAAGGACGAAGATCAAAGGCATAAGCATGTTATGTAAAGCTAAAAGTGTAATCGAGAGAGCTATAAATGGTGACCTAAACATATCAAGAGAACCAGGAAGGCAAGGTTTAGTTTAAGTGAGCTAGGATAGTCATCCTTCCTAATAGAAAAGCAACTAATAACGTTGAAAAAGGATTGACAGAGAAATAGCAGCAGGAACATGTATTATTTAGAGATATTGACGTAATTACCAGAATTAACAACAACAACAGAAAGCCGTAACAGTTAAAAGTGGTAGCTTTTGGGAATAAAAAGAAACAAAGAAAGATCCCTTTTTATTATAAGTCTATGTATACTGTTTATTTTTAGCCATAAGCATATATTATTTAATTTTTTTACAGATAGGAGACTGCAGTGGTAACTTTGCATGTAAAGTACCTAACAGGACGGCGGCGCTGTTTTTACTGCTGAAGGCGTTACCTCCCAGGGGGCCAGAAAGGCCCCACGAGAGGCTGTCTCCTCTGACATGTTTGCACGAGGGACACCTGCTCTGGTCCTGCAGTGACATGTCGCACCTGACAAGGGCAGTTCGCACACCCTCAACCCTCTGTCCTCACCACTGCATTCAGTGACTTCGATCCAGTCCTCTCTGAAAGCCCTTATCTATGTGTCATTCATGACCAGAGCCTTGAATGCAGCATGTTGTCTCCCAGCTACTCCACAGGTTAGCTGAGTGAATTAAATAATAAATCCTCGATCTAGCTGAATGGAGGTAGTAGGGGAGCATCAGAGGTCAGAAGAGCCAATTACCAGGACACATCTGGACCCTCCAGCGAGGAGCTGGAAGAGCAGGCTGACCTGCTCTGGCACAGCAGAGGGGAGGAGATGGCCCCCAACACCCAGATCCAGGTGAGTCTGTTACGCTCCAGGTGTTCTCTGGGCCCTTCTTCTGAACAGAGAGATGTGAAGGGTCCACCCTGGCTTCGGGGGCTATGCAGACCTGGATGGAGACCGGCAGACATCACTGCTCACAAAGAAGGAAATGCAGTGGGTGTGCATATGGTTATGTGGCTGCAGGTGGCTTGCTAGGGGCTGCTCATCCCCAGGAAAGAAAGAAATAGACATGGGAATCTGTGACACTGTGGACATTATTAATGACAACCGTGGCTGCACGCTAGGTCATTTTACAAGGCTAACAGGAGAACCCAACAGAAAAACAAGTGTATATAAATACAAAGAGGAAGGGTAAACAGTTAACTGAGATGCTACCAGGAAGGAACATGCCAAGAGGAATCAACCATCATGACCAAGGGAAGAGTGAAAGACACAGGTGGGTCTCATGTCAGGGAGATGCGGAAGTTCCAGCTGACGGCTTATCTCCCTCTGTAGAGAGCTCCGAGGATAAACTAAGAACAGTGCGAACTCAAAGCAATGGAGGCCCCCGTGTTGGAGGACAATGGACAGTCTGTGCTGGAATATATTATTTAATGTTTTTAAACGTTTTCTAGTATTTGAGAGAGAGGGTATGCATGAACAGCGGGGAAAGGCAGAGGAAGAGGCAGACTCCCAGCTGAGCAGGGAGCCTGATGTGGGGCTCGATCCCGGGACCCTGGCATCATGACCTGAGCCAAAGGCAGATGCTTAACCGACTGAGCCATCCAAGCGCCCTAATTTTTAAAATATATATTTTTAATTAATTTATTTATTTGAGAGAGAGAGAGCACAAGTGGTGGGGAGGGGGAGGCAGAGGAGGGGGAGAAGCAGAGGCACAGGGAGAAGCAGACTCCCCACTGAGAAGGGAGCCCGACACGGGACTCGATCCCAGGACCCCGGGATCATGACCTGAGCTGAAGGCAGACGCTTAACCGACTGAGCCACCCAGGCACCCCAATTTTTAAAATATTTTTAATCTATTTGGAAACCTAGGAAAAAAGCATCTGAAAGGTCTGCCTCCCTGCCTGGCTACCAACCAGCATTGCATGGGTTTGTCCTGAGTGCTGGTTCTCAAAGTGTGATCCCTGGGCCAGCAGCCACAGCACCAGCAGCATCCCCTGAGAACCAGTGAGCAGTGTGAATCTGGGGGCTCCACCCCAGACCTGCCTAGTCAGAAACCCTGAGGCGGGGCCCCAAAATCTGTATCTTAGCAAGCCTTCAGGTGATTCTGATGCAGACTCAGGTTCGAGAACCACAGGTCTTGAGCGAAACAAAACTCAGGGACAGTTTTTGGTGCTATTATCATCTCCTGAGCAAGACTGGACACTCTGCACTGAGGCCCCCTCAGGGGAAAGCCAGAGCCCCTTCTAAGACAATAAGCATTTTAAAGCCATCTCTAGAGCTGGTTTCCCCCTGGTCAGGGCCAGAGGGAGGCGACCCTGCCCTGAGTTCTGGTGGGAGCCAGCAGAAAGGACTTATCATAGGAAGAAGCTTCTGAGAGGTACCCATTTGCCACAGCCGTCGGTGGGCAGTAAGTGGGCTGGGTGGCCCCTCGGCCGAGCAGCTGGGGGGAGCGGGAGTGCCATGTGGCCGGCTTTGCAGAAGTCATCTGCTATTAAAGGATGCAAGAGGCACTTCACTTCTGTTCTGGCTCCTGGCATTCTGAACAGAGCTCTCAGATATCCTTTGGCTGTTTCTGACTTAAAATAGACCAAAGTGGGAGTGGGAAAGCAGTATCTTGCATCCTATATACACTGTGAGGATGGGCTCCAGGGTATAGGGCTTTGCCAGCTCCTCACTTCTGCTCCCATTAGGAGGCAGTCAGCGTTCCAGGAAGGCAGAGAACGTTTCCTGACTGCCACCATTTCCCTCCACAGAGCCCCTGACAGACACGGCAATCAGACAAAGCCTCAGGATCCCTAACATTCACCTCACAAAGCTACTCCCCATCAATCAGTGTTTGACAGGCAAGATGAATTTATCAGACCCAGTTCAGGACACCCAAGTATTTTGTCATCGCAAAGCCCCAAAGGATGACATAGCTACCCTAGAGTCTCTTGGTGGCAACAGGTGACCGTCATTAATGACTGAGTTTTCTCTACATTTTCCTGCTTAGGGTAATGAATTTCATACATTTATTACCAGCTACATGAAACAGAACTCATTTTCATTTCTCCTAAACAGTCTTGCTAGAATTTATGTCCAGAGGTTGGCAGGCCGATCTGTGGGCCTAACCATCCTTAATAAGGGAAATTAAAGTTGAAAGTTCCAAAAAGCATTTAGAACTGGTCTAAGTCCCACCTGAACATAAACAGGGTGATCTAAATGTTCAGTCCTGTTCCCTTCCGTCAAAGTGCTTATAACACAGTTTGGAAAGCAAAATGAAAAATACAAATCAACATAAGTGAGTGCCAAACTGCTGAGGAGAATTAAACACCAGACGTTCCCGAAAGGAGCTCAGAGAGTTGGAGGTCCCCAGAAAGTTGGGGAAGGCTTTCTGGAGGTCACAGCTGGATTTGGGCAGGCAGAGTGCAGAAGGGCAGACACTCCAGGCAGGAGAAACGACCAGCGCCGAGAGGAAAATGGGCCAGAGCCTGCGGTGCGGTGCAGGGTCTGGGGAGGAGCCGAGCCAGCCTGCCAGAGATGCCTCAGGGCCGGAGAGCAGGGAAAACGGAAACTGGACTTGACGGGGTGGGACAACTGAGAAGACTTTGGCTCAGGAGTGGCTGAGACTGGTGTTTACCAGTTGGTAACTGGTGGGACCCCATCCCACCGCATGAGGGGTGAACTGAAGCTTGGGGAGGTACAACCAGACCTATGGGGCTATGTTCTTTCCTAGGTCTCTTCTGGGAACAAGGACACTGAGCGGTCTGTTGTCTCTCCCTGGCCTGCCGTCCACAAGACAAGGAATTCAGACCAGCCGCTCCCCCTTCCTCCTGCTGTCCCCCTGCCTCATCAATCCTACCAATCCCTGTCTTGCCACTTCATCCAGCACCATAAAATGCCCTGAAGCTCTTCTGGTTACCTGAGGGCTGGGAAATCACTGAGGGGATCTAATGTGACTCGTTCGTAATTAATTATAGAGGCAGTGGGGTGTGATGGTGGAGAGCTTGGGCTTGGGCGAGCCGTCCTGCCTGGATTTGAATCCAGATGCATCACTTAACCAATCTATGATCTTACGAAAGTTACCTTAACCTCCCTGTGCCTCGGTTTCTGCATCTATAGAATGGGGCTAATTATCAGCACTTCCCTCATAGGGTTGTTTTGTAGATTAAACTAATACACGTAAAAAATAAACAATGTCTTACATATAGTGAATGTTCATAAATATAGCTATTATCAGTAGTATTATGATCCCATATATGAACTATACTAGTTCCAAGATTATTTTCATGGATTAGTATTTCAAGTCAGCCAGTTCACAGATTTTTCTTACAAAGTCTAAACATCCCTCAACTGCATCTGAATCCATGTGAACACCTGACGTTCACATAAAATTTTCGAGCTGGAGAGAACTTAGGAATGACCCAGTCCAAGTAACTGGATAAAGATGAGGAAACAGACTCAGAAAGGCTATTTGTCTGTGCTCAGTAAAGATCTCCTTTCAACTGATTTGAATTGTCCAAATCACAAAGGAAATCAGAGATGGGTTGTCAAGCCCCACTCTTTTTTTTTTTAAAGATTTTACTCATATATTTGAAAGAGAGCAAGCATGAGCAATGGGGAAGGGCAGAGGGAAAGGGAAAAGCAGACTCCCCACTGAGCAGGGAGCCTGGTGTGAGGCTTTATCCCAGGACCCCAGGATCATGACCTGAGCCAAAGGCAGATGCTTAACTGACTAGGTCACCCCAGGCGCCCCTTCAGCCCCCCTCTTTAACCCTGCTCCTTTTCAATCTTTGTGACCACTCGGAATAGTCCCTTCCCACCAACTCTAATATCTGCGGCCTGAATCCCCTAAGAGGACTAAAAATTCGTCTGTTTCCAAATCCTCAAAAGTTCCAAAATGCAAGATAATTTAGTGTCTCATTCCTGATGCCACTGGGGCCAAGACACAATGTAACCAATCACACAGAAGGTACTTCAGTGTTTCTGGTAAGATTTCCTCCTTCAGGATGCAGGCACCATTGGCAGAAGCCAACATCTGCATCTAAAACACAGAACCATTCTAACTGGCGAGAGTGCTTCGTAAGACCGAGGCAAGGCCTTCGGGAGAAGAGCTTGGCCAAGGGAGAAAATCTGATTAATAAGAAGATAAGCAGCCAAGAAATAAATTAAAAGACTGCTCACAGAGAGAGCACGAGAGGAAGGAGGGGGAGAGGCTTGGTACACACATTGTGAGAGGGACAGGGAGCTTTAAGGATAAAGAAGGGGGGAGGGTAAGAACTGATTTTCTAATATTAGACTCACCACATGCTCAATTCCCAAATCCCAGCCAAAATGAGCGCCCTGTCCTGCCGTGAGTCCCAGGCAGCATTCTGCTCCAGGACACTTTTCGCATCAGGACTACACATAAATGCCAAAGCAAATCCCATCCATCTCAACTCCTCACTCCAACAAAAATTACTCACAGGGCTTATCTTGAAATGGCCTTTCATCTCTGCCTCCCACTAACTTAAAACAATGCATTTTAAAAAATATTCAAGACCCCTACAGTAAATCCACATCCCTATTATTCACAAAGCACTTATCAGAAAGCTGTTTATCCTGAACACTACGTGGTCAGTTTGAGAAATATGCTTTCATTTAAGCTGCTTTGATAAAATAAAATTAAAGCCTTCGTGAATAGCAGAACATTATCAAGTTGGACTAAATTCACAGATTCCAATTCAAGCAGCTAAGGGCCTCAAGTCTTGAGCACAAACATCCCTTGCCCTTTATTAATTGAAAAATAAACAGATGCGAAAAGGCATGGGTACATGCCTCGCTATGCAATTTAACAAATAAGGTGATGTTTTCAGACTTCAATTTATTTTTTTAAGTAGGCAGTTTATTTTTAATGTTATGATAAAAGTAATAAATGCTGGGGCACCGGGGTGGCTCAGTCATTAAGCGTCTGCCTTCGGCTCTGGTCACGTATGCTGACTAAGGGAAACTTAGGAAGTACAAAAAGAAAACCAAGGGGTCACTTCTGAAAAAGTTCTTTAACGACTGAGGGTCAATAAAATCCCAAATCTGGCCAAATTCCAACCCAAGTAAGTACATTCTCCTAACCTGTTTCCAAGCGGACTTTCTAGTTGGACAGAGCATTCATTTGCTGCCATTCACCATTGCATCATTTTGAAGAGCTCTTTAGCCGCAGGACTCCACCCCCATTCCTAGGTTTCTGGGGATTCTCGGGCAAGGAGTCACCACTTCTCTGATATTATGTGGTCTATGTGACATCCAAAAATCCCCCCAGCTTAACAACACCAAGACGTCGGGGGGGCGACCACCGGACACACCAGAGGCTATTCTGTGGGTAGCCAATCAGGCAACGAGGTTTGGGAAGGGCAATTCTTGGAAACTGAGAGCCATGAAATCCGGTCGGGGTGTGGCCAGAGGAAAGCTCGGAAAGCCCTTGAACCTTCCGGCCAAGGCAGAAACAAGAGGAATCTAGAAAATGAGAGGTGATAAAAGTTTAGAGAAGACCTAGCAAGGTCTTGTGAAAATGAGAAGACACCAGCTTTGGAAGTCGTTGAGGGCTACAGTAAAGGAGCGTTCTGATCAATGAGCTGTGTGCTTGTTCATTCAATATGTGTGTATATATATATATGTATGTATACATACATATGGAGTACCTACTGTGTCTAAGACTGGGACCTGTGCGGAATGGGGCAGGAGTCACAGAAGGAGCTTACTCTGATAGAACTCTGGAGAAGATGCTATTAATGTGGGTATGGACTGATGGGAGTCCTCTAGAGATCAAAGCCACCTTTCATACCATGCTGCCCAGAAGAGAGTTGCTTAGCATCCTTCAAACATACCCCAAATAAGATCTGCAGTCCTGTGGCCGTGAGGCTACGCTATCCTGTCCCCCTCCTGCTTACATCTGTTGTCCCCCAAAGAATGGCTGGGTCTCTCCATATCACTAGCTTGCCGCTCATTCAACCCATGGAGTAAAGCTGCACAATCAGGCCTCGACCCAGTGTAAACGCTATTCACTGGAACACCTGACGAAAGCTGCCTTCTCTCATTAGATGAAAAATGTTCTCCATGACAAAGCCTTCAGTTTTACCTTTCCCTCCCCCTAGAGCAGAAGAGCTGCCCTTTGTCTGAGCACCGAAGCCGTGCGTGCCCTGGTGAGTGGCCACCTGGCAGGTGCAAGCTCAGAGCCCGCACGCACCCCAGCTAAAGCCCTCCTGTGAATGGACACACGCTGCGGCTCGGCCACGGAGTCTTTCTCTCCACACTTTCCAGTCCCCAAAAGTGACCTAAAGACTGGACGCTGCTGTAACAATCGGACCCGGAAGAGAAACACAAAGCTAGAGGGAAGCAGAGGAGGAACGACAAGGTGTGTGGCCTGCCTCTGTGCTCCAATGCCAAACCCTGGCCACGCAAACAGGGAGGAAAGAAGGTTGTTCCGGCACCAGCCTTAACAGGCATATGGAACATCCGTCAGGAGTCAGAGCGGTCAGCTGAACTCTTAGAGCGCTTCTGCTCTAAGGGGAGGGAAAGGTAAAACTTTCATATTACATGGTCACATAATAGAATTTTTCCCTAACTTGCAAGTACAAGACATTACAGTTCACATTTATACATAGAAACTCACCTTTACCGAAAAAGTAAAAATAAAACTGGGAGTGGCCCAGAAAATGCAGGACATGTGTTCACCATCACAATACCTACTGATATAAAAGAGGCAGAAAATAACCCCTTCCCTCTGGTAAACACAAGCTAATCTTCAGGGTTGTTATGAGAACAAAGAGCTAATACGTACGTATAAGCACTTAGATCAACGTTAGGCACAAAGGGAGTGCTATGCAAGTTTGTTAAACAAGGAAAAAGGAATAACTTTTTTTTATTAAAAAAAAAATTTTTATTTATTTATCTGACAGAGACAGGGAGCAGCAGACAGAAGGAGAGGAAGAAGCAGGCTCCCCACTGAGCAGGGAACCCAACGCGGCGCTGGATCCCAGGACCCTGGGATCATGACCTGAGCGGAAGGCAGACGCTTAACCCACTGAGCCACCCAGGCGCCCCAGGAATAACATTTTAAAATGCTACAGTTTGGAACAACATATTTAACAAAAGTTTGCTGTGACCCCAGAGACTCAAAGTTTATGAGGAAACCGTCCACAGCCTCCCGGGGCTCCAAGCCCATAGAGAAGAAGGAGCCTAGGGCTCTAGCTACGGGGGGCTGTCCGGCTAGAAGGGTCTGCAGCCATGGGGCCAGACACGTTCTGGGTGAGAGCCCGGCCAAGCACCCTAGACCGGTTGCCTTTCACGGAATTCCCCTTACTAGTCTTGGGGGGATGTTTAATTAAAGCTGGCTAGGCCTTGGCTGGGTAAACACTTAAGGAAAAGAAAACTTGCGATTAACTAAGATATGGATGTAATTTTAAAAGCTGACTCTTAAATACAAATATAAGACAAAATATGGAATATCTGAACACAATATTTGATTAAGTAATTATTAATTTGGGGGTGTGATAACAGTTATTTTTCAAATGTTAACCTTTTAAAGATCATATTAAAATATTTAGGGCTGAAATGATATGATGTCTGAGATTTGCTTCAAAATGACAGCGGGGGACAGGGGAAGTAGAGTGGCAAAGGGAACAGAGGAAACAAAAGACACTACAAACTGATAATTGTTGCAGCTGGACGATCGGTGTATGGGGGTTCACGATGTGGTTCCGTCCACTATTGTATATATTTGATATTCTCTGTAATAAGAAAAAATTTTGTTGTTGTGTGTGTGTGTGTGTATTTTTAAGGAAAAAAAGGCGGGGGGGGGGAAGGGGGGTGTAGCATGACTGAAAGAGGCCATGCATTCCAGAGAGGCAAACGGCCAGAGGAAGAACTCGGGCAAACAACAACTACCTCAAGCAAACCACCAGGCGAAGATCGATCCTACACAATGAATACCGAAGTCACAGTTTAGGGGAAAACTTGCGGGGAGGGAAGGGCGGTAAAAAGGAAATAAGACCTGAAATATTCATCATAATCAAGAATAACATATGTTCGTCCAGGATTATTGCCAGTTAATCCTCATTTCCTTCCGAACATGTCCACAAAGTTACTGGGGTCTCTCCCTACCGACCCCCCTCCCACACACACCAGACAATTTCACTCTTCTCTGCGCAGATTCCAGGGAGGTATCCTGGAGACAGACATCAAAGGAATGAGAGTTGGCAGCCCAGAACAGGTCATGCTGTCAGAGGGAGGCTAGGAACCACATGAAAAGCAGAGAATTCACAGGGCGTTTTATTATTATTATTATTATTTTTTAAAGAGCTCAGAAATGTCTTTCGTTTTAGTTTTAGTTTAAGGACAGCTACCTCTGGGGAGATGGCTTTGAAGTCATATAGCCCAGAGCAGCACTCAGCAGCAGGCCAGCAAGGCAAGAAAAATGCTGCACCCAGCGGAAAAAACCAGAGGGATCCACGTCGGCTTACGGGTTAGCCTCTCTTCACTAAATAATAACCCAGAAGATTTATGCTTGATATAAGGACATGAAGGAAGGAAAAGGAATAGCCGTCAGATATAAATAGTGTAGCTGGGGCCAGGTTTGAAAAGGCTACCAAGGCTAGAATGGCAAGTGCCCTCCTGAGTAGCAACAGTCTACACAGATGAAGTGAACGAGACCCTGGTAGGACCCCACTAATCACTTCGTATTTGGCGGGGCAAGGGCTGGAGGACACGAGTGGCCCGAGACACAGAGTAAGCATATCGCTTGGACTGTTTATTGCTCTAGAAAGTGCTATCTGGAAAGCACAGGATGGGAGGTCCGAGGGCGGAGGCGTGGTGTCTATAGCAGAGATGTGACAAACAGGTGGGCAGGCCACGGTCACGGCTGACAGCCAGCAGGAAGGAAAAAAGAAAAAAGTCCGAGCATAAAGTTGACCCCATCTCAGCAGCTCCAACCAACACAGAAGAAAGAGAACAGAGACGTTCCCTGCTAGAACTGCCTGTGTGTCCTGCATCTTCCCGGCTCCCATGGGGATACTGAAGAGCTGAACCAGCACATAACTTAACAATCCCAAGATCTGAAAGGCGACTGTCGGCAACGAGGCAGACAAGGGGGAACCAAGTTGAAATTACAAGCCCCATCTACGGGCAAATACAGGACCTGACAAAACTTTATTCAAACGCAAATAAACAATACAGAGTATGAAGCTTCCAGAAAGATTCTACAACACAACAGCAAAGTTGCATTTAAGATACAAAGAGGAGACCATTGGAAACAGAAGAAAAATGTGGAAAATGCATGCTTGTTTTTAGGCCAAAATGTTTAAAAAGGGGGGGGTGCTGAACAAAATGAGGAAATACTGTAAGAAAACTAAAAATGCTGTTGCATTTTTTACAAGATCCATTTAAAGGCAATAAAAAACAACAGAGCCAATACTATAGAACTGAAAGGAACAATAAAAAGAGAACAGGGAAAGTCAAAAGAAATTAAAAGAAGGAAAAAGGAGATGAAAATGAGGATGGGGGGCGCCTGGGTGGCTCAGTCGGTTAAGCGTCGACTCTTGATTTCAGCTCAGGTCATGATCTCAGGGTCATGGGATCGAGCCCCGCCATCGGGCTCCACACTGGCATGGAACCTGCTTAAGACTCTCTCTCTCCCTCTGCTCCTTCCCCCTGGCCCCCCTCCAGTGCTCACTCTCTCTCTCTCTCTCTCTGAAAGAGAGAGAGAGGAAGGAAGGAAGGCAGGCAAGCACACTGAGGATAGAACAAATGAAAGAAGAATACCTAAAGATATAATAGAATCTTTGACCCAGCAGTTCTTAGGGATTTATTCTTTGAAAACAACCAAAGACACGCACAAAGATGTACATAAAACCAAGTTTACATCCACACTGATTATTATAGCAAAATTTGGAACTGGCTTAAGTTTCCCATAATAGGGAATGGTTAAATAAAGCATGGCATATTTATATAGTGAGATACCATACAGCTATTAGAGATCATCTGTTCGAAGAATATATTCTTACATGGAACTATGAATACACAGGAAAAGGGGCTGATAGGTGATCGCCCCTCCCCATACACTTGTTTGTATTTTCCAACGTTCTACAATGATCCTGTATTACTTTTGAAAGAGAAAAATATCCCGATAGATGTTTTGGTAAAATGAAAAAAAAAAGAGCCTTGGGCAACCTTAAAATACAACAGTAGAGCTGCCAAAAATCAATTCTGCTATGGTCAAAGGCAGCTCCCCTCATGAAGCTATCGCCCGGACAAGTCTCCTTACTACTCTACTCAGGATTGGCACCTTACCGTTTGCCTTATTTTACAACAACCCAGCAGGCTTTCTAGAACCCTTAAAAATAGGATTCCACTGCACAGTCATAAATTCATAGTCTGCGTTTGCCTCCTTGGATTTTCTACAGGATAGGCAGGCTCGAGATTCTACCCTCCCTTCCCTATGCCAACATATTTCACTACTTTTAAATAACCTGTCAGTTTCTAAAGGTAAATATTAGGGTTAGCTCCTTCTCAGGCATCATAATTCTTTCTCGACTAAAATGTTTGTGAATTTTAAATCTCTCAACTGAGATACATGTCCTGCATGAAGTGACCCTGTGGACAATGGACTCCCAGCTCCATACGAACGATCCCAGTTCAGGGACCTCAAGAGAAAAGTCACAGGCAGGGACATGAAGGCTCCAAGGAGATCTACTGACCAGAGGGTTCTGAGATCACAATGGAAAAGCAGAAAGGATTCCCTGGCAAGGTCCTGAGCATTCACCCCCGGGTGGGTCTGCTCTCCAGAGCTTACATACTTCTTCCAGCCTTCAGGCATTGAAAAGAAGTAACACCTTGTCATCAAATCATATATCTTTCTTCAAGAGAACATTACTAACACATTTTAAAATAATCCCCCCTCCCAAAAAAATCCATAATTGGCAGTCCTATTTTATGGACAGAAAACAAATGAAGTTGCGAGAGGACAATCAGAGATTCATAAAACCACAGAGTTGGAAGAGAGCTTGAAATCTATCTCCTTGCCTACTACAGACAGATGAATAGATAAGCAAAATGTGGTACACACATACAGTGCGGTGTTAGCCTGAAAAATGAAGGAAAATCTGACACGTGCTACAACACGGATGGACCCCGAAGACATTACATGAAGTGAAAGAAACCAGATACAAAAAGACCAGTACTGAATGGCTCCACTTCAATGAGGTTGCTAGGGGAGTGAAGTTTCTAGAAACAAAAAAGTAGAATGGCTGATGCCAAGGACAGGGAGTGAGGAGTTACTGCTTAATAGGTCAGGAGTTTCAGGTGGGGAAGATGAGAAAGTTCTGGAGATGGATGGTGGTGACGGTTGCACAATGTGAAGGTACCTAATACCAACGCACTGTACACTTAAAAATAGCTAAAATGGTAAATTATTATGTATATTCTACCACAGTTAAAAAAAAAAATTTTTTTTAAAGTCATTTTGGGGGGCGCCTGGGTGGCTCAGTCGGTTAAGCGTCTGCCTTCGGCTCAGGTCATGATCCCGGGGTCCTGGGATCGAGCCCCGCATCGGGCTCCCTGCTCAGTGGGGAGCCTGCTTCTCCCTCTCCTCTCTCTGCTTGCTCCCCCCCACCCCCGTGCCCATGCATGTGCTCTCTCTCTAAAATAAATAACATCTTTAAAAAAAAAAGTCATTTCACTCAATAACTCTTCCACTTATAAAAAAATATTTATCACCTGCTATACAACTTGCTCAAACTTCTATAAGGCGAGCTTGGAATCTAGGCGACTTGTGTTCCCATCCTGTCTGTATTAGCCCCAAACTCCAAGCCCCAAACTTCAAATGTACTTCTGACTTTAAAGCTTAAAGTTTGTACAGACCCTTCCCTGTATGAGGACTGCCTCCAAAAGGAGTTATTTTCCCGTCAGGGGCAAAGGCCCTGCTTTGTGTTCATGTCAACACCGTGGCTCCTCTCTGTTCCCTCTGCTTCATCCAGTGGTTCCGCTTTGAGCAACAGGCGGGCTCTTTCGTTGAACAGATGGCAAAGGGCCAAAAGTATGGTAAATTTTTGTTGTTTATTTGTTTCAAGTACCTAAAAGTGACCAGATCTAGGGCACCTGGCTGGCTTATATGGTAGAGCATGAGGCTCTTGATCTTGGGGTCATGAGTGCAAGCCCCACATTGGGCACAGAGCTTACCATCAATCAGTCAGTAAGATAAAAATGACCAGATCCGTTTTTCTTTCATCTCTGACAAATTATCTGGGGCTGGAAAAGTCCCTTTGCAGGCGAGCCAGTCAGCGGGGTGAAGGTGGGGAGAGAGGTAGGAAGGGAAGGAAGCCCCTTTCCTCATTCTCACTTCAAAAACACCAAGCTTTGTTTGGGGATTCCCACCGAGTTCATATTCCTCAACTTAGAAACGGAATAGAAAAATCCAGAAATGCTTGGGCAGAGGTCAAATTTTTTAAATTGTGGCCAAAAGGGTCAGTGTTTTCTTTCAGGCAAGGGCCGCACTGGGGGAAATTTCAAAACCAACAATAACAAACCACCTACCAACTGTGAAACACATGGAGAAGAGAAAATTGGGTGCAAAATGGAAATGGATTTTTCTAAAATGGAGTCAGATGCCCAAAGGGCTCACTAGAGAACTCTAGGAATGGTTGCCTCAGTAATGAACAACATACCAGTGATTTGTAACAGCGAGCATTTCTCTTTAAAGTACTCGTGGAAAGCGCCAAAAGGGGCTGAAAACCCTTTTCTCAAGCCTTTAGTACTGTAACAAGTCCCTGTGACAAGCCATGCCCTCTGTCACCACCCAGGCCCGTGGCCTCTCATTAGTCTCCCAGGCTGCTCTGCCCCGCTCTAGTTCTCCCAACAAAATCGTACCAGAATAATTTTCCTTAAATACCACAATCATCATCTCAGGCCTCTGCTTAAAACCCTTTAATGGCTGCTTAAATCATCATACATCCAGGGTAAACTTTCTAGCCTGCTTCTCCAGCCCCACCCTCAGTGCAGACTTCTAGTCCTCTACTCCCAGAAAGCATCTCCATCCCGGGCCCTCTCAGGACCTGGGTTCAAGTCCCTGGTCTGACTTTTACAACTGTGTGGACCAGAACACTTTTGTGACAGGAGGAGGCCTGAGCTTGAATGCCGTCACGGTCACCTGCTAATCTGCATGGCTTGGGTAAATCCCTTTGCTCCTCTGAGCCTGTTTCCTCCCTTGAAAAAAGTGGATTAACACCACCCACTTCCCAGGGATGTTTTGTGGGTAACATGGAGAAGAGTCTGCACAGCACCAGCCCAGTGCTCAGTCCCCGGCAGGCGCATTCTCCCTCCGTGAGATCACTCATCCTGCAGCCCTGCTGGACGCGCTCTGAGGACAGCCAAGTGCTAGGCGGACGGTATGTGTTATGGCCACTTTTTAAACTTTTTTTTTTTTTAAGACTTTATTTATTTATTTGACAGCAAGACACAGCCAAAGAGGGAACACAAGCAGGGCGAGTGGGAGAAGGAGAAGCAGGTTTCCCATGGAGCAGGGAGCCAACCTGACGTGGGGCTCGATCCCAGGACCCTGGGATCATGACCTGAGCCGAAGGCAGACGCTTAACGACTGAGCCACCCAGGCGCCCCTTTTTTTTTTTAAAACTTTGTGTGTGTGTGTGTGTGTGTGTGTTATGACCACTTTTGAGCTCACACTGGGACCTCTGCCTGAAATGTTCCTTCTCCGCTCTCCTCCCAGGCCACAGCACGTCCTAGTTTCTCGGGCCACTCCAGGGGGCTTGCCTTCCGACTCAGTCCACAAGGTTCCACATGGCTCAATGCCATCTCTGTTTTTCATTGCCTCTCTGACCCAGGGAGGGCTTTTCCTCCGGAAGAAGACCACAGACTCCCTGGAAACCATGTGCTTCAGACTCCCGAGTGCTCCTAGGGCCTCCCTGTGCAAACCTCCCACCCACAGACGCCCTATAGGCTGGCAGGTACAAAGAGCACAGCGTTAGGAGTTGCTGCTCCGCTGGCAGCCCTTAAGGCCAAAACCACCAAGAGGCCACCCTTAGATGTGTCACTTGACAAACACAGTTTAAATGTTAATTAGCTGACAACACTTAGAAATCAGAAGATGCCACATATTGTGAACATTTTGGAAGATTCGACCTCCCGGCTCTGCATTCCAGAATGGCTACCCCTTTGAGACGAAGGATGCTCTCACCAGTTCGGCCCAGACTCCCTATCACCTCCGCACGGGATGGAGCTGAAGCAAAGCCAAGTTACTTTTTACTCCTAAATCTCTACGAAAAGCTAGGAAATAGAAGATATATGAGAAAGGATGTACGATTCTAGACAAATGGGCAAGGAGCATGTTTCTTTGCAGAAGCCCCCCATTATAACAAATCGAGGGGTCCAGCGCAAGTGCCTCAAAGTGGACCACAGGGCCACGGCACACACAGCTGGCCCAACACCTCTGCCCACCCTCGGCTATCAGGAGCAGCCCCCTCCCATTGCTCCCACTACTTAGCTCTCGGATGACTTTTTTTTTTTTTTTTAACCTTTTTTCTCTAGAATCTTGTCAATTCTGCCCTTTCACAGAAATGCTAACCTTTCAGAGATGATCAGCCAATCAGGAGCTCCTCTGGGTTGGGTCTGCAAACCACAGCCTGGAAATGTCCCTGGGGTCCTGGGACCTTGGCTGTTTTCACCCTGTTGGCTGCTCAAAGGGCTCTTTCTTTGCTGCCATAGACATTCTTTCCTGGGGGTATGGAGAGAGAGAGAGAGAGTGTGTGTGTGTGGGGGGGTATGTGTGTGTGTTGGGGAGCTGGGTTAACTAAAAGGAGACAAGGGGTTGATGGATTGTATGTGCTTGAAAATTCAGAAGGCCGTCTTCGGAGGACTGAAAGTTTGAACTATTCTCCTGAATTCTCTCTTTTCTAAGAGTGTTTGGTGTGCTCAAGACCCTAGCATGCCCTATCTCTAGTAATACCCCAGCTGAGAAATTCCTGCCAAAGACAGGCCATATTTGCTTCCAAATGTGCCTTAAAAATGTGATTAGCCAAAAAAAAAAAAAAAAAAAGTGATTAACCAGGTGATTCTGCCACTTACTAGCTCTGTGGACACATCTTTCCATCTCTCTGGGCCTCAGTTTCCTCATCTGTGAAATGGGGGTGATAGTGCCTACCTCACAAGTTCTTGTGAAAATTAAACGAGGCAGCACATGGAAGTACTTCCCATGATGGTGCTCCTCGCTTGGAAGAAGCCTCCGTGTGACAGCCTGGGTCAGTTACTAGGCCATTCAGCACAGCCGTGGGGGCAGGTTCTGGAAGCAGAGGGCCAAGCTTAAATACTGGCTCAACCACTGATCAGCATTACTGGCAAAACTACTCAGTCCAACAGTGCCTCCCTCAAAGATTATGTTGAGACGGGGAAACCGAAGCGACCCCATGAAAGGAAAAGCTGTTTTTCTCCTTTGCCTCTTTTCCTGCTTCTCTTCTTGCTAGGACTGGTACCCCCGCCTTCCATCTGCCTTAATGAACGTCTACCTTGTAAAGGCCAGGGAATTAATGATTTCTTTGGAGTCTTCCAGCATAAGAGAGAACATCTAAGGAGAGTCCAGTGAGGGCCCCATGAACGTTTTTCAAGACCAAGGACTCCAAACACCTTGAAGCAAGTCCCCTGGCCCCAGGGCATAAACGACTTACGGAGGACCGCTGAGCTCTCGTCTTTGTTCAACCAGTTCCTAGATGCCTGAGAGGACACGGACACCAGACCACTGTCCTCAGTAACAACCCCAGACCCAAAGCAAAGACAAGACTCACGCTCCTTTTCCTTTCCAAGTCTCCCAGATGCTCTGTATTTGCTCTCCCTAGATCTTTAATAAACTCTGCTCTTACTTCTGCTCAGCTCACATTTGATTTCCATCCTGTAGGAAGCCAAGGGCCGTTTTGGCTGGTCCTGTGGGACCCCACTCAAGGTCCTCAGACCCGGCCTCCTGCATCAGTGTGAGAATTAATTAATTAATTTATTTATTTATTTTTATTTGACAGAGAGACAGCGAGAGAGGGAACACAAGCAGGGGGAGTGGGAGAGGGAGAAGCAGGCTTCCCGCAGAGCAGGGAGTCTGATGCGGGCTCGATCCCAGGACCCTGGGATCATGCCCTGAGCCAAGGGCAGACACTTAACGATTGAGCCACCCAAGCGCCCCTAATATGAGAATTTAAATAAATACATATAAAACACTTAGGGCCTGGCAGAGTGCACACCCAATAAATGGAAGCTATAATTCTTACCCTTATTATGATTCTTTATTCTCAGCATCCCCTTCATTTATGGGTCTCATTCTAGATCACAAAGCACTAGATACCTGAGTACAGTGGTCACCTAAAAGCATATTAACACCAATAACCATCAGGGCCTGTCTGAGACGGACCAGAGAGGCATGACTACTGGGTCTCATATGGGAAGGAAGGATACATCTCACAAATACTCTGGACTCTACATGTATGAATGACGGACCACGAAACTGTACCCACTCACTTTCTTAAACATTATGGGCAGGCAGAATGGGGTTCCCATGCACTCAACTAAATTTTACATATGCATGTCCTATGTCCCAGACACTGTGGTACATGCTGGGAACATAACAGTGACAAGCACGGGGAATACGCATTTTTAAAAAGCTCCCCAGTTGACTCTGAATATCAGCCAAGGTTGAAAACTTACCACTTGATGTTTCCCTTGGAATAAGCTCTTCAGGCAAATCTAACAGAACTAGGTCCTGACACCATTCCCTGCCTCTCCCCACTGCCCTCTGAGGTTGAAAAGTGTATTCCCTACAAGAATATGGGATCCACACTTAAGAACAGGAAGAACAGAGACTAAGTCTCCTCTCCACTGGCCTCCTTTGCTAGCACTACCCCCTTCCTCAGTCTGGAAAATGGCAGCAAAGTGAAGGCCCTTCAGCCCCCTGGGAGGCTGGGGACTCAGCCTGAGATCCAGCCTGGGAGCAGCAGCTGGAGCTGGTGCAGGCAGACATTACCCATCCTGAGGCCCCAGCGTGCAGGCCCGACACCTTGTGATAACAGCCATTTGGCCAGCAGCTTCTGGGAGAGGATCATGCTGAAACCAAACAGCTCAACAGCCAGGAGTAATTTGCCCCAAGTATCGGTCCTGCTTGGAGGCAAAACAATTAGTAGGTTGATGACAGCCTGATGCGTGAGAAATCATTTTTTAAAAAAGAAGGGAAAGAAGGGTTGCTTAAAAGAAGCCCTTTAACTCAGAAGGCAGTTCCATCCACCTTACAAATTCAGTGCCCTCAGAATACACATCCATCTGTCACAGCAGGGAATCTTTTAACTAGCAAAAGAGCAAGAGAAGGAATTCAGATCAACATCGCGGGCTCTAGCAATAAAGCTGGTGCCGATTCACTCCTTTCCCTCAAGGCAGGAAAGAATCAAGGAAGAATTTCAAAATCTTTTTATACAATTAAAGAAAGGGATCTGGTGGGGGAAGGGAGCAAGGACAGAGATCAAGAAGCTTAAGGTTTGCTATTTTCAGCTCAAAATAAATCATGATAAGAAAGGACTAGAAGGTGTGATTTTATTCTTAAGATCTAATCTAAGGCAGGAACAGTATCGAGTGTTTGTGGGGGGAGGGTGGGCTGAATAAACGGTCAGGCCAGTACCAATCTTCTCACCCCTCCTCCAGCCCCCCAAAACAAAACCAGAGCTTGTCACATGCTGCTTCCAGAATTTTATAATCTTAAATTACAGCTTTCAAATAATTCAGATTCCACTCTTAACAAACTTCAGAGATGTGAGGCAGATGACAAAGAAAATCCAGCAAAACATATCCAAAGAACTGTACACAATCAAAATGGTAGCAGAGAAAAGAACAAGACAATATGGTAATTTTGGCACAAGAGGAGCCGCAAATTACACACCAAACCAGTAAAAAGGGCTCCATAAGAAATACACGTTCATGGGGCGCCTGGGTGACTCAGTCAGTTGGGCGTCTGCCTTCAGCTCGGGTCATGATCCCGGGGTCCTGGGATCGAGCCCCGCATCGGGCTCCCTGCTCAGTGGGAAGTCTGTTTGTCCTTCTGCCCCACCCCCCTGCTCACGCACTCTCTTCCAAATAAACAAATAATTAAAAAAAAAGAAATATACGTTCATGGGGCACCTGGGTGGCACAGTCAGTTAAGCGTCTGCCTCTTGGTTTTGGCTCAGGTCAAGATCTCCTCGTGGTGGGATCAAGCCCTGGGGCTCCGAGCTCAGCAGGGAGTCTGCTTGAAGACTCTCTCCCTACCCCACTTGTGTTCACTCTCTCTCGAAAATAAATAAATCTTAAAATATATATATATACACACACACACATTCATGATTTCCCCAAATGACTTTAGCATCTGCAGTTGTAATGATCGCTTTCTAAAAATCTGACTCTTACATGGTCCAATCACTGACTGTTTATGAAGCAAACGCAAAGTAAAATGGGTAGAACCCTAGTCCTGTGCATTATTAAAAAGCATTTCCGGGCGCCTGGGTGGCTCAGTCGGTTAAGCGTCTGCCTTCGGCTCAGGTCATGATCCCAGGGTCCTGGGATCGAGTCCCGCATCGGGCTCCCTGCTCTGCGGGGAGCCTGCTTCTCCCTCTCCCACTCCCCCTGCTTGTGTTCCCTCTCTCTCTGTCAAATAAATAAAATCTTAAAAAAAAAAAAAAAAAGCATTTCCTTGGCAGAGCCAATTAAGTTCTTTGAAAACACACATCCAGGGCGCCTGGGTGGCTCAGTTGGTTAAGCGACTGCCTTCGGCTTAGGTCATGATCCTAGAGTCCCGGGATCGAGTCCCGCATTGGGCTCCCTGCTCAGCGGGGAGTCTGCTTCTCCCTCTGACCCTCCCCCCTCTCATGCTCTATCTCATTCTCTCTCTCAAATAAATAAATAAAATCTTTAAAAAAAAAAAAAAAAAGAAAACACACATCCGTGGGCTGCTGGGCAATTTCAAGGTCTACAGGTATTAGGACCGGCGGCCCAGTGCTGGGATGTGTTTGGTGCTTCCTTTCAGCAGAGCGCAACTACATTTTCGTTTGTCCTCCTCAGAGAGTCCTTCCTTAAATCAGTGACAAAAATGTACGTATGCTAATCTAGGTTCATACACACATAAATCCACATGCGTGGGCGCGGTTGTAAGATGCATCTCCTCCCCCCAAAAAGCTTTTCTCCTTATTTTAAGATTTACTAGCTCAGCAGTCCCGAGATTAGAACTTCCTAACGATTGCAAAGTTGGAGATTAAGTGGTGTAGCCGCAGTACTCAGGAACCAGACTGCAGTTTCTGCTGCCTCTTCTCTTCGCGGAGATGGCCAAGTTCTCTTTCCGCAGACATGGGTGGTTAAATCCAGAGTCTTTTTCAATAAATACGTTTTAAAAATGTGAGCCAGGGGGTGTCTGTCAGCTGTGGGGAAACAAACCTCCTGCTTACAGGCACTCTCCTGGCAGAGGGTGGCAACCCCGCTTCCATGTATGGAAGTGAACGAAAGCAGTAAAACCTCAGGCATGAGCCTGGGCCGGGCTGGAGGGTGGGGGCAGCATTCCTCACGGTAAAGCCAGCCCTGCCACCCTGCCCTTGGCCGGGGGTCCCGCGGATTCTCTAGTGGAACGGCCATAAGGGCAGGAAGGATGGGGAAGCAGGAAAACAACAGGCCCAGCCCAGTCAATAGCCAGGAGGCACCCGGGAAGTGGAGGCTGGCTCGGATAGAACGAGCCAGGCGGGCCCAGGAGCAAAGGCTGAGCCCGGAAAACCAGCGCGCTACTCGGCTCACTGACCTCAGCGCACTGGAATGCAGAATTCTCCACAATTTGCCAT
The DNA here is from genome assembly GCF_011800145.1 of Mirounga leonina. Taxonomy (NCBI): domain Eukaryota; kingdom Metazoa; phylum Chordata; class Mammalia; order Carnivora; family Phocidae; genus Mirounga; species Mirounga leonina. The sequence goes on from NW_023270503.1 coordinate 2,854,502, forward strand.
TCATCACCATTGCTCTCACAGGGCCGGCACTAAAGGAAGGGCAGATTTTTGTGTGTGGTCTGACTAAGGCTGAAAGGACAGTGCCCACTTCTTGCCAGGGAAAGTGTGGAAGTTGCAAAAAAGTTCAGGTCACACTGGGCGGGGGAGGGGCCGAAGCCGCCCTGCAGACTATATGACTCTGGGTAAGCACCTTCAGGGCTCTGTGCATCAGTATCCTCGTCTGTGCAACGCGGATAAGAACAGCAGGTGCCCCATGGGGCTGTTGTATGAAACCTGTTGTGCTGTGCCCGGCACAAAATAAACGGTATGGAATGTGAAGTACTGCTACTCACAACAATAAAGTGTAAAGGTTGCTTACTGAAGATTGAGAGCACCCTGCCTAAACGTATAAATCCAAGTGCTACTTTTCAAACTTGTCTTACGTTTCACGTTCACACAGTTAGTTGCTCACCCCCTCTGTGGTACACCTTCCCTTGGCTCTGGGATGCCCCACTGTGCCCCTTTCTTTGTTCCTTTGCTGTCCTGTCCCCAGATCCCTGCTGGTGCTCCACAGGACCTGCCCTCAGGCCACCTTCTCTTTCCACACACTCTCTGGAAATCTCAGTCCCTCTCCTGGCTCTACTTGCCGGTGACTCACAGGCCTTTCTGAGGCACAGACCCACCTCTCTGCAGACAACTGAACATCTCTACCAGCTTTTACTCCCCCTAGCCTCCCCTCCAAACCAACACTCTTCCATTTCCCGTCTCAGCTGGTGACATACCTCGATGCCATTAACTCCTTCCTGCCTCACTTTGTCTTAGCTCAGGCTGCCATTAACAAGACACCAGAGACTGGGGGGGACTTTAACAGCAGACATTGATTTCTCCCAGTTCTGGAGGCTGGGAAGTCCAAAATCAAAGCAGTGGTAGATTCGGTGTCTGGTGAGAGCTCTCTTCCTGGTCTACAAGACCCGCTGCCTCACATGAGGGTGTGGGGAGAGCAAGCTCTCATATCCTCATAAGGGAACTGATTCCATGATGAGGGCCCCATCCCATGACCTCATGGAAACCTAATTACCTCCTGAAGGCCCCATCTCCAAACGCCATCACACTGGGGGCTAAGGCTTCCACACATTCATTTGGGAGGACATAAATACAGGCATACCTTGTTTTACTGCGCTTCGCTTGACTGTGCTTTATAGATGGTGCGTTTTTTAATAACGAAGGTTTGTGGCAAGCCTGTGCTGAACAAGTCTACAGCGCCATTTTTCCAAAAGCATCTGCTCCCTTTGCATCTCTGTGTCAGATTTTGGCAATCCTTGCAGTATTTCAAACTTTTCCAATATTAGTATATTTGAATTGCTGCAATCTCATGATAAAGCGTTAAGTTTTTATCAACTGGATGAAGAGTTGCTTCGTATGGATGAGCAAAGAAAGTGGTTTCTTGAGACGGAATCTACTGGTGAAGACACTGTGAAGACCGTTGAAATGACACTGAAGGATTTCGAGTATTACAGGAGGTTGGCTGCTAGAGCGGTGGCAGGGTTTGAGAGGATGGACTCCAGTTTTGAAAGAAGCTCTACTGTGGATCAAATGCTATCAAACAGCATCACAGGCTACAGAGAGATCATTCTTGAAAGGAAGAGTCAATCGATGCAGCAAACTTCACTGTGGTCTTATTTTGAGAAATGGCCACAGCCGCCCAACCTTCAGCAACCAGCACCCTGATCAGTCCACAGCTATCAACAAGACCTTCCACCAGCAAAAAGATTGTAACTCACCGAAAGCTCAGATTGGGTTCGCATTTTTTAGCAATAAAGTATTTTTAATTAAGGTAGGTACATTTTTTAGACATGCTATCGCACACTTAACAGACAAAAGTACAGTAAAAACATAACTTTTATATGCATTGGGAAATGAAAAAATTCATTTGACTCGCTTTATGGCAGTGGTCTGGAACAGAGCCTGCAGTGTCTCCACGGTCTGTCTTCGGTCCACGGCAGCCTCCAAAGCCGGGACACGGCCAAGGGTTGTATCTCCACATGCTTCTCAGACCCACTCCCTCCCTCCCTCCAGTCCCTTCCCCACTGCCCTGTGAGCTTCCTCACCATCTTTCCCCCTCGGTCCAATGCTGTCCATGAGAAATGTGGACAGTTCCTGACTTAATCGCGGTTTGATTTCTCAACTTTACAATGGTGCGAAAGCAATACACATTGAGCGGAAATCGTACTTCAAATTTTGAATTTGGGTCTTTTCCTGGGCTGGTGATATGGGGTGCATCCTCTCTCACGAGGCAGGGCAGAGGCAACAAGCCTCAACACCCAGCTGGCCACGCGATCACCGGGATGAACAAATACACTTACAACTATTCTGCACTCATACAACCACTGCTTTTTACTTTCAGTAGAGTATTTAATCAATTACAAGAGATAGTCTTGTGTTCCCTCTCTCGATGTCTCTGTCAAATAAATAAATAAAATCTTTAAAAAAATTAAAAAGTAAAATAAAATAAAACAGGCTTGGTGTTCGATGACTGCCCAACTGTAGCCTAATGTAGTGTTCTGAGCATGTTTAAGGTAGGCGAGGCGAGGCTATGACGTTTGGCAGATTAAGTGTACTAAATGCATTTTCAACTTACGATATCTTCAACTTACGATGGGGTTTACCACAGCAATCTACCTGCAATGTAAAGCTTTTTAGTAGCCACTAAAAAGTAGAAAGAACCTGGTGAAAATAGTTTTGATAATATATCTTACTTAACCCAGTATAGCCAAAAGATTATCATTCCAACATGTATTGATGAAAAAAAAAAAGTATTAATGAGATAGCTTACATTCTTTTCTTGGTACCACGTTCTGACATCCGGTATATATTTAACACGGCACATCGCAGTCAGGACTAGCCACATTTCAAGGTACTCGATGTCACACATGGCTAGAAGCTATTGGACAGTGTGGCTCTGGTCTCTTTCCCTCAAGTCCGTTGTCTACATGGTTACGATGGTTATCTAATCTGATTGTGGAAGGTCCCTTCTTAGAACGCAACAGTGGCTCCCATCAGGACACAGTCCTGCACCCTAAAGCCCCTTCACCTTCTGCCCCCTACTCGTCCATCCAGCCTCGTCCCTCACCCTTTATTCCCCCTCCCCCCCCTCATGTTAGGCCCCAGCAATGAGGAACCAACTGCAAAATGCAGATTGTATAACAGTGAGTATGGTATGATACTAATTTTTTTTTAAGATTTTATTTTATTTTTATTTTTAGGGTGCTCAGTTGGTTAGGTGTGTGCCTTTGGCCTGGGTCGTGGTCTCGAGGTCCAGGGATCAAGCCCCGTGTGGGGCTCCCTGCTCAGCAAGGAGTCTGCTTTTCCCTCTCTCTCTGCCCCTCTCCCCCTCTCGTGCTCTCTCTCTCAAATAAATAAATAAATAAGATTTTATTTTTAAGTAATCTCTACACCCAATGTGGGGCTTGAACTCACAACCTCAAGATCAAGAGTTGCACACTTCACCAACTGAGCCAGCCAGGCGCCCCCTAATTTTGTTTTAAACATATTTATGCAAAGATATCTATAAAACGTGTGAGAGTACAGATGACAGGTATACATTTGCATAGAAAAAACTCCAGAAAGATAGGCACCAAAATGTAAGAAATCATGACCTCTGGTTGGCGGAATCTGGATGATCCTGAGCATGTTTCCTTTTGCAAATTTGTATTTTCTCATTTTTTTTTTTATAACCCCACAACTAAAAAAGGTAGTGGGAATACAGGAACCTGCTGAAGGCATGGGCCCTAAAGCCAAGCATGATTAAATTACAAAGGCCACTTTGCGTGTTTAGCATCATATACTGGAAAAATGGGTTTGGTCAATTATTCATGAATTCCATATTTGTAAATTTGCCTACTTGCTTAAATTTATTTGTAACCCTCAAATCGATCTACTGACGCCTTTGCGGTCATTCATAGACATGCACTGGTGAAAAATCTGAGTCACCTGCCTGCCACACGTGTCCCAGTGGAGGTCAAACTAGGCAGCACGTGGCCTTCTTGCTTCAGCTCATCCTATAAACAAGTGTCCCTTGCATGGTCTGTTTAGTGCCACATGTTTCGCATTTCTGTGCTTTTTGTGGGTGATCTCACTGTTTAAAATGGCCCCGGGGCATCATGCTGTAGTGCTGTCCAGTGTTCCTGAGTGCAAGAAGCCTGCGTCGTGTCCTAAGGAGAAAGATGAGCTTCGCTCAGACATGCGTTATATTGCCATGGCCATAAGTTCAATATTCCTGAATCGACAGTCTGTGTTGAACGTGGTGTCATAAAGCAGAAACACGAATAAAACAAGCTCTGTGCGTGGTCCCCGGGGAGGGAGGTCACTGCGCGCGCGCGCGCGCGCACACACACACACACACACACACGGTCACCACGGCTCCGTGCCACATCACCTCTTTGGAGAGCAAACTGCAAAGCACCACTTTAAGAAGACTGTGCTGGGTTCCTGGAAGTATTTTAAAGCACACCAAGATGATGCATTAATAAGAACTGGCTTGAGCAATGATTCCCACCCCGAAGGCTCAGGACATCTAAATTCTCCCTCTAGTGCAATAGCTGGTCTGGCCCAGCAGCCCCCTTTCCAAACTCGAGGCTGCAGCCAAGTGTGTGTCCAGGGAGGGCTGCTCTGTGCTGACTGGGCTCTTCTCTACTCCAGCTTCCATCCTCCTGCTCAGGTCGGAATGACCTCCTGGAGACACAGGGCAAGTTCCCGTGACCCCAGGCCCCGTGGCGAGGTACCCGGGGTTCAGATCCCAGCGATCCCTCAACACGGGAAGGGCGCTAACTGCCTGGACAGGCCCCAAGATAACATGCCCCCTCTCTCTTCCCCGCTGGCCCAACAGGAAAAAATACTGTGGCCGCCGAGTCACCCAAATGGAATTTCTCTTTCACACTTAGGAGCCTCATCAGCCTGGACTCACAAATCGAAACACCTGGCTCCTTTTAAATTCCTTTCTTTACATCTCCCATATTTCAGCCTTGCTAATCCCCTTCTTAAGTGCTCAGTGCTGTTGTTCGGTGAAGTAACGTGTTTGTTTTTTCAGCGATGAGTTACAGCCGCTTGAGGCTTTCCACAGGGGAGGTCTGACCGGCACCCCGGGCCTGACCTCAGCCCTTCCACAGGAAAGTGGCTCTGCTGGCAGGAACGGGCTCCTGGGACCGGGGAAATCGCAGTCCGGCTGTCTACAGGCCAAGAGCCACAAAGTCACTCGGGAAAAACAGGACTGCGGCATTTCCCTCTTTTCAGGATGCTTATCTCTCTGGGCTACAAGCAAAATTTGGCAATGTCCTGCGGACGCTGCGGACCATTTTTTAAAGTGCTACCAGGAAGAATATCAAGGAATATCACAGACCCAGCAGTAGGAGACCTGGAACCTAGAGGCTGGTCAGCAATGTGGCTGCGTTCGCGCCAGGCCTTAGCTTCCTCAGCTGTAAAGGAAGGGAGCTGCTACATAATCCCCAACATCCTTTCCAGTTTAACATCCAAAGACCCCGTTGCCCAATGTTATATACTAAGAGCATCTGTTTAATTATGATTCAAGCACAAATATATACAGAAGAATGTACATCCCTGTTTAACTTTGAGACTTGCCTTCATGCTTGGAAATCCATTCTTCTTTCTACCCGACTCCTGCCAACTCTTCGATTCTTAGTCCCAACCTCTTCATTCTTTCTTCCAATAAATATTTGTGCCTAATATTCACTAATAAGTTACACCAAATGGATAAAGGATGAATAACATAATGATGAAGGGCAGAGAGGCCCTGTTCTCAGCAACATTTTGGTCTGGTCGGACAGAACACTCAACAGTCACCACCTCCTGACCATGCTGAGGGCTTTTTAAATTCTTCGTCACCTCAAACCTCCACAGTGGCCCTACAGGGTAGGTACTACTATCCTTCCCATGTTACAGATGGGGAAACAGGACTTGGAAAGGTCAGAGTACCTTGCCCAAGATCTCAAAGCTAGAGGATAGGAGAGAGAGGTCTGAGCCAGGTCATCCACGAGAGGGGTCAGCCTCTCTGGCTGCTGAGTGACTAGGTCACAGCTGTCTGACTCAGTTCTTGGAGCTTCTGTTGGCAAGCCCATCCCTATTAGAATCAACTCACCAAACAGCATCCAATAGAGACTCTAAGTTCATATATAAATGTGTATTTATATATATGTATAATATATATACCCATATACACATACACACATACATATATATATACATATACATGTATACACACACACAAATTAAAATTAAAAATGCCTTTGAGAGCAGGGACGTCGTCACTAATTTCTCTGCATCCCGACACTGCCTGAGGCAAATGAGACTGACTGAGGCTGGCCAGTGTCAATACAAAGTGATGAAAAGTGCAGGCTTGATTTTGTAATATGAGCGCATACTAAGTGAGAAATCCAGCTTGGGAGCCTCTTAGTCCCTGTCATTGCTCCCCCTCTTCCCAACACTATACAGTAGTGGAAAATTCCCAGAGAAATGTCTTTTCCCTTATTTCATGAACAGAAGCCATTAACCCAGGTTTTCTTCTACATGATCTAATGAAGCACATTAGAAAATGCATTTCTGCAACCTGGCCCACGACGAGGTTCTGGGGTTTGAGTTTGGCCTCTTTGGTACGAAGGCATCTATTTCTTACTACCTGCCACATCTGGAATCCAGGCCTTCTTTTCTCCTTCCAAGCCCAAACCCTGAGAGAGGCCACTATCACTGGGTAAGCAGTCAGCTTCCCCAAGTCTTCACGCATGAAATCGCCCCTCCAAATCCGAATCACCTGAAATGTATTCTCCTGACCACCTGCCAAAGAAACTTTTGTTTTCCTTATAAAAGGTAACAATGTTCTCCCTGAGCCTGGGGAGGCTCCCTCACTCATCAGTTTCCAAACAGACGTCTCTCTACCGTCTTTCTCTCTCTACCCTCTCCACCCGGTACTTGGTCCTTATTGGTCCTTATTCTCTCCGGAGCTGGATCAAATGAACTTGCTCCTTCTCAACTTTCCCCTTCATTCCCACATGGTTATTTATATCCAGAATCTTTCTTTCTTAATCCACTGGACTACCCTCTCCCTCATTTGAAAAGGTCACTTTCAAGTTAGTCTTTCCAGACAGCTTTCTTGAAGTAGGTTGCCACAAGCTCATTCTTTTCCTCCATGTTACTTTGCTCAGTAAGACGCGATGGTGAACAAGGTTACTTGCTCATCTTCTGAAAATGCCACTAAACTGCCAACAAGATAAAAGGGGGTAAAAAACCCTATGCTGAAACAAAGCATTCACAAACTAGATGCACACTCTTTCAGGCAAGAGCACCATTATTTTCTTCATATATGTTTTCATTACAAAAGTGATTACATTGAGAGCATTTGTAAATCAGAGACCCACCACCACAGACACCACCACCCTAACATAATGATAAGCAATCTGGGGTACTTACTTCAAGCTTTCTTCTTATACATCTGTTTAAACAGTGTTATACTATAATCATGGTGTCTCTGTAATTTGGGATCTTTTTTGAATACAATATCTGAAGCATAGTTCTATGTTCCAGCAAAGGTCATTAACTCCATTTTTAATAGCGGTCCAACATGATTCTGAGACTCTAATTTACTTAACCATTCCATAATGAACACTTAGTGTTCCCAATGTCTTAGTATTATTACACAGCTTGAAAGGATACCTTCGTGAAGATAAGGCGAGGCAAGAATCATTCCGGTTTTGTTCTGACCTATAGGACGTATGTTTAATCCTCATTTAAGATGAACCGTTCGGAAAATATTCTCACTTCTAAACTGACACTCATTCCCTTTCCCTTCTTAAATCAAATTCCCTTTTAAAGTTCACTAGATCTTTGCAAAGTTTGCCTTTCATAATTTCTATTATCTATTTATCTATATAATAAACCTATATAATTCCCATGGCAACCTTTTGATTTTTTATCAGCAACTTGCATCCACGAACCTACAACTGAATGAGTTATAAGTTTTCTCAGCTGCCTCTTCTAGAAATGAGTAAGGAATGTTCAAGGGACGGGGAAGAGCTGTGTGTGATATTTGATATGATGACTTTTGATGTAATATTTGTACATTTTTCTCAAACAACAAATGTATCCCAAAGATGTTGTAAAGGAGTTTTTTCCCCTAAGTGGAAGAAATCACTTTTTGAACATCTCTTAGGAGGTCACAATCTAAAACAGTTCGGCCTAATAAAATGAAGATCCTTCCATAATAAAAACAACAGACATAATCCCTTACTTTATCTATTTCATAACTTTGGATTCTGGGGGTGATGGATTTTCTAAAAGTGCAGCACACTCAGTAAATAAAAACTGATATTAAATACAGGTTGCCTAGTCACTAGTCACCACAAAAGACACAGCATAATACCAGTGCCCGGCATGGGGAAGTCCTTTGTCCCTGTATAAATCCGAATACTTGGAAGGGAAGAATGACAGCTCAGAGAATGAACCTCTTAATTTATCCAAATGGCAGGGCACACAGTGGAAATTCCACAGACACTGCCTTCTCAGTGCTTTATGTCCGTTCTAGAGGGGGCCCCTCTCCGAGGACAGGGAAAGCGGCTTTCAAAGGTCTCCTAAGCCCACCATACTCCGTGAGCATGTCAGGCTAAGGCATTTCCCTTCTAGGGACAGTGGTTCCTTGCTCTGTTCCTTGTCTCTGCGTTGGGTTCAGTACCAAGGCAGGCTCGATATAAAGTTATCACAGGGCTGTGCAAGGACATTTCTAGTCTTCACCCACCTGAGAGAAAAAGCCACAGTTGTCAGGGACAGCCAAGAATATGAGCAAGATCTGTTTAAAAGGCTTGGCTTAGGGGTGCCTGGGTGGCTCAGTCGTTAAGCATCTGCCTTTGGCTCAGGTCATGGTCCCAGCATCCTGGGATCGAGCCCCACATCGGGCTCCCTGCTCTGCGGGAAGCCTGCTTCTCCCTCTCCCACTCCCCCTGCTTGTGTTCCCTCTCTCACTGTGTCTCTCTCCATCAAATAAATAAAATCTTTAAAAAAAAAAAAAAAAGGCTTGGCTTAGGGGCACCTGGGTGGCTCATGGTCCCCGGGGTCCTGGGATCAAGGGGAATCTGCTTCTCCCTCTCCATCTGCCCCTCCCCCTGTTCATGTGCTCGCTCTTTCTCTCTCTCTCTCTCAAAATGAATGGATACAATCTTTAAAAACAAATAAAAAATTAAAAAGGCCCAGCTTAAAAAAAAGTATGTGTGTATCAGGGACACACACATATGTACATGCGTGTATATGCACAAAATACCTCTGAAAAGAAATACAAGACACTGATCACGGTAGCCACTCGGGGAGGCAAGCTACTGTCAGCAGCGGGATGGAGACTTCCTTACCCCTGCACGTCTTTCGTTTTATTTGAAATTTTATTTAACATGTGAAGACACTGTCCTTTCACAAAACAAAAATTAATTTCAAATGCTAAATCTACCTGTGTAAAAAATATGTAAGCATATACATTCATATATGCAGGATATGTGTATTCTTTTTCTGGAAGAATATGTAAGACATTGTTAGTGATTATCTCTAGAAAGAGGATTATTTTTATAACTAAAAAATGAAATGCTGGCTTTCTCTTGCAAATGGGAAAAAGTTAATAAGTGGAAAAATAGTGTTTAAGTCTATGCCGAGTAAAGGAATATAAATGGCTTTGTAATGTGAACAGCAGTGAAACCATAATTTGTGCGATAGATGCACACCAGCAAAGCCCAGGCTCCCAGTGAAGGCACACCATGTTTTGTTCCAGGAATCCGGACTCGCCCGGTAACTACTTTCTCCGCAGTTTTATCAACCAAAAACTAGGCTCCAATGACCTCAGAAAAAGTCACTAAGCCTTCACAGGAAGGCGCTGCTTCGAAAAGCGCTTCAAAACTAGAGCGTCCCACTACAGTCCTGCAAATTAATACTCCCCACAGCTCCAAAGGAAAGAGAATGTGTTCAAGGGGTATTAAGTGGTATTTTACTCTTAAGCACATTTGTAAAAGTAAAAACAATGCATCCGAGGGCTGAAGCCAGCAACCTTCTCTGCACATTTGGGAAAGTGATTTCCCCCAGGAAAAGTGTTTTAAGGCATTTAATTTCAATTCATCCTCATGCCTAACATGTGAAATTTCCGAATTCTTAGGTGCCACACTGCAAAGAGTAGAACAGGTTTATGCGTCATCTTAAGTAGGTAAATACACCTGGGTAAGAAAACGAGTCCATTTTAAAACAGGGTAAAATCTGGGCGCCTGGGTGGCTCAGTTGGTTGGGTGACTGCCTTCGGCTCAGGTCATGATCCCAGGGTCCTGGGATCGAGTCCCGCATCGGGCTCCCTGCTCCGTGGGAAGCCTGCTTCTCCCTCTCCCGCTCCCCCTGCTTGTGTTCCCTCTCTCTCTGTGTCTCTCTCTGTCAAATAAATAAATAAAATCTTTAAAAAAATTTTTTTTTTTTAATATATAGTGGTTCCTGGGTGGCTCAGTTGTTAAGCATCTGCCTTCGGCTCAGGTCACGATCCTGGGGTCCTGGGATCGAGCCCCGCATCGGGCTCCCTGCTCAGCGGGAAGCCTGCTTCTCCCTCTCCCACTCCCCCTGCTTGTGTTCCCTCTCTCGCTGTGTCTCTCTCTGTCAAATAAATAAATAAAATCTTTAAAAATAAAATAAAATAAAATAAAATAAAATAGGGTAAAATTTTCAAAATAAACGGAGTAATTCATCCTAAAAAGTCAAATATTAAGAAAAATCTATCTGCACAAGGACACTAGGTTGCTTTGTAGCTAGTTTCCTGGCTCTTGCTAATTTTGAAACAAAATGCCACCTTTAATGAGCCAGCCAGATTCTCACCCTGCCCGAGCCCAGTGGCATTAAGGAAAAGACTCCCTCAGGCGCTATTAGTGCCCTAATGAGACAGCGCGGGGAGGGAGGTGTTGGGCTGGGGACGAGGCAGCCACTGCTGCCACAAAGCCTTCAGAAAGGGCAGGATCTGGACATCCTGAACAAACAAGGTGCTCCCAACTACCTACTGATGGGGTGTCTGGCCACAGCTCTTCCTACAGCGTCCTCTGCAGGAAACAAATGTAGGCCCAGCCGACCTGGAAACTCTCCTCCGGTAAGGTATGAATTACATCCTTGAGGGAGAAAATGTGCCCCCAAGATCACCCAACCCCAGCAATTATTTCTTCACCAGCAGCTACCAGATGGAAGGAGCACTGACGTTCAAATGGGCAAAAAGGGGGAGATTCTGCAAACTACAGATCGGTGAAGCTGACATCAACCCTTCAACAGACCCTACAGCTTATTACAGTTATTAAACACACACTTTGGAAAAGAAGTGATCAAGTTAGAAGCAAGCATGGGTTCACTAAACAGAAGTCACTTCAGTCTATCTTTCCTTGAAAGGGAAACGGCAAATTATCTAAGTTATAGCAAGCAATCTGATAGAGCAAAAAGATCTTGACAGACTGCAGAAAATATCACATCTAAGTAAACTTACTCTTTCTTTAAAAATTTATTTATGGGGTGCCTGGGTGGCTCAGTCATTAAGTGTCTGCCTTCGGCTCAGGTCATGATCCCAGGCTCCTGGGATCGAGCCCCGCATCGGGCTCCCTGCCCCGCGGGAAGCCTGCTTCTCCCTCTCCCCCTGCTTGTGTTCTCTCTCTCACTGTGTCTCTCTCTGTCAAATAAATGAATAAAATCTTTAAAAAAAAAAAATATTTATTTATTTATTTGAGAGAGAAAGAGAGAGAACACAAGCAGGAAGGAGGGGCAGAGGGAGAGGGAGAGGAGAAGCAGACCACCTGCTGAGCAGGGAGCCCACCTTGGGGCTCAATCCCAGGACCCTAGGATCATGACCTGAGCCAAAGGCAGATGCTTAACCAACTGAGCCACCCAGGTGCCCCTAAGTAAACTTATTCTTGAGGATAACTGATATAAGATTTAGGACTGTGTTCTCATTTGTTCAGGTATAAAACTGATGAAAAAGACTTTGGAGTTTTGGTTGACAAAAAGGTCAGTGAGTCAACCCAGTGTAATGTGATAGTCAGAAAAGCTAATGCAATCTCTAACTATGATGATGTAAGTTTAGATAATATCTACAACAAAGGAGGTAATAAGCTGACCCTTTGTGCTTAGGGCAGACCACCCTGGCGTCTGTGTTCAGGTTTGGGGACAACTCTTTAAGAGAGGTCCCAGACAATCTTGGAGAGGGCTCAGATACAAATGGCCAGGATGGGAATGAAACTTGAACCCATATCATATGAGAAATGGCCGAAGGACCAAGGGAATCTTTCATTTCAGAGAGAGGAGAGTTGTCTACAGTCCTTTATGGGCTGGCCAATTCCCTAGGAGAGAATGGCTAATGTCAGAATGGACTTCTAAGGAGATGGTACTTCGTGCTCACTAGAAATGCCCCTGCAGAGGCTGAGCACTTGCCAGGCACACTGCCATGGGGTTAGCATAGATGACTCGAGTGGGCAGCTACAGTTCATTCTTGTCCCCTCCCTCTGGTAACACACTCTCATTTTCCTTGGTAAGCCCTTCCCACCCCTTTCCTGATGCTCAGTCCACTTGGTTTATGACCTCACCCTCTGGTTATACAGGTGTGGATATGACTTAGGCTTAGCCAGAGTATTACATACCCTGGCTATGGTGACTGGTCCTGGGATGGGAGGGTGACCAAGCTGGCCTCCTTCTGCTGGGGTTCTGAGAGGACAGGAAGCAAACCCAGAGCTGTGGTGGCCCTCATGTCAGTATGAGAGCAGCCTGCTGGAGGTCAGGGCCCCCACAGAGAGAAGCAGAGTGGACAGATGGAGAAGGGCAGCCCGTCTGGAAGACTGCATTTGAGGCACCCGGACCTACAAGGTGGTCAATACCTGGACTTCTCAGCGACAACAGCCTAGGATCCTTTTGAACCCAAGAGTCAATATTCTATAGACCTTTATAGATTAAGGGGGGAAATATGGATAAGAAGGGGTTGGGAATGTGGCAAGGGGGCAGACCCAGAAAAAGTTTAAGTGGAAGGAGAAACTTAAGGTTTAAGGAGACTTTAGAGACATAGCTACCAAATGCAATGTGTAGAACTTATCTGGATTCAAACAAATAACTGTAAAAAAAAATTATGAGATGATCAGAGAAATTTGAATACTGACTTGTATTTGCCGATATTAAGAAATTACTAGATTTTTTAAAGGTATGATATGATATTGTGATTTTTTAAAAAGATTTTATTTATTTATTTGACAGAGAGAGACACAGCGAGAGAGGGAACACAAGCAGGGGGAGTGGGAGAGGGAGAAGCAGATTCCCCGCTGAGCAGGGAGCCCGATGCGGGGCTCACTCCCAGGACCCTGGGATCATGACCTGAGCCAAAGGCAGATGCGTAACGACTGAGCCACCCAGGCACCCCCGATATTGTGATTTTTTTGAAAGAGTTACTTAGTAAAATGTTTATGAAGGAAATGTTAGGATGCCTGGGAGCTGCTTCAAAGTAATCCAATGAAGGGGACGGAGAGAGGGTGTACATGAGTTGGTGATACTTCCATCTGGGTGCTGGGTACATAGAGGCTCACTGTGCTATTTTCCCTGCCAGTGTGATGTTTGAAGTTTTCCATAATAGTCAAAAAATAAATAAATGGCAGGAGAAATCGACAGAGACCAGACTCCGCTACCCCCTCCCAGCTCAAAAGTGAAATTGGAATCCGCTCAGGAAAACTGAGCAAGCAATGAAAGAGATGGTCTAGAATTCTACCCATAACCAAAGACACGAATGTGTCATCAAATCAACAACTGACCAGTAATTATCGCTGTCTTAGTAAGAAACAGAGGAGAGGGGCGCCTGGGTGGCTCCGTTGGTTGAGCAACTGCCTTCGGCTCAGGTCATGGTCCTGGAGTCCCGGGATCGAGTCCCGCATCGGGCTCCCTGCTCGGCGGGGAGCCTGCTTCTCCCTCTGACCCTCCCCCCTCTCATGTGCTCTCTCTCATTCTCGCTCTCTCAAATAAATAAATAAATCTTTAAAAAAAAAAAAAAAAAAGAAACAGAGGAGAAGCAAGATTACATGACCGGCCACTAGATACAAAGAGTCTAGGTGCTGAGCCTAAAGGAATGCTGAGGGTAGGAGTGATACAAAGAAATAAAAGCTGAGAATTTTTCTCTCCTGCAATCTGAATAGCCCTAACATATGGACTGAAATATCCAAGCACCTGGGGTAAACATTTAAAAGGCATTTACTATGCACTTGACACTGTTCTAAATACTTTCCGGATATTAACTCATGTAACCCTTAACGACAACCCTATAAGGTGGATACTACTATCTCCATTTTAATGACCAGGACCTAGAGACACACAAGTCAAGTAGCTTGCACCAAAATCACACTGCTAGAGAGCGACAGAGGTGTGATTCAAACCGGGAAACCCAGACCCAGAGCCCATATTCTTACCCACTCTGCAAGATTCTAAACGTTCACTCCTAATAAGGGAGAATTTGTGAAGATCCGTGGGTATAAATGCTTTTTTAAGCTGCAGCCAAGCCCGGGGCCCAAAGCGGAGAAAATGCTACATTTAAGGTCATTCAGAGCTCAGAGGGTTACACTGTGATTTTTCCCCATCACAGGTTGTTCTGCCCAATCTGTATATTTCACATCAAACCCTGAAAAATGACTAACAGATGAGGCAGCTGTGCTGTGAGCCACCACGATCAAAAGAAAACTGTCTTGACCTGATCACATTTAAAGGGGAAAAAAGGCAACATCTTCTGATTTTAAGCAGACTACATCCATTCAGATTTTTATCCCTGCATACTGACCAAAAAAAGACAAAAAACTATACAACCGATTCATCTGGATAAAATTCTCATAGGAAAACAAAGAGGGAAACCCTATCCCTAGAACAGCGAAACTCACCACACCCTGTTTTACGATTATTCAACAAGGATCTGAGATAAAAGCATTCTTAACTGTAGAAATATTACTTGAATTTACCTGTAACCGGTGTCTGCATTGAAATAATACAACGGGGAGTAGGTGATAGATGTAACAGAAAGGAATGCTGAATTTTAAGCATAAATGGTTTTTTCAAAAAGGAGTTTCTTAAGTGTAGTTCATACAAAAATACACTGTATATCTGGTCCAAGAGTTATGACCAGCAAGCGGCAGAAAATTTATGTTTGCTTTTAATCATGGATGCCACAGAACAAAAGTTTCCATTACAGGGTTTCACTCGAGAATAACGGCACTCAAGCAACTTTCAATTACTATACTTCTTACTTGTCATAAAGCAGAAAGCACATGTTTGAGATTTTACTGGAAGTTAGAACAGCAGTTTCTGAAAACCTCATAAAAGGGAGGACTGATTTAGTCCTAGGATCTCGGCAGGATACCTGAAGTTCAATTCTGTCTCTGAACAAAAGCACTGTAGCAGCCCGCAGGCTTTGCAGAGGATGAAGGGGAGCTGGGGGCACTTCACTGGCCGATCTAAAAAAAGCCAAATCATTAAAAGGTCCTTAGAAACCACCACCGCCGAAAGGCAGCAGCAGAAAAGTTCTGGCTTTCCCGTCTTCTAGGCAAATGCTTTCAGCAGTTAAAACTACTTCTATCTTATTACACGGTCTTCTATGCATATCGAGAGTGAATCCACACCAAAAGCCATTTGTTGAAAAGAGAACTTTCAGCTCCCTCCTCTTCCATGGAGAATGTTTGATATGAACGTTTTGTAAGACACAATTTCACGAACAGAAAGGACCGAGTTGAATTTAAGGGAGTTCAGCCGAGCCCTTTCATCTGACACTGTGACCCTAATCTAATAATCGGTTCTCTTTGCTTCAATTCTCCAACTCGAACATACTTTGAAAAGTTAAAATGTTTAATATCTACTGATTACTAGTTGCTGGAAGATGTAATAGGCATGCATTTTGAGCTCCTTGGAAGAAAGATTCTTGAGAAACACAAACTATGAAATATAAAAGCATGGGATGTAAGTCTGCAGATAGACTATTTTAATGGCCTAAGATTTTTGACATTTCAAAAGCACAGTGTAGAGTCTTTTCCTATTTTTGAGCACAGAATTACAGGGCAATAGAGTTACACGTCTATTTGCTTGTTTAAGTGCTCTTTAAAGCACTCATTAAGAAACAAAAACAAAAACACCCACATACTGTGGATATATACAGTTATACAATTCAATTAAGGCCCAACTCTAATATTAAATGTTAAAATCAAGCTCTGTAATAATGAAAGTGCACATTTCAACTTACATGATGTGGAAACTACCATGTTTTCACGTTCCCAATCTAAAAGTCAAATGCCTGTTTTCTGTGATCACATTACCCACGTCTCAGCACCTAAGAACTGATTATCTTCCCCTCCCTTTGGTTGGTTTCAGTCCTCAAGGAGCTTACGGTCTAAACGAAAAAAAAAAAAAAAAACAGGGGTGCCTGGGTGGCTCAGTCAGTTAGGCTCCGGTCATGGTCATGGTCATGGTCATGATCAGCAGGAAGCCCCTTCTCCCTCTCCCTCTGCCCCTTCCCCCACCCCTGTTCATGCTCTCTCTTGCTCTCTCCCTCTCTCTCAAATAAAATCTTAAAAATAAATAAAAATAAACAAAACAAACAAAAAACAACCTAAGTGCTAGGATATTTGTGCACAAGATCTATGGAAGCCCACAGAATCATCTCACCTAGAGGGAAAAGAGACAAGAAAGCTTGTTACAGAAACAGGGAAACCAGGGAAACCAGGACTGAGTTTAAAAGTTCCAAACTCAGCCAGTTGGGAGGAAAGAGAACACTGAGCAGGTGAGAGAGGAGACAGAACAATCAAGGACCATGCTCTAGAATTTGGACTTGACCCCAAAAGCTATGAAGAACTACTAAAGAATTCTTAAGCAGGAGAATAACATGATCAGAGTTGTGATTTTGGACTTGACCATTCTGGAAACAGTCTAGAGCAGTGCTGCTCAAGGTGGGTCTGCAACCCAGTGCTTGCCCATAAGCTGTTTGTTACTGGTCCACAATAAGGTAAGTATAAAAACTGAGAAGGAGGGCGCCTGGGTGGCTCAGCTGGTTAAGCGACTGCCTTCGGCTCAGGTCATGATCCTGGAGTCCCGGGATCGAGTCCCGCATCGGGCTCCCTGCTCAGCAGGGGGTCTGCTTCTCCCTCTGCCCTCTTCCCTCTCATGCTCTCTGTCTCTCATTCTCTCTCTCAAATAAATAAATAAAATCTTAAAAAAAAAAAAAAAAGATCAAATCATGGGGCGCCTGGGTGGCTCAGTCGTTAAGCGCCTGACTTCGGCTCAGGTCATGATCCCAGGGTCCTGGGGTCGAGCCCCACATCAGGCTCCCTGCTCAGCGGGAAGTCTGTTTCTCCCTCTCCCACTCCTCCTGCTTGTGTTCCCTCTCCCGCTGTCTTGTCTGTCTCTGTCAAATAAATAAAATCTTTAAAAAGATCAGATCAACACCAAGACTCAGTGCCATTTGGATGTGAGGGGTGCAGGAGAAGCAAGGATGGCTCCTGAGATTCCAGGACTCTTCTTTCCTTTTAAAATAATGGCCAGGTATACAGCAACAGCATGCAAGAGGCTCATGAGAGTCAGGACCAGCAAAAAAGATTCTGAACCCCTAGCCATTTTCTTTGAGTGTCTCTGAATAAGCAGAATGGTAAATTAATGAAATACAGAAAACTAAGCACCCTGGTGGTTAGCACTGAGCACCGCTGGGAATTCAGTTTGTGAAGAAAGGAAACATCCTATGCCAAGCTTATGCTCTTCCCCCCGAAAGGAAATCATGCCTTGAGGAGCCCAGTCTATTTAGAATGGGGCTAGCTGGAGCTCTGGAGTCCCAAGTACTATCAAAAAAAAAAAAAGTCACCCCCCCCCATACACCGAGGGATTTGTCCATTCCCCACCCCAGCTGTGTATAACACAAAGCCTTCTTTCTCAAATTGGTGCAGGTATTAAAACAAGGCCTCAAACCAAAAGGAACAGTGATAAAAGGGGGAGTGGGGGTAGAGAGCGTAAATGAAATCAATGACCCTAACCTCAAAACCCACAGCTTTCCTCTTGTGCTCTGTTTCACATCCCAACCCATATCCATCAGCAAGGGCTGTGGACAGCTAGCCAGTCAGGCCTGAATCGCTACCTTGAGGCCTGAAGAGTAATCCACAATGGCTACACGTCTGAGCAAACCTATCCGACAACATTCCAGAGCTAGGAAGGGAGGTGGCTGCGTTAGGGGGTGAGGTCTTCACTGCTCTGGAGAGCGGGCACCATCCCTTTCCCATGCTGAAAGAGCAGCAATCTGGCAACCTTCACGCTGCCTAGATTTAAGCAGGCAGGATCAGCGGCAGACGTGGCTAATAGCTCTGGCAAACCACAAAACGATCACCAAGTACATAATTAATCTCTCTCAAGAAGGGTGCCTCATCATCTTAAAGCTGTTACCCTTTATCATGTCTGGGCTTCATTGATCTGATGTCTCAAGTTTCACTGGCAAGTGTGAGTATGGTGCTCAGTAAATCTCAGAATTCTCAGTTCTTTAAGAAGCGGTATTTTTTAAATATTCATTTGCTTTCATTGTTTCATTCTTCTAGGTCTTTCTCCTCAATTAGAATCTCTTCTAGGGCAATTCTTTCAACCCCTTCACCATATCCTCCTGTACGCTGATAAAACTCATTTGTTAAAAAATCATAACAGTTTTGCAATTCTGTAATGTGATACATTCCAGAGGCTCAAGCTATAAAAGGAATTCCTGAATTTCATGATAATTTATGAACAACAGCTAGCACTTACTGAGCACATACTACATGCCAAGGCAGATGCTGTTATAACCTCCACTTTACAGATAAGGAATCTGTGGCACAGACAAGTAGGGGAACTTGCTCAAGGTCCCACAGCTAACAAATGACAGAGGCAGGATCCGAGCTCAGGCGGATGGACAAGAGTCCCTATTTTTAACTACTACTACTACACTAGATGTCTTCATTAAGCAGAGAAGAAAAATTGAAGATTAAAAAAATACATGACAAATAATGGAAAATGGAACAAGGAAAAAGCCTCTCAAGGAAAATTGCTCTTAGTACTTTAATTGAACCGTGGTCTTTTATTTGACAGATCCAAGTCCTGGAAACACAACGAATGGAGGGAGCCTGTCCTGGCTGGTCTAGGCTCCTTTCGCAGAAGATGGCAAACCCCAATTGTCAAAGCTGTGCTTTTCTGCTGTCTTTTAGCGCCTTCAAAGTGGTCTGTCAGGGTCATAGAGATCATTCTCTTAGTGGCTGGGGTATCTGGATTTGAGGGAGGATGAGCTGGGAGAGATGGAGCTATAAGACTGTTTGGGTTGGTACCAAATCTTGCCCCGTTCCAAAGAGCCAAAGGGATTCTGGTGAATTCTAGGCCAAGCCGCTGATTGAGTCTGACCCAAAAGAATCACCCAGAGCAAGCAACCCACACAGGGAAGCTGGAAGATTCCACTTTCGCTGACTGAAGCAGGTAGACCAGGGATCCTCAGGGATACCTCCTGACGGCCGCTCTCCCGCCCCAACTTTCTCTTTTCCTTTCTGTCTGGCAGGAAGTTCTGGGGCCAAGCCAGACTCCAGCAAATCTGTGCGGTCCAAGACCAGTGGTCCTGCACCATTTGATGTCAGTGTACCCACACTGACCAAATGCAGTCCATCGGACATCCAGCCCAGGCAAAACGGAGTCTGGTGGCTTTAAAACCAAAATCTGTGCTGAAACAGATCCTGGGGATCGACTCTCCTAGTCTGACACCTAAGTAACTTATCCTCATCTGAAGGAATAGATCAAATCCCTAAACTTTCCAACTATTCATCCCATTCTCTCTCTCCAGAAATCTGAAAAATGTCTACTAACAAAACAAAAAGCAAACCTACTTATTAAAACAAGTCTAACTACCTTAACTTCAAGATTATATGTTTTCTGACAAAACTGCTCTTATAAAGGCTCTCAAAGTTCTATTATCATCTAATTACAATTTCTATACAGCTATTTATATGGGTGTGCTTGGAAGCCAAAAAAATGAAGCTTCAATTATTTTTGCACCCACCACAAAAGCAAGTAGAAACAGGACAACCTTTCATTGGGAATTTTTTTTTTTTAAAGATGCTGGAGTCCTTTTATTCGCTGTTTTCTCACAGCTCCAATCAAGGTGAGCAGGGCCAGGCAAAACCCAAGCATAACATATATGGTCATCCCCAGACTTTCTTACTACATAAAGGGGAAATTAATAAAAAAAGAAAAAAAATACCACACAGCATTTTCTTTCCCCACCATAATTTTTCAATTTTCTTTAGAGTAATGCCAGCCAATAACTAATTAGAACCATATCCTTTGTCATCCCAATGGGAAGAAGTATATGAATGGTTGTAAAGAACAAAAGTTAATGAGAACTTTAAAAAATTAGTAATCTGGAACTCTGGTTGCCCCTCAGTGTAAAACAAATTCTGTCCTTTGAAACTATTTTTATAGTTGGTGAGACAACATGGACAGGGTCCATCAAGCAAGAAGGTAAGTGTTTACCCACTCAGCACCCTGAACTGGGGATGCCCTGGCCTTTTTCACGGTTTTTACCATGAAGTTGCCATCACAAGCTCACAGACTTCCTTCTAAGCATCTCGATTTCAAACAGGACAAAAACTCAAAATTACAAAAAAAAAAAAAAAAAGGAATTGTTTATTCTCTTTGGTTTCAAGGAAGAAAATACTTCCTGTCAAAGTGAGTACCTAGCTTTTGTAATTTCTTTTTTTTTTTAATTAATTAATTTATTTATTTGAGAGAGAGAGAGAGAATGAGAGACAGAGAGCACGAGAGGGAAGAGGGTCAGAGGGAGAAGCAGACCCCCCCGCTGAGCAGGGAGCCTGATGCGGGACTCGATCCCGGGACTCCAGGATCATGACCTGAGCCGAAGGCAGTCGCTTAACCAACTGAGCCACCCAGGCGCCTGCTTTTGTAATTTCTAAGAGTATATTTTCCTTAAGAAACACAGCTGAAGTCTTTTTACCTGGTATATCATGACGAATGTTTCTGGAATCAGATCTTGATTGCCTATTCGTGAGCATCCAGGAGCAGAAACTACATCCTCAAAAACCGGACTTACTTTACAGAACAAAGTGAACCACTGGATGCGAGACAGAAAAACTCTGAGCAAAAAAATACATTTTTAACATGCTAGGCACCATGGTTTGGGCATGTTAAGCATTCTGAACTGTATTTTCAGATGAGGGTCTGCCCCGTGTCATCCAGACTCTCATCCTGGTGGAATGAGCAGGTCCAGACTAGGGCCACAGACCACTTTTGTGTGTGTGTGCAAAGCGACCAGCCAGGGCAGAGAAACCAGGCATGGTGTATATCATATGAAATATTCTCCTTTTCCAAGAAAAAGCTTTAAGCCTTTGCAAAACATCTCAGTTTGCTCCACGTTTTTACCATCCAGCAAATTTCTTTCGTCCACTGTGAAGAACACAATAGGCCTTAGGTCTGTAACATTTTACCATCATTATATGTTTGCAAAAGCTAGAAATCATTTGTATTGCCCAACAAGGACATTATTTTAAACACACTGGTCTACAATAGAAATTTGCCACAACAATGAAGATGTTTTTTGGTAAATCACTTTCTGAACATTATTCCTCCCTAAAAGAATCATAAAACAGCCACCAAGGAAAACAAAGAATTCCCATATTTTTGAAGCGAAAAAGGACTGGCCATTCACATCCACGCACTATCAAGTATATAAATCAAATATAAGCAAAATCACCTAAAAAGTGGTTAAAATGCCAAGTTTGGCCTCTGTGTGGTTCGTGAGCCCATGTTTTTCCAATGTTAAATTTACAAACTGTATTTGTTAAACTGTATTTCATACTTTAAATCCCAAGTCTGTAGCTTATACTGCTTGGGGATGGATGATTTACTGGAGACATCTGGGGTCACAGTATAAGCCTTTTGCTCTTACTAAATCTAAATCATGCTTCTCAACAAGACTCCCTACACATAAAAGAAGCACACGCCGTTACCATCCTTCCTGGAGGCACCTAAAAGCCCCCAGAACAGCCCTTCTGCTGTCCACTCCATAAACTAAGATTCTCTTCTGAAAGGGAAGGGGCTAGATTCGTACGTTGCATCAGGCATACCAATTAAGCAAGAGCGCCCCAAAACTTGTCCTGTTTCGATTCATGACAAAATTTCCTGAATTCGTTTTGTTAAAACAGACGACATCATCCAACAGACACACTCGAAAACCCAAACTAATTTCAGCAGCAAACTGGTAGGAAGAAGTTGACAGCGAAGTATAGATTTCCCCAAATCCTCGTTTCTCCACTTAATCTGCACCTATGTTCAGCATTTAATTCGAAGTGTGCCAAGACAACCCCGACCCAGCAACTAAGAGCTGCACGGACGGGTCTGTTCCTGTGCCTGGGAGGCATCTGGGGAGGACTGCTGGACAGGCAGACAATGAAAAGCTCCCCGGTGGCCACTAGTCGAGCCCGCGGGGGCGGAGGGACGGACAAGGGGAGAGGAGTGAGCGCCCTTCTCACCCAAAGCCACGGTCAGAGGCTGCCTCTGCAGGGCGCGGGGCGGCCTGGCCCCGAGTCCCGGGTCACAGGGTGGGGGGAGGGGAGGGGCCCCCTGAAAAGCAGATTTCTCTCGGAGAGAGGAAACTTCCTGGTCTGGGCATTGTCGGTAGGGGGCGAGCGCCTCCCCCACCCACTACAGGTATCCGCCGGGAGTCCGGCGGCTGAGGGAAGGAAGCAGCCCCTCCGCGCGCCTCTGGCCGGGAGCGGGGGTCACGGGGTCGGGGCCCCCAGCGCGTGAGGACCTGGCTCTCGACTCCTCGGGACGCAAGCCGGGGCCGGGGGCCGGAGGGTGTCAAACTTCCCCCACGGGCGCGGCCTGGCGCCCGCACCGACAAGTTGCCGCGGAGCCCCAACACGGCCGGGTCCTCTGACGGGGGCGGGCATACACAGAGGAAGGGGACACCGAGGGACACGAGGGGAAGTGCGTGCAAAGATACGGGAGCCGCCGGGCCGAGGAGCTGCGAGGGGTGCGGGCGGGGCCGGCGAGGACCCCGCTCCCCCCAACTCGCGGGCTGCGCACCCAGGCCGGGGGCGCCGACGAGGCCCGCGCCGCTCACCTTCCTGTGCTTCTCCTTGTAGGGCAGCGCCAGCCACGGCATGTCCCGCACGAAGTCCTGCCACTGCCGCTGGTCCTGGTCCGAGGACACGAAGACGATCTCCAGGCGGCGCCGCGGCTCGGGCTCCGCGGCCGCCCCGGCCCCCGGCCCCGGCCCGGCCCCGGCCGCCGTGTCCCCCCGTAGGCGGCCGTAGAAGGCGGCCAGGCTGCCGCTGAGCTGCGCGCAGGGGGCGCTCAGGCTGCAGCCGAAGTAGAGCCCGAGCAGCGAGATGCCGCGGGCGCCCAGCGAATGCACGTCCACCTCCTCGCCGCCGCCCGTCACCAGCTTCTCGCCGAGCAGCTCCTCCAGGAAGCCCGACATCCTGGCCCACCGCAGCCCCCGGCACGCGGGCTGGCAGGCGGCGGCGACCCCGCTCCCTCGGTCCGCGAGGCGGGCGGAGGCGACGGCGGCGGCGGCGGCGGCGGCGGCGGCAGCTGCGGCGGCGGCAGCGGCGGGCGCGGGGCAGGGGAGAGGCCCGCCCACGCCCCGCCCCCTCCGGGCCGTCCTCGCCACGCCCCCTCCGTGGCAGTCCCGGGCCGCGCGCTGGGCCCGGATCTGCGGCTGCTGGCGAGCGGAGCAAGCGCTTCCACGGCGCGGCGGGATTGTTCGGGAGAGAGCCCTGGCGAGAAAGCTGGCCGGAAACGCCCCACTCGGAGGGCTTTCTTCCAGCCAAGTGCAGCCAGGAGAGGGGTCCTCCGAGCCGGCGTCTCTGAAGCTGCAGTCCTCGCGGAGCTGGACTTGGCCTCCACCCTTCCGAACTCCCGATTCTCTCTAGACTTCCCCAAACATTCCCACAGTTCCCCCACCCGAGTGCTCGCTCGCTTGTGGCTCTCTCTCTCTCTCTCTCCAAAGCTTAGTCGGCCATTTCGTACCCCACTGGCCTCTTGGATGCTTACAGGACTTAGTATCTTCATACACAATTACTACTTCATCAGGCTGGGTCTTGCTTGCACTAATTTCTCTACCGTGTGTTTTGTGTATGTTTCTGTCTACTATAAGAGAACCGGAGGACGCCACCGCTTATATTTCTCGGGTAGCTTCTGATCTGGGGCTAGGCACACGTGAGAGAGTCCACGATCCTTGCGAGTGTATCACAGGTCGCACTGTGGGGGTTCAGTCCACAGGTCGCAGCGGCCATTCCCCTCCAGCGAGTGGCTCTGTTCCATCTCCACAAGTGTAGGCAACAGATGCCGCAGCATCTTTCAATCAATGCTGGTTGCACTCCTGAATCGGTTCCATAGCCTCTATCAAGTCGGATGATAGTTAAGAAAAATTCTAGGAATTTTTTTTTTTTTTGCCAGCTGGCAAGATGCTACCCCGTGCTTAGCTTGAACAGGTGGCCTCTGGCAAGCCTTCCCGCCTCACACACACACACACACACACGAAAAAATAAAATGCATACCCTGCCAACCCCCAGTAGAGGACCTTCAGTGTGTGTGCTCAGCTAACAACCTGGTGAAAGGAAAAAACGCCCCTCTCACCGCCCTCCACCTTGCCTTTGGAAGTCATTTCTTGGGCATCTACCGCCATCTAATGGAGACAGTGAAAAAAACCGAGATCTGCCAGAGCCCAATATGTTGAGTTACTGGCAGGCAGAGTATTTCTGTTATTTTATAGCGGCTTTCCACACACACAAAAACACACACACAAATCATGGCACGCTTTACAAGAGTTAATTTAAATTTCAGTATAATCGCAGGGCGCCTAGGTGGCTCAGTCGTTAAGCGTCTGCCTTCCGCTCAGGTCATGATCCCAGGGTCCTGGGATCAAGCCCCGCATCGGGCACCCTGCTCAGCCGGAAGCGTGCTTCTACCTCTCCCACTCCCCCTGCTTGTGTTCCCTCTCTCGTTGTGTCTCTCTCTGTCAAATAAATAAATAAAATCTTTTAAAAAAATAAACTTCAATGTAATCGCAAGATTTGGGCACAAATATAAATTTTCAAGCCTAACGTTCTCATTTTATCTAGGATAGAACAAGAAAAACAGGTGGAGGTGGAAACCAAGAGCAGATTGGCAATCTCTAAAAATTATAACCACTTTCTTAGTTTCCACCTAATATTCCTGCTCATTTCACAAGGAGGATCTCTGAATTGAGGGCTGCCTTTAAATAAGCAAGAACCCAGGCGCCTGGTGGCTCAGTTGGTTAAGCAACTGCCTTCATTCAGCTCAGGTCCTGATCCTGGGGTCCTGGGATCAAATCCCACATCAGGCTCCCCCTGCTCTGTGGGGAGCCTACTTCTCCCTGTCCCTCTGCCTGCCACTCCCCTTGCTTGTGCGTGCACTCTCTCTCTCAAATAAATAAATAAATAATCTTAAAAAAAAAAATGCAAGAACCCTATCACAAAAGGCAAATTCTGAATTAAGTCTTACCGTGTTGTGCCAAAATGCTATGCCACTGCAGGGACAAACTTACTATAAAACACACAGAAAGCATCACTTAAAAAAAAAGATTTAGGGGCGCCTGGGTGGCTCAGTTGTTGGGCGTCTGCCTTCAGCTCGGGTCATGATCCCAGGGTCCTGGGATCGAGCCCCACATCGGGCTCCCTGCCCCGCGGGAAGCCCGCTTCTACCTCTCCCACTCCCCCTGCTTGTGTTCCCTCTCTCGCTGTGACTCTCTCTGTCAAATAAATAAATCTTAAAAAAAAAAAAGATTTATTTATTCATTCGAGAGAGAGAGCTTGCACACACAGAAAGGGAGAAGCAGACTCCCCACTGAGCAGGGTGCTGGATGTGGGACTCAATCCCAGGACCTGGGGATCATGACCTGAGCTGAAGGCAGACATTCAACTGACTGAGCCACCCAGGCGCCCCAGAAAGCATCACTTTTTAGTGAAAATATATTAAGCTATGAACATAACAGACATTAACTTATTAGATATCTTTTAAAATCCTGGAAGTAGAGGCACCTGGCAGGCTCAGTTGGTAGAACCTGCAACTTTTGATCCCAGGGTCATGAGTTCAAGACCCACACTGGACATAGAGATTACTTATTAAAAAAAAAAAAAAAAAAAAAAAGGAAAAAATCCTGAAAGTAATTTAAAATCCGTGTTTTCTCATCCATATCATATTTGAAATACCCATTGGTGGGTTACATTAGGCACCATTGAAATCATATGAGAGAGATCCTACATTCTGACATTTTCAAATGAACACTGAAGAGGTATAAAAGGACTAGAAGCATTTACATCCTGTGGAAGCCAAAGGACAAAGTATTTGGTGTGGATCTAGGTGAAGTGGAAATTTGGGGGATTGCAAATTTGGGAAAATAGTGAAGTCACTATTAGAATACTTAACTTTGGTACACTAGGTGCAAGTCTGATATAAAGAGGCAGTTTGTTCAGTATTTTACTTTTATTATTTTACAGGAAAGCACTTTCCACTGGAGTACGTCCAAACCAGCATCTGGCACCTGGGGAAGTGAGAGTTTGAACATACTGCACATGAAATATAAATAAAATTTAGAGAATTGTTGGTGCAGCAGGCCTTGGTTAGAAGCCAAATAGTGCAGCTGCCTTTTAAAGGGGTGTGGAAAGAGGAGATTTGCAATGGAAATGATTCCAAAATCATAATTCTAGTGGGTGTTTTTTTCAAGAAGCCCAAGGAGACTCATTTGGCTTCCTGTAAAGAATAGCCAACATCCATTGGCTTGTGAAAACCACTCTCTCTGCTTATGCAGTTCAAGAGACCCACTTATAGATAATGTCCCTACTGGTATTTAGCTAGTTATATGAGTTGACTGGCTATTCTTTTTTTTTTTTTTTAAGATTTTATTTATTTGTCAGACAGAGAGAATGAGCACAAACAGTGGGAGCAGCAGAGGGAGAGGGAGAAGCAGGCTCCCCGCCGAGCAGGGAGCCTCAATCCCAGGACCCTGGGATCATGACCCGAGCCGAAGACAGACGCTTAACCAACTGAGCCACCCAGGCGTCCCACTATTCTTTGTTTTTTTTTTTTAAGGTTTTATTTATTTATTTGAGAGAGAGAGCATGAGTGGGAAGAGGGGCAGAGGGAGAAGGAGAAGCAGACTCCCCACTGAATGGGGAACACCACTCTGGGCTCGACAATGGGCTCGATCCCAGGACCCTGAGATCATGACCTGAGCCGACAAAGTCAGACGCTTAACGGACTGAGGCACCCAGGCGCCCCTGGCTATACATATACACAGATATATGTCACCTTTAAGACTTTTAAATCACATTCCTTGGTCTTCAGGTATAGAACATATGTGCACAAAGATGTGTGTATACAGATATTTCCTGATACACTGGTGAAATCAGAAAAAGACTGGAAAATTGGAAAGAGCCAAACTGTGTATCAACAAAGATGATTAAATCATACCACATTCATCATTTGAAATACAATCTATTCATTGAAAAGAACGAAAATTCAATGTACACTGTATTAGTGTATGTTCTTCAAAAAACAGAACCAATATCTTTAGGGATTTATTATAAGGAAATGGCTCATATGATTAGGGAGGCTGAGAAGTCCCAAAATCTGCGGTCAGCGAGCTGGACTCAGGAGAGCTGATAGTAGAGTTCCAGGCTAATTCCAAAGGCCTGAGAACCAGGAGAGCTGAAGGTGTGAGTTCTGTCTGAATCCAAAGGCAGGAGAAGACCTATGTCCCACCTTGAAGACAGGCAGAAGAGAACAAAATCTCCCTTACCTCACTTTTTTGTTCTGTTCAGGCCTTCCTCTAACTAAATGAGGCACACATGGGAGAGGGCAATCTCCTGATTCACATGTTAATCTCATCGAGGAATGCCCTCACAGACACACCCACCATAATGTTTAACCAAATATCTGGGCACCCCGTGTCCCAGTCAAGTTGATACATAAAATTAAACATCACAAGTCAACCCCTTGTCAACTTGGCACCCATATGCATCTCCTTAAACCATGCTTACTCTCCAAATAAAGACAATAACAAGATCATAATTCCACCTAACATGATACAAATATTCTGTGTAGAACCAAAAATGGACTAACCCTTTCCCCATAAAAAGAGATAAAGTCCTTCAGTGATATTTACTCTTCTCCTTCTCCTGTAACTTGAATACAATAATGTTAAATTAACAATCCTTAAATACATCTTATATTACAAGTGAATAAAAGAGGGAAGAAACAAAGACGTTTGCCAAATATATGTATATACACATATTCATAACAATATAAGAAGGAAATACTCATGACAATTATAGCTCTCATGTCTATAACTGGGCATGTGATCACAGCTAGTATTATTACTACCTTTTTCTACTATCCTTCTTGTATTTCCTTTGTCTTCAGCAAGCACCTCAGCTGGTCTTCTTTCTTTACCTGGTGGAATGACTCTAACCTTCATGCCTGAAGGGTCTGGGCCATTAGTAAGTAGTCCCACCTGGATTAGGTTGTTGTAGTTTCCCATTGACCTTAATCACCAGGTATGCCCTCAGGGATCTCCTATATTCCAAACATAATCTTCCTTGCCTCCATTGTGGAGTAGGACTCCAATTTCTCCTTGATAGTCAGGATCAATCACCCAGCCTGCACAGTAGCACCCTTCTTGCCTGCTGGTTCAGAGGCATGAAGAGCCCCAAGTGGCTAGACAGCAGTCTTAACTTTCAGGGCAATGGAATCATTGTTGTGTTTCCTTATGTAAGCATCCCTCCCTTTGGAACGATGACCCCCAGTCCAGGAGAGCAGAAAGTTGTGCAAACAACAAGCAAAATTTTTGCTAGTGGGTAACTAGGAGTAATAATCAGTGGTACCCCATCCGATGTCTTCCCCTTGATTCCTGGACCCATGAATATAGTGGACACTAGTTCAGAGCGTACACAGCCTTCTAGAGAATATTCCCCCACCCTGCAAGGTATTGCCAATTAACGAGCATTATAAACTGAATCTTCAGTGTTGGTGAGGGTGGTAAGAAACACAGTAAGACCAGTGAATTCCGTGAGCATGGGCCCACTGCCATGTTTCTTTTGCTGTGAACTGAGTTCCGTGATCAAAAACAATGCTGTATGGAATACCATGATGATGCATAAGGTATTCTGTAAGTCCACGGATGGTAGTTTTTGCAGAAGCATTGTGTGCAGGGAAAGCAAATCCATGTCCAGAGTAAGTATCTATTCTAGTAAGAACAAAACACTACCCCTTCCTTGATAGAAACAATCCAAAGTAACCAACCTGCCACCAGGTAGCTGATTGATCGCCCCGGTGCCATACTAGACCCTTGGTGTTGGTCTCTGCTGTGGGAAGCTCTGGCACTCAGCAGTGGCTACAGCCAATTTAGCTTTGGTGAGTGGAAGTTCATGTTGCTGAGCACGTGCATAACCTCCAACCATGTCCCCATAGCCACTTTGTCCATGAACCCATTGGACAATGACAGGAGTAATTGTGGAAAGAGGCCAATTAATAGCCACAGAATGGGTCATCGTATCTACTTGATTATTAAAATCTTCCTCAGCTGAGGTCACCCTTTGGTGAGCATTCATAGGAGACACAAATATCTTCATGTATCTTTGCCTGTTCAGAGAGGTCTACCCTCATAACTTTTCCCCAAAGTTTCTTGTCACCAATTTTCTAATTGCACCCCTTCCAAGTCCCTGACCATTCAGTCAAACCATTAGCAACATGCCATGAATCAGTATATAATCTCACATCTGGCCTTACTCCTTCCAAGCAAAATGAATAACCAGGTGCACTACTCAGAGTCCTGCCCACTGCTTAGGAGGCATTATAGCAGGAGGGGGGACCACAGACATTTGGGCCATTTCTTCATGTAGCTTACTTGGGCCTTTAGAGCCTGCTTGGGCCCAATCATTAGATACCACTTCCATTTGATGATGGAGCGTTCCTGTGCATGCCCAACTTTATGGCTTTGTGGGTCAGATCATACCCACTTCATGATGGACGCTCAGGTAGCACGGTAACTTGGTGGCCCATGGTCAAGCGTTCAGCCTCTATCAAGACTCAGGAGCAGGCCAAGTGTTGTTTCTCAAATGGAGAGAGTACTATTTGTCAAATACCATTATTTAGGGCGCAGGGGTGCCTCCGTTGGTTAAGTGTCCGACTCAGTTTCAGCTCAGGTCATGATCTCATGGATTGTGGTGTGAGACCGAGCCCCGCTTCAGGCTCCCTTCTCAGTGGGGAGTCTGCTTGAAGATTCTCTCCCTCTGCCCCTTAACCCACACTCTCTCTCTTTCTACAAAAAGAAAGGAATCTTTTTTTAAAATACCATTATTCACAGAGAATGGCAGGGCTTTGTTAAAAAATCTTAAGGACCTCACCTACAGGTGTTTGCCAGAGGTTCCCCACAGCATCCCTGTCTGCCATTGACCCTTAAGCCCTGTTGGATCTGCTGGCAAATATCGCCCAAGTGGCAGAGCAGCTTGCCAGACAGCCTGGACCTACTGCAGAGCCTTCTCTTGTTCTGGGCACCACTCAAAGTTAGCAGCTTTTGGGGTCACTCCGTAAATGAGTCAGAGTAACACACCCAAATGAGGAATACATTGTCTCCAAATAAATGGGCACATCGTGGCCCAGTCAAATGGACCATAAAATTAACCATCACATACACTGATACGGAATACCTCTAAGATGTAGCATGAGAGAAAGTAAGGTGCAGAATAGGTAGGAAATACTAAGCTATCATTTGTAAATTTTTAGGTGGAGAAAAATACATATATGCATGCACAAATATGCTTACATATGGACTAAATATATCTGGAAAGACATTTAAGAAATAGTAACAGGTTGCTTGGGGAAAGAAATTGAAGAACTGGAAATAGAGTTGAGAAAAATAGGGAAGGTATTATTTTAACCCAAGAAAAAAAATATTTTTTGAATTTTCAAACAAGAACTTATTCAAAAAATAAGATACTATAAGTGGGGTAAAAAATATTAACTACATCGGAGCATCTCCAAATGAAAGAGAAAAAAAGGTCTCATACAAAAAAATTCAAATTCCATTATTTAAAAAAACTGTTAGTGGGGGGCCTGGGTGGCTCAGACGTTAAGCGCCTGCCTTCGGCTCAGGTCGTGATCCCAGGGTCCTGGGATTGAGCCCCGCATCGGGCTCCCTGCTCAGCGGGAAGCCTGCTTCTCCCTCTCCCACTCCCCCTGCTTGTGTCCCCTCTCTTTCTCTCTCTCTCTCTCTCTGTGTCAAATAAATAAATAAAATATTTTTTTAAAATTTAAAAAACTGTTAGTACAAAATGAACATTTTGATTATAAAAGTCTTCCAAGTCCACTTAGTTCAAAAAATAATTGATTCAACAAATTTTGAATCAAGATGTATTCAAACAAAAAATGTGTTCCATTTAATTGAGAGTTTCCTGTAAAAGATTTTAACTGTAGATTAATGTTGTATTACAGATTTTACATGTGTTTTATCTGTTCCTTTTTTTTTAAAGATGTATTTATTTATTTTTTAGAGAGAGAGAGAGAGTATGGGCGTTAGCAGGGTGGGAGGGGCAGAGGGAGAGAATCTCAAGCAGAGTCCCTGCTCAGCTCAGAGCCCGATGTGGGGCTCCCCAGGGAGCTCGATCCCAGGACCCATGAGATCACGACCTGAGCTGGAACAAAGTGCCGGTCACTTAACTGGCTGAGCCACCCAGGCACCCCATTATCTGTTCCTTTTTTAAAAGTTGGTCTTTTTGGCAGATCAACTGATAAGGGAAATTCCTGGACAGAGAGTTGAGCAGAGATGTGACGAGGGTCACCATGAGGGACGGGAAAGTAGGGCATCATCCTCATCGGCTTCAGTCAGAAGTGTGGTACTTATCGTGCTGGCGCCAACTTCATAAGTAATTTTGGGAAGTCACCATTACTGTTCTTTTTATTGTTCATGTCATCCCTCAGCAAAGCAGGAGAAGCCTCTAGTTCCTGAAGCCTCCTAACACTTTCCTGAGTTGGAAGTGTGAAGTGCGAGAAAAACATTATGCATATTTCCACCGCCTCCAGTGCTTCTCAGATCAAACCAGGATCCCAGCTGTGACCCTACTGCAGACCCAGCCAAAGTGGATGATTCATTAACTGAGTCTGAAGTGGGTCCTAACAATCCACCAGGCTGCCAGACTGTTTGACAAGTCTCCAATCGCTTTTTGTAAGCAAAGCCAAAACAACAGCCCAAGAGATAGTAAGCAAATCTGGATTGTTGGGTATGGGTGAGGAAGTAAAACCTCCAAACAATTATGCTGGGGGAGAAATCTGTTCCAGAACATTAAGACCACCCACCAGAATCAGGCTACAGTCTCAGGATCTGTCACTGGAAACAGCACAGGATCCCTTTGCTCTCACCATGGCTATCTTAGGTAAGAGGCAAAAAAGAATTAAGAGATAGGGCACCTGGGTGGCAGGTGAGAAAATTGAGACTTCTGAAAAACTTCCTTTTCTTTTTTTTTTTTAAAGATTTATTTATTTATTTATTTGAGACAGAGAGAATGAGAGACAGAGAGCATGAGAGGGAGGAGGGTCAGAGGGAGAAGCAGACTCCCTGCCAAGCAGGGAGCCCGATGCGGGACTCGATCCCGGGACTCCAGGATCATGACCTGAGCCGAAGGCAGTCGCTTAACCAACTGAGCCACCCAGGCGCCCAAAACTTCCTTTTCTGATCCTTATCTCTTGCGGTTCTAAAACTTCAAGATAACAAGCAAAAGGGACGCCTGGATGGCTCAGTCGTTAAGTGTCTGCCTTCAGCTCAGGTCGTGATCCCAGGGTCCTGGGCTCCCTGCTCAGAGGAGAGCCTGCTTCTCCCTCTCCCTCTGCGCCTCCCCTGCTTGTGCTTACGCACTCTCTCCCTGTCAAATAAATAAATAAAATCTTAAAAAGAAAAGATTTTATTTATTTATTTGACAGGGAGAGACACAGCAGGAGAGGGAACACAAGCAGGGGGAGTGGGAGAGGGAGAAACAGGCCTCCCGCCGAGCGGGGCTCAGTCCTGGGACCCTGGGATCATGCCCTGAGCCGAAGGCAGACGCTTAACGACTGAGCCACTGAGGCACCCCAAATAAAATCTTTTTTAAAAAGAATTAAGAAATAGTAATAATAAATATTTTCAGCAATTGTTCTTGACTGAGGACAAGGCACAAGTCACAAAGTCCGAACTCATCTCTCAAACACTATAGATCACCAATTATTAAGAATGATTCTGGGGCGCCTGGGTGGCTCAGTTGGTTAAGCGACTGCCTTCGGCTCAGGTCATGATCCTGGAGTCCCGGGATCGAGTCCCACATCGGGCTCCCTGCTCAGCAGGGAGTCTGCTTCTCCCTCTGATCCTCCCCCATCTCATGCTCTCTCTCTCTGTCTCATTCTCTCTCTCAAATAAATAAATAAAAATCTAAAAAAAAAAAGAATGATTCTGAACCATCACCTCTAGATCCAAAAGAGGTATGGAAAGCAGACAATTGAGAATGGAAATGTTCAAATGAGAACTGAACGTGGCCTGAAGCCTATATCCCTTCTTGGGCACAAGCTCTAAAAAGAACATATGGAGTTGAGATTTTCTCCTGGTACGGAGAAGAATTCTGAGCAGGGAACTAATCACGTTTCTGTGCTGAAAGATGTGCTCTGGATGGTTTGGAGAAGAGCAAGGTAGTAGGTGTGAACAACAATTAAAATTCTATGAAATGAAAACTAACTAGAGCCCAGACCATGGGAGTGGCAATGAATTATAAAATGAAGGGATGGGTTGAAAGCTATCTACATGGTACACAGGGGACGCAGGAAGCAAGGAGTCTAAGACTAATCGAGTTCACAGAAGCACTGTTCACCCAGATGGGAAACTCAGAAAGAACAGGTTTGTGGAGGAAAATAAGTTCTCATTTAGATCCACCTGAACCCAGTAGCCCCCTAGCAGCTTCCACCTGTGGATGCTCTATAAAAGTCACACATCCTTAGGCAAGCTCTCTGGTCTGCCTCTCAGATCTGCTCCCCTGGCCTCAGGGAGCCTCATTTGGGATCCAGCTTTTTTTTTTCCTAACTGCTCCCCTGTAGGTTCAGGCTCTTCTCTGCTTTCTGAGGCCTCCTGCGGGGCTTCTGCTCCCAGTTCACAGGCAAGAGCGTTTCCTGCCAACCCCCACGCTAGTGTTGCCTCCTGAGACCTCAGAGGGCCCACCTTGGGCCAAGTCCCTTCTTCTGGGTAGGGATGGAGGGATGGAAGTTTTTCTCTAAAACCCAGGTTGGCCTCAGCATTCTGAGTCCTGGACCTGCTTCCAATCCGACCAACTCTTGTCTATAGGAGGTTCCCATGTCTGAGCAATCCATTCAATGCCTGGCTCTTTTTTATTTTATTTTATTTATTTATTTTATTTTTATTTTTTTTAAAGATTTTATTTATTTATTTGAGAGAGACAGAATGAGAGACAGATAGCAAGAGAGGGAAGAGGGTCATAGGGAGAAGCAGACCTCCAGCTGAGCAGCGAGCCCGAGGTGGGACTCGATCCCGGGACTCCAGGATCTTGACCTGAGCCAAAGGCAGTTGCTTAACCAACTGAGCCACCCAGGCGCCCCTCAATGCCTGGCTCTTATTCTGCTTTCTGATCAGAAGCCTACCTGCCGGTGTCCCTTGCAGACCACAGTACTCCTGAGTGACAGGTGATGAGCTGTGAAGAAGTTCTAACAAAAAATACAGAACTCCGCTTGCCCTGCCTGGGCTGTGGCCCCAGCAAAGTTGGGCGCATGCTGTACCCCTCTGAGAAAAGCTCATCCTCAACCCAGAGGACCTCCAGGCTTTCTCACTCAGCTGTGGATGTAGCATCAGGACATGGGACTGTGCAGCAGTGTCCCAGCCCCCTCAGCCCTGGAGAAAAATCATCTTGTGCAGCCTTCTCAACTGAATGGCCACTGTTGACTTAGAGGCGCCTTTCATCTTTTTGGCCAGCATCCTCTGAGAGTCCTTGGTACATGTAGCAGCGTGCTTGCTACAGCATGCCTCCAGGCCAACAGCCAGAAGTGCCTTGGAAGCCCCAGGAGAGGGGCGCCTGGGTGGCGCAGTCATGAAGTGTCTGCCTTCGGCTCGGGTCATGATCCCAGGGTCCTGGGATCGAGCCCCGCATCGGGCTCCCCGCTCGGCGGGAAGCCTGCTTCTCCCTCTGCCACTCCCCCTGCTTGTGCTCTCTCTCAAACAGATAAATAAAATCTTAAAAAAAATGTCTTAAAAAAGCCCCAGAAGAGGGGCGCCTGGGTGGCTCAATCATTAAGCGTCTGCCTTCGGCTCGGGTCATGATCCCAGGGTCCTGGGATCGAGTCCTGTGTCCAGGCTCCCTGCTCAGTGGGGAACCTGCTTCTCCTTCTGCCCACCCCCTGCTCGTGCTCTTACTCATTATCTCTTTCTCTCAAATAAATAAATAAAATCTTAAAAAAAAAAAAAAGCCCCAGGAGAGTTCCTGGGCCACATTTTGTCCACACAAGGAATCCAAAATGATACCAAACATGGTATTACATTCATGGAAGTGAGAACCCCCCCTTTCTCTTTTTTATAATTATTAGTAATCTCTACGCCCAACATGGGGCTCAAACTCTTGGTGCCCCAGAACCCTTCTCTTTCTAATTATCAGTCAGCAACATTCACCATTTCCTGGGACTTTCCTACATACTTCCTGCAGTTCATGTCTTACTTCTCTGCCCTATTATCCCCCAATTACTGGTTTCCTCAGAGAGGGGAAGGTGTTCTCAGTTTCCAAAGCTTGCTTGTAGTGAGCGCTATGCTGGTAGATATTGAACAGCAATAACAACACAAAAGCTCTGACTTACAGCATGTACTGATCTCCAAGAGGTGAATGCTCCATCATGGCCGACTTCAGGCTACCAACATGATGTCCCTGACCGCAGAGCTGAGAAGAAATGCCAGAAGCACACCATTCCATAGCCTTTCTCTCTTTCTTTCTTCCTTCCTTTCTTTTTCTTTCTTTCTTTCTCTTTTCTTTCTTCCTTCCTTCCTTCCTTCCTTCCTTCTGTTCTTTCTTTCTTTTTCTTTCTTTCTCTCTCTCTATCTCTTTCTTTCTTTTTTTCTTTCTTAGATTTTATTATTTATTTGACAGGGAGAAAGCACAAGCAGGGGGAGAAGCAGGCAGAGGGAGAGGGACAAGCAGACTCCCCAGCGAGCAGGGAGCCTGACGTGAGACTCGATCCCAGGACCCCGGGATCATGACCTGAACCGAAGGCAGATGCTTAACTGACTGAGCCACCCAGTCATTCCTTATTTTATTTTTTAAAAGCAAATAATTTGTCCTTTAAAAAAATTTTTTTATGTAATCTCTACCCTCAATGTGGGGCTCAAACTCACAATTCCAAGATCAAGAGTCACATGCTCTACTGACTGAGCCAGCCAGGTGCTCCCACCTCATTATACTTCTAATAAATCCCTCTCTTTTTGTGGGAGCTGGCCAGGGTTGGTTTCTGTTGCTTACAATGAAGGTAATATTTACTCTGTGGCTTAGACAATTCTGGTCAGAGATCAAAGGAGGCTCCTCCCTATTTGCTAGTCCAGAAGTTAATTAGTTGGCTCCTTTTTTACTTGTTATCTTTTTTTTTTTAAGATTTTATTTATTTATTTGACACAGAGAGAGAGACAGCGAGAGAGGAAACACAAGCAGGGGCAGAAGGAGAGGGAGAAGCAGGCTTCCCTTGGAGCAGGGAGCCCGATGCGGGGTTCGATCCCAGGACCCTGGGATCACGAACTGAGCTGAAGGCAGACACTTAACGACTGAGCCACCCAGGCATCCCTTTTGCTTGTTATCTTGAAGTTTCCGAACCACAAGAGATAAGGATCAGAAAAGGAAGTTTTTCAGAAGTCTCAATTTTCTGCCCTCAGTAATAAAGCAGTTAATAAATAGCAGACTATTAACAATCAAATTAGCTACACTGCTTCTTCAGCCCTCCTCTAGAAAGGTTTATTTTGTTCTTTTTACTTCAAAAGTCCAAACAGTAGACAACTTATCCTGCCTCTCTTATAGGGGTGGACAGAGGGAAGTTCTTCATGGGACACAACTTAAACACTGCTTCCCAGAAGTGGGGTGACTTAACTTCCTTTTGAAAATCCAAATGATTAGATAGAAACCATTTGCAATATAAATGATTTTCAATCACAACTTTATTTGAGACACCGAAAGGTTAATATGTTAATACCGAAAGGTATTAATATATACATTAAATATCAAGGAGCAAGCTAGCAAAATATCTTAGGATTTGGAGAAAAATGTATGAACTTTGCAAAAACAATGCTTTTTTGATCCCTTGCTTTCTTTTAATCTGAGTGGATAATCCCTTTAGAAAGAAAAGGCCAAGCCATGTGGAAAAATGCTTGTGGGACACTGGTGACAATTTTCCAAGCCCATCCCTTCAAAGATGAAGGAAGGACTGCATACGGCAAATGACCGAGACTCTTGGCTTTGCAATTATACGTTTGTTCCAATGGGCTGTGGGCATACCCGTGGTGCCTCTCAAATATTGAGCAGTTACCTTGCATCCCAGGGTTTACAATGATCTGAGGGGTGCACTCCCCACCCCCAGACACTTTCAAGTTTACCAGCCAAAGCTTCTGAACAGAAATCTAGAGGACCAACAAGAATGGGCAACTTTAACCTTAGATCCTAAGGTTCTGGTTGGGGAGGAATGGTGGGTCCCCTGTTCTCCCGGACCCACTGAGATGCTCCCCCGTAGCCTTGTGGCCAGCACAGACAACCTGGGGTGGGGAAACAAACTGTAACGTGAGACTGCTGGACTCCAGGGCCAGAGAGAGTCCCTAGACTACCGGCAGAGGTTCAGCCCAGGGAAATGGACATGGGAAACCACTTCTCACTTTCAGAATATGCTTGAAGAGGTTCAAGTTTTCCATCAGGTGAAACCCATTCCATCTATGGAAGGAAATGGGTAGGTGCAGAGAGATACCAGAGCAGTGTCTGTAACTGTTCTCTCTCCATCTGTGATCCAGGCCAAGGATCCAAGGATGTTCCATAAAAGGCTTCTTCCTTCACGTACCTGGGCCACATGGAATTTCTTTACGTGCTGACCTGGATCTCACCTGAACTCTAAAGCAGAACCTTCATTTGGGGATTGATGATTGCTCTCTTAGTAGGGTTAATTACTTAGACCATTCCTTGCTTTCCAAGGCCACCTTACCTGGGACTTGTCTGGGGGAGGGCGTGTCCCAATTTCTCTCAGATACAACTGGGGCTCTTAAGACCTCGGCATAAATCAGAGCCCTGGGTCCCTCATTCGTCTGGAAGGAAAGGGTGGTTTGGAGGGCATGTTGAGTTAGAAGTGCCTTTTTTTTTTTTAAAAGATTTTATTTATTTATTTGAGAGAGAGAATGAGAGAGAGCAAGCACATGAGAGGGGGGAGGGTCAGAGGGAGAAGCAGACTCCCTGCCGAGCAGGGAGCCCGATGCGGGACTCGATCCAGGGACTCCGGGATCATGACCTGAGCCGAAGGCAGTCGCTTAACCAACTGAGCCACCCAGGCGCCCGAGTTAGAAGTGCTTATGGGAGGGGTGCCTGGGTGGCTCAGTCGTTAAGGGTCTGCCTTAGGCTCAGGTCATGATCCCAGGGTCCTGGGATTGAGCCCCGCATCGGGCTCCCTGCTCGGCGGGAAGCCCGCTTCTCCCTCTCCCACTCTCCCTGCTTGTGTTCCCTCTCTCGCTGTGTCTCTCTCTGTCAAATAAATAAATAAAATCTTTAAAAAAAAAAAAAAAGAAGTGCTTATGGGAAATGTCTGGTTCTTGTGTTTATGAGAAAGGTCTAAGCTGGAGATAAAGATTTCAGATCACTACTGCATTAGAAGTGGAGTAGAACACGAGGATGAGCTGCTCAGGAAGAATGAGCTGTGTGAGAAGAGAGTAAAGGATGAAGCCCTGAGAGGACCAACAAGAAAAGGCCAGGCAGAGGTGCCTACAAAGGAAACTGGGCAACTGGAGAGGCTGTAGCAAAAGGAGGAGAGACGCTCCACCAAAACTATGAAGAAACTTCAGACAAGGAGGAAGGAGTCAACAGTGTCAAATGCAGTGGAGAAGTCTAGTAAAATGAGGTCTGAATTAGATTCAGCAACTGGGAAGCCACGGGGGGACCTTCGGACCAGCTCAGTCAGTGGCTTGGTGCGAACAGAAACGGGGTGAAGCATCTGCCATGCTCGCGGGCACAGAGAACTCTGGGTACCAGTGAAGTATCTCTGCCTACGTTGACTGGCTAGGCTCACCACCTGTTTCTATTTATGTTTCTCTTAGCTAAAACACCCAAATACATGGCTAGTCTGG
Source organism: Mirounga leonina (assembly GCF_011800145.1). Lineage (NCBI taxonomy): Eukaryota > Metazoa > Chordata > Mammalia > Carnivora > Phocidae > Mirounga > Mirounga leonina. Next base: position 2,893,926 of record NW_023270503.1, read on the forward strand.
GGCAAGGCAATAGCTTGGGATCTATTTTAGTACCGTAAAAACTGCAAAAGTTTGCCTGGGTTCATACACAGTACTATATACTATCTTACAATTTACCTTTAGGTTCTGAGTCGGCAAGCCGGTGAAGACTTTAATTTCACATACTATAAACGTGGCTTTCCAGGGCAATGTTAGTCCCCCATCACCAGTTCCACTGACAGCAGCAGCTGGCTGGAGTAGCAGCCCCAGCCTTGCGCTCTCCATCTGGCCAGTCGTCTCCACCTCCCACCACCGTCCCTGATTTTTCTTATACTTGGCTAGCTTCGCTCATTTGTTCACTCATTTGTTGGGTCCCTTCTCTCTCCGCAAAGGTTTAACTGTCGAACAAAACATATACTGCATGCATTTACACCACGCTTTCACGTTTATTTACAAAGCACCTTCCGCCATTGACCTCCGTAAGGAATGCTTAGGCTGGAAGGGCAGTGGCGAGGCGCGTGCGCCCCCTGCCGTGGCCCCGGAGCGCTGCAGCCTCGCGGGCGCGCTGCCCCTCCCCCCCGCCCCGCGGCCGGGAGCTCCGCGCAAAGCCTCCTGGGAAGTGCGTGGCCTACAGATCCCTGTCCCCACCGCGCTGCAGCCCCGAGGAAGAGGGCGCTTTCTGGTGACTCTGGCTCTTGATGCTGCACGAGCCTGATTCGGCATTCACAACATCTCTCTTTCGCTGGATGCACGAACGGACTTTGCTGTCGCGGTTTACTGGACTTGTTCGTTGTGGCGAATCTGCCGTTGCGGCGCGGTGGCTAGGCGCGCAGGGCCCTGACGCGAGGCTCGCGGAATCTGCTGCGGGAAGAAGAACGCCAGGGTTTCTCGGGCAACTGCAGTCATGGCGGCCACGGCCCCCAGTGCGGGCGCCTCCGCGCCTGAGGCGGCGGCTTCCGCCGAGGCCCCGCTGCAGTACAGCCTTCTCCTGCAATACCTGGTGGGCGACAAGCGTCAGCCCCGGCTCCTGGAGCCCGGCAGCCTGGGCGGGATCCCGAGCCCGACCAAGAGTGAGGAACAGAAGATGATCGAGAAGGTGATGGAAAGCTGTGCCTTCAAGGCAGCGCTGGCCTGCGTGGGAGGTGAGGCGCGACTCGGGGGGCCGTTGGGAGGCTGAGGGCTTGGACGGCCGCGGGGTCCTCTGCCCAGAAGACCACGCGCCTGGCAGGCGAGGAGCCTGTGGACCTCGATCTTGACCTCACCCCTGCCGCGACCCGTGAACTCGAGTAACCCTTCTCTAGGCCCTGAGGTTAGTTTTCGCCTCCGGAAATTGGATCAGAGAATCGGTACTGTACGGGTCGGGGCCTGGAGGTTGTTATAAAATGGTTGACTTCATTCATTCGTTGATTCGCTTTTAAATAAGCGCTCTTTGAACAGATTGTTACAAGTAGCCATCACGTGCTCGGCAGTGGAGGGACGGGGTAAGAGACCAGAGCCTGGTTCTCGTGAAACTAACATTTTAATATATGTAGAAGCAACAGTGTTGGGAGGGAGCCTGGCAGGAGAGTGGAACATAGGGGAACAGCAAGTGCGAAGGCCTGCCAGGAACCGGCTTCAGGTTTGGAAAACAAAGGCCAGTGTGGCCAATGTGATCAGATGGCGGTGAACAAGGGGGAAAGAAGTCTGGAGCACCCCCCCCCCCTTTAAACCTTTTGAAGGCTTAAATGTATGAATGTATGGTGTCCCTCCTGTAAAGAGGTTGGCCGCATTTGCAGATGAGTTGAAATCTCAATGAGAATGAAAGACAATCAAGAAACAAATATAGTGAGTGCAGATGTGAAGTATAGTAGAAAGGAAAGAGAGGTATTTTTTTTTTTGGTTTGGGGAAGGCTACAAGAGGTGGGACTGCAGCTGTATCTTGAAGGATTGAGAGAATGGGGTAGAAAAGAGGATGGGAAATGCCCTTTCAAGTTGGGGGTGGAGTTGCGGATTTGGGCTTTTTGCCTTTAGGCATTAGGGCAGTAATTGATGCCCATGCTGAACCAGCATGGAGTGTGGGAAAGGAAGAAGTCTGTGGATAGGGAGACGGTACAGGGATTTTGCTAAACCGAACCTCGGTGAGGCCTGGCCTGGGTCTTTGTTCATCATTGTGTCGGACCCTAATAAATCACTTACATATTTGATGAAATGATGAATAGGTCTTTGTAATGCTTCAGAGTGGAAGTGATAAAGGTCCTAGACTAGGATAATTGTGAACATAGGGTTGTGGCACGGGGAAGCAAAGCAGCAGTCAGAAATGCCCTTGAGGTTTGGAGCTGGAGTGACTAGAAAGAAGGAGCCATAAGTAAGAAAGTCTGGAGGGGAGGTGTCCACGATTTCATTAAACATATATTGACCTTGAGGTGGTGAGAGGGCATCTATATGGAAATGTCCAGCAGGCTCAGGAAGTTGGGGACAGCAGTGTGTGGTTTGCCATTTGGTAGCTTTGTGACCTTAGGGAAGTTACTTAACCTCCCTGAGCCTCAGCTGCTTCAGCTACAGAATGGAGACGATAATAGTATCAACCTCACAGGACTATTATGAAGAATAAAAGAAGCTGTGACTATAACGCGTCAGAGTAATTGGCACATGGCACTCACTAAATGACAATTATGAATGTCACCATCGTCAAGGGAGTGATTTGCAAAGTTGATAGCTGAATATATGAGTATAGACAGAGAGCAGAAGGTTAAAGATTGAATCTTGAGGAATGTTAGAAAATAAAAGGAGGCGAGGCGCCTGGGTGGCTCAGTCGGTGAAGTAAGTGTCTGTCTTCTGCTGAGGTCATGATCCCAGGGTCCTGGGATCGAGCCCTACATCGGGCTCCCTGCTCAGCGGGAAGCCTGCTTCTCCCTCTCGTCCCCTGCTTGTACTCTCTATCGCTATCTTTGTCTCTCAAATAAATACATAAAATCTTAAAAAAAAGAAAAGAAAAGGAAGAAATCCAAAGGAAGACAGAGAAACTGTCAACAAGGTCTGGCTTGTGTGATGTGGAAACCAGCTAACTGGAGGGTCTGAGTGGCAAGGTGGAGTGGCGGGGGTAGGTAGGGAGTGTCCTCTTTGCTGGTGGCCATCCAAAATGTGTATTTGAGTATGATGACCTCATTACAGTAACCTAGAAAACATGCCAAAGAAATCTTCATTTCTGTGTTTGTTTTTAGGATTTGTCTTGGGAGGTGCGTTTGGGGTGTTCACTGCCGGCATTGATACCAATGTGGGCTTTGACCCTAAGGATCCTTACCGTACGCCGACAGCAAAGGAAGTTCTTAAAGACATGGGACAGAGAGGAATGTCCTACGCCAAAAATTTTGCCATTGTGGGCGCCATGTTTTCTTGCACTGAGTGTTTGGTAGAATCTGTAAGTGTCTCTGCCTTCTGAAAAAGCCCTGCCTGTACCACCTTATGACTTCCTTTTTTTTTTGAAGATTTTATTTATTTGACATAGAGATAGAGAACAAGCAGGGGAATGGCAGAGGGAGAGGAAGAAGGAGAAGAAGGCTCCCTGCTGAGCAGAGAGCCTGACTTGGGGCTTGATCCCAGGATCCCGGGATCATGACCTGAGCCGAAGGTAGTCGCTTAACTGACTGAGCCACCCAGCCCCCTCCCCCTCCATCTTACGACTTCTAAAGAGAAATGTTGATTAGAAAGCAGATCAGAAATGTCTGATACTTGGTAGATTCAATTTTCATTAAGTAGTCCCTAATGTAGGGGCGCCTGGGTGGCTCCGTCATTAAACCTCTGCCTTCGGCTCAGGTCATGATCCCGGGGTCGTGGGATCAAGCCCCGCATCGGGCTCCCTGCTCCGTGGGAAGCCTGCTTCTCCCTCTCCCTCCCCCTGCTTGTGTTCCCTCTCTCTCTGTCAAATAAATAAATAAAATCTTAAAAAATAAAAATAGTTCCTAATTAAACTTTTTGGGCATTTATTGCATTTATTTAGGCTTGCATTATTTTTTCTCCTTGTAGGCTAGAAGTTGGTTAATGATTTTATTTTTTAAATTTTTTAAAATTTTAGTTAGCATACAGTGTTATATTAGTTTCAGGTGTACAATATAGTGATTCCACACTTCCCTACAACACTTGGTGCTCATCACAAGTGCACTCCTTAATCCCCATCACCTATTTCACCCATCCCCCCACCTACCTCCCTTCTGGTCACCATCAGTGTGTTCTCTATAGTTAAGAGTCTGTTTCTTGGTTTGCCCTTCTCTCTCTCTCTCTTTTCCCTTTGCCTGTTTGTTTTGTTTCTTATATTCCACATGAATGAAATAATATGGTATTTGTTTTTCTGTGACTGACTGACTTTGCTTAGCATAATACTCCCTGGCTCCATCCATGATGTTTCAAATGGCAAGATTTCATTCTTTTTTATGGCTGAGTAACATTCCATTGTGTGTATATATCTTTATCACATCTTTATCCATTCGTCAATAGATGGACACTTGGGCTGTTTTCATAATTTGGCTATTGTAGATAATGCTGCTATAAACATCAGGATGCATGCATCCCTTTGAATTGGTATTTTTGTATTCTTTGGGTAGATACCTAGCAGTGCGATTGCTGAATTGTATGGTAGAGTTCTTTTTTTTTTTAAGATTTTATTTTTGAGTAATCTCTACACCAAACATGGGGCTTGAACTCATAACCGTGAGCTCAAGAGAGACACATGCTCCAATGACTGAGCCAGCCAGGCACCCCAAGAGTTCTATTTTTAACTTTCTGAGGAACCTCCATACTGTTTTCCAGAGTGATTGCACTAGTTCACATTCCCACCAGCAGTGCAAGGCGTTCCCCTTTCTCCATGTCCTCGCCAACACCTGTTGTTTATTGTGTTTTTAGCCATTCTGACGGGTGTGAGGTGATATCTCATTTAGTTTTGATTTGCATTTCCCTGGTGATGAGATGTTGAGCATGTTTTCATGTGTCTGTTAGAAGTTGGTTAATGATTTTAACCGTGAGACTTGTTGGGGAACCAGAGAAGAGATTTTGATTACTCCTCAAATGGCGCACTTGGTTTCAGCGCTCTGGTACCACCTGCAGGAAGCATCTATGAACACATTCAAATTTTAGGAACTATATTTTGGAAAGTGAAAAGGATTAGGTTTCCTTTGGGGAGGGACTAAATTAGCCAGCTAGAAACCCTGTGTTTTTTTCCCTTAAACATCTTGTCTGGCTTGTTTCTTTGGCTCTGAACTGCGTTTCTCCACCCACAGCACCGGGGAAGGTCAGATGGGAGGAACAGCGTCATTAGTGGCTGCATCACGGGGGGAGCCATCGGTTTCAGAGGTTAGTAAACAGCTCCTGCTTGGTTTGCTTTGTGGCCTTGGACAACGTGCTGTAGTTGACATTCCCAAACACATGCGTGTTCCAGGGACAGCCCAAGGCATATGTGGACACTTGATACTCTTCTCTTCTGAAAAGTAAATCAGGTTTACTTTTGCATTAACATACTTTTGGAAACTTCTAGTATCTAGATCGGGGTTTTTCATCTTTGGCACCGTTGGCATTTTGAACCACATAAATCTTTGCTGGATGGAGAGTGGGGCTGTCCCGTGCATTGTAGGATGTTAGCAGTATCCCTGGCCCTCTACCCACTAGAAGCTAGTAGCATCCCTTAGTTGTAACAGCTGAAAGTGTCTCTCGACATTGCCACATTCCCCCAGGGGATGAAATCACCCATGGCTGAGAACCACAAAAAAATCAAATTTTACTTATTTTTTATTTTTTTTAAAATATTTTATTTAGTCATTTGACAGAGACAGACACAGCGAAAGAGGGAACACAAGCAGGGGGAGTGGGAGAGGGAGAAGCTGGCCTCCCGCTGAGCAGGGAGTCCGATGCGGGGCTCGATCCCAGGACCCGAGCCAAAGGCTGGGATCATGACCCGAGCCAAAGGCAGACCCTCAACTGACTGAGGCACCGAGGTGTTCCCCTTCTTTCCTTTATTAAAAGATTTATCTATTTTTTTTAAGATTGTATTTATTTATTGGAGAGGGAGGGAGAGAGTGAGAGCACAAGAATAGGGGAAGGGAGAAGCAGACTCCCTGCTGAGCAGGGAGCCTGATGCGGGGCTCAATCCCAGGACCCCGGGATCATGACATGAGCCGAAGGCAGACACTTAACGACTGAGCCACCAGGCGCCCCAGATCTAGATTTTAGAAAAAAGAACTGCCCTCACATTGAAAAGATGGGAAGAACTTCCTCCCAGTAAGGAATTCCTGAAGTGTATTGATCTGTAGGATAGGACAGAAGCACGACTAGGTCTTGTTCAGCCCTGGAGAGCCCATTGATCCAAATGGCAGGCGCTGCTGAACTTTCAGGTCCGTGCATTTCAAGTAGTTCAGACATCTTTCTTAATACCATACAATTGTCAGTTTTAATATTGTGTGTAAGTTATATAGTAATGTTTTTCTGCAGTTGAAGATTCTTAGTGTTCTACCGATTGAAAGCCAGACAGGGGTATTCTGGAAATGTGGGTTATCCGCAAGAAACAACAAAGAAAACAGTTCTCTGCACTTCTGTCAGTGTGCCCATCAGGAGTGCGGTGTGGGGGGTCAGTGACCTGACTCCTCCGAGGGGCCATTGCTGGGCCACTCGCCCTCTTCCGTGCCTGATTTGCCCAAAACAAAAAGCCTGTTTTCTCCTTCTCGGAGAAGCAGGATGATTTGCCATCGTTAAAAGCTGCTTCTGCTCCTCAGACAGCCATTTGTGATTTATAGAGTAACTTTTCCTTTGGTCTTCCCATCGCTCAGCTCTGTCAGGGACGTTGAGAAGCTCAGCTCCCTCCAGGATTGCTTTGATCACCTTCCCAGGAATTTAGTTCATAAACAAGTCAGGGTAACAGGCCATATGCTTTCACTTGCTTCCAAGGGCTGATTCTCTTAACCAGCTTCCTGCCTGAGGGGCTGTTTCGTGAAACTGGAAATCATAATTTTTTGGAATGAGAAAAGTTGAACATACAGCTAGATAAAGCACACTGGGGTAGATTGTGGACTTCCTGGAAGTCTTACAGATCCGACGGGTCGGTTGGACGACAGAGTGTCGACACCGGTTTCTTCGCCGCCGTGGCTAGGCAGACTTCTGAAGGCAGCCTGACTCGGTGTCTGTCACCCCAGGTAATGTCATTTCTGCTTGCTTTACAGCTGGCTTAAAGGCCGGGGTCATTGGGTGTGGAGGTTTTGCTGCTTTCTCTGCTGCCATTGATTATTACCTACGGTGAGAGTTCCTGCCTCCAGGGAAGGACGCTGCCAGCCCAGCATCAGAGCTGCTCTGTGGAGGCCAGTTTTGTCCCACTGCAGGGCCCTCGCTTCAGAGACCGCAGACCCTTGTTTTCCCTCCTACCGTTGGTGTCGTGAGGGAGCCACCTGGCTGCCGCCTGCCTCCACCTCTGAGGAGCCACATTCTCTGCTCCTGGGTTCCCGCCACGCTGTGTGGGGGATGTGCCATGCATGCCAGCCTCTCTCGGGCAGATCAGGAGTGTGGTGACTGGTAGGAATGAAGTTCCCTAAGGGTTCCGTCCCGACCACGGCTGGCCCTCCGGTGGTTCTGTGCGGTGGGACCAGAGGTGACTGGACACGTACCAGGAAGCTCGTGTACTTCGGAACTCCACGCGGTCGTCCGTCCCACATGGCAGGGCAGAGTAAATGTAGACTGGCCAGCCCATCATGTCATTTTGTTTAGTGTTCTGCGATCTTTGTTTAAAAAGTTAGATTATAGTTTAAAAGGTTGGTTGGTTTTTCGGGGGGAGGAACAGTGACAGCGTGGTCCCATCCCCTCCTCCTCCACTTCCCATTACGAACAATAAAGGCTTTTCATACCATAAAATAAATGAATAAATAAAAGGTTGGTTTATTTTTATTTTCAAATTCCATGAGTCCCCAAAATGGTGCCAGGTGGCCCAGAGATTGGACATCCAGAGGGGGAGTGAGAAAGTTCCTGAGAAGTGTGGGAATGTTCGATTCTCAGGGTTTGCAGAATAGCGTTCTGAGATTGTTACTTCAGCCAGGGCCTGCCCTCCAAGACGCCCAGCCCAGCCGTGTCCTAGGATACACTGAAATTCCATGCTTAAGCCCTGGCCTCTTCTAAAAACCCTCCTGTGGGCTGGCTGATGGGAATGCCTGCGGTCCGGGCCACACTGGCTTTAGGCTCTGACCGCTGGACCAGGCCCAGCTCACGGACACGCTGTGTGAAGAGTCCTGCTGTGGTCCTCCTGATGAGTCCATCAGCAGCGGCTGGTGAAGATCGGACGGCGTTGAGGGGCCGTTCTCCACTACCCTTGTTCTCTGGTACCAGGTTTTTTTGTTTGTGTTTTTTTTAAAGATTTTATTTATTTATTTGACAGCGAGAGAGGGAACACTAGCAGGGGGAGAGAGAGAGGGAGAAGCAGGCCTCCCGCTGAGCAGGGAGCCCGATGCGGGTCTCGATCCCAGGACCCTGGGATCATGACCTGAGCCGAAGGCAGACGCTTAACGACTGAGCCACCCAGGCGTCCCTGTTTGTTTTGACACATTAGTGTTTTTTGACCTAAATGGTCTTTTTCTGACAAAAGACTCAGCCTATTGTGTGCCCTGGAGCAAAAAAATAGGCTTTTATGGTTGGGATCTGCTGTGAGTGCTTCTTCACTCTGGTCCTTTGGTGAGGACACGAAGGGAATGAGCTCAGGCTTTCCCACGTGGGGAAATCATAGGCTTGGTGGGACCGTGTAATTCCAGCCACCTTCAGCCAGCGGTAATGTCTCCTGTTCTGCACACTGACTCCTTCACCTTGTTTTGCTTTCTCCCCTTTTTTCTGCTGTCTTCTAGCTTACGCCGCCCCCCCAACCAGAATTCAGACTTGGCTGAGACGTCCAGATGTCCAGGGGTGTGTGTGTATGTGAGTGAGGACGTCAAACTCAGCCAGTAACCCCTTCCTCTGGCCAGGCCTGCTGCTTCCTCGGCAGTGGACGGGAGCTGACGCGCAGGGCTTATGTCCTTGTGTGGTGGAGTCTTGTAATATCCAGCCCAGTCTCACAGGTCTGAGGCTTCACTGCTCCTCAGCTAGCTGGAGTATCCTCAGAGGCCTGGGGACAAAGTCAGGAGTGTTTCCTATACTGTCCTAGGTAAGTCACTTCTAAGCCCTTGGAGGGCAAGAGCAGACGCTCCTAGCTGGCAGCTGGCAAAGCGCCTGGATGCCTGGCGTCTTCCACCCGCCGGCCTAGCAGGGAGGGTCCCAGCAGGGAGGGTCCCGTGTGCTGAGCGAGGCCCGGAAATGCTGCCTCTCTGACTGCCTCGGAGCAGATGAGCCCTCGGGCTGTCAGTAGCCATCATTTCAATGAGCCAAGCGTCCACATGGACTATTCAGTCAAGAAAGGAGATGAATAGTTTCCTGTTTTAGATGGCTAAGGAGTCAGTATGAGCTCATAAACCAAACACCAATTTTCAGAGACATCTGTTCCTGATCTCTAGAATAAACATAGTGTCCAATGGCTTAGGCTGGTGGGAACCTCTATCAACCCCACTGGCTCTCCTAAAGGGAGGCCGGGCCCCCCAGGGGATCCAGCCTCTCCAACAATCAGACTGGGCCAAAAGGCTGCCCCAAAGACGCCCACTTCCGATGAAACTGTAGAGAAAAGTTTGCATAAAATAAGAAGCCTCCACTTGGATCGACACCTTTCTGCCATCTCTCGGAGGGATACTGATGGCCAGGTCTTTGGTGGGGCGTTTGTCCTTCATGAAAGGAATCTCGCTGGTGACCGACTTGGAGGCCCCTGTGAAGCACAGGCCGAAGGGAAGCTCAGGGGACGTTAACTAGGGGCATAGCTTTCTGGAAACTCACATCTGGAGACAGCTGGAAGAGTTAAATATTTAGATTGGTGGTCTTCCTTGGACTACTGAGTATACAAATGTCCACACCACAGGGCTGAGTTGTGTGCAAATGTTGGGGCTTTGCATTTTTTTTTATTAACATTTTCCTCTCACGTGGTTTACATCAATTTATAATAATCTACATAAGTTGAAACAGAACATAGACCAAAAAAAAAAAAATACATCCTTACCAACTTATTAAAGTCAGATATTAATGAAGGTTCCCACCCTACTTGTATCAGCAAAAATTGGCAGCCCACAGCCGTTGCCAGCAGGGACAGGTGTCCCCGTGTCCCCATGGCCTGTCTGCTGGGCTCCTGTCGGCACAGCCTGCCCTGCTGGGCACAGTGGTCGGGGGTTCTGGGCTGCACGGTCCCTGACTTTTGGGACAACCCCATGGGCTCCTTCCTTGGTGCAGCTTAGTCCATGTCTGGTACCTGCCCCTCCCCACCCTGGGGGTAGAATTCATAAATATTCTGAGCCGTTTGCATTTCTCAGCCCCTCCAGCCTTCCTCCCTAAGCCAGCTTGGGGGCTGCGGTAGCTACCTGATGCCGAGAAGCAAACTTCTTGTTTCGGGGAGGTGGGAGACACCCATCTGGGGCTGTAACTAGCTCTAGCTGGGCCTCCAGTTCACTACCATCAATGGCTTTGGAAGCAAGAACCTTCCATGCCACCCACCAACTCCTGAGTGCTGAGCAGAGACTCCAGGGATGATCACAGGCTGGGATCTTTAGACTCAAGTGGTGGTCTTTCTCCACCTCCTGTCCCAGGCCGCAGGGCTCCTTGCTAAGCTGCCAGCAGACGGCTACGTGGTCAGAATCATTTCCCTCCTCTTAGGCATTTCTTTCCTCGGATGTGCACAGAATGTGCACCATTCTGCCCAAGACTGGGCCACAGGTGTAAACACCTTGGGAAAGCGCCCTGCCTCTCACGGAGCTGGTGCTACGGCTTTAGGGCCAGCAAACCCTTCTTTAGAACTTAGCCCCGAGCACAAGCTGAAGGAGCTGTTCTCTCCGACCCGGAGGGCCTAGAATCTGCTCTCTGCCACCTAGGAGAACCAGAAAGCCGTGTGCTCAAGCCCCCGCCACCCGGGAGCCCTTGCCCTCCCAGGCCAGCGGCTCAGATGGGAGGAAACTGCGCTTGGGGGATACTTCTCATTCCTCTCTGGCACGGAGAGGTGGGCCTCAGAGTTGGGACTAGAACCTGCTGATCTCTCCTCTGGAGCAGGGTGTCGACAAGGAATGTCCCCAGCAAAACCCAGTCCCAAGAGAGGCAGGTGTTCGTGACTCCCCAACGCCTGGAGTTTCCGAGAGTTCACCCTAGAGGCCGCGTCTGGAAGCTGTGGGCGGGGAGGCAGCACCATGGTGGCTGGCTACCAGGGCCCGCGCCGGTCTTTGCCAGGCCCCAGAGCACATGTGGCCGTGGCGGCCGTCCCGTGGCAGTGCGTGGCTGTGGAGGATTGTACAGTCTAAGGCGAAGGCACCGCAGGATCCGCGTGGTGCCGGGAAGGGCTGCCTCCTGGGCGGAGCCTGCCTGTTTCCGGACACCTGCTTCAGCCATCTCGCTGCCCTCCTAGAGACCGGACTCCCCTAGAAAAGCCACTATAACGCCTTGCTGCCGAGAGCCGCTTTCCCCCAACTTCGGGCCGCAGTGCTCCGTGGCGCTCCTCCGCATGTCCCACCTGTCTTGTTTGCTCAGTGGCCCGACTCGCCCACCTCCCCCCGTTCGTGACCCTCTGGCTCTCTTGATATCAGGTCACTTGTGAGTCTTGACACTCAAAGGAAACAGAACACCAGGGGAAAAGGAACTGAAAAGCAGAAGAAACAGTCAAAGATGCCTCACTAGGAGGCAGGAGATAGAACAGATAAACCCCAGAAATGGAGATTGTCAGGTGGAAATTCCGGGTCGGCTCTGTAGCTCTGCGCTAAGCTGAGGATTAGTGTGAGGCTGTCTCCCTGTCCAACGTGGGCACAGGCAGCAAGGCCAAGCAGGTGTGCTTCCACAGGCGGCGGATGGGGTGGGGGGGCCGGGGGGGCCGGGGAGGGGCAGCAGGCACAGCCTCGGACGGGCCACCGCCGCCGCCGCCCAGGGCCTCCTCAGCTTCCAGTGATAGAGCAAAAACCAAGGCTGCACATGCATGTGGGCAGGCCGGGAGGAGGGGAGGGTGGAGGCAAACCGAGGGGACGCTGCCCGGAGACTGCAGTCTGGGAGCAGGGCCAAGAGAGGATCAGCCGGCCACAGTGACAGAGCGCAAAATAAAAGCCCTTGGACTGGACCGGGTGGGGCGGGGGGGAGAAAGTGTCGGAGGGACCGAAAGAACAAAGCAGGCTGTCCGTATGCCCATACTGGGCCGGTCCCTGCCATTTCTGCAGGACAGACAGACAGGAACCCGTTCCCCAACGGCACGGGGCATGAGACACAACGCGAGGGACAGAATGCAGGGCCCAGGGCGCGGCGCTGAGGCTGGGGGCTGGGGCGGCTGCTTTGTACAGGGCGGCATGGGAGATGCACGGATTCCAGTTCGGGGAAATCGGTGTCCCTTGGAGGCTGGAGCACTGGGGTTGGGAGTTTTCGATGGGAGTCTTTCAAGTCTGTGTTGGGCCCCCGGCTGGAGAGGCCGGCCTGGCTCGCCGCCCGCCCCCAGCGGCTCCCGCCTTGGGCTACACGTCGGTGGAGAAGTACAGTGTGTTCCGCTTCAGTTCTGCGAAGGAAATGGGGGGGTGCTGCAGGTAGTAGAGGAGGACCTGGACCTGTGGGGGGGACAGGGGAGACTCAGGCTGGGCTCCTTGGCCTCCTGGCCCTCCTCCCATCTGCCCAGAAGAAGCGGTCGCCGGGGTCCCCTCTGTGCCACCCTGTCCCTGCCCCCAGGCCGTCTCAGGCCGCTGCCCCCCCCGCCCCCCGCCAGCCCGGGGGTGTGTGCCCATTGGCAGCAGTAGACGGCACCTCGGGGCAGAGGCTGGGGAGCCTGCGGCCACCTCCCCAACCTCAGTCGGAAGCTTCCGACCCGCTCCAGAGGTTGGCTTTGGCTGGGCAGCCCTGCCTCCGGACCGGACTCTGACCTGGATCTTGTAGGGACTCCAGAGACGTTTCCTCACGCTGGAAGCAATCCTAGAGCTTCCACACGGGAGGACAAGGCCCCCAGAGGTCTCCTCGGCCCTGAGCCTGCCGTCCGAGACTGCGGCACTCCCACCCAGGACTGCAGTCAGCGCCGGGGGCCCCCGGTCCGGGCTCACGCTTCTTTTTTTTTTTGTTTTGGTCTCGGAGGCGGGACTGTCCGGAGCCCTGCCTCCCCGGTGACATCCTACAGACCATCCACCCAGCAGCTCAGCAGGGATGGGCCGTGGGACTCCGAGCTGCTCTCTCTCCGCCCCGCGGGGAAGCCCGTTGCGCGACCCGAGCAGCCCAGGCCGTGCTGGTGGTACCTGGGCCATGACATCATGGGACCAGATGTCTGCAGCCGACGTGAGGTGTGCTTTGCTCTCCACTTCCGACGGTCTCAGTAACGTGGGGCCAAACACAGTAGCCAGGTTGTGAAGGGACATTTTGTTGATAGGTTCCTTCTCAGCAACCCTGAAAGGGGTGGCGGGGGGAGAGAGGGAAAAAAAAGGCATTTCTCAGCAGCCACTCGGAGCTCCAGACGCTTGGCCTGAGCTATAAGAACTCCTGGGACGATTCCCAGAAGGTGGGTACTAGCCGCCCTCTCCTGAGGGTAGAGACCTCTTGGTCAGGAGAGACTAAGCCAGCGGACCACGTCTCCAGCTCTGTCCCAGGACGTTCCTGTATTGGATTCCTAGCTCCCGGGGCCACCCCTTGACGGTGAACTGCCAAAGCCAGAAGGACCTGCTCCAACTCCTTCCCCTCGAGGAGGATGATGTTCCTGACTCGAGAACCTTCTCTGTCCCGCTCATCACAGCCCCGTAAGACCAAGACTCGAAGTACAGAGGTGGGACGTGACTTGCCCGAGGTCACACGGCTAGCCAGTGGCAGAGCTGGGGTCTGACCCCACGCTGTCTGCCTCCAGAGCCTGTGCTCTACCCAGGGTCAGCCGAGCTGCCGTGAGTGGCCTCGGGGGGTGGGGGTCCCAGAGGAGGGGGCCGCGGCTCCAGCAGCAGAACTAGACCCCGGGCTCTGCTGAGGCAAGACAGCTCTGATTGCAGATGGAGCCCGGGGGCTGTTCTCCTGTGCCTTTCCAGAAGGGTCTTCCTCGCGAGACCCCAGAGTTGCCTCCCTTTGGATCTTTCTCTGCTTTTCTTGCGCAACAGGCCCCATGCTCAGTAGATATTTCCCCGGAGTGACAGCGGGGGCTGCCATCTGGCTGGCATCCAGGCAGACCCAGTACCACCCAACACTATCACAGAGTCCCTGGGCCTCCATTAGGCCCAGGAATGTTTCTGGGGCTGAGACCACTCACCCCGAGCAGTGCCCCCCACTCCGACTGCTTTGGAAACGGGCAAACACTTGCATGCCAGGAGGTAGCTGTGTAGCCAGCCCAGCCCCCCTACACACACACACAGCCAGCCCAGCCCCCCTACACACACAGACAGCCAGCTCAGCCCCCCTACACACACACACACACACACACACCACCCCCCCACCCCCAGCCGGGGGCCCAGATGTGGGAACAGAGAGTGCCCGGTTCCCAGGTTGGAAAACCTAATGAACTCGCCCTTCCCACTCCTCCTCTGTGCATCCTCCCCACAGCGCTCGCCAAACTATGGGAACTGGTTGTGGCTCCAGTTCCAGCCAAACCAGAGGGAAAATGTCTCATGATGGGTGAAATAGGACCGCGGCCGCAGGCATTGCCAGGTCTCCACTGGCCCTCGAGAGCTGGCCTGGCTGAGCCACAGCCCGCAGCATGGGCCCGAGGCCTGGAACTGAGCTCAGGGAGGGGCAGGCCCCAGCTCAGGGGGCTCCCTGGTCCCAGGTGGCAAGTGGATTGAAGGGACACCAGGAGCTTTCCCTCCCCACTTACACCTGGATCGGGGCTGGGCTCAAAAGCGAGAGGCGAGGACACCGTGGGGGCTGGCTTCAGTTTAGCAGCTCGAGCAGCTCTCGGTCAGACCCCATGACAGAAGGGGTGGGGGAGAAGGCAGGAGGGGACTTAGCTTAGGACTTGGGACATGTGCCTTCCAAGGACAGAGCCGTTGCCAACACCAAGCAAAGCCCTGCTGGGCTGGGGCTCAGTTTCCCTGTCTGTTAGATGAGGTGCAGGTTGAGACCAGCGGGTTGCAAACTTTGGACTGTGACCCACAGCAAACACATTTTATGTTATAACCCAGGACAGGCGACTGCGTGTAACCGAACCGAACGACACGCACGCTACGGCTCGCAGCGGCCCCTAGGCCGTCCGTTCCCGTCCGTTTCAAACTGTGAAGTGGACTGAAGGACCACGGACTGCAAGATCCACCCACAGTCCATGGCCCTGGCACTGCCTTCTAAGCAGCGTATGGCTGATATGTGAGGCTGCTATTAGGACCCAAATATTTCTCAAAACAGAAGAATTTGAAGGCAAGAATTTGAAAAGCAAACTCTTACCCTGTGATGGATGACCCAGCAGAGGCGAGCACCCACGAGGAAGAGCCGAGGGGCTGGGACACTGGGCGATGTGTCCTCCCCTGCCGGGGCCTGCGCTGGGCTCCCTGCCCCCCTCCCCCCGGCTGGGCCCCAGCTCATTACCTTTTCAAGTGTTCCAGCAGGAAGAGGAAGGTGATGAGGTTGGGGTCGGGCAGGGTGCGGAGCAGGTGCATCATGCAGTTTTCCTTGGCAGCAGGGTCTGACAGGGCTGTGGGGAGAGCGGGGCTAGGGCGGGGCTTGGCTCCCAGGTGGGGAGGCCCGAGCCAGCGCCCCCATGGTCAGGAGGCTAAGGGACACCGAGGGAGAGCCCAGGCTGCAGGGGTGAGGGAAGCAGACCCTGCAGGGAAGGAAGGGCCTGGTATCTTCCCAAGGGTGGGCTACGAACAGCTGGTTCCTGTAGAAGCCCCCACCCGTGACCTGCAGCTCAATCAGGAGGCAGGCTGGCGGGGAGCAGGCACCCTCCCACCCCTCCCACCTTGCCATGCCCCCCCCAGCCGGGGTCTAGGGGGCAAAGCTTAGGGCAATGAGGACACTGCTTTGAATGCTTCCTCTCTTTCAAATGCCTGTGATGCTAGAGCAGGCAGTGAACAGCCTTCCAAGGGGCTCCTCACTCCCTGTGGTGGCTGAAGCCCTGATCTGCCCTGGGAGGAGGTGGGGGGGAAGGAGGCGGGGGGGGAGGCAGGAGGGAGGTGCCCAGAGCCCCGCCAGCAGCTTCAGCGCCCCTAGGGCACCCGTGAGAGTGGGAGGGCGCTGCTCTGGAAGGCTGGGCGCCGGCCACCTGCAGCGCATTCCCGCCAGGCTCGGCTGGCTCTGGGACGCTGGCCCTGACCACCCCCCTCAGGGCACATTTCCCCGGACGCCCGGCTTTCCAGGCAAGAAGGCCGGTATTCGAGGAGGAAGCACAGAGAGCAGCCCACGGGGCTAAGAGGGGAGCGAGGCAGGCGACAGAGGGTCCAGCCTCTGGCTCAGGCCCCAGCGGGTCACACCCCACCCTCTGGGCCACTCGGCCACGCCGCCCCAGAGCACTGGGCGGCTCCACAAGCCAGGGAAGCCACGGGTCTCCTGCCCTTCACTGTCAGGGAGGCCCGGCTCGGCCCGGCCCTCAGTCCCCCAAAGCCTCACCGATGCCTTCCATGAAGGCTGGGTAGAGTCGGTCTGTGAGGAGGGGCTCGGGCAGCTCCCGGAAGTAGAGCTTCAGGGTGCCGGCAATGGCGTTGATGTCCGTGTCACTCAGCATCAGCAGGATGTCCTTGTTATCTGCGGGGGAGGTGCGCGATGGGGACTGGGCCCGCCTGAGCCCCCTCCTTCCACACAGTCCTCAGCCAGGCGGGGGGGGTGGGGGGCGCTCCATCCCTCACGACCCAGCCACAGCCGGGGAAGCCCCCTCCCACCCCCTCTCCGCTCTGGCCTCCCCAGGAGAGGCAGGATGTAGGCGGCGGCCACAGGTGGTCGGTGACTCAGCCCCACGGGGGAGGGGAGCCCCGTGCGCCAGTCCAGAGTTCTGCAGCCACACTCCCACCACACGTCACACCCCCTCTCTGGAATCTCCCCGCTGCCAAGCCTCTCTCTGGAAGGCCCTGCACACTTTTTTCCACGTAAAATCCGGTTCCGACAAAGCCTCGGCTTCCAGGTTGCACAGAGGCGCCGTCCCCAGCCCCGCGCCCCAGGCTTCCCGAACACAGGCCCTGCCTCGGCTCCCATGGAGTCAGCCCTGCCCAGCCAGTTCAGGCCTCCTGGCTCCTGCAGCCTGACCCAGCCAGAGGGGGAGAGAAGCACGGGGAAGGGCAGGCCCCCCCACGGAGGGGTTTACAGAGCTAGACCGCAATGCCCCTCCCGAAGGGCGCTCAGGGCTCTGGAGGCAGCAGAGGGGAGCCCGAGTCAGCCCAGGTTCGAAGCCCTTCAGTCTCCTCACCGCCCCCCAGGCACCAGGGAGCTAGCGAGAAAGCCAGCAACACTGGAGTAAGAAAGATCGGAGTTGAAAGAAGGCGCAAAGCCTACAAGCTGGGCAATCCTGAGCAAGGGACGTGGCCTCTCTGAGCCTCAGTTCCTTATCTGGACCAGTGGGTAAGGGGCTGGAAGGGAGGGGGTTCCACGAGCGAACAAGGCAGGTTCCTTGCATCAGAGGCTCAGAGACGGCCCAGCGCATGCGACACTGGACCGCCGTTCACAGAACAAGGCCCCTCTGCCAGAGGTGACTTGGGGCCTCTCCGGAGAAGGCCTCTGGTGCTCCCGGGCTCCCGGGAGGGGGGCGCCCTCTCCCCACCGCTGCCCCGGCGGGGCCTCCCTCACTCACTGGCATCGAAGACGGCCTTCAGCGCCTGGATGTCCGTGGCTACCCCCGATATCCGGTAGATGCCGACCTCCTCGATGCCTCTCTTCTCCACCTCCTCCACACACTGCCGCACGATATAGGGCACCTTGGAGCGCTCGCGCCTGGGGGGGAGGGGCTGTGAGGGGGGGCGGAGGGCCTCCCCTCCCCACGACCCGGAGGCCTCCCCTACCCCCTCCCCCCCCCCGGCCGGCTGCAGGACAGAGGGGACAAAGGCAGGAGGAGGTTTGGGAGACAAGCCCAAAGACTCTGAGACAAGAATGTTCCTGAGAACACAGAGCTCAGCTTCAGATGCTTATGCAGGACCTACACATGGTCGCCTGAGGCAGGTGGCTGAGGTCCTGGAGGCAAGAGCAGTGGAGAGGGCAGTGGGGAGCGGAAGGGGACAGCCCCCCCAGATTCCCGCCTGCTGTGGCCAAGCCTCAATGTGGGCCTGCGTCCCCAGAGTTTCGCATTTACTCTAAGACACTGCCCATCCGGATGCTCACGGGCCATCTCCCGGCAATTAAGTGCTGGCTTGTTTACTTCTGAAGCATGTGTGAGACGGAGCCCTACCTCTGCGGGCCACTTCTGGCCTCCGAACAGGCCGCCCCTGACTCCCGAGCTGGGGGGTGACTGCTGAGGGGCCAGGCGGGCAGGGAGGGCTGGGCGGCAGGGGGCTGGCCAGGGCTCTGGGTGCTAAGACCACCACTCCGGCGCCAGGGGGGCACCTACTTAGTCACCACGCTTATCTTGACGCCAAAGACGCCAGTCTGCTTTTTGGACGGGGTCCTCTTCAGGCTCATATCCCGGCTGGTGAACTTCATGGAGAACTCCACTTTGATCTGGTTGGGGGTGAGGCAGGCACAGGTCCCCCAGGGTATGAGTGCCTGAGGAGAGCCTCCAAAACATGGGTCCCCTCCCCCCAGGACGGCCGCCGAGGGCTGCCTCTACCACCCAGGGCTCCCTGAAACACCTACGGGGAGGGGGGAGTGGGAAGGGCGTGGGCACAGGGGAGGGGAGAGGGACTGGGCTGAGGGGACAGGGGGCAAGACAGCCCCCCGAGGACAGCAGCCTGGGGCCCACCCACTGTGCGGACATTTCCTGTCTTTCCCGGCTCACCCCATTCATCTCAATCACATCCGTGTGCCAGTTCTTGGTTTCTACGGTCTGTGGATCCAACTGCAGAGAAAGGAAGAAAGAGGACGTGAGTGCGAGGGATGGAGATGGCAGCTCGGGATGGGGGGGGCCTAGAGCCGACGGCTGCTCATAGCGGGCTCAGTGGTCAGGAAGGCAGAACTGGGGCCCGAGGCTTCTCTGGAAATCAGCCCTTCAGGGTGGCGCCAGCCCCCAGCCCCTCCTGTCCTGGCTGGTAAAGGATGCCTGACTCCGTGAAGGAGCTGGGGCTCTGGCCCATCCCCCTCTGAGATGGGTATTCTCACCCACTTCACAGATGCACACACTGAGGCTCACAAACAGGCGGCCACTGGCTCAACCACCAGGATTGGAGTCGCCAGGGGGCGCTGTGGCCAGTGCGTTCGGAGGTGCTGAATGGGGGCCAGCAGAGGTCAGGGGCCTGTCTCAGGAGTCAGGCTGCCTGGGTCCGAATCCCAGCACTGCCGCTGCCAGGTGTGACCTTGGGAAGTTCTGACCGTGGCTCAGCCTCCCCTGTGTCTTCTGCTTCCCGCAGCCAGTAGCAGAAGCTGCCCGGCCGGAAGGCGCCCCGAGATAACTGGGGGTGAGCAGCTGGCCTCCAAGGAGTAAAACACTCTGGGGGGGAGGCCCCCGGATCGGGCGGGAGCCCCAGGAAGTGGGGAGAGCAGGGGAGGCTCAGAGGCATCCCTCACAGGGGACCGGACGGGACTCCGCTCCTCTGACTCAGGGGCCTTCAGACTGTTTTTCCTTGTGCACCCACATAATGATTTTGAAAAATTATGCACTCCCCAGCACATTTGCAACTCGACATCTGAATATTTCCAAAGCAAGTTTAAATAGTTGCAAGGAATATAACTTCCAGGATAATGTAAATATTTACATCTTAAAATAAAACTGTGACATCATTCTTTTCAATATATTCCGTGGGATCCAATTACCACAGCGATCTGCTACCCACCATCGTTCATGAGGAAAATACAAGCTCTCCTTTCCCTTGTAGACACCCTGCATTGTTTCTTTTTTCTCCCAAAGAATTTTGTCCTACTTTGTACTTTTCTGTCCTAAAGTCTTTTATTCATCACCCTATTATATTTTGCCTCAACAAAAATATCTGTAAGGGGCGCCTGGGTGGCTCAGTCGTTAAGCGTCTGCCTTCGGCTCAGGTCATGGTCCCAGGGTCCTGGGATCGAGCCCCGCATCGGGCTCCCTGCTCAGCAGGAGGCCTGCTTCTCCCTCTTTCACTCCCCCTGCTTGTGTTCCAGCTCTCGCTACCTCTCTCTCTCTAATAAATAAAATCTCTAAAAAAAAAAAAAAAAAACTTAAAAAAAAAAAAGAATCTGCCTATCCTCCCAAGCAGACTGAAAAAAAAAGCCTTAAAAAAAACCCTGTAGAAATGGCAATAAAGTACTTCCTGAGACCACAAGGCTCCAAATATCCAAGACGTGTTCAAGATTAGTTACTCCAGTGATTGGCAGCACACAATAAAAACACTAACCAGCACGTTACAAATAAGTATTAATATTCAGTAGCAAGGTACCATCTTGGTGGACTCGTGTCTCTTCACGACACAGAGAAAGTA
Source organism: Mirounga leonina (assembly GCF_011800145.1). Classification (NCBI taxonomy): domain Eukaryota; kingdom Metazoa; phylum Chordata; class Mammalia; order Carnivora; family Phocidae; genus Mirounga; species Mirounga leonina. The sequence goes on from NW_023270503.1 coordinate 2,914,379, forward strand.
GAACACTTTTTCTGTTTTAATTCATGTATTTTTTTGCTAGGGGAACTGGGTGCAGTCTCAATATGCTTGTGTGTGTGTGTGTGTGTTTTAAGTTGGTTATTTTTTTAGTAATATCCACACCTGATGTGGGGCTTGAACTCACAACCCTGAGTCGCAGGCTCCACTGACCGAGCCAGCTGGGCGCCCCTGGTTTTGCTTTTAAACAGTATAGGGTGAAACATCTTGTTCATATAAGTAACTAGGTGGGGCTGAAAATAGTTTTATTATAGCAATGTTATATGATTCTTTAAACTCTTTCCTCTTCGTTTGCCTTAAATTGCATATATACCTATTAGCAAAATTTATCTTATTTTTATTATTTTTAAAAAAGATTTTATTTATTTATCTGACAGAGAGAGAGAGAGCAGAAGCAGGGGGAGCGGTGGGCAGAGGGAGAAGCAGACTCCCCGCTGAGCAGGGAGCCCGATGCGGGGCTCGATCCCAGGCCCCTGGGATCATGACCTGAGCAGAAGGCAGACACTGAACGGACTGAGCCACCCAGGCACCCCTGTTAAAATTTATTTTAAATGATCTCTCAGCTGACAATGTCCACCAGTTCTGCGGCGAGCAAAGAACTGGAAAGCACCTGACTCGTGAACGGATTTGGAACTCGGCCAGTGGGGCCTTCTACTTTCAGCACACCTACACCCGCCTTTCATGAGGCGCCGCTGTCAGCCACCCAGGGGGCCTAGGCGCCCCGGGCCGTGCCCCGCAGCGAGCCCTGGGCTCCCTGGCAGGGGAATGGAGCTGAAGGCGGAAAGCCCTTCTCACGCACATGGCTTTTTGGCAGCAGCACCTATGGGGGCTGAGAGTCCACAGACTGATTCTCTGAAAACTCTCCCTGCCCACGTACGCCCTGGAAGGCCTCTGTGCGCACCCCCAAGAGCGTGTGCACCACAGTGTGAAGAGCACTGTTCCAGCAGGCCCACAGTGTGAAGGAAAACGGTCGGGTCAGCCCAGGGTGGCTGGGCCCTGGGGCTTCCTACAGCTTGAGCTAAGTCCTTCCGCACCTTCTATCATCCGCACACCAGCTGGGCGCGGGTGGCAGGGGGCCTGGGGTTTGCATGTGGCCCAGCCTCCCGCAGTCCGTTCCCTGCCCAGATGAGGGGTGGAATTAAGAAGGGGCCGAGGGAGGGCCGTGTGGACAGACCCCAGCAACCCCCATGCTCCCCACCCTGCCCCGGCACCTCCTCCAACACCCAAGGGAAGCATGCGGGACTCACCAGCCTGGCTGTGGCCCAGCTCCATACTCCAGAAGCCTTGGGGCCAAGCGTCCCACTGGGTCCCAAAGGAAGCCCCTGAAATGTCCCTCTCCCAAAATTTTTCTGTCCCAAACCCTCGCCAGGTCTGTGGCACAGGCCGCCCCTTAGGTGTCCTTGCACCTAACGCCCCTCCTGGGCCCTGGCACCTCCTGGCAGCCACCACGGACTGAGCCAGGGGGTCCCTCCCTGGGTCCTGGAGTGGCGTCTGGGCACAGCCAAGTGGGGAAGGGCAAGGATTGAGAGTCAGGCCTGCCTAGGTCCAAATGTCCACTCTTCCACTCAACTGTGTGAATTCGGGCAAGTCACTTAAACTTCCCTGAACCTCAACTTCCTCACTGGGGCATCCATACCACCTCAGAGGATGGTTCTGGAAAATCATCACAGAACTAATGTATTCTGAGCATTTCCCAGGAGTCTGGCATGAAGACAAACCTTCACATACAGAATCTCAATCGTCATAACAAGGCTGTGAGGTTTAGCCTTTTTATTCTCCCATTTTATGGACGAGAATACTGAGGCTTAACGAGACTAGGGAACTTGCCCAATGCCACACATCTAGGAAGTGAGAGCTGGGGCCCAAGACTGAGTCTCCCTGACCCGCCCACTCTGCTAACCCTGCAAGAGAAGGTGTAATGCACCTTGCCTGGTGTCTGCGCCTCTCAGTGACAAGGCATCTGCTCTTTCTGGTATTTATTTAGAAAGGAGACATCAGGGTCGCCTCCAGTATAACTCTGCCACTCCTTCCCTACCCCCTGCTTCCGTCCTAGCTGCCGAGCAGCAACCTTACACTTTCCTGGGGGCACGTGAGATACAGGAAAAGCAACTCCTGGTGCTAAGGCCCGGTCCTCGGCCTGCTTCTTCCAGGAAGGCTTCCTTGGAGAACTCCAGGCCTCAGGCCTTTGGTTCTCCTCAGCCTTCCTGCCGCAAGGATGCTGTCCCTCTGCAGCTGGCTGGCGCCCTCCCACCTGTCTGGGGCCAGGGCTGAGTCAGGTGGCACGTCTGTGTTTTACTGTGAGACCCCACCACTGCCATCTCCCGGATCCCCTTGGCAGGTGCGGCCCTGGTGCGCTGGAGGGAGGCCTGCCTAGCCCCTCAGTGCCCCGACCATGAAGTTCTGTCTCCCAGCAGACCAGCAGCCTCCAGAAACCAAGGCTATTTTCAGGATGTCACTTAAATACAGAGAAGGGAGGGTGAGGAGTGGAGAGGGACATGGCACATTTTCCAGAGAAATGATGCTGCCTGAGCTGCTGTGGCTATTTATAACCCCTGGGAAATGTGGACTCTGCTATTTCCTGATTAGATTAGCGCTGGGGGCAGAAGAGTCAGCCCCCAGGATGTCCGTGGACAGAACACCTGACCGCTGACCCTCCAGTCCCAGCAGATAGGTGCCACCCCCCCGCCTTGGGCAGCGGGTAACGAGGCAATGCCAGATTGCCCGAGGGAGGGAGATGGGGCTGCGAAGGGCCAGGCTGGGGGAGACCCCCTAGGGGGCCCCTCCTTCACCCCACGGGTAAGACACACACAGTTGGGGCTCCCCCAAGGTGGGGCACGGGCAATAGACAGAAAAGAGCCATAGGACATCCTAGAGAAAGTTCTGGGTGCGCCACACACCGCCGCAGGGAGCGGCTCAGTTATGTTCTGTTTGCTTGTGTCTTTAGACTCGGTCAGGTCATGGCTGCCAAGAGGACACGGCTGACCTTGGGGACTGATGTCCACAAGAGAACTGCCAGGTCGTCTGCAACAAAATCCTGAGCTCACGTAAGGAGACGGAGACGCATGTTCTCAGAGGGAATCTGGCAGGTGGTTGGGGAGCTGCTGCTTCCCCAGCCTTGAACCTAGGACAGGAAAGCCCATTGGCCTCGAGGGGGCGCTGGGAGGATCCGAGGACAGGAGGGCAGGGGAGGATGCTCTGTGCTCCCCCCGGGCATCCTCTGGTTGGTGGGTGCACCTCGCTCCTGCAGGAACATCCTTATGGGCCTTTAGGCCTAAGCCCTTCCTCCCAGCCTGTTGGTTGCAGGCGCATCTCCTTCCCTCTGGCTCAAGGGCTGTTCGTCACCACCTGCCAGTGCCTGGGGTTTCAGCGGCACCAGTGAGTTTGGGGTCCCTGTTCTCACTCCCCTGGGTAGATGACACGGTCCACGGTCAAACCTGGGTCCTTCTGATGGTGGGGCCACAGCCTTCCCGCTATACTGCACTCCTGCAGCCACACAGCTTGCCCCAAAGTCTTCTGGTGATTTCTGCCACGGCCCCTTCCCACACGCCCTCCCGTGGGGCCTGTGGTCGTACCGCACCGTCTGGGCTGCGAGGCAGAGAGCAGTCCTCAGCATGCTACTTCGAGCCCTCCGCTTCCCCTCCCGCCCAGAAGCCTCTTGGCGTTGGGCCCCTGCCCTCAGAACCTCACTGTGTCACCTCCCCAGCGCAGGCCTGAGGCCCCGAGGAGCCCACTGATCCCTGACCTCCTGTCCCCGCGGGCCTGGCTTCCTGCTTTCTGTCGCTCCTCTGAGGCCCTTCCCTTGGCTTTCTGAGTCCGGGGCCTGGCGTCCTGGGCCTGACCGGGGAGGTGGCACGGACTTGTCTCGAAGCCAGAGCCGTTTCTACGGCTAATGAAAACGAAGTGCTCCTTTAACAATAAGGGCAATAAATCCAGTCTGCTGGAGCCGAGGCCCTCAGAGGTGAGCGGGGCTCTGAAGGGAAGGCAGAGATGGCTGGCCGTGTTTCCGGGGGTGCCTGCCAGAGGCTGAGTGCTGGGCAGTGGAGAGCAGGCCCCGAGCCAGGTGTCCCGTGGCTCCCAGGCCGGTGGCCATGGTGGCGGTCCTGGGCCGGCCTTTTCCTGCCCTCCCGAGTGTGTCCACATACTCTGGGCTGGGTCCCCTTGGGACACCAAAGCCAGTCTGTCATTGGGACAGACCACAGGCGTGAGAGGCACGGCAGGGCTGGCAACAGGGGGCCTGGGGAGCGGCCGAGGCCTGCCTCTCCTCCTTCTTGGGAAGGGTACGGGAGGATTCCGTCGACGTGGCTGCTCTGAAGCTCCCAGAGAGGCAGGGGTGGAGTGGGGCGGGGAGGGGGGTGCCAGGACCTACAGCCTGGCTTCCAGCACAGCAGCTGGGCCAGGGGAGCGCACGGTCAGGCTCGGTGAACTCACGCCAGCCCAGAGGCTGGCTCCCGCACCATTAGGCCAAGCGAGCTGGGCCCCCCCAGCCCTCACCCTACAGGGCCAGGTACCCTCTCCCAGGGCAGCCACACGACCCCAGGCTTGTGCTGACTCTGCAGGCAAAGCACCCGGATCTTGCCTCCCCTCCCCCCGCCCCCCTGGACTTTGAAGTTCTCAGAGGCCCACATATGGAAAGGGTTTAGCAGCTCTGAATGAGGCTTTTATTGAAGCCAGGTTAGCCTCATAGCACCCACTGCGACCTGCCTTCCCCAGCACTCAGCATTCCAGAACCCAGTCTGCCCTGTGCCTGCCCCACTTTTAGTCCCTGGGCTGGGCACGGCTGCAGGGAGCACTCAAACCTGGGCTGCTTCGGGAGACCCCCCAACGCTGGGCGCATCTCTCCCCGAGCCCGGGGGCCCTGTCCTCCTCGGGGCCGGCCCACGCCCCACTGCCTTCCCTGTTCCTCAGAGCCTGGACACTTCACCCCAGAGCCAGGCCTCAGACAAACAGCCCGGAGGCTGCCTCGCCTCAGCTCAGGGCCACGCTGGGGGCACCAGGGTAATGAAGGGAGGGTCACTCTGGCTGCGGCCCGGGGCAGCCTCGTCTCCCAAGTCGGGAGTGACAGGCTGAGGTCCTGAGCAGGAAGCTTCCTGCTAATTGCCACGGGAAGGCTAAGGGCCGGCCTGTGGGACCACGGTGGGCTCAGCGGCCCACTGCTTTGGTGAGCCCTGTGAAAGTCCTCCTCTGAAGCTGACCTCATCCTCCCTGCCCAGGCCAGGAACGCGGTCTGGGCACACAGCCTGTTCCTGAGAATGAGCGGCCCCTGCGAGTCCGCTGCCCGTGCCCGCTCTGAGGGGCTTCTCGGCGGGCTCCTGCCCGGCCCCACACTCACTAGATAGCACCAGAAGGAACTGCTCATGTCTCTGAACAGCGTGCTGGGCTGGGTGCTCCAGGCAGGAAGGCACCCCAGGCAGGGCACCCCGCCCCGCCCCCGACAGGCTCCATGAGCACCCAGAAAACCCGGCAGCTGAGGGGCCGCCCCAGGCCCCCATGGGGCTCTGGCTCCCCACCCCGGCAGGGCGGCCCGCTGGCTGTCACTCTGGGTCACTCTCGGAGCCTCAGTTTCCACATGTGAAATGAAGTAGATAACAATAGCCCCTCAGAGTTTATTGCACAGCACGGGCTAAGAATGACGTCTGGTCCTCAGCCAGGGCTCAAAACGCGACAGCATGGCTCAAACCGGGCTTACGCTCCCCCGCGGCTTCCTGCTGCACTTAAATTAAAGGCTGAACTCTTTGCTGGGGCCTGCAACGTCCTATCCCAGCTGGCCACGGCCTGCTCCGTCCAGGGTGCCCTCTTACCCTGTCCCGAGCCTCTGCTTCTGAAGATGCCACGGCCACCCCACCAGCCACAGGGTTTTCACCTTGCCAGTTCCTCTGCCTGGAATGGCACTGTCTTGGATCTTTCCAGAATCTTTTTTTTTTTTAAATTATTAATTTATTTAAGAGAGAATGAGAGCGTGCAGGGGCGGGCAGAGGGGAAGAGAAAGAGTCTAAAGCAGACTCTGCACCAAGCACAGAGCCCAACACAGGGCTCGATCTCACAACCCTGAGATCTGGACCCAAGCTGAAACCAAGAATCGGACGCCCAACCAACTGGGTCAGATGCCCAACCAACAGGCGCCCCCAGAATCCTTCTTGTCACTTAAATCTTAGCTCAAAATTACCTCTTCCAGCATGGCCTCTCCCTCCCCATCACTCTCTAGTCCATTACCCAATTTTATGTTCTTCCCAGCACTTGTCCAGCCTGAAACAATCTTATTTATTGCCTGACCCCTTCTGTAGACAGAAAGTTCCATGAGATTAAGGGCTCTCTGACTCCCGCCTCTGGAGTGCCCGGTACATGGAAGGTGCCCATCAATATTCAGGGACCAAATGAATGAAACGGGATGTGGGGGATGGAGAGAGCAAAGCCTTCCCACCGAGGCTCCTTTGGGACAGGGGTCAAGAAGCCCTACATTCCTGCTCACCTCTCTTCTCCTGTGTCCAGTGACTGGCTGGCCGTGGCCCAGAGGCAGCCCTGTGACCTAACCCCCCAGACTTTCCCAGTGTGTTGAGAGTTTAAGGCTTAGGAACAGCAATCTTGAGACATGGCCAACATCATCATATGAGCTGGATCTAGGAGATCATCCTGTTCAGCAACTTCATGATACTGATGCCAGAGAATTAGAAAGGTGAAGAGATTTGCCCAAGGTCACACAGCCAGTAAAGACAGCAGACTTGGGGTTAGAAAGATAAGGCCTCTTGACTGCTACTAGCCTGGCGGAGTCTCCAGCACCCTACGCCGCATGAGCCCGAGGGGCAGGGTGCTCTAAGGAGGAGGCCAGGGCACGGAGAAGGCTTCAGGCGCGTGATGCAAGGTGGGCTGTGGCTGTCACTGCTCGGGCGGGGCCCATCCGGGGCACCAACCTTGGCAGGGATCACTGTCCAGGACAGAGATGGTTCTAGCTCCTGGCTGAGGAGTCCACAGTCTCTCAGCCAAAGCAGAGCTGAGATCACCGCGGGGTTCCGGTGCCCTCCCAGCCTCTCTGCAGAAGAATCCCAAGGGCAGCTCTCATGGTGGCCTCCCATCTCTCTCGGCTCACCCTGGGGACAAAGGACAATGAGGCCTTGATCTAAGGCTTGCTGGGATTCTGGACTGACTCTGGTTCCTCCCGGGGATCAGGCATGCACGTTCCAGACGTGGGGGCATGTATGTTCCTCTAGGGGCTCAGGAGCGGGCAGAACACACATACTCTTCCCGTCCCCAGCACGATAGGGAAAAGGAAGCCAAAACAGTACCTGCCGACCAGCTCCCAACAATCTGGGCAGCTAGCAAGGCCACTCGGCAAAGGGCTGGGCCTTTCCAGACTGGTGCTCCCTCATCAATGCCTGGGAACTCCCCCAAACCAGCACCTGCAGAAGTTTCTGGGCTCTTTCCAAAATGTCTGCCCTCCTGGGGCCTCACTGCCTCTGGAAACTCTTGCAACACTGGGCTCCCCCAGCTCTGGCCTTTCGGAAACCACCTTGGTTGGCAGGCTTAGCTTCCCCTGGTCTGGGGCCATCTAAAAGCTGGGGCACTAAGCCCAGCATGGCTGCCTGCCCAAGCCGCCTGTGGGCCACAGAGATGTCAGAGAGGGCCAAGGCCCTTTCTAACCTCCCCAGGTGCAAAGAAACAGCACTCTGCCAAGTGCACTTAGAGTAGGGGTTCCTACCTTGGGATCTGTGACCCTATCTAAAATGGCACACCATTTGTGCATATGGGTGGCTCTGCGTCTGCATGGGGGCTCTGTGACCTCCATCAGGTTCTCAGAGTTGAGGTTTCCTGCTTTGTGGAATCAAACAGGCCTCTTGGGAGTCAGCTTAGTAGAGAAATAGGGGCACTGGCAGTCAGGAGACCACCCACGTGGCACCAGGAGTAAGGTCCTCTCCCTCTAGGGAGTGAGCTAGTGCTGGGACAAGCTTCGTGGCTGTGGGAATGCAGGGAGGTCACTCTGCTCCCCCTCCCAACTCTCCAGCCAGCCTGGTCACAGTCCTGGCTCTCACAGAGGACCAGGGGGAAATGGGCCGGCTGCAGAGGTCTCTGGCCCAAGAGAGAGGCGCTACTGTCCCTTTCCTAGAGCTGAGGGATCGCTATAGGGGCACGAGTGGGCATGTGGATGGTTAAGACACGGACAAGGGTCCCTTCCCTCCAGCAGATAAGGCAGACAGGGGCAGGGCAGGGGGAAAGGGGCAATGCAGAGTATGGGCAGCCAGGGCAGGACAGATGTCTCCTGCGCAAGGTTTCAAGATCCTTCTTGATGCCCAGAGCCAGATTATGAAATAAAGTTAATGAGCCCAAGACATATCTACGTCTGGTAGCCTAGCACCTTTGTACCCTCAACGCCTAGAACAGCCAGTGAATGGCTGTGTGAGCCTGGCGGGGGGGCGGAGGGGGTACACACGGTTGGCGTACCTGGTGCTACCTGTTAGGGAGAACGGTCAAGTTCAACAACAGACTCTGGGAGGGGCTAGGAGCTGTCCTGCGGTCGCAATCAAGATGGCAAAGAAAGGGACCTTCCCAAGCCCTAAGGTTCCCCAGACAAGTGGCCCAAAAGGGGCTTCCCACCCTCTCCGTCCTCAGTAACACCTCTGACTGTCCCCAGAGCCAGAGGAAAGCAAACCCCATCATCACAAGGCAGCGGAGTCACTGCGGTTCAGCAGCAAACACTTGCATTCACCTTGCTGGCCTCTAGCTCCCGGATAGAAGTTCTTTTGAGGCAGGGAATTCTCAGCCCCACGTGGCAACCCCTCAAGCAGAGACAAGGTCATCAAGAACTGTCCTCCACTGTCCCCCACTCCTCTGGGCCCTGCCAGTCCAGCCTGAGTTCCCACCTCCGGGCACCTCCCACCCCAAATGCTGCTGGCTTGGCCTCTGCCTCACGGCAGTCCTGCTACCCTCTCCGTGGCTCCCCAAGTGATCCCATTACAACCCTGGGATACTTCAGGGGGTGGGGGATGGGACTCCTCCTTGAGCCTCTCAAGTGCAACCTCAGGATCTAGAAGCAGGTGGGAAGGCCGGAAGAGCAGGCACCGAGCCTAGCCTCTGTGAGTGTGATCTGAAGCAAAAAGTTAAAACATAAAAACTAAAGGAAAAGGAAAGCAGAAATGTGTAATGCCAAGAGCGCTGGCAGAACCCGCAAACCCCAGTGCCACGTGTCTCCTCTGCTAAATGCTTGCACAACAAACCAACTGCCAAGTCAGAGGCCGGAAGGAGGCTTCAGCCCCAGAACTCTCCTTGGGGACAAGAACCACCCCAAACACAGCTCCCTGAGACCTGAAGGAGAGCCCCTTTAAGCAACTGCAGACCGCTGGGGCCAGGGACCCCCCAGGTTCATACGAGGACTCTTCCATCGAAACAGCTTCTCCCGCCCCAGCATGGGGTCCCCAGATGAGTCACACACGCCCCCCTGGCAGCCTTCAGTGAATCTTTAGTGAAATGGGAGGAGGGCCACAGGTGTCTTGGCATCCACAGCAACAAATCCTCAGGGCAAAGCTGGGGAGGAGCTCACGGGCGACCCCTCCCGCCAGGCTGGGCGGTACCTGGCACCCTTCCCCCACGCCACCTAAGCTGCTGCCTGGTCCCAGCCCCCTGGCTGGCAGGGAGCCTGCAGCACTGACAAAAAATAGGTTACTGCAGCTGGGGAAAGAAGGCAAGTGGGCAGCGGGCCTGGGCCCACAAGTCCGCCCGCTCACCCGCTAGCAGGGCGCGTGAACGTGCCAGCGTGCAGACCCTTGTATTGGTGACGCGGACATAATGTGTCACACAGCAGGAGCTCGGGGACCCCGCTGCCAGAGCCACCCTGCAGCTGCCCTCAGCAGGCCAGCACCTGGCCGGCCCACCGCCCTTGCCCAGAGGGCACCATCAGACTCGGAGAAGCAAGAGACCAGTGGAGGTACGGCTGGCTCAAGAATTCCTGAAGTGGATTCTTGGATGTGCCGGTCACAAACACACGGGGAAAGAACACAAAGTCTGGGATTTGGGGGTTTAAAAATTGTCCCCTACTTGCCAGGCCCCTCCCCAAAGGGACAGGTAAATTGGAAAGCTTTGCTTGCCTGATACCGGGCCGGGAACCCGTGGGGTCAGTTTCTCGGCAGCCTTGAGGTTTGGGAATGGACAATGAGCCTGGGGCTGGTGTCTGCTGGTCTCAGCAGGGGCTGGGGGGGAGGGGGGTGCGGGGAAGGGCCGGCTCCGTGCTGCCGGGCACAGACAGCTGCCTCAGCACAGAGGGGCTCCAGTAGCAGCTGAGGCCAGCAGGGCCCTGTGAGCTGGGTCCCCGGAGATGCTGAAGGTGACCTGGGGGCCAGGGCAGGACAGCTCAAGTTGCTGCCCTGCCCGGCACTTTCCAGGACTGATGTCACCTCTGGGAGGTCAAGTATGCCCCATTGGCAGGGGGTGAAACGAGACAAGGAGCCAACGGGCCCGAGATCGCTTCCTCCTGGCAGGTGCTGGCTGGCACCGAGGACTTGCACAGAGGGATCCCCCTCTTCTGAGCTGCAGGATGGCTTGCAAATCTCCATCAGCCCCATGGAGTAGCCAAAGCCTCCGTTGAGGGATGGACACGGCCCCCTGCCAGCCAGGACAGGCCCCCTGTGACATCTTGCTCGGGTGGCGAGTTCAGGCTGCAGTTATCAAGCGCTTACTGTGTTCTAGGTGCCAGGCCTGGTTCTTCCTCGGACACCCGATGCCAGGGCCCGGAGCCAGCCCCAAGGCAGCCTGCCCAGCTGCAGGACAGTCAGCTTCTATCTCAGATTTTCATCCCCACCAAGGTCTGGGGCTGCAGGCAGGACAGGCAGTCTGCCCTGGCACGGCTTGGGGGCTGAGCTGCCTGCTGGGTCAGGAAACCCCTGGCACACTGGTGCCTCGCTGGCATGGGGCCAGCCGTCACCTGGGTGGTCCCCGACGAGGCAGCCCCCTGGAGGTTGGAGCCCCCAGCCTCAGCAGCACCACCACCTCCACACGACCCCCACCTTCCTCCCTGGTGGGGCAGGAGGCCCGCAGCCCACACAAAGAAGTATTCCATGGCCAGTGGTGTTGAGGTGCTTCTGCCAGTGTCCCCCCCCCCATAAAGGGGCAGCTAGCAATGTCCACTGGGTTTGGGAAGGGGGCTCAGTCGGGGCTGGACACCCTGGGTGGGGGTGACTGAGACCCAGGAGACCCCTTTCCCAAACTACTCGCATTCCTGCCTGTATAGACTCAGAAAGGAGCCGGGCAGTCCTCTCCCACAGGAGACAACCCCCTTTTTCCTGAGACAGGGACAGATGCAGAGAAAGCCGCTGGGGTCAGGAGTGGGGGTGGCAACAGCATTAATCATCAAATTAAGGCCACTTAGAGCAGACCCACACACATACCCCAGCCTCTGTCCTAGGACTCCATGATCAGGCAGGAACTGGAATGGATCTCCAAGGGAGGGTGGGGGAAACGGAGCGGCGGCAGTCCCCAGCCCTCCCACCCACTAGGGTCCCCCCGCCCCCCGCCCCCCCACCGCTAGCACCTTTTGGCGGAGCAGCTTGCTGCGCACCCGGCCCCAGAGCCGAGCGCCGGTGTTGGGGGGCCGCCTGCTCCCCGGCTCCTCCAGCCGATCCAGGCAGCAGCGCTCCAGGGGCTCGCACACCGCCTTCAGGCTGCAGTCGGGCTGAGGCAGAATGTCGGTCATGCCGGCGGCGGCAGAGCCCTGCCCGGACTACCACCGGCCTGCGGTGCCGGCTCCGGGGACGGGGACGCGGGAGAGGCCGCCGGAGCTCGGCGGGAGCGGCGAAGACCCAGGGAGCGTGCGGAGTGCTCGGCGCCCAGGCCGGCCGGACTGTTACTCGAGCCGGGCAGGGAAGCGCATGGCGGGAGGCTCCGCTTTCTCCTCCCCTCCTCGGAGACAGCCTCCCAGAGGAGCGCACGGTGGCAGCCGCGGGGGCCTCTCTCTCCTCCGCCTGCTGGTCCCAGTTCGGCTCGCAGGGACGCCCCAGTGCGTGCGCCACGGACCGCCCGAGACGGCAGGGGGACCCGCCCCCACCGAAGGAAGTGACTCAAAGAAGGCACTGGAGGCTGCCCCTCCAAAAAACCCAACCTCCGGGTTTTAACTCTTGGCAGGCTGGGGCTCCCGCTCACCGACCCTCAGCCCAAGTACTAAATAAAGTTTGACAAGCAGCTAAACACAATCCAGTCCCTTCCCCTCTAGATCCCCGGTTAACCCCTTCACCACCAGGCCGCTCCCTGGCGGCCCGGGGTGTCTAAGGGAGGCCTGGGAGGAAGCCAGAAGGGGTCTGCAGGGGCAGGAGCCGCGTTTTGGCCCTGGACAACCGCCCTTGTCCCAGGCAAAGGACCCACGCCGCCCTGGAGTTCTGCTCCCCCCACTCCTGACTCCTGCCCCAAGGCCCCTCCCTGCATGCCAGTTTGGTGACAGGGCCAGACACGTGTGGAATGGAACTCACAAACCTCCTCTTGGGAACATAAAGAATAAAGAAGATCCCCAGTGGGGCAGGCTCCTGGGCTTCAGTGGACCGGGAGGACCTGGCCGCTATGGGCTGTCTCCAGGGACGTGAGCAGAAAGCCAAGAACGACACTGGTTACAAACACCCAGCAAGAGGTGCCTCTCCCCCAGCCACTTTTAACCGTGGCCCCGTGCACCTCACCAGAAAAGTCCAATATAGGTTGTGCCACCAGGGGCAGAGGACATCCAATGGCAAAGGGGCAATCAGCCACCCTGTCTGGGCTGGGTGTGGCTCAGAAGATAGAGAAGAAAGACCTTGCTCTTGATGCTCAAGTTGGTAAACATTCTAACCAGAGTGAGAAATGAAGCATCCAGTTAGAGTCTGGTGTCTGGGGAAAAGAGAAAGGCCTGAACCCCAGACGGTTAGGGTACACAAACCCCAGAGGCACCCAGGACGTCACGTTACGCATTGCTAGGCTCAGAGTAAGGAAGGACATCAACATTTTCATGGTACCATCCATGAACCAGGTCCCATACAGAGAGCTTTCAGATATCCGATTGCATTTAAGACTCACAACTTTTGTGATACTTGGGTTATGTCTCTGGGCTCAGGGAGGTAAAGTTCTCTCCTGAGGTCAGGCCACTGCAGCCGGGGAGTGACAGGTCTCTTCCACAGCTGCTGGTGCTCACGCCCGCTCAAGTGTGGCTGGTTCTTCAGAGTCAGGAAAAGGCGCTGGGTCTGCACATTTCTTGGATGACCCCAGGGCCGTGGGTCAGGGCACAGAACCAGCCCTTGGCATCTGGAATTCTCCTGCTGGATCCCCACCAATATGTAGGTCTTGCGGCTTAACATCAGAGACCCTCTGTGTTTTGTTGAGCAAAGGGGAGCTTCACTACAAAGTAGCCGAGACCTGATCATAGTAAGAGCCGCCCTTAATGAGCCCATAATACCTTGCCCAATACTCCCTGAGGGGGAGGGAAGGAGACCCACAGAGGCAGGGACACACGTGTGTCCCCTGCCCAGTCAAGGCCTGAGCCACCCTTCCTGACCTATTCCCCACCTGCCTCTCCCAGGGCACCGGGTGCTACCTCTGAAGGGAGTCTCCCTCCAGTGCCCTGAGGGGCCAGGCAGCCTCCTCACCCTGGCTGTCACAAAACCCCTTTTCTCCAGGAAGGCTTTGCTTGCTCCTGCAGCCTTCACTTCTCCAACTCATTCGTTTCATTCAAGAGGCACTGACTGAGGGCCTGGCTCTGTGTCTGACCCTGGGTGGGGGCTGAGGAATCACAGCCATGTATCAAAAGCCTGACAGCCCAAGAAGAGAGCAAGACGTGGGCTTAAACACATCTTAACAGTAAACAGAAAAACATTCGTGCACTTGGCACATAGCAAGTGGGCACCTACCATGTGCATACCCAGATGGACAAAGCATCGTCTCTGCTCTCAAGAAACCCAGTCTTAAGCCATAAGAACATACAGATAAAGTACAATGACAGCTGAGAGAAAGGAGAGAAAATTTCTATCCAGAGGAACCATGGAAGGCTTCCTGGAGGAGGAGGGGTTGGCATGGGCCTTAAGAGCTGTGGAAAAAGGCCACCCACCCTGGCTTTCTTCTGCATTCCTCTGGCTAATGTGCAATTGCTGGTTGTGTAACTGGCTGGTAAGGGGTCATTATAATTGCTGACCATGTCAGTGCGCTTGGCACGACCAGCTGGTTAACTTCAAAACGGGCCCCTTGCTGGCTTTCTAAGGTTCTCTCCCTTCTATCTGGATCATACACCACAGGGTGCAGGTTGGGGGAATGCATTGCAAGGTGTGCCCCCCACACACACACCGGGTGTGTGGGAGAAGGAGGACAGTACAGATCCTGTTCCCAAAGGCCCGTGCTTGTCTGTCTTAGGAACCCCAGGCTCAATACTTGTCTGGGTAAAGCAAGCTCCGATTGGGTGAAAGCTGGCCAACTGGTCTCCATGGTGACATAAGCGCCTTAGCAGATGGGTAGCTGAGTTGGGAGGCTCTTCCCTTGAGATGTTCATCTTTCCCTGCCTCCCTGTGGGCTGGGGGCTCTCTCTGGGACAGCACAGATTTGCCTTCTCTTCCCTCAGCCTGACTCACTCCTTCCTGGAATCAATGGTCTAGGAGCAGGCTGGGGGGGGGGGGGGGGGGGGGGGGGGGGGGTGGGGTTGTGCAAGACAAATGTTCCCAGTCAGTTCCTCAAAAGCAAAGGTCCGAATTCTGGTCCCTCCAGCCCACCATGGACCCTTCCACATCTTCGCTGGATGGGCTAGGCTCAGGCTGTCCTGACCACCCAGGAAGGGACCGCATCCCCTCCTCCCTCGGTTCATCCCTTCCATCCAGCCACACCTGGCAGAACCCGCCTCTGAGGACAGGCAAGAGCCCCCTGTCTGGATAAACAGAGCCTGGGCGGAAAGGCCCACAGGAACAGATGTCGCTGTCTTTGGAATTAAAAACATTCCTAGTAGACTGTCCTGTCCTCCCTCATTCCCGCTCCCCCCACCCCAACCCTGGCTCTCTGCAGGAGGAATGAGAAGGGCCATCCTCGGGGAGATGCATGGTCCCGGGTTCTACCTAGGGAGGGGTATATACCCGGGCCGGCTGGGACTGGGCACCAGCCACAGCTGGGGCTGAGGCACAATCAGGTAAGTGATCAGCAGCAGCACAGAAGGAAAAAAGGTCAACAGGGAATATATGCAGCCTGAGGTGTGTGGGCGGGAGATGCAGGGACGGCCACCAGGGCTGCCTTGACGACAGCTGGGGGTGGGGCTAGCTTCCAGGCAAATCCTCCAGCCTGTGAACACGAGGAAGAAGGTTCTTTCTCAGAACTTTTGAGATGTTGCTACCACTTTCTGGAGTGACCTCCTTTTCCCCCCTGGAATGACTTCTGCCTTCTCCCCAGCCCAGACGGGAACCCTGATTCCCTTTCCCTGTCCTCTAGCCAAATGACCCTAAGTCAGGAAAGGGCGTTTCTGTGCAGCCAGCTAGACCAAGGCCACAGGCACCGCGGTGCACAGCCTGGGAGCGAGGAGTGGAGGGGAGAGCCCCACGAGGCTACCCAGAGAGTCTGGGTGCAAGAGCTGGGAGCATGAGAGGAGCCTAGGATTTCGCTGAGGATGGAGGCCAGGAGGTCTGCCAAGAATGCTCCTTCTCAGCCCCAGAGGAGCACAGCATGGGGCAGGCCCCACAGGAGCAAAGCTGGGGGGCAAGGTGGTGGTGGAGAGCAAGGTGGGGTCTGAAGCTGGAGGCTGCAGAAAGGAAGCTCACAGCAGTCCTGCCCAAAGACAGGCACGGGAGTCCAGGCTGAGAGGACCAGCAGGGCCAGCAGGGCCGGGGAGCCCATAGAGATTGGGGCCCTCGTACAGGCTGTGCAAACTGGTGGTGGGGGGGTGGCACGTTGCAGGGCAGCTGTGAGAAAGGAGGATGGGAGACTCCCCTTAAGATTCCTGGCTCCGTAGTCCCTGCATCCCTAATGCATGTTCTCACCTCTTCTGGTACTTATCCTAACCCAGACCTGTGCATTGGAGGGGCAGAGATCTCCAGAGGATGAGAAAGTGAGACCCATTTATGCTTTCCTATCTATCCATCCATCTTTCCAAATATCTGCTATGTTCAAGGCCTGCATTAGGCCCAGGGACAGAAACACTTTGCTCAAAGTCACAGAACAGCCAACGGCAGAGTTGAGCCTAGATGCTATATTTTCACTCACTGACTCATTCATTCATTTATCATTGAATAGATACCCCCCCCCACACACACAATGCCAGGCGGGGAGGACCTTGAACAGGTCCCAGTCTAACAGCCACCCCTGCGAGGAGGTAACAGCAATCGGGACTCTTTCAGGCAGTCCAGGCCAGAACTCCCTGGGGCCTGGGCCCAACTCACTGACCAGCTGTGCATGGGGCTGCAGGCTTCCAGTTCTGGAACCCCAGCCTCCAGGCCCGCCCCAGGTGTGGCACGGTCCTCCCATGTCCCAGGGCCCGCGCCGATTGGCAGCACAGGACAAAACATGCATTGCTCCCCACACAGCCTCGTTCCCCACTCTGCCTGGCTACCCTGGGCTGGTGTCTTGAGGGCGCTTGGTGGCTCTAGGTAGGCTGGAGAAGCTGAAATAACCACAGAGCTTGTCCACGGCAGAAGAACTATCCTGATGGCACATCCCTGGCAACCCCTAGTGATTCTCACAGCATATTTGGTCATGGAAACGGCTGGAAAATCCACTTGAGTCTTTGGGAACATCTTGCTTATCTAAAACAAAACCCACCCAGGGACAGAGTGGGCAGAGCACACCCACCACATGTCCTTCCATTCCTTCCCCATAAAACTCATGGCCAGACCAATACCCAGACTCCCTTGGCCTCTTGCCTGCTCCTTCTCACAGAAAGGAGGTGTATGGCCAGGGTCTCCCAGCACAGTGGAAGGACGGGGGCGGGGGGCAAGCAGAGGACCAAAGGGGGCCCCCCAGGCCTCATGCTGAAGACATTAACAGCCTCAGACAAGAAGATTTGAAAGTAGGTCAGGGTCCACTGAGCCCCCATGCCTTTCTTCTCCTTCTCTATTACCCAACTCTTTTTCCACCCAACTCTGAGCTCCAAGTGAATAGGAGAAAGCTCCTGGGAGCCAGGGAACCTGGGTGAGAGTCCTGCCTGGTCACTGGAGACTGAGGAGCCACTTTCTCCCTCTGGGCTCAGTTTCCACACCTGTCAAAACAGGAGCCTGGACCAGACAAAAGGTCATCAATGAATTTTTTTTTTTTAAGCAGAGGACACTCTCTTTCTTTCCAAATGAAATGTTATGCCAAAGTCTCCCTGCCCCCCAATCAGATAAAAGCAGAAGCAGAGGCCCCTGGTTGAAGGTGCCCTCCCAGCAATCCCCAAGCTCTGTGGGCAGAACCCGGAGCCCCCGAAGGAGACGGTTCTCATGAGAACTGCTGTTTCTCTTGACCACAACCACAGGCCCCCGCTCGCCCTCAGGGTGCAGAGATGTGGAGGCCAGGGAGATTAGGGGCTTTTTAAGGAAACTTCCGGGTCAGAGTCCTGGATCTGAAACTTGTGCCTTATCTCTACTTTTCCCTCTGTTTTGGGAAAACCGTGGGCCTCTGCTTTGCTGGTGTGGGTTCCCTTCAGAGGTCTTACAACTAGGGATAACGCTTATCGAGTCGTTCAGGCTGGTGTTTTCTGGGTCACCTTGGCCCTGACGCCAGCATGGCTCAGTCCTTGCCTGTAAGGGTAGGCGCAGGCTGTGCCCCGAGGTGAGACCCTCACCGCAGGCCACCACTGCTCACCCCCTCCATGCCATGGCAGAAGCTGGGCTGCAGTGAGGGGCCGCGTTGGGGTCTGCAGCACCTGTGGTGAGGAAGGCTGGCAGAGCCCAGGCGAGGTGCCCCCTCACAGCATTCACATCCGTCTCAGCCCCCCACTTAGGGATGTCCCTGGCAATTCTTCTACTAAGTCCTTTTCTCAGAGGTTTAAAAAAAAATCAAAAGTGAGACCGCCCTAGGGACTGGTGTTTTGGATTTCTAGGAGGATACAGTTGCAGCCTCCCCCTGCAGGGAGCTTAGCGGTTCCTGAGAGTGTGCAATATGCCGGGTAAGGTCACCTCTGTAATCTCATTTGATATTGACACGGGTTCAAGAGGGAGCACTCCGAGAGGTCACTGGGGCCACTTGCTATCTGGTGGTGGAGCTGGGGTCAAATTCGGCTCTTCCGCCTGAGTCTAGGCGCCCCCCAGAGCTGGGAAGAGCGCACCCCCCTTTTGGTTGGTTGAGAAGCTGGGTATTCTCAGGCACTGAATGAGTCAGTCCCCAGGGTCCTCTCCGGATCGGCTTCTCTGCTCAACACCCACCCCTGAGAGGTGGGCCTAGGGAGTGGGCAGCCAGCCTGCCCCTCAAGGGGGCATTCCCAAATGGGCCGGGAGAGCAAGAGGGAGACTTGAGCATCCAGCTGCTGCTTCTTGAATGCTTCCTGTCTCCAGAATCCACTGGGCAGGGTCGGCCTCCCCAGTTCAGGAACACCTGGGTGGCCGGCGGCTGAGCAAGGGCGGGGAGAGAGAGGTTGTACAAGTGTGGGGAAGTCCTCGGGCAGCAGGGCGGCCCTCTCGAGGGGTCCTGCCTCTGGCTTCCCCCCATCATGCTGCCTGCTCTCCAAGTGTCACCGCGGCATCTGGACCTGTCTTGCAGAGGACGAACAGCGATCCAGCGGTGGGGGGACAGGCCAACGGCTCCAGTCCCAAGGCCCCCGGGAGGAAGTAATGTCGGAGGCAGGGAGAGGAGCCATCCTGGCGCTCACCCTCCCCTGGCCTCATGTGCCCCTGGGTTGGCACAGTGGTGATGGCAGCGCTGAGAACAGAAGGCAGCAGGGATAGGAAGCACAGACTCCAGAAGCAGACGCTTCCCCTGGTCACACACATCAGGCCCGGGCTGGTGGGGGGGGGGGGGCGCTGGAGAGCCACACCCCGCCATGGCCACCACCACGTCCCGGGGTAGGGGGCTGCCTACGGCTGTGAGGTGCCAGGCCAGGGGGGTTGGGGCTGGGGTGATGGAATGAAAGGGAGAAGCCAGCCCCCAGGCTTTCTCACAGCTGCCCCCACCCCATCTAGTCAAAACCAGGCCATTCCCAGGACCCAGCGGCTCAGCTGTGGTCACTGTGGCCTGAAGGACATTGGGAGAAGGTGTTATGGACCCACATGAATGCCCCTCTGTCATCCCACCCAGGGAGGGACCCGGCACCTCCTGGTACCAGCCATGAAGAATCAGAGTGGGCAAGAAGTAAAAGTGTTTTGGGTCGACCAGAAAAATGCCCCAGAGCCCAGGCTCCCAGAGCAATAAAGCTGGCATGCTGGACCCCCCAGCAGGGTCAAACAGGGACAACAGACCCCTTGGGGGCCAGAGAGAGGGATGTGGGGTGGGGAGCCCTTGACTCCTGCCCTAGCAGGCTCCTGACCCATGCTTACTCTGAATTTCCTCCTGCTCTGAAGAGTAATTGAAAGCAGAAATGACTCCGGGCCAACAATGGCCCCTTGTTCCTGGCTCCTTACTCACTTTGTGCTCAGGCCTGACCACACCATGCCAAGCTGAGAGCTGCACCAAGGGGGAAGAGCCCAGAGCTGCTCAAGCCAGGGTTAAGGCAGGGAAATCTTGGCTGGCAGGTGGTGAGGGCCCTAACCTTGACCACCAGTCTACTTTGAGGTCAGTTCATCCAAGCTGGATCTGACTTCACCAGCCTAAGAAAACAGATGTGGCCTCAGCCAGCCTAAGGCCCATACACAGGGGTCTCTTGCAGGTGACGGCCTTTGGGGCGGGGGGCTGCTTGACAAGCTACACTGGAGTCTCACAGGAAGGTGGAGGACAGTATACCTGGACCTGCCAGTTTGAGCAAAGGACTGTCATCGTTAGATGAGTACGGACTCTGTGCCGCCCTGTGCCAAGGGCTTCATGGACTTTCACATTCAAGTCTCATGAGGACCCATTCTATGAGTGAGGAAACCGAGGCTCAGAAAGTAAAGTAACTTACTCTGTTCTCTCAACTAATGAATGGAGAAAGGTGGACTGACCCCCAGATCTGTTTGGCCTCAAAGGCCCATCGGCACTGATGAATCCAAATTCTCTTCTGTCTTCTTTCCTACATGGTGAGGTCCTGTTCATTCTTTGTATCCATGGCACAGTGCCCAACACTTAGACGGTGCTCAGCATGTAGGAATGCATGAATAAGCCGGTGACAGGATGAATGTGCACATCATAGTTCTGACTGGGACATTCTGTCTTTTGAGCCTCACAACAAGCTGGTGATGAAGGTTGAGTGGGGATAATTATCCCCATTTCACAGATAAAGAAACTGAGGTTCCCAGAGATCAAAGGACTCAGATGGTGATCTTCTGACCCCCTTCTGACCTGACTCCCTCCACACTCGATATATATAAACCATAACCAAGGGGAAAGCAGAAGAGATCTGAGGAAATATGGTCAAGGAGACAGGGATGCCTAACTTGGGAGAGAGAAAGCCAGGAGGCAACTGTTTTAACCCAAAGAAGCTAATAGTGACCAATTGTGTCCTCTGCTCATGAAGCCCTGCTCTCTGGTCATAGCTGGAGACCGATGAGCAACTGGGTGGGACCAGGCTTTTTCTCACTTAAAAGGAAGAAAGTCTAGAAAACAACCGAAACGTCCATTGGTGCATGAATGGATCAACAAAATGTTGATGAGTAACATACAGTGTTACTCAGTTTTAAGCAAGGAAATTCTGACACGTGCTACAGCGTGGATAAACCTCTAAGACATTATGCTAGGTGAAGTCACAGAAGGACAAATATTGTAGGATTCCTCTTCCATTACGTCCCTGGAATGGAATAGTCAAAATCATAGACAGAAAGTCTATGGTGGTTGCCTGGGGAATTACTGTTTTTTTTTTTTTTTTTTAAAGTAAACTCTATGCCCAACGTGGGGTTTGAACTCAATACTCTGAAATCAAGAGTTGTGTGCTCTACCGACTGAGCCAGCCAGATGCCCCTGGAGAGTTACTGTTTAATGGATATGGTCAGTTAGGACGATGAGAAAGTTCTGGGGGGAAAAAAAAAGAGAAGAAAGAAAGAAAGTTCTGGAGATGGATGGTGGTGATGGTTGCACAACAATGTGAATGTACTTAATGCCTCTGGATGGTACACCTATATTAAAGTGATACATCTTACGGTATGTATTTCTAACCACCATTGAACAAAAAAGTAAGGATCTAGGGATGCCTGGGTGGCTCAGTCGGTTAAGTGGCTGCCTTCAGCTCAGGTCATGACCCCAGGGAACTGGGATCCAGCCCCGCATTGGACTCCCTGCTCTGCAGGGAGTCTGCTTCTCTCTCTGCCCCTCCTCCCACTCATTCTTTCTCTCTCTCAAATAAAATCTTTAAAAAAAGGGACTGGCCTTCATGACCTCCTCCTGAGTGTCATTTATAATAGTTCTGAACCCTCAACAAGTTTCCAAGAGGCCAGGTCAAGACTGTTACAGAAATCCCCCCTTTCCCCTTCAGACATGGGCTCTGAGCTTCAGAAGGGAGGAGGATGGAGGCGAGGCATCCCATTAGGCCTGAACTTTGCAATTGGGGGTGCAGGGCCCCGGGATGGCTGGAGTTTCCTTTCTGGCCTGGGACCCTGCCCCTTCCCACGCCAGAGTCTTGAGCACTCCCAAAGTGAAGCTGCCTCCTACTCCGGGGTATGTGAGGGGGACAGAGCCGAGGGTAGGGGTTGTCCCCAGGCTCGTGGCTGAACTGGGGAATGGCAGGGAGCAGGGGCATGGAGGGGTTCCTCTGGTTTAGGTGGCTTCTAGGTCTCAGACTCCTCTTTAGTCTGGTGTCAGTGGCAGGAACTGAGCTGTGGGGTCCTCAGGGAGAGCTCTCCCCTCTGGCCCAGCCAGTCAACAAGGGCTGGGCCCTGGGAATATGCTAATCAGCCAGTGGGTAGGTCCCAGTTGGGGATAGCACATCTAGAGCTGGGAACAGCATGGTTGGAAATAGACTGGGATAAATATATGGGAGTCCCCTGGGGCCAGGGAGCCAAGGCAGACAAAGGGGAGGGGTCTCCTGGCTGAGAGGTTCCCGGGCTAGGTGGGGGGTGGGGCGGCAAGAAGGAGGCGGGCAGTGGGGGTGGCCTGGATGGAGAATGTGGAGATACTGGCCCCTTGGGGGAGGAGGGAGGATGACAAAGGGAGGAACTCCTGAGCCTAGAAGAGGAGAAACACATCCAGCTGGGGGCGGGGAGGGGAAGGAGGACTCCACTGAATTTGTAATGACAAAGGGCAGACCCCTGAGGGTCACAGACTGACTTTCAAGTCTGCCCCTGCCCCACCTAGGAGCATTTTCTTTTACTCATTTGTCCAGCAGCCAACCAAAGATCACCAACCTGGAACTGGGCTCCTGAATTTAGAACCCTTGCTCAACCACTGTGGCACGTCACTTACCCTTTCTGGTCTCAGTTTCCTTCTCGCCCCAAACAAGATTGGATTAAATGGCCTCTAGGATTTCCTCTGGTCCTCTGACCCTACTGATCCTCTTCTTTCATTCATTCCATCAACCTACCTCTTACTTGTGTGACTCACAATTCCTCCTGCTCAGGGCAGGCAGGCTCCTTAATTTCCTGGGACACTCCCTGCACGTTCCTGCCTCCCTGCATGGCCATGAAGGCCCTTTCCCCTGAGTGCCCACCCTGCTCCTTTTTGCTGATCCAGAGCCTGCCCACCTTGCTAGAATAACACAGAGCCTTAAAATGGCAATTAATGGCTGGCCATTATGTAAAATGATTTTTATGAGGTATAAGAAATACTTTTGATAATGTAACAAAAAAGGTCATTATAAAGACTACATACAGCCCTAGAAAAAAGGGAGGTTTATGATACTATTACGTGAAAATAGAAAAAATACAAAATACACACTTGTGATTAAAACTATATAAAATTTCTATGCCTGAAGAAGAGAAAAGGCACAAAATCAAATGGCTGTTTCAGAGGAGTGGGAGTAGGAATAGTTAGTGATTATGTTTCAAGTCTCTTTACTATAATTGCCATTTTCCTTCTAATGTAAACATTGCATTTGGAATTTAAAAAACCCAGTGCTCTCAAATCCCTCTCCCTCCATCTCCTCCCAGGAGCCTCCCTAACTCCAGCCCATGATGATCTTGCCTTCTTTGAATTCCTCCTGCACACTTTTCCATCTTATTCTGTAGAGAACCATGGCCAATGTTCTGTAGAGGACAAGGCCTGGGTCTGTTTCCAGCCCTGCTTCTGGTCCTGCTTCTAGCCCTGCTTCCGGTCCTGGTTCTGGTCCTAGTTCTAGTCCTGCTTCCCGCCCTGCTTCTGGTCCTGGTTCTGGTCCTAGTTCTAGTCCTGCTTCCGGTCCTAGTTCTAGTCCTGCTTCCAGTCCTGGTTCCAGTCCTGCTTCCGGCCCTGGTTCTAGTCCTGCTTCCAGCCCTGGTTCTGGTCCTGATTCTAGGCCTGGTTCCAGTCTTACTTCTGGTCCTGCTTCTGGTCTTGGTTCTAGTCTTACTTCCAGTCCTATTTCCGGTTCTGCTTTGGTCCTGGTTCCAGTCTTACTTCCGGTCCCGGCTCCCTCCCCACAGGCTGCCTGGCCTTGGACAGGTTACTCACCCCTTTGGTGCCTCAGCTTTCTCATCTAATTGTGATCACTTTCCTCCCCCACAGTGCACGGGAGGACGCCCAAGATAACGGCTGTGAGCATCAGCCCAGTGCTGGGCTCCCAGGAAGCTCTCGGGCATTGTCATCATCGTTACTGGCATCTTGTTGTGCTTTCTAGTGGCTTGGCCTGTCTTGATACACTTGTCTCATCCTGAAGCCAGGCGCCTATGGCCCTTGGAGTGGCCAGTGCGTGATGGGTACACTGCAGAGGGAAGGTAGGTCTCCCTCCCCTGGCTCACTCCCGTGCATGCAGGCTCATTCTGCTGCCCTCCAGGTGCACCAGGCCGTAAATATCCCCCCCACCCCAGGGTAAGAGGACTCCAGACTAAAGAAGGCTCAGGCTCACTTACACCATAAAATGGGATGCTGGGGTGGAACATCATCCTGCCTCTTTCTCCAGGCCGCTAGCCATGCCAGGGCCTTGTACCCGGGCTGAGAGAGTCCCTGACGGAGGCCCGGGGCATAGGCATACAACACAGGAGAGAGGGCATGGCTTCCCTGCAAACGGTCAGCAGAGGCAGCGGCCTCAGTGTCCTCGTGGGGAGGATGTGATTGTCATTTTCCTTGCAGGGCCACGGCGAGGATCAGAGATGACGTTTGGGAATGTGCCTCCAAGAGACAAGCGCCGCACACACATGTTGCTGATTAATGCTGCCACTTGCCTGCCCCTAAGTGCGCCCCCCACCCCCAGCTTGCGGCTCCAGATTCCCTGCCCCCACTGCCACATCAGGCAAACCCAGAGAGAGACTCATTCTGGAGCAAACACCTGCAGCTCAGGAAATGGGGTCCCGTGCTGTTCTCTAGATGGGCTAAGTGATAAGGGGCTTAGATGGGGACAGAGGTGGGCCTTCTTCCCCCTGCCTCTCCTCCAGCCCACCCCAATGTCAGCAAGGATGGCGCCTACTGCAAGGCCACCTTACGCTCCATCCTCGGCGCCTGCTTTAGGGGAGCAGAACCAAGTGCCAGAGGCTCGTGCCAATTCCCTTCCTTGGACACGTGGCAGAAAGGGAGGTGGGAGCAAGCTGTGGGAACAGACCGTTCCGTGGCTCCGGTGGGCCTGGCCACATGGGAATGGCTCAGTGCAGGCTTCCCACCCAGGCTGGTCATCCTCAGGGGCTCCGAGGCGCGTCGCAGGGCAAGCCGACTTCATGAGGGTCGGCACACCCCTCGCGGGACACCCCCATCCCTCTCTGACCCACAGGAAGGCAGGCAAGACGGCTCCACAGCTGAGGGCCAAGGGCTGCACCGGGGCTGTGCCCTGCGGAGGGCAGGGCTGGGAGCTTCGGAGTCCTCTGGAGAATGCGGGCCCCGAGCTGGCCACTCATGGCCCAGGTCAGCTGGCAGCAGGAAGGTCTGTGTTTCTTTTAATATCAACTCCCAGGCATTTAACATTCCTCGAAGCTTAAACACAGAAACATTTTCCTTACCAGACTGTGCTTTCTGCTCTGCCAAACATAACCTGGCTTCCTCCCCTTCCCCCAAAGCCTCCATCTGCTCCTGCCTCCAAGATGTAATGATTTATGGTGTGTTTCCCCTGGGGCTTGTGCGGCTGACAGAAAGGAGGAGGGAAGCAATGGGGCTGGAAGTCCAGGTGGGGAACGGTGCCACGGGGCCCTGGCATCTGTGTTCTGGAGGAGTCAGGGCCCATGGTGCTCCCTGAGCGGGCTGCTAACTCGTCCATTCTATGGCCACCAGTGGCCCAGGGAGCATGGCAGTCACACACGTTTCTTGGCCGGATATCCCCCCGGGGCTGGGCGGGCAGCACCCCTTCCCTGCCTGGCCCTCTGGCCAGCCCAGCATGTGGAGACAGGGCTCCCACCCCTCATCCCTGCAGGAAGTAGGGTCCCAGGACTGACTTTACAGACCTCTCTCTTCTAAATGACGAAGGGCTGGCTTAGGGTTGCCTGGCAGCACCGTTTCCCTAGCGACAGTGCTCAAAAGAGCTGGTCCCGCAGCATTAGGAAGGGACGGGCACAGGAACAAGGGTGACACAAGGCAGACGGCTGGGCGCCCAGCAAACGATGCCATTCCCCTGTTCAAACACTCAGGTGAAACAGGCGGGGAGAGGAGGAGGCCCACACGGGTCCCCGAAGGGCATTACCACCAAGAACCCTGAGCCAAAAGCCAGATACCAAACTCCGCAGCCTCCACAGGGCATCAGAGAACAAACACTTCCTTCAAAAAAGTGCTGTTCAGCTCCCCTGACTCCCCCCACCCCCCAGCCAGATCATATCTGGACAACTGTTAAGAAGCGTAGAACACCGAAGGCTCATGGGCTCAGTCCCAGTGCCAGTTTCCCTTGATTTCAGGGTCACAGAATTCACCCCCAATGAGGCCACTTGTGTCCCAAGGACGAGGCCACACCTGTGTCAGATGGAGTGTGGATAGCTCCATGCTTAATGTCAGCCCCCCAGACCTGCATCCTCTTGATAGGTAAATGAAGAGTAGTCATCTTCAAAATTGGCAGAATGTTCCAGAGACACAGGCTACAAACAAGGGCTTCCAAGAAACACAGCCGAGGCATGTATACTTTTAACCTGACTCAGGACCTGGTTCTACCAATACCTTAAGTCAACGAACTCTCGGCTGAGTAAGGCCCAGCAGCCCTAGCAACAAGTCAGAGACCAGCCCCCAGCAAGCCAGCTGGATCCTAAGCCCTTCCAGTCCAGTGGCAAATGCTCAAGGCCTCACTCCTCCAACGCCAGACATTGCTAACCGAACAGAGCATTCATGGATATGTCCTCAGAATCCTTCTTAACACAATGTTCCTGGGAAAAGCCCCCAGTAGACCAGAGTTGGGATGTGAAAACAAAGGTAGTCGTCATCCCTCCATCCATCATGCAGGAGTGTGCATGATGCACCTGAACCAGCCACGGAAGATGGAGGAAGCAGCGCACATGGGCTTCTGGAGCTAGAATAAGACACCACCTCCAGCAGGAGAGAACCACCACCTTGGGGAACTTTTCTCAAACCAGTTTTGAACCCAAGTCACAAAAGGCCAAGCACCTTAACCAAGAAGGCAGGTGAGAAGGACTCCTTCCCAGTAGTACCACCTCCTGGCAGCTCCCAGAGGCCGGCCTTGGTGCCCCAGCTGCGTCTGGACCCTTACCTGGATCTGCCCTTTGCCCATGATCTTGTCCACAATCTCGTTGTTGTCCTTGTTGACCTTGGTCTTGTCATAGCACTTCTCGTAGCACAGGATCCTCAGGGACTGGGAGCCCTCTAGCTCAATCTCAAACTCCTGGGGAAAGACGGTACAACGATCCTGAACCTCCAAAGCTGAGACACATAGCTTCCTGGTGAGTGTGGGCCCCAAGTTTGCAAGGGGGTGACAAAGGCCCAAGAGAAACACGTCATAAGGCATGGAGGAACTTCCTCCCTTGCTGGAGCCCCAGAGGCCTCCGAGTTGCTGGCATAGTGGAGTCTAGGCCTGAGCTGAAAACCCCACACCTAAATGAGCAGGGAGTGGAGGGCAGAGGGGTTAGGGAGACAGAATTCACCTAGCCAGCAGGCTCGGCCATCCCCAGTCAACAGCAAGTGAGCACAGGGAGTGGGGTGGGTACACTTGGTGACAAGCTCAGAGGTCCCTGCGGGGACGCCAGCCGCCTCCACTCACCTCATCCCACTTGGGCTCTGTCGTGTCCCGGAACACCCTGGTTTTGGCTTTGCTGACAAAATAGCCAAAGGAATCCACCTCCAGGGTACAGTACAGGTCTGCAGCGGGGACAGGCAGAGACACACCGAGTGAGGCCCGAGGCTCGGGACCTCAGGAGGGAAAGGGGGATAAATGCCTCTGTCCCCCCAACATCCCTGCAGGACACCCTCCGTGTTCTCCTTCCCACAGCCCTACATGCTCTGGCTCCTTCCCACTTCTCTGCCCTCTTCTCAGCTGGCTCTGCCCCCTCTGCCTCATTCACCGCCCTCCAGCTACACTGGCCTCCTCCCTCTGACCTGCCCCACTGCTCCCACCTGAGGGCCCTGTAAGGCCTTGCAGTCCCTCCATCCCTGGTCCTTGCCTGGCTGCCTCCTCACCACTGAAGCCTCAGGCCAAGTCTTCACTGGCCACGCTGGCTAAAGAAGTTTTGCTCTCCCCCTTCCCTTCTCCCACCGATCCCAGGTTCCTCAGCAGGGTGTCTGGCATCTGAGGTGGAAGTCTCTGGAGGGCATCTGGCCTCTGAGTGCTGAAAATCTGGAGTAACCCCTGCTCACTGTGACAACCAAAAATGCCCCCTGCATTCCAAAAGCTTGGTTTGCTGTTTTCCTCATAGCACTTGACTTTAACTCAAGTTCTCTTTTCTGCCTGGTTTCCCCTCACCACATCAACACCACATAGGTTCTTGTGGTGTTCTTAGCTCCTTAGTTCTTAGGTCCACTTGTGTTCTTAGCTCCTGGTGAGACCCAGCTGACGTGGCCACAGCCCTGGGTGGCCACCCCAGGTGCTCTGCAAACCCACACCCTCCCTCTGGGGCTCAGACCCTGACACCTGCCCCCCTCCACGGGAGTGGCCGTGGTTGCATCCCAGTGCAATGGTGCATGGGAGGTGCCTTGAGGGTATCAGAGCCAATCCTCTGCAGTGTGGATCAAGGGGCAGAGGTCAGAGGGTGGACATCCGTGCCCCTCCGAGGCCCCGTTAGAGGGCTCTCCTCAGTGAGAAGGGAGAGTGGATGGAGCAGCCCCCGAGCTGTCTCGGGCTGGGCAGGACACAGACCAGACAGAGCTGGGTATCAGGGCACTCTGGGAGGTGGGCACAGATTAACAGGCAAACAACACCAGAGGCCTTAAGCACCCAGGCCTCTGCCAGATCAGAAAGCAGGTCTGGGTGGCGGAGAGATGGAGGGCATGCGTGCCATCCCCATTTATTGATTTTTGTGTGAGTGAGCGCTGTCAGGGGTTAGGGGAAAGTTCATGAGATAGAAGGAGGGCTTTGAGTCTGTCTGGGTTCAAATCCCAGCTCTGCACAAATCACTGAATCTTTCTGCCTTAGTGCTTTCATCTGTAAAGCAGGACTAACAATGGTGCCTACACCCCAGGCCTGACTGTGCAGATGTAATGAACGTATTAGGACAAAGAACCATGGTTGAAGATTCACGGGGCCTAAGCCCGCTGAGTCAGAGTGAACATGTGAATGGCGCTGGAGGCCGGTGGAGGGAGGAGGTGAGGACCATACGGAGGTCAGGAGAGATTTTTGTAGTAGCAGCTCACCTCATGTCTAACCCCCCTGACCCAGTTTGGGAGGCAGAACACCTGCTCTGAGAGAGGGGGCCATGCCACCCCCACGGCTCTGCTCCCTGAGGCCCATCCCAGCCAACAGGGAGCAGGTATGGAGGGTAAGGCATCTGGGCATGGTGGGCCATGGACTCAGGTATGTGGAATAGCCTTCTAGAACTTACCAACCAGGAATATTCCTAGGCAGTGCCCACTAGGAAGGGGTTCTGTGTGTCTGGGGAGGGTCCAGGAGGCTGCCCCGTGTGTATGAGCAGCACGGCCTGAGTGGTAAGCACAGAGCTCCTGGCCATACTGAGAGAAACGCTGCTGTAAAGCGAAAGGGATGGGCTTTGGCAAATGGGAGTGATAACAGGGACCTGTTATGCCAGGAGGGATGCCAGGGGGATCAGAGCAGAAGATGCACTTGAAAAGGCTCTGAAACAGGCCAAGGCATCATCCACACGCTGGCCACGTTTGAGCTTTCTCCAGCACCTAGTAAGGTACCCAGGCACCCAGCAGTAAGGTACCCCATGAACTTCACAGTCAATGTTTGTCGAATGGCTGCTGGCGAGTCGATACCATGTTCTCTGCGTGTTGCAGTGCAGGTAGAGGGGCCCAGGGCAGACCTCGCCCCCCAGAGACAAAGAGGAGGGAGTGGGAAGGGGCAGGCGGAGAGAGGAGTCAGGAACCCCGGGTTTCTGGTGCTCTGTGAGGTTCAGTCCCTTTATGTGTCTGTGACTCAGTTTTCTCATCTGGCAAATGGGAAGATAAATTCCTACGGGGGAAAATTAGATAAAAAAGTGTAATCGTATCCTGTCAGATGCTAAGAACTGCACGGATTTGGGAGACGGTGAAGAAGCAGAAGGAGGGAAATGTGCGGCCATGTGCTGGCAGAGCACATAACTCAGTCATCGCCAAGCCTGCTCTTAGGTCAGTATTAACAAGGGTGTTCGCTTTTTACGGAGAAAGAAGCTGAGGCTCCGAGAGGTTAAGAGATTTACCCGAGGTCACATAGCTTGTCACTGGCAGATGTGGGGTTAGAGTCCAGGATTTCAGACACCCAGGAGTTGGGGAGGGCTTGGGGAAGACCAGACCTCGGAGACACAAGGCAGGAATGATCCTCCTGCCAAGAGGAGCTGGTTCCTGACCGTTGGGGGAATGGCCACCCACATGTCAGGACACCCGGCAGGGCCCCAGCCTGGGCAGACCACAGCAGACTTGGTGGACCGTGGGAGGCCCCATGCAATGGGTTCATAGGGTCTTCCTGTGAAGGGATGAACCATGGCTCCCGCTCTTCCTAGGGTTGGGGGTCCGGGGCACTTACTGGCTGACTGCTTGAACCCCTTGGCAGAGTGGACGATGACATGGAGGAAGCCATAGAGTCCTGGAGACTCGTCATCTGTAAGAGAGGAAAGCCCCCCGGGTAGGGGTTGGCGAGAGGCCGGCTTCAGCCCCTTCTCACCCCAGGCTCGCAGGAAGGCCAAAAGGGTGGGAGGACACAGTCTGAGCCTTGGTCTCGCAGCACCACCTGGTGGCTGGAGGAAGAAGTTTCCAGAGCCCTCTGCTTCCTGGAATGTGAGCTGGTGCCCCTTCTCCCTCCACTCAGCCTGGAAGGCCAATCCACACCTTCCCTACTGGGCCGGGGATTTCATACCATTCCCCCAGGGGCACTTTTCCTCCCCCTCTGAATCCTGCCTATCCCTTGGCTGTCTTCCTCAGTGTAGCCTTTCAAAGTGAAAATTAACCAATACATGTCTGCCTCCTTTTGGGACAGGAGGCAGATAACCCCATATGGGGAGGAGAGCCTGCCTTCAAAACCCCTTCCCAACACCCACGAGCAACCAGATTCTACCCATTCTGGACCAGCCCTGATCACAGTTCTCCGCTGCTCACAAACCTCCCATAGGCTCCTTGGCTTGAACAAACTCCTTTGCTTGGCATTCCAAGATCTGATCCCTGGAAACTTCTAGCCTTATTTCTCATATGCTTCCAGCTACCCTTTCCCCCTCCACCACCACCATGCCCCATGCTTCGGTCTTCCGCTTCCATTATCTGACTACCTCACGAACATATTAACAGCATGATTCCAGGGCACGAGGGTGCCAGATTCTTCTCTCAAGCCAGAGGGGGCCGGGGAGGAGTTGGGACCATCTGGGAACTCAGTGGAGAACAACCCCTATTCAAGCTCTCTGTGTACCTGGCAACTGAGTTGTTACAACCATGTGTCTGGCTAGGTCCTTATGGAAGGTTCCAGCAATGCCCTGGGGGCTTGGGCCCGCTGATTAGACAACCTTGGGTTCCAGATCTTACCGTCTTTATTGCTGGTGACGGGAATGTTGTGTACAGTCCTAAGTTTGAAACAGGATCCCGTGAGCACCTGGAGCTCCACACTGCTCAGGACAAAGGCCTGGAGATCTGTAGGAGGAGCCGAGAGGGGAAACTGTCATCACAGATCCACTAGGACCTGCTACTCTTCTCTGGGGGCTACTGCAGGAAACAAAGCTTAGCTCTAGGGGCAGAGTTGGTCACGGGAAGGGAGGGAAAGATTTGTAGGGACATGGGAACAGTCACAGGTGGCTTCCAACTGTGTGTGTGCAACACGGAGAGCAAGAGACAGACAGACAAGCCTGGGCTCTGGGCCCAGGCCTATCGCTAATTTATTCTGTGCCATATGCAAATCACTTAAATTCTTTGGGCCTCAAGTTAAAGTAACATGAGTTCAATGCCACCCGCCTTGGCACCTTACAGAGTGACCGTGAGGGCCGAAGAGAAGACCGTGGACATCAAAGTGCATGGAAACGCAAAAGGCCACTCTTGCCACGGACACCCTCAGAGCAGTGTGGAGGGGGGCGGGACTTTACCCTTCTTCTGTAGCTTCTGAATGGCTTCTCTCCACTCTGACCTCTCATAGTCCGAGGACAGTAGGAACAGGTAGCTCTGAAGAGAGGAGAAGAGAATTCAGTGGGGTGACCGTGTGGCCAAGCACATCCCTGGCTCCTTCTTACCCAGGCGCTCGGAGGCTTGGCCAAGGTGGGAGCTGGGGAGAGCCTCCTTCCCTGGAAGTCCAGGCACCGGGGTGGCAGTGCCGGTGATGGCCAGCAGGGGGCACTGGCTCCACACCAGCAGGGAGAGGGAGTCCGGGGAAGGAGCTGGGGCAGCATCCTCGAGAACTGGGCCCGAGTCCCTGATTCCCCCAGATCATGGACAGGAGCCCTAGAGAACGAGCAGCCCTGGACTGAAGAAGGGGGCCGCCTCTGTCCCATCACCACCCCTTTCTGACCTTTCCATTCCGATTGTGGATCCGAAATGGGATCGTGGGGGAGTTGAGCAGCAGCAAGAACTCATTCTCAAACATCTTCTTTTTCAGGCGCTCGATGGCCCGGCTCTGTCCTTTGTTGGCTTTCTGTGGGGGCCGGAGGGCACAGGTGGTTTCCCTCACCCACTCCACTCCTCACTCGGCAGCTCAAGCACAGCACTTCTTGTGCATTCATCGTGTCTTTTTCTTTTTTTATATTTTATGATGCTTTGACATCTCGGGGGTGCCTAGCTGGCCAGGGAGAAGGCTACCCCTTCCCAGGGCAAGCTGACCCCTAAGCTGGTACATACGTTCCTGTGCACATACCTTTCATATACAAACCAACCAGGCCTGAGTTCATAGCCCCATTCACCAAGCCAATATTCCTCTGCCCGAAATAACCCAGGGCCAGGTAGCAGACAGCTAGGGACCACCCGATAGCCCAGAGTCTGCTGACGTTCTTCTTTTTCTTTTTTTCTTTTTTTTTTTTAAAGATTTTATTTATTTATTTGAGACAGAGAACATGAGAGGGAGGACGGTCAGAGGGAGAAGCAGACTCCCTGCCGAGCAGGGAGCCCGATGCGGGACTCGATCCAGGGACTCCAGGATCATGACCTGAGCCGAAGGCAGTCGCTTAACCAACTGAGCCACCCAGGCGCCCCTGCTGACATTTTTCAAACTCCCAGTCCTAAGCAGTTGCCTCTGCCCTGCTTTCCTTTCCTGCAGGAAACACAATGCAGGCTCTGAGCCATGCTTTCCCCCTGTGCATTCAGCATCCTGACCAAACCTGGTGCTTCCCCTGTGGTCCTGTGTAGGATGATGCACCCCTTCCTCTTGGAAACGGCATTAGCCTAAGCGTGTCATCACTCAGTCACTTCTATAAATCAGATCCTGGGTACCATCAAAATACCTGCTTAAAAACCTCAGACACCTTTCAGCAAAAAGGCCTAAATGCTGGCCTGGCACAAGGGGCCTCCCAAGGCTGGGGCTGGCCTCCGTGCCCAGCCAACTATCCTACCATGCCCCACCCTGCACCCTCCACCTCAGCTGCACCGTATTACTCCTTGTTCTGAAACAAACCCTTAGGTCTCAACCCATGTCCCCCTTCTCCAATTTTTCAAGTTTATATTTTGTGAAAGATCCCTTCCCTTTTAGTAACTGCTATTATGCTTCAAGTTTCAGTTCCAGCGCCAACTTCAAGCTCCTCGATTAGAATTCATCTCTACTGCATTTTTTTACCTACTAGACTAGCAAAATGGTAACAAGTGCTCACAGCCAGTGCTGTGACAGTGTGGGGGAACACTGACTCTCTCACGCTGCTGGGGTGACAGCGTGGGGGAACAGTGACGCTCTCACTGCTGGTGCGGGGGGGTATATAATTGGACACGACCTTTCCAGAAGTAAATCTGGCAATTAGAGCAAGCCCTCTGCCCCAGCCATCCCACTTGTAGGGAAGCTACCAGAGAGAAATAGGAACACAGTCAGGTGTACTGCAGTCTTGCCTGTTAAGAGTAAAGAACCAGAAACAATCTAAATATCTCGTACATCATTGCGCAGCGAAGTGACAGAATAGGACGCAGCTGTTAGAAAGAATCTGATAGATCCAAAGAACTCTAAAATGCACCATTAAGTGAAAAGCTTAAGTTGCAAAATGGCACATATAGTCTAATCTCATTAAAACAAAACAAAAAAATACACACCAGTATAAGCATAGAAGAGTCTAGAAGAATACACGTCAAACTGTTAACAATGGGGGGTGGGTGATAATTTGTAACACTCTGTATGCTTTGGTATTATATTTCTTGTGATAACAAGCCAGTGTTAGGTTGGTGATGAGAACAAAAATAAGCTTTAAAAAAGTATTATTAAAAAAAATCAATCACTGCTTCTTCTGTGACTCAGAGAACAACAATGTGCCTCCCCGGTGACCCTCCTCACATCGTACCACATGCTGAGGTCAGTCATGGGCAAGACAAGGGACTCCTTGAGGTGTCTGGCACACCCCTGCAGTGAGCAGCCAATGGAGCCCAGGAACCGTGGGCTGGACTGAGCAGAAGGCCATGTGTGCACAGCTGGGGCAGGAGGGAGGGGACGAAGTCCACCAGCAACCAGGACCGGGAGAAACAGGCAGGCAGGATGCCCTGGGGTGGGGCCAGTAGAGCTGGGGAGACAGGCTCCATTAAAAGCAGGGTGGGGTGATGCCAGTCAGGAGGAGGACACCTGCGCCCCTCTGGGCAGATGTGCCCCCAGGGAGACCCTCAGTCCTCGGTCATCTCCCTGCCCCAGACACCCTTGGGGTCATTCCTGTGGTCTTCCTCTCCTTCAAAGAGGGATGTCTAAGCTGAAAGGATTCTTAGAAGCCATCTGGTCATGGATTCCTCAACAACTGCTTATAAAGCACCTACTATGTGCCGAGTCCTAGGGACATAGAACTGAGGAAAACAGCATGGTTACTAGAGTTCAAATTCAAGTGGGGAAAAGAGAAAGTGGACTGTGCAATTACAATTCAGGACCAATAACGCAAAGAAAGAGCGGACCCCAGGACTGGAAAGCAGGGCGCCCAACCCAGACGCAGTGGGTACACAGCAGGGAAGGCTCCCAGGGAGGTGAGGCCTAAGCTGAGCCCTTTGTGACATGCGTGGGGAAGCCACCTCCTGGGGGGGCTTTCCTCTAGCCACTGTTTTCAAATATATGAATTTAAGGCTATACATTTTCCTCTAAAGAGTGCTTTGGCCACACCTACGGGTTTTGATATGAGTGCTCTCATTTTCATGCAGTTCTAAATAGTCTGTAGTTTCCATTAGGATTTCCTCTTTACCTTGCAAGTTTTAATTTTCAAGGCATATACTTAACTATACTCCAGTTGTTGATTTCTGATTTCATTGCACTGTGGTCTGTGAACATAACCAGTATGCTATCAATTTTTTTTAGGGGCGGCTGGCTGGCTCAGTTAGTAGAGCGTGTGACTCTTGATCTCAGGGTCATGAGTTCAAGCCCCACGTTCAGTAGAGCTTATTTAAAAAAAAAAAATTACCAAAGAAGTGTTTTTTAAACTTCCAATTTCCTTCTCAGCTTAATACATGATAAATGTGTGTAAATGTTGCCTATGGGCACAAGCTTCTGTGCATTTTCAGATCGAGCAGGAACATGTTAACTGTATTATTCAAAGCCCCTCTCCCCTTATTTGCCTAGTTGATCTGTCAGCTTCTGAGAGGCCCCTCAAGCTCCTTCTCTTGCACTCATCCTGCTTTTCCTTAAGAAGGCCTTCTTCTCTTGCTTTCCTTTTCTGTGGTGCTTGACATACACTAGGAAGCTCCCCGTGACTAACCCTACTAAATTCTGAACACGGACTTCTTGGCCCTCCTTCCATCTGCTTAGTGCTAATGTGCCACCGCCACTCTTTCCCCGAGCATGTACTTGAGGCCTCCTACGCCTACATCCTGTCTCCCTTATCAGACTCTCAAGCCTAGCACCTTCCCCTCCTTCTGCCATCCTGCCACACCTGGTTCAAACGGCCCCAAGGGAAAGGGCCACCCCACCCCCCATCTCAGCTCAGATACCAGGCTCTACTCACCTCCTTCTGGATTTCACTCTTGAGGGCAGAGATCTTCATTTTCATGTCCTCCAGCTCGTGGTCTGGGAAGGGATGCACCTGGGGGCTGGCCTCAGACTCCTCGGGGGATGGAAACACTAGGTCGGCCAGGGGGATGTACCATTTGCAGTCATATTGCTGGTGCTTCCTGCAAACAAGCCAGAGAGAGACATGAGCGAGAGAGAACTTGGCTCTTCAAGCCTGAACTGCCAGAACCAGAAGAACACCTGAGAGGGATTTTTAAAAGAACTTGTCACAGGCAAAAATGATCCGTGTCCTTGAGGAGTCTGAACGGGAAACCCACATGTGGAGAAATGACAGTCAGGGTCTAGGGTCAGGTGGCAGTGAGGGCTCTGGGCCTTGGCCTTGCCAATATTCAGGCCCAGCGGGACTGATGTTTTTAAACACTCCAAACCTCTAACACTTTCCTATTCCCCATCCCATGCTTTCCCCTCCCCCTAGCTGATCTATACTTAGCTCATAGTCATTGTCCTTTGGGATGGAGATGGAATACACATGTTATTTTTAACCCTGATCAATAGAGGTCACGTGGGGGTACTGGGTGGAAGATTATAAAGCCACATCCAAGCCCGGTGGGTACTAGTGCCGTGGGTCGCTAGTAATGTCTGTCACGGGCAGAGGACTAAAGGCATAGATGTGTTTGCTCATTATGACTGCCATCTGTGCTCTAGAATGATCTCATTTGTGATCTCGTTCCAGGGAGTCTCCTCCTTTACTGAAGCGCATACTAACCTCTCCTTCCCTCACCTTCCCCCAGGACGTGGGTTCACCCCTCTCACGCTGGCCTCTTAGTGCTGAGGTGAGCATGAGGCTTGTCCCCCCGGTCAGTGTACTTGGCACACGATAGTCGATAAGGAAATGGAGGTGGAACAATGCGGGAATGAGTACCGCATGATCTTTTCTGCTCGTGGCACAGGGCGGACCCCACTCGCTGGGGGCAGGGACGGAGGTGGAAAGCAGCACTCAGGTCTGACTACGGTTCAGATCCCATCTTCTCTACCTCTAGTCATGCGACCTTGGGCAACTGATTTAACTTTTCTAAGTCTTTCCTCTCCTCTGTGAGTTTTGGGGAAGACTGGAAATCATAGAGTCAAAGCATTTGTCATGGCATCTGGAATGGTGTAAGCACTCAGTAATGACAGCAGATTTAATGAATAGTCACAGAATCGCAGCTAGCAAAAATTTAGAGATGTCTAATAAAAGGAGAGTGCTTAAGTAAATTATGGCATATCCACTTGTAACATCACGCAGGAAAGTAAAAGGATGATTACAAAGATTAGGCAGAGCCTGGGAAAATGCTTATGACGTGAAATGGAAAAAGCAGAGACCAAAATTGGGCATTCACTCTGATTACAAGTACATGAAAAAACATAAGAACATTTAAAAAAACTGGAAGGAAATATAGCAGCAGGAGACCGATGCTTATGTTCAGGTGGGTGATGGGTTTTTCCCCCTATAATTTGGTTATATTATCTTTATAATTAAAAACATGATTTATTTTTAGAAAAAGGATATGTAGTAAAATGAAATTAATTAATCGATTTTTTAAAAGGAAAAACTAAATGCCGATTGCCCCCCATGATAGGAGGCTCCTCAGGGGGCAGAGTCTAGCTCCCTCCCACCCCGCCCCCTGGACTCACCCTGCAGATGTCTTCTTGAGCTTGGCACACAGTAGGACATCTGTAAAGAGGAAGACGTGCCGCAGCTTCCGGGAGCTCTCCGACACTTCCACCAGGAAGCCGTCCTTCACCAGCTGCCGCGTCTGAGGGAGATGGCACACCCACCCCCACCTGCTCAGGGAGAGTCAGTCAGCCCAGGGCCCAGCCTGCACTGGGGGCACCATCCAGCTGGGAGGGGCTGCAGGGAGGGGCCGTGGCACCTGGTGCTTAAGGTCACACAGACACGAGCTTTCTGGTTGTAATCTTGGGCAAGTTCCCTGACCTCTCTGAGTCTCAGTCTTACCATCTGTAAAATGGGGATAATGATGGCTGCCCTGTAATGTCAGATTCATCAAGATGGTATATGTAAAAGAGCCCAATGCCTGGCACACAATATGTGATCAATAAATGGTAGATTTAAGGGTGCCTGGGTGGCTCAGTCGGTTAAGCGTCTGCCTTCGGCTCAGGTCATGATCCCAGGGTCCTGGGATCGAGCCCCGCATCGGGCTCCCTGCTCAGCAGGGGAGTCTGCTTCTCCCTCTCCCTCTGCCCCCGCTCCTGTACTCTCTCTTCCTCATTCTGTCTCTCAAATAATTAAATAAAATCTAAAATAGTAACAATAAAAAAAATTTAAAAAACGGTAGCTTTCTATTTTCCTGCAGCGGTCAACAGCTCTCACCTGGATAGACCCTAGTCCAGAATGACTTGGTTCGTCCACGCTGGGCCATGAACACCGCCCCCACCCACCCCGGGGAATCCCCCAACCCTGCCTAAGAAGTTGATCTTGTTTCAGTTCAACCTTGACCCATAGGCCCTCTCGGTCTGTTTCAGCGGCCCCTGAGTGGATTCTACAGCTGCCCTCAGGTGGATGGGAGACACGGGCTACCTTTGGTGGGGCTGTAGCAGCTGCTGGAGGACCCTGCAGCCATCTCTAACCTGGGTCCTAGATGGATAAGAGCATTCTGCTCCATGCAGAACCTCCAGAGTTTCTGCCCTGACACCCTCACAGCCAGCAGGCTTCTCGGGGGCTGTCACGATCCGTGTCAGCCTTCCCTGTATTATATGTCTTGTGACCTACATATGCTGCAATATGTAGGTGAGCATGGTGGAAGTATCCAGTTAACATGATCTGAAACTGACAGTGCTCTAAACCCTTCGGAGATCTTTCAGATATCCTCGAGTCAAACAAACCAGTGACATTCCAGGCCTTGCCAACCAGGGCTGGGAGTTGCATACGGGGACAGCTCTCTGTGCCCCATTCGTCATGCTCCAGACCCCGTCCCTCATTACTTCCCTCCCCAGGAGACACTGGAGGCTCATAAATGTAATAAAGGAGCATAAACCCAGCCAGTCTTCACTCCTAAATGCCACTTAATTACCTTTCCTGGACAGGAAGCACTGTATAAGCGCCAGGCTGCTGACCCATGTGAGTAACTGTCCCTCCAATTCTTCAAATCGCTTCCCCTCTCTGAGGTACCCCCACCCTTCCACCAAGAAGGGCCCCCAAGGAACTGGAGCTGCTGTACCACATCTGCACCTGGGACATTCCAGCAACCTGGCAGCCTTAGCCACCTCCCGTTGCAGCCTTAGCCACCTCCCGTTCCAGCCTTTCTTACTGTTGGGCTCACTCCCTAGCTCTTACCCCACCTGTTCATGCAGGCTCAGAGCTCCCGCTCTCAGATTCCCTGAGCTCCCTCAGGCTGAGCCATTATCTTCCAGGGGACCCTGAGGGCATCATACCGCCCACAGTGGGGGTTTGCATTCAATAATGCCATAGCCACAGCCCCTGGTTTCCCTGGTCTGGGGGACAATGCACGAGGCCTGCAGACAGATAACCCCAGCTAAAGAATCCAGTTCCAACACGTATGGCCAAGAGACCTTGTGTCAGATCTGCAGAGACTCTAGGCCTCAGTGGATTATATGAAGATTAACGGGACACTGAACGTAAAGCTCCCAGGGCCTGAAGACCTTCTCTTGGCTGGGCATGGGAGATGAGGGTTGGAGAGGCACCGAGGACGGGACAGTGGTGCCCATCTGAGCAGGAGAGCAGGGATGGGTGATGTGGCCTGCTGCGCCCTTCTCCGCCTGGGTGAGAGGCGGGTCTGGGTCCTGAGCTCACCTCCCCCTTGGGAGTTGTGACCGCGGTCCGTCGGGGGTCAATGTCCTCATTGATGCTGGACAGGAAGTTCTGGGAGATGCGGAGGGCATCCTGGAGCAGCGGGTAGTCTGGGTGGTCCACAGGTGTGTGCTTCAGCAGGTCCTGGGAAGGGGTGGGGTGGTGAGTTGGGGGCAGCAGTTCTGGGGCTCAATGAGAAGACAGTGGGGACTCAATCTTCACCAGAGGAATTCCAAGGCGGGGCACTAAGGGACCCATGCTCTAATCTGGTCATCTCTGTGAAATCTGAACTCAAAAGCAGGGGTGAGGGTGAGGGTAGTGGTGCCCCTTTATTACTACTGAGTCATTACTCTTCCCCTGGCGGAGGGAGCCAGGTGGGGTCTCATCTCCCCAGGCAGCTGGGAGAGACACCACTCCACCCACCCACACAGCTACTCCAAGGACCCTGGAGACCATGAGTCTCCACGGCAGCATCTGGCCAAATGTGTGTCGAGCTTCATAGCCAAGCTACACTGGGGCCCTGGCCCGCCAGCATGGTTACCGAGGCCAGGGAGGTGCAGTCAGGGCCCAGGGCCACTCTGCCCAGCTCCCCGAGTGGGCGGTTCTCAGTGACTCCAGTGCCCCCACCCTGGGCTCAGTCTCCCACTGAACTCCTAGCCCCGCTCTGGCCATTCAGGGGCTGACACTTACATGGAGGACCAGGGTGCTCCTGGTGACGCGGTCAATGGGCTTGTAGAGCAGAGCTGTTGGCAAAGGCAGGGAGAAGGACACAGGACAGATGAAATACAGGGAGCAGCTTGACACCTCAGAGATGAGCCTCATCTCTCCACCTGCCTCACTGCCCCAGCACTGGGATGCCAGGTGCAGGCAGCCACAGACCCGTTCTTCCCCAGGGCGGGCCGGACGGCAGCCACATGCAGATATGCAGCACTGGCAGCCCAGGTCCCCTCCCGCCTGCCTCATCTCATCTCCCACCAGACGTGACTTCTCGAAGGGCCATACCACAGGCCTCTCCTTGTCTGACCAGGCTCAGAGCGGATGAAGATGCTCCTCCG
Organism: Mirounga leonina; assembly: GCF_011800145.1. NCBI lineage: Eukaryota > Metazoa > Chordata > Mammalia > Carnivora > Phocidae > Mirounga > Mirounga leonina. Next base: position 2,954,958 of record NW_023270503.1, read on the forward strand.
TACCCTTAGCCCTGCATCATACAGCTATACCTCGCCTCGCCCCACAGAGCTCTGGCACACTTTGGTCACGCCTGGCACCCCAGAATGCGGGAAGGAGACATGACGCTTTTCCGGGGAAGGTGGCTCCCACACACCCAATCATTCTTATACTCCTCTGGCCCAAGGTCTGGCATCGCCAGCTGGGACCCGCAGGCTTTGTTCTGACTCACACGGGCGACCTCATCTCCATGAGAAGACCCCCCTCCATGCCGTCAAACTCCCCAACAAAACAGGACAAGCTGAGGGCTAGGGAGGCAGGCCAGCTCCTCAGACAAAGCCTCTGCTCTCAAGCAAGTGGCAGCTGAGGGAGCAAAGATTTCCCGAAGGAATTCAGGTGGGGCCTCTGGGAGTGCTGAAGAAGCTGGGGAAAAAAAAAAAAGCAGATTCGGGGGGGGGGCCCATTCCCCACATCCCTTGGCCAACCAGGACAGCAAAGGAGGACTGCTGGGGTTCAGTGGGGACAGGTGGAGCAGCAACTGGCTGACCACACTTCCAAACAAAGCTTCCTGCAAGCAGCTGTGCCTTGCCCCTCCAAACATAGGTGGTTCAGCCTTGGTCCTACCCCTGGATGCCTCTGTCCGCAGGGTCGTGACCTCCATTCTCCTGCCACAGGGGCAGGAAGAGGCAGGATGCTGGTTGTGACAGTCGCAGAGCCGACACTCATGCCCTAGCCAGTCCCCAAACCAAAGAGTCCCCTGAAGCCCTAGATATAAATACCCCATGCATTGCTAAGCAGACACTTTGGGGAACGATCTGCTGGCTCCGGAGAAGATAGAGTCTCAGTGGTAGGCCATGAGCCTTATCTGCAGTCTTTGCTTGGCTGCCCTTTAGAATCACTGGGGGAGCTCTTAAAAGAAACAGCTGCCTGTCCCCCTCTCCCCACCTCATCAATTAAATCCCAATCTCTGCTGGGTGGAACCTGGGTATCAGCATTTTTAAAAAGCTTCTTTGCAGATTCTGATATGTAGCCATGGTTGAAAACCACTGCCTTATGCCAACACACTTCCCATGACTTATCTGTAGCCCCTTCTTAACGTGACAATTGCTAGAGACCCTCCCCATGGTCTATGGGAGCTCAAAGGAACAGGACCAGCCTTGGGGTATCCTGGGGCAGTGAGGGTAGAGCCCAGGGCGTGGGGGAGGGGGCCCGTACTGACATTATTTAGAGCACCCACCTGTGGCTTAGCTCATGTTCAGGGAACCCGAGAACCCCAAAGACCCAGGAGAAAGTGCAAGTTCAGCAGGCTCCTTCCAGGGTGGGCCCCGGAGTTCCAGCTCAGGGCAAAGCTGATACTGCAGTGTCAGCTCCCTCTGTCCCTCTCTCAAGTCCCAGGAGGAAGAGGTTTCTGACTAAGCTCAGCGGTCTGCACAAATGGTGGGTAGGGTTTCAGACGGGTTACTGATACGCCTGCGGTCACCTCGAGTCTACCTGACTGGGGATGTGGAATGAGAGCCCACGTTGGGGGAGAACAGCTAGGAGGAAAGGTAGGGGGGAGGGGAACTCAGGGAGAGGGCTCTGGGGCCACAGTCAGATAGGCAGGGAAGAAGGGGAGGAAGAGCCACCCCAATTGTTCCGTCGGGTCCCCCGGACAACGCAGGGTGAGGAGCCCACCCTTCCCCCTTCATCTGTCCCACGGCTCCAGCAGTCCGGGCTGCTTCCTGCCCCCTGCTTCCCCTACCCTCCCTTCTCCTCACCATGCCATTCCTGTTCTGGGAGACAGACACCATTCACCAAGTTGCAACACCTGTCTCCCCACCTCCTCCAGGAAGCCTTCCCTGACCAGGACTTCTGCAAATAATACCCACAGTGCCTGAAAGTCAGGCCACTGACATGAGCAAGCTGGCCTCTCTGTAGTTTGCTGGGTACTTAGTCTGTGTCCAGTGGCACTAATATGTGCTATTTCCTCTGATTAAAAAGAGAAGCAATTATCACTAGCCCCATTTTACAGATGAGGAAACCTCTCTAAGGCACAGAGAAGTTACATAACTTGCTCACAATAAAAAAGCTGTAAATGGCGGCTGGGTTTTGAATGTAGGCCTACCCGTGCTCTTAACTTTGAGCTGTCTTCTTTGGTATGGGAGGGCAGCATCTGCAAAAGCTCAGTGACTCTTGGGAGGATCCTTGGAAAGATTCACCAGGAAGAAGTGGGTAAGCTGGCCTCTTTTGCTACCAAGGTGAGCCCCCTCCTTGGGGGCCTGGATCACACAAGACTTCCTTTTGCATGCCACCCCCAGCATCTGGCTCAGAGACCTGCAGAGTGGGTGCTCAGCAAATAACCATTAAGCCAGAGTGAGCCCCAAGTACAGAATCCCCCACCCTGGGGCCCCCAGAAGCAGCATCCCTTGGAGGGGCTGAGAAGATTCTAAACAGTGTGGTTGGTAAGGGCTTGTTCTCTCCTCCCTCCCCACTTTGAAGCTGACTTCAAAGACAGTATCACAGGGACCAAAGAAACACTAAACTCCAGTCCCAGGTCTGTTTCACTAATACTAAACTCCCTTTTGGGAAGGGAAGAGGAAGCCAAGGGCCAACCGCACTTCTTTTTTAAGGAGGCAGAGTTGAGACCTGACCCACTCCTAGGCCAGACCAAAAAGAGCATTTCTCCTCTGATCTTCGAACAGGCCCATTTCAAGTCCATCTCTCCTCTTGAGCCCGGCCTGTCAGAATCTGAGCCGACAGGTGGGGGCACAGGCCAGCTTCTGGCCAGTAACTAGAGTTCCCACAGCTGTCCTGCTGGGGCAGCTGGAGAGGGGCTGCCTCAGGGGTTCCTCCATTAAGAGCGATCCTCGACCTGGGAGGGCCTGAGCAGGTAAGCAGACAACAGCCCCTCCTGCACAGTGTCCTCTGAGAAAGAGCCTAGGAAACCTCATCATTTCTTCTCCAGCAAACTGCCACCCCCCTCCGTTCAGCCTTCACCAAGGAGCTCCAGGTTACCACGGAGATGTGAAGGCAAAGTGACTGAGAGGGTGCAGACAAAACGCCTGGTGGGAGGGAAGAAGGTCCTAAAACCAGCCGCCTGCCACTCCAACACACCGGGGCCCAGGGCAGCCGGCCCCTGGAGGCAACACTTGACCCTCCGCCTCTGCCAAAGACAGCTTGGGTCATCCCTAAAGCACTTCTTGCCTCAGAGGGCAGTGTCCGCTTCCAGACACCTCCTTGCTTAGGTATGCTTCGGCCCCCGCTGAGCTAGAGCCCGGCCGACAGCACGCACCTGTCCCAGGTCCCCCTTGCTGAGGTTGCTGCACAGAGGCCGCCCCAGGTCCCTTCCACTGACCGGTGGGTGTGTGACCTTCACAAAGCAGTGGCCTGCCACGCCCCCCTCTCCCACCAGCATGCACCAAATGCCGGGACCTTAGCTTGAGGGTCTCCTGTGGCTACAAACAACCCCCTGGGAGCAGCCCAGTTCCGTCCTGCTCCCCCAACCTCGGCCACCTCGGTTCTGAGGAGAGAATGTCTCGAAGGCACAATACCCTGGCGGCTCAAGCTCCTCTCCTCTCTCCGGAAACAAAGAAACTCCCAACTTGTCCCTCCAGCAGGGGCTAGCGCCCCCCTGGGCCGAGACCCCGCTGCCCAGACCAGATGCCCTGGTCTGACCGGCCCCTGCTGACCCCCCTCCAGCCCCAGGGCTGCCATGCCTGCAGGCACAGCCTTGTCACTTTCTCTCCTTAACAGCATCTCCAGGAAGTTGCCCACTGCCTCCCAAGCTAAGCCTTGGGGAGGGGGTGCCTGGACGCTTGCAGCCTGGCCCTTCCATTTCCAAGCCACCCTGCCCCCGGCGGCCCCAGACTTCAACTCCAGGCCGGAAGCTGGCCAGAACAGGGGCAAACACAGGTCCAGCCACTTGCACCCCCTCCCTTCCCTGCCACCCCCCCCGCTCCGCCCCACCTTGCCGGCCACATGCCAGCCCACTCCAGCCAGCCCCCAGAGGTGGGAAGCTCTGGGAAGCTACACCACCTCCCGGGAGAGGGGGCCTGGGTTACCATAGGTGCAGTTACAGCAGAAGCGAACGATGAGGAGAATTTCCATGGCAGCCTCCGTCCCAGCGGCTGGAGCTTGTGGCCATCGCTCGGTGGCTCCCATCAGCAGCCCGGCCACTCAGCCACCTTGCCCGCTGCTGCACAGCCTGAACCAAGCAGCCGCTTCAGAGCGCTCCTCTAGCAGGGGGAGGGGCGGGGAGGGGAGGCGCGCGGGGAGAGGAGGAGGGGAGCGCGCTGCCTGCTGGCATCCTAAGGAGGAGCACGTTTGTAGCTGGCCGGCTGCCTAGGGACAGAGGCTGGATTCCTCGCGTTTGTGCACACCACACACACACACACACACACACACACACTCTGCCATGCACATGCTCACACAAGCAGGGCACCATAGTCTACAAAGCAGACAAAGGAAGGTGACGATTATCCAGCCCGCTCCCCAGAGTACCTTCCATAGTGACTGACGTGTGGCTGTCCTTGGAGTCCTTGGGACCTTTCACTTTGAGTTCCTGCCGAGCAGAGGGGAGGAATCACTATATGGCCCGTCCCTGGAACGTCCCCATCGCCCATTGCCCATCACCCATCGTAGGCAGAGCAGGAAGAAGCGCTCTGAAACCCAGGGTGCAAACAGGAGGACAAAGACCAAAGCACAGGTCTCCCCGACTCACTGACTCCAGACTCCCTGTGCCACACCCATGATCTCCTGGACCCCCTGCAGTACCGAGGAGGCTGGGGGTAGGCGGGAAGGAGGGGCTCTGGGTACCAGAGAGGTCTGGAGCAATGGCGCTCCTCGGACACACCCCCTAACGCCCCTCCCTGGTGACTCCAAGGGCCTTAGAGAGAGGTGGCAAGAGCGGGATCCCCCAGCAGCAGCCAGTATTTAGGGGTCTGTCCACCATCAGCCCGGGGTACATGGGATTTCAGAGGACAAACAGCAGGTGTACCAGCACCTTATGGCGTGAGCAGCCCTGGAGATAAGGAGCAAGGGGTCCTGCGCACCTGGGGCAGAGACTGAGCTCCACAGGGCAGTCCCACCTAGATCCTACCCCGATTGAGAGGGATTCACCCAGCCCCCAACCCCACCTGCCACCCCCACCCATAGCCTGTGCTAGCCTGTGCTAGCTAGCATCAGGGAGGAAACTGCAAGCGAGGAAGAGGCCACACCCCTCCTGGTCCCCAAGCAAAGTGACCCGGAGTGAGCACCGGAAAGGGACTCTAGAGATTGCTTATCTGATCCTCTTTTCTCTGTCTTTAGAGAGGTTCCAGCTCTAGCCCTGTCCACAGACCCACCACTAGGGCCCGCAACTGGAGCTCTAACGCAACCCCCACTTGCAGGGCAGAGTGCACGGAGGGGGCCTCCAAGTGGGGCGTCAGCAGGGAGGCCAGGGTGAGGGGAGGCCAAGGTCAGGAACCCAGGGGATGTTGCCTGCTCTGCCTGGGAGGGGGGACATGCCCAGACAGCAGGAGCTCCACATTTCCTACTCCTGCCTCAAGCTGTTTCTGGACAGAGAAAACCCTAGGGACTGAGCTTGGGGGTTGGGGTGGGGAGAAGGGTCCCTGGCGGGTGTGTCCCTGGTGGGTGTCTGGATTCCTGGCTTCAGGAAACTTGCCTCCGTGCCCCCCTCCAGTGTAGCCTAGAGGTATGACATCGCTCCGGCTGCAGAGAAGGGCCCTAATTGCAGTAATTAAGTAGAAATGCCAGAATGAAGCGACAGCGTCAGCGCATGAGTCAGGGTGAGAAGCCACCTGGCAGCAGGCCAGGGGGCCAGCTCTGCCGCTGGGGCCAGCAGGCTGGGAGAGGGACTCGGGAGGAGTGCAGGGGTTTCTGCCGACCAGAGAATGGGCAGTCAGCCTAGGCTAAGAGGAGGCTCACCACTCTCTGGACCAGACATGACCCTGGGCAGCCTTGGACACATACTAAGCGGATCCAGTTTGTTCCCAGGGAGGCCTGGGAGCCAGGAGGGGAAGCACCATTTCTCCGCCCTTGTGACTCCACGTAGAGGGAACTTCCCCACCCACCTCCGTCCATCCTCCCAGGCACAGGGTGACTCACCTGATGGCTGCAGCTGGGAGAAGAAGAAACAGAGCTTAACTCCCTGTTTCTATCCCCGGTAGATGTGTTTCATTGTGGAGGGCAAGTGTTAGCAAGCCCAGTGTGCCTACAGATCCAAGTCCACATTTTTCCAACCTGGCTTTTACTAGTAATCGAGCTGACATTTTCATCTCCCTCTGTCCAACTCATGTGCTGCCTCTCAGCTGATTCCAAACTGGAGCAGAACCCATAACCCCAGGAGTCTCACCAACACTACCCTGCATCCCACCAATTTTTCTAGCATCAGAGCGGAGATGGGAAAGCAAAGGGTCCGGAGAGGCCCGTAAGGCCAAATTTCCAAAGCTGCACAAGGAGCCCTCCCTGCCCTGGAACCAGAGGTTCTCTTGCCCCAAGCTTGGAGCTGGGTCTGTGACTGCCAAGGCCAGCAGCTTGGGGAGCTCACGGAGATGCTTTCGGCCCAAGACGGAGGCTGGGCTGTGCTCCTGGAGGAGATTAGAGCTCCTCCCTGCCACTTCCTGAAGAGGCAATGGCAGCCAATGACACAGCTTTGCCCTGCAGAGGAGCACGGGAGGAAGGCTTGGCTGCACCAGCAGGGACAGGCAAGCTTCCAGCCAGAGAGTGTAGGGCTGCTTCTCCCAAACGGCCCTGGTCCTCTCTCTGTCGTGCAATTGTAAGGATCTTAAACGACCACCTAGTCCAGACCTCTTCCAATCTTTCTGATCATAAAAATCACCCGGGAAGGTTGTTAAAAATATAAACTCCTGGGTCCCACCCCAAACTCTCTGAATTAAAGCTCCAAGGAAGGTGTCTGGAGATCTGCATTTTAAACAGTGCCCCTGGTGGTTCTTATCAAGCAAGCTGGGGGTGAGCTGAAGAATCCAGACACCCCACTTGACAGAAGAGGAAATAAGGCCACGAGAAGGGAAGTGACTGGCTCAAGGTCACCACAGTGTGTGAGAATACTGCTTTTTTTCTTTTTTGTCTCCTCTGTTCTAATACAGAATAACCTAAATAGAATAACAAAATCAAACACATTGTTATTCTTATATTAAGAGGGAAAATATCAAGGGGCGCCTGGGTGGCTCAGTTGGTTGGGCGACTGCCTTCGGCTCGGGTCATGGTCCTGGAGTCCTGGGATCGAGTCCCGCATCGGGCTCCCTGCTCGGCGGGGAGTCTGCTTCTCCCTCTGACCCTCCTCCCTCTCATGCTCTCTGTCTCTCATTCTCTCTGTCTCAAATAAATAAATAAAATCTTTAAAAAAAAAAAAAAAGAGGGAAAATATCAAGTGTGAGAAAGCAAATGTCAGTCTAGGTTGTTACCCTCAGGGGAACCATTTCCCTAACCGGCAACAGGCCTGGAGGCTGGAAGGCAGGGGCTGTGCAGGGAGCTGCCCACCTCAGAGATCTTCTGGAACTGGTTATTGGATTGGCTGCACTTCTCAGCTGTCTCCAGAGCGACTTTGTAGTTATCCACAAACGCTTTGTACACGCCAAGCTGGCTGGCCTGCAGGGAGAAGAGGAGAGAGAAGGGAGGGCAGTGGGATGGGAGAGAGGATTAATGAATGGATGAAAGCGTAAGCAGGGCACCTGGAGCTCCCTTAGCACTTGGAACCTCTAACTTTGCTCCAAAGGGCTACGCTGGAACAGAGGGGAAAGGCAGGATGAACATACTACAGTATCCCTTTGAACTTGACAGTTTCCATGGAAACCAGCTCAGCCAATAAGGTTAACAAGAGGGTACTGGGGGTTGGGGGGAGCAGGGGGCAGGGCCTTTGTTGGCACGCTAGAAATTCAACAGCATTTGGCTTTATTTAGCATCATAAAGGTCTCCCAGGGTTTGAAGCCCCTTAAGGCCTCACACGTCTTTCACATCCTGGACTTAGCTGGAGCAGGGAGGGCACACGTGGCCTGCTCAGTACCCCACTCCCCGTGCTGAGTGTAAGGCACAGCATTTAAAGGTGCAGTCCCGGGGGCACCTGGCTGGCTCAGGCAGTGGAGCATGCGACTCTCGATCTCGGGGTTGTGGGCTCGAGCCCCACGCTGGGTGTACAGATTACTTAAAAAAGAGGTGCAGTCCCCACTTCCCTTGGCCTCTCTCAGTTCCTGTCCCCTCATCCTCAGCCTCTTAAGGAGCCAGAGACCCTACCTGCCTCAGTACACATTTACATGTCGCTCTGAACCTAACCCAAATTTAATTCCTCAAATATTTATGGAAAGTCTTCCTGTGCTTTGCATATGCATTTCCTCTTGAGAGAGTAAAGGGTGGAAATGTGAATTAAAAGCACAGTGAGATACTATTTCATCCCCATCAATCTGGCCCAAATTTAAAAGTCTAATGATATCAAGGGTTGGCAAGAATGCAGGGGAAATTAGAGCTTTTATAGACTGCTTACGGGGATGTGAGGCCTGTTATTTGGACAGTAATTTGTCAATAAGTGATAAAGCCGAAAATATGCACAGCTTGGCCTACTCCTTAGCAAATCCACTTCTACATACAAACCCCAGAGCTCTGGGGTCCCGTTCAGGAGTCAATCACTACCTGTGGCAGGTGAGCACCTGAAATGTGGCTAGTCCAAATTGCGATGGGGGGGTGGGGGTGGTGTGTGTGTGTGTGTGTGTGTGTGTGCGCGCGCACGCGTGCGCTTTAGAGAGGGAGATGGGGCAGAGGGAGAGGGAAAGGGAAAGAGAGACTCTTAAGCAGTCTCCACGCCCAGCTCGGAGCCGGACACAGGGCTCAATCTCACAACCCCAAAATCATGACCTGAGCCGAAATCAAAAGTTGGACGCTTAACCGACTCAGCCACCCAGGTACCCCGAGTTGTGCTCTAAGTATAAATACACACTGGATTTCAAGGGCTTAGTATGTAAAAGAGAATGTAAATTATCTTATTAATTTTTAAATATTGATTACGTGTTGAAATGACAGCATTTTGGATCTCTTGGGCTAAATACACATTTTTTAGAAATACATTTCTAGGGCGCCTGGGTGGCTCAGTTGGTTAAGCGACTGCCTTCGGCTCAGGTCATGATCCTGGAGTCCCGGGATCGAGTCCCACATCGGGCTCCCTGCTCGGCGGGAGTCTGCTTCTCCCTCTAACCCTACCCCCTCTTGCGCTCTCTCTCTAAAAAAAAAAAATAAATAAAATAAAATAAATAAAATAAAAAATAAAAATACATTTCTAAAATTAATTTCATGTACTTATTTTTACTTTTAAGTATAAGGCTACTAGAAAATTTAAAATTATATATGTGGCTCGCATTATAGTTCTGCTGGAAGCACTTCTCTAGAGAAACTTGCATATGTATGTACCCAAGGAGATGTGAGCAAGGGAATTCACTGCTTCACTCTTCCTCCTGTGGAAAGACTGGTAACAGATGCTCACAAAGAGGGGAATTCATACTCACACAGTTAAATGAATGAACGAGATCTATGGGTAGTAATACTGACCAGTTCCTAAGCAAATGTTGATCGAATTGCAAAATACATAAAATCCATACATTTAAAAAGTACATGTAATGCCATAAAAAGATACAGATACATAATAAAAATACAAACTGCAGCCCAAGAAGGCAACACACCAAATTCATTCCAGTAGCTGCTTCCGGGCTAAGCAGAAGGGCACAGGGAAGGGAGAGAGACTTCATCTATAATGCTTTGTTTCTTGATTAAAAAGTCTTTCTATCTTCAGAACTTAACAACCCTTAATTCCGGGAGAGGAGGGCACAGTTGTTTGCTACATGTATTCTCTAGAATTTCTGGTTTAAATATTTTGCAATGAAGCAGCAAAGGAGGTTCAGCTGCTATTGGGCTTCCTCCGGGGATTCCACCACAGTGCTGGGGAAAGCAGGCTGCCCGTGAGACCCACCCTGGACCACTCTGCTTTTTGCAGAATCCTTGTGCTCCTCCAGATCCCAAAGAGGTGGGGCAGGTGGAAGATGGCAGGCAGGAAGGTGGCAGGTGGGGGGCCAGGAAGGCCAGAGAGGAAAATGAGAACTGGGATGCTTGCAGAAAAGCCAAGGCCAGAGCTGTGCAGATCTCAGCCCCAGACGGGCCAGACTTGGCAAAGATGAAAAATCTGGGGGGAAGTGCAGGAAGGGATGAATTCAATTGCTTTTCCAGGGGGAGTACTGGCCCCCCGGTGTCCCAAGCTACAGGGGAGGTGCTAGACAGTTGCTTCCTAAACCAAAATAAAAATCATTGCTTTTCTTCTTCTGGGGATGTGCTCTCCTTGTCCCCCTTTTGCATAAGAACATAAGGGCTGGCTGCCCAGGTTGGAACACTATCTCCCATCCCACGGCCCAAGGGGGTAGCAGGAGGGGAGTCAGCGCAGGAGCCACCTCTGCAGAAGGCCCGTGCACAGGGTCACTGACCATCCCAGGCGCTGCCATCTCCGCGGCGTAGCCCCATCTGTAGAGCCTGAGGCCCGGCCTGCCACGGCCATTAACTGCCAAGTGGAGGTTGCTTGGAAAACAGCAGCCTGGCACTGGGGTGATCTCATAAAACAAATAGCAGAGATGCTAATTCCCTTCCCTCAGTAATGGAGACCAGCTGAAAATAAACTACCTCCAGATGCCTGGACCGCCTAGGCTCCTCCCCGGCCCTCCTAGGCCTGCAGTTCCAGGGGCTGCGGGTAGCAGTTCACGCTGCTGGGGGGAGGGAAGGGAGGTAGCAAATTCACGACCCGGGGCCTGCGTAGCTGAATGGGGGACCCTGGTGACAGCAGGGTCCGAGTGACCAAGATAAACTGGACAGCCAGTGGAAAAATCCACTGTGCTCTGGCCTATGCGCCCCACCCCCGCCTCTGGTTTGCTCCCTTATGCCCTCCCGAGGGCTGATCAGCTCAGGCTCCTGGGACCAGGCCAGGAGTGATGACTGGGTATGCACGGTCCCTGAACTGGGGCAGGTACTCCGGGGCTGCTGGACCCAGGAGCGTGGGGTTCCCCTGCAATACCACCTTCTGGGGTGCCTCTTGCTAACCACAGCAACAACGACGACGATCGTGGCAGTAGTGATGGAAATAACAGTAATGCTAATGGCTGACTATTGAGTATTTACTAAATGACTCTGTTCTGGGCCCGATTCCAAGCACTTTCCAGGTATTAACTCACATAGTCCTCACAACAGTTCAATGAGGTAACTACTATTATTATCCTCTTTTTTTACAGATGAGGAAGCTGAGTCACAGAGAGGTTGTGCCCAAAGTCACAGGTTTAATCTGTGGCAGAGCCAGGATTCAGTCAGCTGTGGCCGGGGCGCCTGGATGGCGCAGTCGGTTAAGTGTCTGACTCTTGCTTTTGGCTCAGGTCATGATCTCAGGGTTGTGAGATGGGAGCCCCGCTTTAAGCCCCACATCGGGCTCCGCACTCGGCGCAGAGTCTACTTGGGAGTCTCTCTCCCTCTCCCTCTGCCCCTCCCCACCTCCGTGTGTGCGCTCCATCTCTCTCTCTCTCTCTCAAATAAATAAATAAATCTTAAAAAACAAACAAACAAAAACCCCAAAGTCAGCTGTGGCTCTAGAAGCTATATTTGTCCCTACAACACTGCTGGCCTCTTGGGACACAGACCTCAGGCCCTGTGATGTCCCCCTCAATGCCTTCCAATTTCTCCCTAGTCACAGTGGTCAAGGTCATGGTGCGTTCGTTCATTCGTTCGTTCGTTCATGTATTGACTGCGGGGCTGGTTCTGGGGTCTACTGATGAAGAAAATACAGTCTGTTCTCCCAGAGCTTATGGTTTTAGGGACACAGGAGGTTACTGGGTTCACTGAGGGGATAAGCATAGGGGCTGCATTTGAAGGTTGGGGGAAGGCTTCTCCAAGGAAGTCACTTCTAAACTGGAAGCAGTTGGGGAAGGACATTTCAGGCAGCCAGAGCTGCAAGAACAGAGAGGTCAAGAGTGTCTGCTCCATGAACTGAGAATAGAAAGTTCAGGGTCAGGAAGCACAAGGACAGGGGAAGCAGTAGCTAGAGGCAGCCAGAGGCCTGGACAGAGGCCAGCATGCAAAAGGTCTCATAAGCCATTCCTGGCATTTATCCAACAGGCAAGGGGGAGCCACTGAAGGGATTTAAGTAGGGGACAAGCAAGGTCTGGTCAAGGGTTCGGATAACTCTCTTCTGCTGCTAGGTAGAGGTCGGGGGCTGATGGGGATGAGGGCCTGGAGGTAGAAGCCACTCCTGAGGTGAAGGCACCAGAGGCGGCGGGGAGAGGTAGACAGCAGTGAGCATCCTCTGGAAGTGGGGATGGGGAAGGGGGTGGGGCAGGGGAGGTGCCAAGGACTAGTCCAAGGGAGTCATGGATGGACGGGGGTTGGGACGGTGGCAGCACCCACAGACACAGAGGCAGGAAGAAGAGCAAAGAACTTCCAAGACAATAAGTTCAGTTCTGAACATGCTGTGAGCTTGAGGGCCTAGGAGTGAGTATCCAAGCAAGAGTTTTCTCCAGTGTAAGGAAAGTACAGGCCTGTCCATTCAACCAGTCCCACCACTGCAGAGGAGCTAAAGGAGAGGGGCTGCTCCCTGCCCACCACCATCCACACCCAGAGAACAAAGACCACGGACCGGCAGTCTCCTTGCTGCCTCCTGGGCTGGCAGAAGTTATGGGCAGGGAAAGATCAGGGAAGAGTGGAGTTGGGGGCGCCATGGGTCTGACCTAGGGGGTCCTCCAGGGGACACAGCCAGAGACAGTCTCAGAGCTAGGCCTAGGGCCCCACAGAGCAGAGGCCCAGGCTTTCCCCCAGGACTCAGAAATGACCCAGGCCTTCAAGGAGGCCAAGAAGGCTGGGGATGCCTGGACGTCTCCCAACACCACCAGCTCCACGGAGGCACCGGATAAGGACCGTCCGTCGACGGAAGACTCACCAGCTTCTGGAAGAGGTGGCCCATGGTGACCTGGCTGTCCCACTGCTGCACCTTGGGGCAGAGGTTGTCATAGAACTCCTTGTGGATCTCGTAGATGTCCTGGATCTTGTAGAAGATGGTCTCGATCTGTTGGATGGTGAGCACGGGCTGGGAGGTGGTGGCTGTGGCCTTCAGGGGTTTCATGGGCTGGGAACCAGGAAGGAGAAAAGAGAAGGTGAGGGGCAAGAAACCAGATGGGCCACTGATTCGCCCTTCCCGCGGCTGGAGTGGTGCCCAGACAAGGCCATGGAGGGCAGGGCACCTGAAGTGTGGTTTGCATCGAGTTGCTGCTGTCATAGGCTCCAACGAGCCATGCCCTACTGCAAGGAGGGGGACCCTGACACCCAGGGCCTGGTCCGGCCGCCCTCCCAGGCCCATGGGTTAATGCCAGGACACGTTGCCCCCACGCCTGTGTCGCCCAAGGGGTCCCTGGCCCCCAGCCTGTACTGGGTCCGCTTATTGGTTTAACAGGATCCATGCCTTTCTTCCATGTGGCCTCATGTCCTTAGTTACAAGCTCTCTTGTCACACGTCCGTGGAAGGAAGGGTTGACTGGGAACTCGAGCCCTAAGCTATTTCCTTCCAAGAAACAGAACATGATTCTAGGATTTGGCGGCAGAGCCTCAAAGAAACTCAAGACCAATCTCAGCTACAATGACATTTCAAGTTCCCATCCCAGTATAGGGAGAGCGAGCAGGCGGCACGGATGCCACCGTCCTACCTCCTGCACCCACAGCAGACATTACTAGTCAATCACAGTGCTCTTTCTCACTGAGCTTATCTCCACCAAGATGCTCCAGGGGCTGCAGGTGGAGTGGATGCAGTGACAAGCAGTAACTCAGGACCACTCCCTAACGCTGGCGGGGAGCTGCAGTTGTCCTCTTTTTTTTTAAATCTTTTTTTTTTTTTTAAGATTTTATTTATTTATTTGAGAGTGAGAGAATGAGAGACAGAGAGCAAGAGAGGGAGGAGGGTCAGAGGGAGAAGCAGACTCCCTGCCAAGCAGGGAGCCCGATGCGGGACTCGATCCTGGGACTCCAGGATCATGACCTGAGCCAAAGGCAGTTGCTTAACCAACTGAGCCACCCAGGTGCCCCTGCAGTTGTCCTCTTAATGCCCAACAGGATTGTAGGAGACTGTAGGAGAATGGGACCTGGGTGCATTTTCTTCAGTGTGATTTTCTGTATTTTCTAAATCACCTAAAATGAGTAAATCTTAATTTTATAATCAGGGGGAAAAAAGCTATTAAAATTCATAGTTGAAGCAAAAAAACATCCTGATGTCAAAAGATGAGGAACTCTTCCTTGACTGGCCTTCCCTCAGCCCCAAAGCCCCCCGAAGATGCCTAGACTGCCCTCCAGAGGCCCTTCAGTGGACAGGGTCTGGACACCTGCCACTTAGAGAAAGTGTGGGACGGGCAGGCACATTTACGCAGAAGAGAGAAGCCTGAGTCAGACATGGTTAATGTTCTTCCTCTAGCTGAAGGGCTGTGTGGAAAGAGGCCTTTGACTTAGTCTGAGTCACTCTGGAAACCCAGGAACAGCCAGGAGAAGTCATGGGGGCAGGTGTGGACTCACTAGAGCTGACCCTCATTACCTCATGGGATTGGTTCCAGCCAGAGAAGCATTCTAGCCGATAATGGGTGACTCGGTACTGGACTGGATGGAACAGTGACATTAACAGAGGCCAGAGTTATATCCCTGGCTCAGTCTGAGAGAGGACCAGCAGCTCAAGCCACCACAGCAGCCAACTTCCAGCCACGCTTCCTGCTCTCCTCTCTGCCGGTGGCAGGGCCTCGTCTGTCCGTAAGAGGAAGTCCATCTACTCAAATACCCAGATGATACTCTGACTTCCAGCTCCTGTGTCCTCCCAGCTCTATAAAGTCCAGAAGTGAGGATAAAGGCAGGGAAAAGCAGAGCACTCCTTCTGACCCTCTTAGTGCTGGAACCAACTAACCCTAACGTCCAGGCTTTGCTAGGGCAGTAGGATGAGGTTTTCCTTGGTGCAGGCCAAGAGGTGTGGGTTTGAGTCTCAGCTCTGCCACTTAATAGCTGTGGGCATGTCACTTAGCATCTGGGCCTCCGCAGCCTCATTTGTAAAACTGGGATAATATTACCTTCTCAAGAACACTGATGGGAAGATCAAAAGCCATATTTATATAAAATATCAAGTATGTGCCTGGGACCCAGAAGGCAGCCAATCATGTTAGCTGCTACCATTATTATTATTCGCCCCACAAATAATGTACCAAGTGCCTAATCTGAGGCCAGACCAGGTATTCAGTGATTCACCACACACGTCCAGTCCCTGCCCTGTGGAGCCTCCCATCCAGTAGGCGAGACAGACAAAACACAAGGAAACTGTCAAACACATTATTTCCACCTAAGTGCAATGAAAATAATAAGAAGGAGACCTCCTGAGCCAGGGTGGGGAAGGACAGCTTCTCCCAGAAGGGAACATTTACTGTGAAATGGAAGCCTGGGGGCTCAGAGGACAGTATTCCTCAACGCCGGTCCCAAGGTGGGCATGGGCTTGGTGAGAGAGAGGAGCTGGAGAAAGCCAGGGAGCCCAGGTGCAGTGGGCAAGGGGCAAGGGGCAAGGGGGAGGAGCGGGGCCAAGGCAGGGCTGGAGGACCAGGCAGGGGCCAGACCAGGCAGGGGGAAGGAATGTCGCTTTTAAGCCCTTGTAATGACCCAGCTTTCCCTGAAGGGATTTAGGCAGGGGAGTGATGGGGGACCAATTCTCTTTTCAGGAGATTATTTTTCTGACTCATGATCCTTGCTCTGGAGAACATTATGATCCATTTGGGTAAACTGGACCAACGCAAATGAAATGATGTAGTGCACAAAGCCAGATAGGGCATTACCCATCTTGGGCTGTAAATACCAACCAAGTGGTCCCAAGGTTGTGCTGGTACAGCTCAGGGGGCTTCACAGAGGAAGTGACAGGAACAGGGCCTCGAAGGTTGGGAAGGTCTGAGCAGGTGGAGGGTGGGGTGTGAGTAAGCACACCAGGCCAGGAAACAGAAGGAACCAGGAGCCAGAGGAAGGGCACACTGTTCTCCCAACCCCACGTGGGTGGCCCCACTCAGCTTCAGGGCTCCCAACATTCTGTGAAGGATACGGAGCTGTTCCTCAAGATCGCTGTCCTAGTTTATCCTTTTTTCCTCCCCCCCCACTACCCCAGCCCCGGAGCCAGCAGAGGAACAAGTCAGCACAGGGTCCCAGAACCTCTCCTCCTTGCTCCTGCCTGGGTGCAATCCCCATGCAGAGGGGAATAAAGTACCTAGGGCGGGAACAGCCCTGGGAAGATGAAGGGTCAGGACTTCTCAGAGGCTGTTGGGGAAGTACTCATCGGCCACCTAGGTGAAGACAAGACCCAATTGCTCTGCTTCCTCCTCAACTTCCCACTCTGTCTACAAAAAAGGAAGAAATGGGTGCTCACCAGCAGCGGGTCACGTGGATGGGGCCTGCACTCGGGCTGTCAGAGGGTTCTCTGGACAAGGTTGGGGACCTTTGGTCTCAGCCCTGATTTTGCTTGGGGGTAAGGGAAAGTGGGGGGCGTGTGTGAGCCCCAGCTGGCCAGAGACCCTTGAAGGCAGTTACTTTTATCTGGTGAAGCCCTGAATCCAGGCCTCAGGGCCGGATGGCTATAAGGCAAAAGCAACTCAACACTGAGCTCGGATCCAACACTGTTCTTCAGCCCAAGGGCTGGCATACTTCTACCTCCTCCCAGAATCCTGCTGCAGAAAGCAAGGCTAGCCCCTGGCTCTCCATTTCATCAGGGGAGAAATGGATTCTTAAAAAAAAAAAAAAAAAAAAAAGGATCACTGAGTGACCTGGGGGTCGAGCCTGGCTCTCCATTTCCCACAAAGGGCTTCTCAGGAAGAAGGGCCAGGTGGGTTCTGACTCATAGTGGGACTTCACAGAGCCGTCTGTTGGCTCTGTCCCCCAGCAACCTGCTTTTGAAATGGGAAAGAAATCAGCCCACTTCCTCCACCTCTTATCCCAGAAGGCCTGGAGGCTGCTAACGTATCTCCTCAGTTACTCCTCCTCCCGAAACCCAGGGAGGGAAGGAAGCATCATTAACCTATTTTAGCGATAAGGAACCTGAGAACCCCAAAGCAAACTGCCAGAATGACAGGCTGAGAAAGGAGGGCCAGTGGGGCCCAGCGATGGGAAGTCCTGTAGCAATGGCCAGAGGCAGCCCCTGAGCTCACTTCCCACATTCCCCGTGGTAGGTGAGATGCAGAATGACACGCATTCGGGTTTGTCTCCCTTCCTCCATGCCCCACTTCGGCCCACTCTGTAATCTGAGCCAACCAGGAACCCGGAGGTTTCCATATTACCAAACCTTGCCCCAGCCAACAACCCAGGGGGCAGGAACAGAGGCTCTTGTGTGGGTTCCAGCTGTGCCTGTGCGTGCACAGTCTTGGGTACACACACCACACACACCCAGCCACCTGCATATCAGGAAGTGTTAAGTGAGAACAGTCTAACACAAACATGGTAGGAGCAGAGCCGGGGAGGGGGGGGATGAGTAGGAGATCTGGGAGTGGGCCACGGAGGGGAGAGATTTTCTTCCCCAGGGCCCCTTGGTCAGATCACCCCCCAAAGAGCAAAGGGCTCTAGCAACCAGGCAGCTGTGAGGGGAGGGCTCCTAGCTCAAGGAGGGGGGTGGGGAGGCTTGATTCCTTATCTCTGAGGTTCATTATCTGAGGGTGTGGCTGTGGAGGGTCCTGCCCCCTCTTCCTGGGGCCCAACAGCGCCAGCGCAGACCAGGCCTCCCAGCTGGCCTCTCCCCTCCCTCCTCCTGCCTCTGTTCAAGGAAGAACCAATCAGGGGCCCGCAATGAACAGGCTGGGGGCGGGGGGAGCAGAGGGAGGTGTCCTGGGTGGCCTCAGGACTGTGGCCCCAGCCTCACAGGTTTTGCCTTTGAGTCCTGAGCTGTTAGGAAGGAGAGGCAGGAAGGCAGTGTCTTGGGCCCTACTTCTGTTATCTTTGCCCGGACACACGGAAACTCACATTAGGCCCAATGACTGACGAGAAGGCACCTTGGAATCTATGAGGGGCTGGCCTCCTCCGAGGACGCGCCTCCCCTTCCTTCGGGGAAAGGCTGTGTTGACAGAAATAGGCTCCAACCTGCGTCTCTCCCAGCACTGGTCAAAATAAGAGCAGCAGCTAATGCTTTAGTCTCTGTTCTAAGAGCTTCACATACAAACTCATTTTGTCCCCACAACAACCCCATGAACAGAGTACTAGTATCAGGACCCGCAGTTTGCAGATGGAGAAAATGGGCCACGAGGGTTCATGAACGCGCTGAAGGGCTCAAGCGAGACAGGTCAAGCAGGGATTCTGACAGGCGGTTTGGGTCCTCTGTTGCAACTCCTCTCAAATGCGCATCCTTTTAGTAATGACAATGATGCCCCCTCCATTCGCTGTGGCAAATTCACCATTTCTGCGGTGTCCTTCACATGTGTCTGATGGGTCCTCTGCTTGTCCTCAGTTAATCTGAGTGCCTGGGTCCCCAAAAGGATCACCTGATCCTCTCAACCCCGTGAAGAAGACAGAGAAGGTCATGGGATTAGTCTCATCTTCAGATGAGGAAGATGAGGCTCAAGGAGGTTACTCATGGCTTGCCCAAAGCCAGTGGTTTTCCAAAACGACAGTACCCATGAGAAAGAACGTGGCCCAGTACATACGTATACATACACATATACAGACAACAAACCCAAAGTTAGGTGAAATAGTACTTATTCTTACTATGTGTGATGCACACTGCTATTTTCTTTCTCATTTAATAAAAAAATGCCGGTTCAACCTACGTTGATTTCATAATTTACTAATGGGTTCAGATGCAGGTATGAAAAACAGAGCCATGAGTCTATGATTAATGGCAGGTCAGGTCTCGCCCTAGTTCTGGCCCCAGATTGCAGTCCTCACCTATCTGCCACCCTGTCCATCACTTGAAAAACATTGCTGTGCCTACCGATAAACTCCCAGTGACATCTACCACAAACTGAGCCCAGGCTGTCACAAAGTATCTGCACATTTCTTTTCTTTTTCTTCTTTCTTTCTTTTTTTTTTTTTTTTAAGATTTTTATTTACTTATTTGAGAGAGAGAAAGAGAGAGCGTGAGCAGGGGGAGGAGCAGAGGGAAAGGGACAAGCAGATGTGAGGCTCGATCCCACGACCCTGAGATCATGACCTGAGTCGAAATCAAGAGTCAGATGCTTAACCCACTGAGCCACCGGGTGCTCCGAAGTATCTGCACATTTAGATAGTTATTCCTTGGGTAATAAATGCCAAGGTCTCTGGGACCCTGGGTGACAACATCTCACACCACAGCAAGTACATAAATGTGTACTTTACAATTCCTGTGAGGATAAGTTTCTACTCATCTACATCTACATTTCTTATTCCCCATGTCTCAGGCTGCAAAACACCCAGGGGGAAGAACTTTACATTCCCTACTTACTCTGCATAAGATCTAGCCACATCTAATGAGCACTTTCTTCAAAGGCAAAAACGCCTTACATCTTCTGCCTAATATTCTACATCTACTTCTACATCTTACGTACTTCTGCCTAATATTAATAGTACTTCCCTCCCAGTCTGAGTCTCACAATGCCTCCATCTTGGGAGGAAACTGAGGCACCTTCCCCAAGGGCTGGGGCTGGTCTAATGCTTAAATGCCTCAGAAACACCATGGCTATGGTGTTTCTCAAACAACACAGAAACCCTTCCACCTCACACTTCCTGCCACGGGGCCTGGGGATGGCCACGGCTCACTACTCCTGGGAGGGGGAAGGACTGGGACCAGGAAATGACAGAGAGGACTCAGCTTGATTGACTGGTAGAGACTGCCCAGAGCACAGTGTGGAGGCGGAGGCTGGGCCCCCACCCGGACTCCCACCTGGACAGAGTACTGTCACTGATTAAAAAAGCCTGTGCATGGTCATGGGCCATGGGAATGTTCGCCATCTCCAACCTGGTTGTGCTTCTCCCGCCTTTCCCAGGGCAGCTCATGGAGGGCTGGGGCTGAGAGGCACTGGCCCCTTTCCGGCAATGACCCCGGCCCAATGCCAAACGGTCAGCAGAGCAGTACAGATTCTGCCCGCAGGGAAGGACTGGTCCAGGTCCCCCTTCTTCTCCAACTCCAAATGGAGTTTTCGAGCGTGACACTGACCAGCAAGCCAGAGAGTATATACTCACCAGCAGCAAGGCTTCCAGCTGGTTAATGTAGATCTCTTCGCTGGCCAGGAACCCCGAGAGAACCAGCTTCCTCATCTCCAGGCCTTTCCCTGCTTCCACCTGTAGGAAAGCAAACCAAGAGCCAACAGTTCATGAGAAAGGAGGCTAACATCCTGAGTGACCTGTTTTCTTGCCTTTTTCTTCCTCTTTCATTAACACTTTTGTAGGGAATAGAAGCCAAATATATTTATTATAATTTGGAAAATACAGAATAAAAAAAGGAAAAACAATCACCCATATTTCTGCTGCTAACATATTGCTTTCTCTCCCACATTCTTTTTCCCACATTTCCTTATTTGTCGTCCACCCATCCATCTATTCCATCTTGTAATAGTGGGCAGGATAATAAAGGACCTGGCCTCACGTGTAGGGGAAGTTTAATGGGGGAATATAGACAAGGGAAATCAGAGGGACGCCTGGGTGGCTCAGTCATTTAAGCAGTGGACTCCTGATTTTAGCTCAGATCTTGATCTTGGGGTTGTGAGTTCAATCCCAGAGTTGAGCTCCACGCTGGGTGTGGAGCCTACTTTAAAAAAAAAAGAAGAAAGAAGGGAAATCACAGCCATGACTGAGGCAGGGCATGGTCACATGGGAGGACCCAACAGGGGCTGGAAGAGGTTCCTGGAGGAGTATAAACTGAGAAGAGGGATAGAGAGGATGAGATGAAGTGGCCATGGGAGCCCCATCTTGTGGGGACTCTGGCTATACCTCTGGCTATATCTTTCTGTCCCCGAGGGCTCAACCCCACAACAGAAGGTGCTAGCTGTGGGGTCCTCAGCCTCACCCCTGTCCTCCCACCATTTCCTAACTGCCTCATTGTGCAAGGCACATATCCTAACTGGCCTCCTCCCCACTCCAGAATTTCTTCTCCTCTATGGCGATCATGCGCCATTTAGCCTTGAAAGTCCATCTTGCTAATCTCTCACAAGGACTGTGTTCCACCCCTCCCTTCTGCTGTGGACCTTGGCTCTGCAGCCCAGATTCTTCTAACTGACCTCCGCCTCTCTCTCCTCCCTTCACACCACACACCAGAGCCAGGTTAACCTTCTGAGAACACCACCTTACACCTGATGCCTATCAGGAACTTAATATCAATACTGTAAAACCTTGCCATTTCCAATGACATGCACGGATCTAGAGAGTGTAAAGCAAACTGAAATAAGTCAGTTGGAGAAAGACAAATACCGTATGATTTCACTTGTATGTGGAATTTAGGAAACAAAACAAAGAGAAAGAGACAAACAAAAAACCAGACACTTAACTATAGAGAACAAACTGATAGTGGCCAGAGGGGAGATGGGGGTGGGGGGAGTGCAGTGGGTGAAGGGGATTAAGATAGTACACTTTTCATGATTGAGTAATGTAGACAATTGTTGAATCACTATATCGTACACCTGAAACTAATAGAACACTATGTTAACTATACTGGAATTAAAAAAATAGAAACAAAAATATCAACACTGCAAAAACTGATTATTTGGGGATTCAATTAGATCATTCATTCATTTATTTATTTGTTCAACAAATATTTACTAAATGCCCACCAGACTCTGTAGATACACCGGGAAGCAAACATACAATAATCCCTACTCTTATGTGGTTTATAATCTAGAGGAAAGACAGTAAAAACAAAAAACAAGGAAATATAAACATATAACGATGCACTGTGATATGGGGTCTGGCTTATTCTTGGCTTAAATAACCTTTGCTGGCTCCTAGCACTTCTCCCGACTGTGCCGACCTCCCCCTGCCCACCTCCCCTGCAGCCGGCAGATCTCTGGGTCTTCCCAACCTGCTGGGAGTGTTGGGGCCTCTGCACTTTGGTTCCTGCTACCCAAGATGCCTGTCCCGCCCTGGCTCTTCTCTGCAGCACAGACCCTCCGGCTTGATGCGGTGAGCTCTCTTGTGAACTGGCGGAGATTTGGCGGGGGGGGGGGGGGCTCACCTCTGAAGCAATGACATCACACTCCTCTGCACATCCCTGAAGGCCGGCACCACACAATACCCCTAGCACGTGGGCACCCCACATTTACTAAGCCTTGTAAGTTCTTTTCACGCGCCTTTAGCCCTCCTTTACCTCACTGGGCTGGGTACTGTATTTCTCCTGTATGCAAATGGAAGCAAACAGCACTTGGAAGAGGGAAGGGACGAGCCCAGGGTCACACAAGCCAGGAAGTGGCCGACCTGGGATTCCATCCTAGTCCTTGAATACCAGATTCCAGGCTCTCCCACCGCTTTAATGACTTCCTCGCTCTCACTTTCTTTTTCAAGCAACGGTGCTTAACGTAGAACCACAGAACCCTCTCTGGGCACCAGATGCATACCTTTTCTTAATTTAGCACAGGCTGGGAGAGTATATGAAGCTATCAGAAATTTCTGAAGTCCAGAGAAGAGTGGCTTTCCCCCAGCTGCATGACCTGCCCCACAGTGTTCCCACAGCTTTCCCACCCTTCCCCAGGTGAGGGCCTGAATCCTTGGCCTTCCATCAGCAGCCCAGGTATTGGATCTGTGCCAGCCAGAGGCTGCTGCCCCCCAAGTGTCTGAAATGTTACCTGACCCTGTGATAGAAAAACAGGGTCACACATCCCAGTGCCCCAAACCTATCAATACGTCACCTTACATGGAAAAAGGGATTTTGCAGGTATGATTGAGCTAAGGATTTTTTGATGGAGAGATGACACTGGATTACGTAATCTAATCACAAGGGACTTTATGAGGGGTGGCAAGAGGATCAGAGTCAGAAAAAGCAATGTGACCAGAGAAGGGGAGCAGGGGGAGGGAAAAAGACTGCAAGACTGGCTAGCTTTCAGGACCAGGATGGGGCCATGGGCTAAGGAGTACAGGGAGCCTCTAGAAGCTGGAAAAGGCCTGGGAATGGATTCTCGCCCCAGAGCTTCCAGAAGGAATGCAGCCCTGCTGACCCTCTAAGACTTGTGTGTAAGAGAATAAATCTGTGTTTTAAACCACGAAATGGGTGGTCACTTGTTTCGGCAGCATTAGGAAACCAGCGTGGACACTAAGCTTTAGGGAAGGACGATAGTTCTGTATCAACGGCTTCACACGTACCAGGCACCAGGCGCTGTTCTAAGAGCTTTCCAGGGATTAGCTCACGACCATCCCACACTCTGGAAGGTGTTGTCATTACCCCCTGAGGCACAGAGTGGAAACTCCCAGCTGCCTGGAGCGGTTGGCCTTCAGGCAGGAAGCACACCCTTCAAGGGACAAGGTCCGAGCCTGGAGCAGGGCCGCAGCCCCGGCCCCTCCTGGTCAGACCTGAGGCGGCCTCCCTGCACGTCGCAGCAGCTGGACCAATGGGAACTTGCCGTCCATGCTGGGGGCCAGTGTGCCCCTATGGCACCCCACCCCCCTCCTGTTCCCTGCCAACAGAAGATTCACCTGAGGGCCTGGCAAACATCTTGTAAAGGAAGTCACTTGAGGGACACTGTGAGCTTAAGTGGAGGGCTGGCTGGCCTAGGACCGGGACGAAGACCTGGTCACTGCAGCTCCCGCCACGCTGTCCCCCACCTTGGCGTGAGCACAGAGCCCATGACAGTCCCTGCGACAGCCCAGTTCAGCAAGACCTCTCCTCAAGAAACTCCCACCTTAGGGTCCAATCTTGAAAGAGCTCCCCAAAAGCCAATAGTCACCCCCAAGAGTCCCACTCTGGGCTACTCTCCCTCCGAAGTTTTGGCTGGCATGGGGGTGGAGGTGGTAGAAAGCATGTGAAATTAAGTTCTGCTCATGTTACCAACAGGAGGCCTGTTCTTAGTTACCACCAAAAACCTCTTCCTTTTTCTCTTTTTTTTTTTTTTTGCTTTCCTCATACCCCCATGTTCCTGGCTTAGAATTATCTGGAAATTCACAATTTTTTCTTCAATCCTGTGGGGCTATTCTTGTTTCATAAAACATGAGGGCTGGACATTCATTCATTCCTTCATTCAGCACTATGTGCCAGGCACTGGGAATACAAATACAAAGAAAAGGCGAAAGAGACAGTCTCTGCCCCCAGAGAGCCCTCCAGAGGTGGTGCCCACATGCAAGAATCCTCAGGGCCAGTTCCCCGAAGAGTTCAGGGCCCCCACAGTCTGTGCCATACTGCCTGTCGGTCCCCGAACACAGGGAAGCTACCTTCTGAGTGACACTCAGACTGTCTCCACTTCCTCCCCAAGTGGGGCTCATGAAATGGCAGCCCCTGCGGGCTGGTTCACTCCCAGAAGTTCACACAATCTGCTAGGCTGAAAGTCTGTCAGCTCGAGGCCCCCAAATCCAAGAGCCCCTCTGATAGGGACGGTACCTACAAGGTCAGGTTAGCTAGCTCTGGCCTGATCTTCTACAGAGTGCAGAGACTAAATATAACACTTCTAAAGGTTTGGGCCTAGGCCAAACCAAGATACGATCTGTCCAGGAACTGTGACCTCCTCCAAGACAATAGCGAGGACTGAACGGGCAGGGCCACCTGCTGTTCAGAGCCTCCGGCCAAGTGGATCTGCACCCGGCTCATGGGCCACACCACTTTTCAGGGAGCACCTGGCAGAATCTGTGCAGAGTAGATGCCACCGGGTCTAGGGGCTGTGCCCATGCCAAGCATCAGCATCAGGACAGGTGGCCCCTCTCTGAGCCAAGACAACGTGGAGACATCCAGCCATTCCTCCTCGTCCTAGCGCTAGGTACTGGGGAGCTCTCCTTCAGCTATTTCCTTAGCAGAATTTGGAGGGGGGGCAAAGCCCACTCTCCCACAGGCTGGATCCCTGTATTCCAGGCTCCCTGCTGTCTGAGGCTTTAGGCAGGTCCAGCAGTGTTTCCAAAGGCCAGGTGTTCATATCCCACCTTTACAGTTCTGTCATTCATACCACTTACACTACTGTCTACTTAATATCGTTCTTTACAACTGACTTCTTAAAAAGCCCAGCCTCCCAAGCATTATATTTGAAATCATAAGATATACAAGTCATATTTTTCCTAATACACGTTAAAATATAAACCTATTAAAGTGCGAAGAATACACCTAGATGCCACCTAAAATCACATCACATCTCAAATCATCCTAAGTAGGGCCCACACTCCAGGAAACACCCGGACACAGGTGGGGGGACACAGGCGTGGCCATCACGGCCCCCACATGCTGGGGGCCGAAGACACTGGGGCCGTTGAAACAAATGTGGGCGTTGCCGACTATCCATTAAAAACTGGCACAGAGGGGCGCCTGGGTGGCTCAGTTGGTTGAGCGACTGCCTTCAGCTCAGGTCATGATCCTGGAGTCCCGGGTTCGAGTCCCACATCGGGCTCCCTGCTCGGCGGGGAGTCTGCTTCTCCCTCTGACCCTCCCCCCTCTCATGTGTTCTCTCTCTCATTCTCTCTCTCTCAAATAAATAAATAAAATCTTAAAAAAATAAAAAATAAAAAATAAAATAAAATGTTTAAAAAAAAAAAACTGGCACAGAATAACACCTGATGGGCTAATCTGCATTACAAAAGGACTTTTATTACTGACAAAGGAGTTCCTTTAAATAGCAGCTTTTAGATAGCAAGGCCGCAATCAGCCTTTCGTACCTTTAAATAGAATTGTATGAAAGATTTTTGGAAAGCATACAACACTTAAAGGCCAGGAGGTGGTGTTGCTATCGGTATTAACGTGATTATTAGTTAATAGAGAATTAACTCCTCAAAAGGAAGTCTGGGTTGAAAGACACAGCAAGCTCCAGCCCCAGCTCTGGAGGAAACCACTGTCCTATCCACCTCTGTCCCCCAGGAAGATGAAGCATCTCAGAAATTACACTGCAAGCAGGATTGATTTATAGGACACATGCTCAGGGACACAGCCACTGTTGAAGGTAAGTACTCCTGAAGTAAAGTAATAGCCAAGAGAGAACTACCTTGGATTCCCACCAGCGGCTGAGAAGAGGCTATCGTGCAAGACTGCCAAGACCATCCAGGACAGGAACGCACTCTCCAGAAGTGCCCCTTGACCTCGCACATGCATACACACACATGCTCATACGCACGTGCACCCGGTCCAGCTCTGACCCAAACAGAAGTGGTCTCTCCTCCGAAGTTCTTATCCTTTTATCGGAACCCTGAGGACATTCTCGTTCTATTCCTATTATCTGTGCACTTGTCCCCTTGCCCTGAACTGTGAACTGTTTCTGAGAAAGGACCATGCCACCATGCCATGTTCATCCTGTCTCTTCCTCAGTGCCAGGCAGAGTGCTTTGACTAGAACACAACCTGACAGTGTTTGTTGAATGACTCAATGAGGTTCCTCCCCACCCCTCTGCAGCCACCCTGCTTGCCTGCTCCCTCTACAGCTGACCAAGCTTGGTAGAGAGTGAGGTCATCCTGGAGGTGTTCAGAATGAGACGAGGGGCCTGGAATTCGCCAACACTGTCCCCCAGGAAGATGAAGCATCTCAGAAATTACACTGCAAGCAGGATTGATTTATAGGACACATGCTCAGGGACACAGCCACTGTTGAAGGTAAGTACTCCTGAAGTAAAGTAATAGCCAAGAGAGAGGGCCCCTTCCCCCATGCTGAGACAAGTCCAGGAAAACTAAGGCAGCAAAGAGGGGAAGACTCCACCTAGGCGCTCACAGGGATCTGGGAGGATCAGGGTTTTTAGGTGTGATGTGTGCCTGGGCCTCCTTGGCATTGGTGTGCTCCCTCCTTGGAACACCTCTGAGTAGGAGAACAAGGCCGGGAACATGGTACCCCCTTTGCAGGCTCCACGGAGCCTCGCTCACTCCACAAATTCACTGCAGACCAGCCACGTCCCAAGCTGTGCAGTGTTTAGCAGTGACTACAACATGGTCCTTGCCCTGGAGGAAAATAGGACATAAGTGAGGAGGCAGATTGTCTAGAGTTCTGAGCAGACTGAAATACGAGCTAAGACCCAGGTATAAGCCAGAGTCTAGAGTAAGGGTGGATCCATAAGGCAGCATATGAATAGGACCCCATCTGTGCTGGGGAGGGGTTCTCAGAGAAGGCCCATTAGGGACCCCTACACCTCCCATCCCACACACTACTTAGCTCCCAGCCGGTGCTCTTGGTTCATTACCAGACCTTTCCCCATCCTGTTCCTGGTGGGGAGGTTACTCAGACCCTAACTACAGGGACCTCTGCAGGCTTAGTGGAGATGTGACTTAACCCCAGTGGTCTGAGCTAGCACCAGATGAGAGAACCAGGGGTGGGATGCTAGCCACCGCCGGCCTCCCATTACATCTCCTCTCTCCTCCGCACCCAGGCCCACAGCTAGAGCTCCACCCAGACACCGCACATCAGCCATCTCCTGTGGGTCTGTAGTCTGTTTTTCACCTCCATTAGCTCGCCCTCGGAACCACACTGTAGCATGGGTGTGGCAGGGCTGCAATCCCCATCTTACAGGAGGGACCAAGAGGCCAGAGAGGCTCAGTGGCAGCCTCCTGCCCACAGCAATGCTCCGTGCACCACGCCCTCTGGGGTGCAGACAGGCCCGGCAGGGAGGGGGGCACAGATGGACACTCTGCTAGGCAGCCTGGCTTGCAGTCTGCAAACTCCCTGCCATACATTCCCACCGGCCTTCCCTTCTGGCCACAGAACAGAGAGGAGGTGAGCAAAAGGCTGAGGTTAGGGCTCTCAGGAGGGGGCCGACGACGTGAAAGCAAGGAAGAAGGAAAGGCTGGACAGCACTGGTCCCAGGGGAGGAGACGAAGAGAAGGAAAGGGGATTGATGCACAGACTCCTGCTCCGCCTTCAAGGCAATTCCTATGACAGGACAGGCGCATTGCTGGGGAGAGGGTTCACAGCCCCAGAGTGGGTGGGCTGGGGCCCGGCAGATGCTTCTTGCCTACGCCCACCTTGGGAAAAGTGCCTACCCACCTGGCTCCTGCCTGGAAGCCAACTGTTATCATCCCCTTTTCAGCTGATCCAATTCTTTTCCTTCAAGGAAGCTCAGTGACCTCTGGCTCCCAATCTCTCCCCAGGTTCTCTCGCCTTAGGCCAGACTGATGAAGTCTCCTGGCGAGGAAGCGAGTGGCCCCTTTGGCCCGAACTTCCCAAGTGCACTTATCCTACTGTTGCCATGGAAACACTGAATTATGGCCTCCCGGTTTCAAGTCGGCCAGCTCCTCTGGGGCAGCAGGCTCACACCACTGTCGTGCCCACCAGGTGACTCATGTCACTGCCAGAGAAAGCCCCCAGCACAGCTGGCCCGGGGAAAACCAGCAGCCACTCGCGCGGAGGACAACTGGCCCAGGGGGAGGAGGCAGGCACTGCCCCTCTCCCCCAGGAGCAGCTGCCAGAGGGCTCGGCCCCTCGCACCCCCTTGCAGGCAGGCGCCCGCCCCTCGGGCCGGAGCGCGGTGCTTCCACCCAGCCGTGAGGTTTGTGCACAAACCAGCCATTTCTGCCCGCACACAGCTTGGGCAGTCAGAGCGGCTCGCCCTGCCCCTCCCCCGACAAGCATCCAGGGCGTGTCACATTCCCACCTTCACCGCCACCAAGAAGGGGGACCCTGAGCCGGGGCTGGTCGGGCTTCCCAGCTCGCACTCCTCCAGGAGAAACACATCTTCATCCTCCAGAACCTTGTCCAAAAAGCCTATAGCCTCCTCTTCCTCTTCCATGGCAGCCAGAGGCGCGGAGGGCAAACAGGAAGCGGGGTCCACGCAGCAGCCGCCGCCGTTGCCGCCGCCGCCCCGGAGGGAGGCAGGCGGGCAGGGAGGGGAAGAGCGTGCAGGGCAGGCCTAAACCAGCATGCTGGCCTCCCCGGAGTCAGTCCTGGCACCCGGCCACCGGCTCCCGATGAAAGGCTCCATTATGAACCTTTTCCTGCTGCCGCTTCCCGGCCCTCCCGCGCGCCGGGGCTGCGGGCCGCCTCGCGCGCGTCCCCAGCCGGGGAGTGGGGAAGCGGCGCTCCGGCCGCCCCGCCGCCGCCGCCGCCGCGAGCGCAGGGCTGTGACTGGAGGGACCGCGCGGCGCGCCGGCGGAGCAGGAGGAGGCGCCCCCGCCGGCCGCCGCAGCCCTTCCTGCCGTGCGTGCCGGCCCGGGCGCAGGCGGGGCCCCGCGCTCCCCGGCCGCCGCTCCCGAGCTCCGGCCGGCCGCCCCGCCGCCCCGCCGCCGCCGCCGCCGGCCCCACAGATCCCGCCCTTTCTGGGCTCGGAGGCTCGCGTTTGCTATTAATACGCAGGAAATGCACGACTCGACTTGCGAGGTGGAGCCGTTCCCTCTCTGCGGTCACCGGCCGGCGGCTGGCGGAGGCTTCTGGAGCGCGGAGGAGGGGTGAGGAGGCCGCAGACGGGCCGGGCGCGGGGGGAGGTCTGCTTCCCAGAGACAGGCTTTATTTACGGCCCCTCGCCAGAGCCCGAGCAGGCAGGGGGAGGAGCGGAGAGCAGCTGCCCGCACGGCCTCTGGGAGGACCGGGCAAACCTCGCTGTCACCTTGGGATGGCCACAAGCTGAGCCCCCTTCTCATCTCTGCCTCACGTTCTGACACCTTTGCGCAGGGGAGGCCAGGGCCTGGTGAGAAAACAGTTTCTATCACCACTGCGGCTGGGAGAACAAGGCTTTGTGCAAACGAGGCCTCAGCTGCCTCACCACAACAGAACCAAAAAGTGCCAGCCAGGCTCTGCAGCAGGCCCACCTTGGACGCCGCGGGTGCCCCATCTCCTACTCACAGATGCTGCTGGGATGAGCACTCCCACCTCCTTGGGCTCTTTTGCCTCAAGAGGGGCCTCGGCCCAGTGGAGCCCGCCCGACGGCAGAGGGTGCGAGTAACACCAGCAGCCCTTCCTGCTCCCAGCCTGCTTCCCTTGGCTTCCTCGTCGGCGGCAGAAGCCAAATCTACCCAGACAGAGAAGTCCACATTGTGACTGTGTAGGCCCCAGCCAGAGAGGGGCATGCTCTTACTCTCCCCGGGGAGGAGGTCAGGGGCAACCCCTGGGAAAAGCTCTTCCACCACACAACACCTAGGGCAAAGGTTGCAGACTCCAGCAGCCACAAGGGTGCAGGTAAGATCAGTGGAAGCGAGCCAGGTAGGCACCGGGTGGAGGGAAAAAGCCACCACTCAGCTCCAGCTGATGGCTGCTGGGGCAACGCTGCCCCATCTCAGGCTGCCCCATCTCAGATTGTCCTAGAGACGTTGGCAATGTGGATTCTTAGCTGATCTCTCTCCATTTAAAAACAGTGGCAGATCAATGACATTATAACAAAATGAAACATGGTGCAGTCTGAATGAAACACACCTGTGAACTGAATTAGGCCCACAGACAAGGTTGCTGCCTTCTTGCAGCTGGTTGTTTCTTTGAGGGAAGTTGTTGGGGGGCGGGGGTGGTGGTTTTCCCTGAATATCCCCTCTGTCCCATTTCCTCACCAGAACTGGCATCTTGGAAACCAATTCAGCGTCACCCACTACCAACCCACCACTTCCCTTTGTAGACCTGAACAATCAGGGCCACCACCTGGGTAGATCAAGTGGAAATTCAGGACTCTGGGTGGTGAGCCCTGAAGCTTCAGCCCCACTCAAGCCAACCCCCTCAATCTCCGACCAGCCCCTCAACAATGTCTCCAGCCAGGGATTCCCTTGAAATCTTCCTGATGCTTCTAGCTCACAATTCTCTTCCCTAATACACAGTTGCCAGGACCAGTCAGAGTGGCTCTCGGTGATGCAGTGTCTGAGCTGCCCATCAGTGTGTGTATCTACCACCAGCCTCCTTAGGCACGCGTCATATCCCCAGTCAGGTGGTAACGGCCACAGCGGGGAGGACTCAAACTCTTTGGAAATGAGTTCCAGGGGCTCCTGGGTGGCTCAGTTGTTAAGTGGCTGCCTTCAGCTCAGGTCATGATCCCAGGATCCTGGGGTCGAGCCCCGCATGGGGCTCCCTGCTCAGCAGGAAGCCTGCTTCTCCCTCTCCAACTTCCCACGGCTTGTGTTCCTTCTCTCGCTGTGTCTCTGTCAGATAAATAAATAAAATCTTAAAAAAAAAAATGAGTTCCAAAGGAAGGTCAACTCTGCACCATCCTGGGTCCACCTGGTGTCATTGCCTCTCCTTTCCACTGGGCACCTCAACTGAGAACAGGGCCCCTGACTGAGCCTCCAAGCTGGGTGGAGGGTTGAGGAGAGAGGAGGGAAATAGAGAAGAATGGAAATGGTTTACCCCAACCCCCCAGAAAACTCTGTGCAAGCTTTGAGTTTGAGATGGGGCTCCTGCCATTCTGTTAGAGCAGAGAATCTGTCCTCACCACTGACTCCCTGTCACCAAAGCTGAAATACAGACTGAGGGATTTGGGGTAGGCTCTTGGGCCCCAGGGCTGACAGGGTTCCACAGAGGCACACCCCACTTTACACTCCGCCCCCTCCCTCAGTCCCTGGTTTTTCCCTGTCTGCCTGGGCTGGGTTATAAATAGCCAGAGCACATCTGAAGGGCCCTTTCAGCCACAATTCCTCATTTGGTTTGGGCGGGCAAGGCTGCTCCCAGGGCTTGGGAACAACCGGGCCTGGCATTCCCCAGGGCACAAGTGTGCCAGCCCAGGGCTCTCTGCCAGCGTTTCTGTCTCCTACCCTGCAAGCTTCAAGTGCATGGCAGGACTGCCCCCACTGGTCAGACAAGCAGGTGGAACGGGAGAAGGGCCTAAAAGCCCAAGGGTCCCTCCTATGTCCCTTCCCCCACCCAAGGGAGCATGAAGTACCCTTGGATGTCTCCTGGAGTATCCCCATCTTCATTCCCCACGCCCCTAACTGGCAAAGCCAGATCAACACCTACTTCTTCCCCAAACCCTGAAACCTCTCCGAAGCTGCTCCCTAAACATCCAAGGCATCTCTGCTCCACCCCACCCCAGCCGGCTGGAAATTCCAGTGAGTAACTAGAATGCCCTTCCATCACCATCGGGCACACAGACACCACTCCGAGGCCCTCCGTCCTCCCCCTGGGGGGAGGGGGGAAGTGACTCACAAGTCCCAGCAATGCTCCCTCCCTTTCCCCCACAAGTGCCCTGAGCCAGCCTTGGACCTGAGCTTCCTCTCTGCATCCTTTATACTCTGCTGCTTCAGCCTGGTTCCTGCTCCTCCTTCCAGAGAAGCAGCCTGCTCCAAAGGTCTCCAAACAGCCTTATTCCAAAGCCTCCCTCTCCTACTCCGCAGCCTCTGCAGTCTGGACTTTCTCAAAGCCCTCAGGTCCCATGAGCACGCCAATGCTGCTCTTACTGCTCTGGCCTTTCTTTCTCCTGCCTCCTGTAAACTGGAGTCACCCACTCAAGACCCCGGCCTCAGCCCGCTGCTCTCTACCCTTGACGGCCTCCTCCCTTCTGGCTTCCAGGCCAATGGCAGCCCGTCACCATGTGTAGCTCCAACATCTTGCTCAGCTCCAAGCGTGACATCTCCACGGTCGGCTGGGTCTCCTCACTTGGAAGTCCCGCCAACAGCCCCTCAACTCCACATATCCAGACCAAATGACCCCTCCCCCTCCCTAAGCCAGCTTCCCCTTCTGGCTTCATCCACTTCTGTTGGCAGGGCCACCATCTTGCGACTCTTCCTTCCCTCACGCCCCACATCCCTTTTACCGAGTCCCTTTGGTTCTTCCTTCTTTTCCTCTTGTAAAGCCACCACCCCAGCCAAAGTTTGCAACATCTTGCCCCTACACACAGTCACGATCATGTTCCATTTTGAGTCCTGATCTTGCCTATCCATCTATCTGTTCACTCGTTTGCTCCCTCACACCCAGAGAGGGCCTGGCATTACAAACACAAATCTGGGAGACACAGCCATTAGAGTGCTCTCAACCTATAGGAAGTGAAGGACACAGGAACAAAAGAGACAGTGCCTCAGTGATCAACACAGTGGGAACATAGGACAAAGGCACTATCCCTGCCTCAGAGGAAAAGCTTCACAGGAGAGTGGCTTCTGAGCAGCGGCTGGAAAAGGGGAAGAGTTTGCAGGCAAAGGGAGGAAGGCCAGAAAGGAGAACTTCTGGTAAGTAAACACAGAGGGAGGACAGAGTAAAAAAGGGGCAGGAGGTGAACTTGGAGAAGTAGGCTGGAACCACACTATAGAGGGTGAGGGGCACAGACTGAGCTTTTCTTTTCTTTTCAAGAGAGGGAGGTGGGGAGGAGCAAAGGGAGAGGGAGAGAGAGAATCTTAAGCAGGCTCCACACCCAGCAAGGAGCCAGACGTGGGGCTCGACCTCACAACCCTGAGATCATGACCTGAGCCGAAATCAAAAGTCAGACGCTTAACCAACTGAGATTTCTGACACTTGCCAAGTGCGCACTCACAAAGTCACCCATAGTTTCCTCTCCCCAAACCCAATGGCCTCCCCTCACACTTATTCTCCATCCTCATTCTCTTAGCCACTAAATCAATAAGTATTTATTAACTGCCTACTGTGCACTGGGCATTCATAATGCAGCCACAAATGGGATACTATGTCTACCTCCATGGAGCTGACAGGCTTGGGGACAGACTGACCATTGTGAGCCAAGGCAGTGCCAGGAGTGGGGTACAATTTCAGAACTATGGGGCTGAGGTACAACTCTCCCAGAAAGGAAACATGGAAATATCTATTGTGATTTTAAAGGTTCACACCCTCTAACCCAGCAACTCCACTTTAAGGGATTTTTTTCTGCAAAAACATTTCTACAGGGGCATTTCTACAAGATCTATGTACAAAGATATTCACTTCAGTGATGTTTATACCAGTGCAAGACTAGAAACAGTCCAAATGTCTAGCAGAAAGGGATGGTTAAGTGACTTATGGCACATTCGTAAAGTGAAATATGCATGCAGTCATAAAGAAAGAAGAATGAGGTAGATCTTCACTTACTGATGTGCAAAATGTCCAAGACTTATTAAGTAAAATAAAGAAAGTGAATTGCATAACAGTACCAGTATGATTTAAGAAAAAAAAAAAAAGCATATATCTAATATGTCACATGGAAAAATAAAGAGAAGTATACAACCAACTCTTAACAGAAGTTCTGTCTATAGGATGAGACTTTAGGAGACTTTCACTTTCTACCTTACATATTTCTTTTTTTTTTTTTTTTAAAGATTTTATTTATTTATTTGAGACAGAGAGAATGAGAGAGACAGAGAGCACATGAGAGGGGGGAGGGTCAGAGGGAGAAGCAGCCTCCCTGCCGAGCAGGGAGCCCGATGCGGGACTCGATCCCGGGACTCCAGGATCATGACCTGAGCCGAAGGCAGTCGCTTAACCAACTGAGCCACCCAGGCGCCCTCTACCTTACATATTTCTGTAAAGTTAGAATTTTCAGTGATATAATCAGGGAAAATAAAGAAGTTAAAAAAAGAAGTGTGGCAAGTGCTACGACTGGGAAAGTAGCCTGAGCTCTGTGGGCACAAGAGAGGTGCAGCTGATGCAGCAAAGGGGGAGTCATAGAAGGTTCTCTGGAGGAGGCGACATTGAAACTCATGCCTAAAAATGTCCAGGGGTTAGCCCGCCAGTGGGGGCAGCGGGGGAGGACAGACAGGACTGTGTGAGCACAAGGAAATGAGTTCAGTCTGGGTGGCGAGTGCGCATTCAATCATTCAACCAACATTGACTGAGCATCTACTATGAGCCACGCACAGTTCTAGGCACTAGAGTTTTCCATGAACAAACACTGGTTACAAAACTGACAAAGCTCCATTTTGGAGTTCACATTCTAGTTGAGAGGTTGGTAATGAGGCCGCAGAAGTAGGCGGGGATCAAGTGGTCAGATCAGGCAGGGCCTTGGCAGCATTGCTGAAGGTTGGATTTTACCACTGAGAAAGGGAAGGCACTGGAGGGTTTTAAGCAGGGAATGACGTGACCATTGTTTAATAGTCATACCTCCCACTGACATCAGATTATTCTTTCTAAAACATTGCTCACTCTGTGCCCACAGGTAGCCACCAAGTCAGCCCAAACAAGGGCAGTGGGGCCCTTGTGGTGACTCAACCAATCCAACTGTTGACAACAGTCCCTGCTGCTCACTTTCCCCTTAATGGGCCAGGTACCTTCTCACCTCCAGGCCTCATCCTGGGCTGGAAGCCTCTTCTCCCTCCTCTCTGACAATCCCTGGCCCTCTCAACTTTTTGGCAAAAGCTGAAGCTCCACCTCCAGATTTGCTGGAGCCCAGGAGACTCTGGGCCAATAAGAACTGACCCCAAGGGGCAGTGCCAGGAGCAGGCAAAGTCTACTAAAGCCACAGACGGAATCAGATGCATCATCCTCCTGATAACTGTGCTCCTCCCTCCGCCTTTCCTCTTCTATTACAGAAGTCATTCCAAAAATCATATACAGAGTTTAATTACATAAAGCAAATGTTGGGTATCAGCCAGTACATGACACTGTTTATGCAGTAAAACAAACAAAAACAAAAAGAACTCCCCTAGATTCTGGATTTGAATCCTCACTCTGCCTCTTGCCATTTGTGTGACCCTGAGCAAGTGATTCAAACTTCCAGGACCTCAGTTTCCGCATCTGTAAAATGGGGTTATAGCACCAACTCCAGGGTCGCAGTGAGGACTAGTACATGTAGGGCAGTGCCTGGCAAGTGTCAGCCCTTGTCAGGCACCAGCTAGTCTCCTTTTCTTTGGCAGGGGTGGTGGGGTGTGGGGAGCACAGAAGTGGGGGGCCCTAGCTCACTCCCTGCTTCACCTCCCACCTCTTCTATTGAACCCAATGCCCGGCAGACCATTATCCTTTTCTCTAACTTCCAGAGGTTTCCCCACATTTCAGAACTTACACAGCCCTTTTTATCTAGAATGTTCTTCCTGACCAGTGCCCAGGCAGAACACTACCCACTATCTGAGGCCGCCTCCCACGGACTCCCCTCCCTGAGGTCACAATGACTCCTCCCTTGGGATGCTGGACATCTCTGAAGGCTGTTGCACAGATAGCCTTGAAATAGAGTGTGTGTGTATGTGTCGCGGGGGGGTGGGGACAACCCCTGTGCATGCTAATTCCCATAGCAGTTGGAACAATATCTTGTAAAAAGTGGCTGCTCTGAAAATACTTAGTGAGTGGACATGGAAACTTACAGGGCAAGACAAAGGGTCTCCCAAGAAGATAAATCAAGGGGTTCAGATTGGATGGATGGTTCCTATGGAAAGTGGTCGTATGATGTGAGCTCTAGGGCTGAAGGAAGCACAGTCCTACCAAAGGAAACCAGGCTGAGGAGGGAGGAAGGGTGAGTATCCACCAATGCCAAATGCAGCGGGCCAAGCGTGGCTTTATCTCGATTTCCCAGCACTTCCCTCCTTCCTTAGCTCACAAACTCCTGGCAGTGGCTTGGTGTCTAGCAAGGTGGGCTTACGGGGAACACCCTCCCAGTGGGGTCTGGGGAGAAGGCAAGGCAGATTGTGGCCAAGTGAGAAATAGCCCAAGACCAGTGTCACCTCCTTCCCAGCAGCTGGGCTCTCCTCTTTGTGCCTCTCTTCCCCCTGAATCCTCCACAGTGGTACCCCCTCCCCCCCCCCCCCCCCCCCCACTGCAGGGGCCTTCACCAGGCAGGAATTCCACTGGGAGCTGAGCCACTGCTGCCAGGATCAGAGCTGGGGCCTTCTGGAGAATGGGGTTCACATCCCAGGAGAGATTCAAATTCCACTCCCACCTCGGGAGCGACCGGGTCCTCTGTGTGGCTGGCAGGAGGCGGTTTTAAGGGACTATGTCACTTGGTTCTCGCAGCAGTCCTTCCAGATAGGAGGCATTTATCCTCATTTACAGCTGAGGGTACCAAGACCCTGCAAGTCGCCAAAGCCACACAGGCAGAAAGAGACAAAACAGAGGCACGAAGGCTCCTGCTCGGGGGAGGTAACAGATGGCGGCCACGACGAGGACCCTACCACTTACCAGCTGTGGGACCCTGGGTAGGTGGTGTAACCTCTCCGCACCCGAGTTTCCATAGCTGTAACACAGGGCAATCGTGGTGGCTTCCTCGCAGGGTCGTGGTGAGGGAAGTGAGCGAGTGTTTATAAAGTGCTGTAACAGCCCACATTTAGTAAGTGCTATGAAAGTGTTTCTACGCGTTCTCTTCGTTTCTGCCACATGGGCAGGGCAGGACAGTGAGGCGTCTGGGGGCCCTCGAGACAGAAGCAACCAGTCCACAGCCCTGAGGGCGGACGGCTCGCCGGGGCATCATCCGTGGGAAGGAAAGCGCTAGGAAACACTAGTGGAGAGGCTCAGCGCAAGGATAAGCAGCTGCGAGGGGGGATGGGGAGGGAGAGGGGGAGGACGAGGAGGACGAGGAGGGGGTGGGGGAGACGAGGAGGACAAAGGTGGACAAAGGTGATCGGTTCAACGCTCCGCCACCCTTACATTGGATTCTCCTGCTAGCTAAAGTCTGAACCCCTCAATTCAGCCTTTTATTCGAAACCTCTGAACTGCCTCTGGCTGCTCCAGGAACTACAGAATGAGTTTGACACTGAGCAGTCCCACCCACACGTGTACAAACTTTAGGCAAAGTGCTCTGCCTAACACTGTCTCATGGAAACCTCACGATGGCTGTGTGAGGTCAGGAAGAAGGAAATCCTCAGTATCTTCCCTTTACAGACCAGTAAACTGGAGCCCAGGCAGGATGAGTGACATCCCTCAAGTCACACAGCTAGAAAGTGCTAGCACTGAGAGGACACCCAGATCTTTGCCTTGTTTCCACTTTTTACAGCGTCTCCCAAGAGGGGAGACAGGAGTCTGAAGCTTTTCTGTAAGACCATGGTCCCGGCAGAGGAAAGTGTGCCCCCACTTGTTAGCTGAGATCAAGAGTCCCTGCCCTTCCTTCCCAAGGTGAAAGCAGGCACTCTCAGCTGAATGGAGCCAGCAGGGGTATGGGGCCCTGGCCCTACGAAGGAGCTCTGCTCGGCTTGGGCTTGAGGAGCATGAGGGGTCTGCAGGGCAGAGCCTCAGCTTTCACCCCGATGCCTGTGGGCTGCACAGCTGGGGCATATCTACGACAAGGGCAGCAGAGTAAGGCCGTAGGGGTGTGTTGGGGAGTGAGGAGTATGTGTCTATCCTGCCAACCCTATAGGTACCTGGCTGCATCTGGGTTACCATACCTACCAACCCCAGAAAGGAGGTTGCAAAAAGCAGATTCAGTTGTTGTCTAGCAAATATCATCAGCCTAGGTCCTTGCAATGGTCTTGGCTTCAAAAGCTGTCAAGAAAAGTCTTGTGGGTCCCAGTCACTAAGGACTGAGCATCAGGATGAGCCAGACCCAATGCTGCGGGCTTTACCTGAGCTATCTCAGTCCCTCTTCTCAACAAGCCTTCGGGTCGTTGGTCCTATTTAAAGATGAGCAAGGGGCACCTGGGTGGCTCAGTCGGTTACGCATCCGACTCTTGATTTTGGCTCAGGTTATTTTCTCAGGGTCGTGAGATCAAGTCCCACATTGGGCTCCATGTTCAGCATGGAATCTGCATGAGATTCTCTCCATCTCCCTCTGCCCCACCCTTCACACTCTCTCAAATAAATAAAATCTTAAAATAAAATTAAAAAATAAAGATGAGGAAAGTGAGGCTCAGAGGGGTTATGACACTTGTTCAGTGTCTCACAACTAGAGAGTAGCAGGTATTCATCTAGTCAAAGCTCATGTTCCTTCCATTCTCTGGGCACTGATTAAGACTGTTACAATGGTTACACTTATGTGTCAACCTGACTGGGCCATGGGTACCCGGATATTTGGTCAAAATTATTCTGGGTGTGTCAGTGAGCGCATTTCT
Organism: Mirounga leonina; assembly: GCF_011800145.1. Classification (NCBI taxonomy): domain Eukaryota; kingdom Metazoa; phylum Chordata; class Mammalia; order Carnivora; family Phocidae; genus Mirounga; species Mirounga leonina. Next base: position 2,993,823 of record NW_023270503.1, read on the forward strand.
GAGTGAAATTAACATTTGAATCAGGTGACTGGGTAAAGCCCATTACTCTCCCTAATATGGGTGGTGGGCCTCATCTAATCCACTGAAGACCCAAATAGAACAAAAAGGCTGAATAAGAGGGAACTCATCCTGCCAGTTGAGCTGAGACATGAGTCTCTTCCAGGCTTTAGACCCAGCCTGAAACACTGACTCTTCTTGGGTTTTGAGCCTGCTGGCTTCAGACTGCAACTTACACCATCAGGCTCTGCTGTTCTCAGGCCTTTAGGCTCAACCTAGAGCTAACTATACATCATTCCTGTGTGTCTAGCTTGCTGTCTGCAGGTCTTGGGACTTCCTGGCCTCCATAATGAAGTGCGCCAATTCCTTTTTTTTTTTTTAAAGATTTTATTTATTTGACAGAGAGACAAAATGAGAGAGGGAACACAAGCAGGGGGAGTGGGAGAGGGAGAAGCAGGCCTCCTGCCGAGCAGGGAGCCCGATGTGGGGCTTGGTCCCAGCACCCTGGGATCATGACCCGAGCTGAAGGCAGATGCTTAACGACTGAGCCACCCAGGCGCCCCGAAGTGTGCCAATTCCTTATCATAAATCTCTCTATAGATCTAAATCTAGATGCAGGTGCAGATGCCGATAGGCATCCTATTGGTTCTGTTTCTCTGGAGAGCCCTGACCAAATACAAAGACCAAACCTTAGGCTTCCCGGAACAAGTTGGCTGTATATTTGGGAATGAAATGCTCAGCTGCCAGAGGACTGACATCTAAATATCTAGAACAATTGTCTGATTTAGTCCAAAATTCCCCTTGGTTCCCAAGGCCCCAACAGGAAGCCTGGCAGGGAGGGGCCCTGCCTAGCCAAATGAACAGAGCCAAGTAGCAGAAACCTTGGTTTTCTTTTTTTTTTTTTTAACCAAAACAACCCCCAAGTACTCAGGAAGGGGTGTGTCAACTCTCTCCAACACCCCAATGTAAACAGCAATACTTACAGAGTCCACTAGATGGGGCCAGTGACCCAGCGGAAAGCGGGGGGAAATGTAACTGACTCTAGGAGGGGAGGCCTGCAGGCGTGGAGGGGGTGCACGGGGGCGGTGAGGCCCGCAGGCAGGGGGGTGCACGGGGCTGAAATCTTTACCAGGATCCCCAAGTTGGGTAAATGCTCCCCAACCCTAACATGTCTTATAGCGAATGGTGTAAAAAAATCGATTCTGGGGTTCCCAAGCCCCAAGCCCTTTAGTCAGTTGTCACTGTAGCATCTGTGGATTTCAAAGTCCTCAAACCAAGTTATTCCACGTGAGCCACCGAGCAAAATGAGCAGCCACAAAGTGAAAAAAGTCACTGCGCCAAAGCCTCTGCCCTCCAGGCAAGGGGGTGGGGTGGGGTGGGTCTCCCGTTGTGCCTGTTTCACTGGAGAAAGCACCCAACAGGACCTTTCACCAAGGAATCTAAAAACCAATGGACAAGCACTCCAGTAAGGGGGTCATGTGATGAGGGAAGGAACGGGACAGGGAGAAAGAAGGAAGGCAGAGAGGGAGGAAGAAAAGAGCAAAGCTGCTTTTCTTTCCATCAGCAGCTCTATTCGGCCCCACGTTCTCAACTCTTGGCCTGCATTCCTGGCCCTGGGTTGGGTCCTACAGTGAATCTTCCTGCACCTGCTCATAGTGGGTAACAGCTGAGTCCTCCAGGGGTCCTCTGAGCTCTGTTTGGTCAGAGACCCAAAGGCAGAGATGAGAAGCAAGAGTTTTCTCCTTGTTTCCCCTGGTTGGCCTCAGTTCAGGTTCCAGAATACTCCCTCCTTCATCAGTAGAAAAACCCTACCCTGCCTGTCCAAGACGGTGGTCTCTCACCTTCCTTAGGGAGGACAGGACAACATCCCAGAATGTCAGCTGGGGGGCGGGTCCTGAACCTCAGCCGTCCCCTCCACCTCCCACCTGCCCCCACCATCCGTTTCCAAACTCGAAATGCCTGGCAGCCACTAAGCTCTGCCTCGGCCTCTGTTGCCATGGCAACAATGTGGCTTCCCCCAAGTGGGAAGCTGGTTGCCAAGGCCCTTGTTGCCAAAGGCTATAACAACCACCCCAGTGTGCAAAGAGGGGGTGAGAGCTCTGTAGAGGGGTGGAGGGTGGCCAAGGAGGCTGCGAGGGAAAGAAGCAGGGTGTTCTCCAGAAATGCTAGAGTCCAGGCAGCCCTCCTGCTGGAGGGGGGATTGCTGGGCCCTTCAGGAGGGGAACAAGTATCCCAAGGCACCTCAGTGACTGCTCCTCGGGGGTATGAGAGGGATAAAAGGGGACTCCCCAAAACACACCTGGACAAGCCCTCTCCAGAGCAGAGCAGGACCAGGCCCTCCAAGCCCCACCCCCACCCCCACATGGAGGAACGGCTTTGATTCTCTCCAACTCCAGAAAAACAGCCCCCGGAACCCCTCTGTCTCGCTTGCTCCTCTGTCTCAGGTGCTGCGTACAAGCTGGGCACACACAGAGCCGGGCCCTGCGGCCAGAAACAGCATTAATTACAAGGCTTGCAAACCTCCCAGCCTGTCAAAGCACATACTTAATATTCCTTGTAAAATGCTTCTCTTTGGAGCAGAGCTCCCATCAGTCAACAAGAGGAGAGGGGGACACCATTAGGGCTCATTCCCTTCCAGAGTCACCAGAGGAGGGCAGAATGGGGCCCTTGATCTTCGGGGAATGCTGCTGGAGCAGCTCACTCCACCCCGCAGAGAGCACAGAGACCAGCCTTGCTTTGCTGAGCCAGCATCTGGACATCTACAGCCCACGGGTCACGTGTGCAGCCCCTGCCCAGCTCCGGCCCAGAGAGAAGAGCCAGTTCCCACCCCCCTCACCAGGCCCCATCCTGCTCGAGAGGGGCTGGAAGAGAAAGCTGAGAGAGGAAGTGAGGGTGTCCAGGGAAGCAGATGGCTGGTAGAGGAGGCAGAGATAGGTGCAGGGGTGGCAGAGAGAGCAGCAGGTGGGGAGGGGGCGGGGAGCCTAGTCTGCGAGGGGCCCAGGACCGGAATGAGATGACGAGGCCACGAAGAACGTCCAGGTCCACGTTTCCCCAGCCCTGCTCCCCCAGGAGCATCCTAAGCAGAGCCTGGCCCATGACCCTCATGCCTGCTTGCCCCCCTCTCCTAGAACCCCCACTTCTCCAGCCCAGAAGGAAAAGCAGGTGTACCTACCCCAGGTGCCAGCCCCTCAGGTGGGGTGGGGGAGATGCTGTCCCCGCCGCCCTGGCCACGGGCACTGAGCTGGGGTGACATGGTGGGCGACTCGTCGATGTACGGCATGGTCTCCGAGCCCTCCGGGGGCCCCTTCTGCTCCTCATTCCCCTCTCCGTCGTAGTCGTCTGTCCCGTAGCTGAAGTCTGAGACAAGGAACAAGAAAGGCCACTGAGAGTCCTCCACGAGGGCTGCCAGGGACTGGTAGCGCAGTGGGCGCCGGCGGCGACCCCCGGCTGCCATGCCCCCCGCCGCCGCATGCACGGCCTGGCCCGGGCGGGGGCTGCACGGGGGGCCCGGGCCTCGTGAGGGGCTGGGGAGCGCCAGCAGGCACCGCGGCTGCAGTTCAGGGGCTGCTGGGAGTCAGGGAGGAGCGGCTCCACTGTTGCCACCCGCTTAATAGCATGTCAGTCGTGGATTTTGAGCCGCTGTTTCCTTTGCCTCCTGCCTAATTCCAAGTCTAAAAATTCACAGAGAGAGCGGGAGGCAGGACGCTTCCAACTCTCCTCTCTGAGTCACCATTTTGCTTTTTATAGGGAATAAGGAGGTGGGGCGGGCCAAGCGATGTCACTTCCTGAGCCCCTCCTCCTTGGGTACCATTTGTACACTGAGCCGATCCCGGGTGTGGGGGGCAGAGCGGGCTTCAGGGTGCAGGGCTTGGGCCCTGCACCCGGGGAGCCCTCGCTCCTCCGAACAAGGCCCCTGCGCACGATGGAGCCCAGGGCTGGCCAAGTGTGGGCGAGAAGGTGGGCCCCGAGACCTGGCAGGGACATGGGTTAACAGCAGACTCCAAAGCTGGCACTTACTTCTGTAATTTCAGTGGAGGCCCCCTTCAGAGGTGAGGGAAGAAAAGGCTGCAGGGAAGTTGAGCTGCCGTGAACCCGACCAGGCTGCAGAGCCCACACACAGATGCCCCTCCTGGGCACACGGGGCTGGGCCCCCGGGGGCACAGCCCCTCAGAAAGGCCCCCTAGCTCCACCAAGGAGGGGTCTCTCCTGCAGCGGCACGAGCGACCCTCTCACGGCCCCTCACCCGCTGGCTGGGCCTCGTCCTATCATCCGCTCAGATGATACTACTTCCAGGCTGTCCTCCCTGGTGTCTTGGCTCAGAACAACAGCAATGTGGCCTTCTAGTGCCCCTGTTGACCTTGCCCAGTCGTCCCTGTGGCCCTGCGGCGGGAACTGGGTGTCTCAGTCATCGCTGTGCCCAGAACCCACGTGCGGCAGGATCTCGGGAAACGTGTGTGGAGGGAATGAATGAGCAGAGGAATGCACTGTCCCTCTCAGGTCTCAGGCTTGAGCCAAATTCTCCACGGTGCCCTGGCTCCTCGTGTCACAACATACCAGCCCCTGGGCAGCCAGCAGCCTGAGAATGGTGTCAACAGGTCACCAGGGCGCCTGGCCATGGCAATACTCAGTCCAATCTGGCCCTTTGGCAGCCGAGAGCTTCCCCCAGGCTTGCTGCACCTGCTCCCTCTGACTTTCTCTCCAGTCCCTGTACTGATGGCCCATTGAGCTGTCAGAAGATGTAAGCTATTATTTTTTCCCCCCAGAACAGGCATGCATGTGAAGAACCACAGGATCCAGCCACTGAAATGTGTGTGTGCCATGCACACGGAGATAGGGCCCGCTGACGGGAGGACACAGGGCCTATGCATGAGGTTGGTGGGGGTGAGCCGATTCTGCTATTTCCAGGGGGCAGAAGGAAGGAAGAGAAGCTGCGGCATCCAGTCGGCCCAAGTCTGGCACTGTGAGGGGGCCCGGCTGTCTGGTGAGGTCTACTCACTTTGGAGACACGTAAGGAGGGAATGAAACATCACATTAACCTGCCATCTCTCCTCCAGGAGGCTCCAGGCTGGCCTGTTAGGGCCTGGGGTCAAGGCCAGGGGTGTGAGCTATGGTGAACCCCAACCTGGCCGAAAGTTCAGATTCCAGCAGGCCATGCTGACTCTCCTGCACACTGACCTATATTCCCAGAGGTCACAGGATCAGATCTGCATAAGCTCCAATTTATCCTCATCAGAGGGGCAGCCATGGGCCTGCATGTCCCACTCCTCTTAACCTAGCTACATCTGTAAGGCTATTGTTTCCATCCCCAATTTACAGACAAGGTCAGGGAGTCTCAGAAAGATTTGCCCAGAAGGGATCTGAACCCCGGTCTGTCTGTCTGTTTCTGAATGCCATCCTTTTTCCTTTAAGTTTCTAACTTCCAGAGAAGTCTACTTCCACAGCTCTCCTGGTCAGGGGAGGCTGACCAAAGACAGGAGGGAGGGGTCCCGGCCCAGGAGTGGAGGAAAGTGCACACAGAGCTCTCTGCAAATGTTCTTACATACTTTCCCTTTCATTCCACCCTCTGTAAAACACTAACAGCCCAGGAAGTCAGTCAGAGACCCAGGAGAGCCCTTACCAGGAAAAGGGATACAAAAGCTATAGAAAAGACAGAGAAACCAACCCTCAGAGAAGGAAGGAGCCCTGGGGACTCAGGAGGATGGAAATCTACCAAGTACAGGCTTCAGTTTATGAGAGGCCACAGATACAAAGGCTTGGCTGCCAGGTCTCAAAAGAGAGAAGGCAGAGGAGGCTTTAACAGCCAATATCCGTTTCCCCTCCTAGTAACAGAAATATAATTGTATTTGGAGTGGCAGTGTGCCCAGTGGCTAACTAAAAGACTACTTTCCCTAGCGGTGTGGACCACGTGATTAAGTTCCAGCCAATGACATGTTAAGTGGATATGTGTGAAACTTTGAGGAAGGCTGCTAAAAACGATTGGTTTAGTTGGAAGGTACGCCACTCCTCGCCCCACCCCCATGTTTTCTCCTTCTATTGCCAGTTTGGAAAGCAGATGGAATGGCTGGAGCTCCAGCAGCCATATTAAGCCATGAGGTGACATTGAGGATTGAAACCAGTGCTGAAGCTAGCTGAGCAGAAAGCTGGGAGCCTGGGGTGGTGATGGCATGATGAGCTGCCATACCACTCCAGGACTGTCTACCTCCAGACTTCTTTTTTTTTTTTAAGATTGTATTTATTTCACAGAGAGAGAGAGAGAGAGAGAGAGAGAGAGCATGAGTGGGGGAGGGGGTGGAGAAGCAGAGGGAGAGGAAGAAACAGGCTCTCTGCTGAGCAGGGAGCCCGACACGGGGCTTGATCCCATGACCCCGGGATCATGACCTGAGCCAAAGGTATATGCTTAACAAACTGAGCCAGGTGCCCCCAGACTTCTTTTACATGAGAAAAAAAAATGTTCATGTGATTTAAGCCACTGTTATTTAGCTTTTATGTTGCATGTACTCAAACTTAATTGTAATTGATCCAGATGATTTTCCTTGACATTCTGTCTAGGTGCTTTTCCTACTGCCTTCACTGTTCCTTCTAAGTCTCCTTGGTCTCTAAGTCTCTGCCCACCCCTTGAAAATGGGTATTCTTTAAATATCCTTACAATAGAATACTGCTCACCAGTAAAAAGGGACAAACTACTGATACATGCAATAACAGAAATAACTCTTTCAGGCATTATGCCAAGTAAAAGAAGTCAGACACCAAGGAGCATATCCTGTATGGCTCCACATACATGAAGTTCTAGAACAGACAAAACTACTCTATGGTTAAAAATAAAAAAGAAAACAGTGGTTACCTCTGGGGTTGGAATAGAGATAGTAGCTGATTGTAAGGGGCACAGGGAACTTTCAAAATGATAGAAATGTTCTATATCCTGGGGGGCCTGGGTAGCTCAGTTGGTTAAGCATCTGACTCTTGATTTCGGCTCAGGTCATGATCTCAGAGTCATGGGATCAGGCCCTGCGTCGGGCTCTGTGCTCATTGAGAAGTCTGCTTGAGGACTCTCTCCCTCTGTCTCTCCCCCTCTTGTGTGTGAACTCTCTCTCTCTCTCTCAAATAAATAAATAAATCTTTAAAAAATGTTCTGTATCTTGAAAGGGATTTGGAGTACATAGGTGGATGCATTCATTACCTTCGTGAAATACACTTAAGATTTGTGCATTTCACTAAACACTGAACTCTATCTAGTTAATGACATTCATGCTTAAGTGTTGAAGTGAAGTGTACTGCTATCTGAAACACATAAAAAACAAGATGGATTGATGATGCTCAAAGGAATGGAGAGAGGTATGATGAAGCAAGTGTAGAAAACAGAAAACATCCAAAAAGTATAGATAATTATAGACTCTAGATGGTGGGTACATGGGTATTCACTGAACAATTCTTTTTTTTTTTTTCAATTTTAAGTAGGCTCCATGCCCAACTCCATGGCATGAACTCATGAACTCATGACCCTGAGATTAAGAGTCAGCCAGGCGCTCCCCACTGTATAATTCTTTACACTTCTATGTATGTTTGAAAATTTTAAAAATAAAATGATAGGGAAAAACTGGTGTTCTCCAAGCTTCTGTCATCCCTGCTTTGCTCCCTCTCCCAAATTTTATTTACATGCCAGGGAGAGGTCTGGGCTGTAGACCCATCTCTTTGATTGGTTTCTGGACATCTCCATCCTCAGGAACCTCAAATCCACCCTTTTCTTGACGGTAATATGCTAGATTGCTCAAGTTGGAAGCCTAGGGACCATTCTAGATCCCTCCTTCTTCCTACTCCTCATCTTCTATATCCTGAACTATCTCCACTCCTGAACCACTTCCCCACCCTCGCCAGCTCTTACAAAGACAATTCCAACACTACCTCCCCATGAGCCAGACTGAAAATCTGATAGTGTTTCTTCCCTGTTTGAAATTCAACAGTTCTCGGGGAGCCTGGGTGGCTCAGATGGTTAAGCATCTGCCTTCGGCTCAGGTCATGATCTCAGGGTCCTGGGATCGAGTCCCACATCGGGCTCCCTGCTCCGCGGGAAGCCTGCTTCTCCCTCTGCCTCTCTCTCTCTGTCTCTAATGAATAAATAAATAAAATCTTAAAAAAAAAAAAAAAAGAAATTCAACAGTTCTCCATTCACTTAAAGGGTAAATCTCAAATGCCCCAGCTCAAGGCCCTTTATGGCCAGCATCCGAATCTACCTTTACAGGCTCATACTCTGCTGCCGAGTAATATCGGACATCTTCCTGGTCCCTGCAGTGGGTTCTATAGGAGCTCTCAAATATATATAAATATTCAAATCTTAACCTCAGTCCCTGTGAATGTGACCTTATTTGGAAAGAGGGTATTTGCAGATGTCATTAAGTTGAAGATCTCGAGATGAGATTTTCCTAGATTAACTGAGTGGGTCCTAAGTCTGATGATGTGTCCTTATGGGAGACAGAAGGAGAGAGGATGCAGATGCACAGAAGGCCATGTGAAGACGGAGACAGAGATTAGGAGTTAGGTTGCCAAAAGCCGAGGAATGCCTGGAATCACCAGAGATGGGAAGAAGCAAGCAAGAATTCACCCCCTACAATCTCAGCAAGGAGCGCTGCCCTGCCAACACCTTGATTTTGGATTCTGGTCTCCAGACTGCAAGAAAATAAATTTCTGTTGTTTTAAGCCACCAAGTTTGTGGTAACTTTTTTTATGGCACCCCTGTGAAATTAATATAGTCCCCAGACACACGGCACTGTTTTCCCCTCTGGACCTTCACACATGCTGTTCCTAGACCTAGAACACCTAGACCTCCTCACCCCTTGTCCACCCCGTGAAATCCTATTTAGCCTTCGAATCCATCTCAGCTGCACCCTTCTCCCAGGAACTTCCTCGTCTCCTGAATATATGAAGCACTTTTGCAAACTTCTGCAAAATGAGAAAAAGGTGAATACTTTGACTTTCTAAATGTTAGAAAAATGAAGAGAAAATTAAGTGGGGAACTACACATTCTCAACGTATATATACATTTAAAATGTAATCAAAGAAAATGCAAGTGCACACACACACACATATATATGTATGTATATATATTTGCAATTTTTCTATCAAATCAGCAAGGTTAAAAAATACTCAAAATTGTCAGGAAAGAGGCAGCCTCAGAAACTCCTGGAGGGTATGAGGACACTTGGCTGGCTCAGTCAGTAGACGGTGCGACTCTTGATCTCAGGGTTGTGAGTTTGAGCCCCATGTCGGGTGTAGAGATTACTTAAAATAAAACCTTTAAAAAAGAAAAAAAGAAACTCTTGGAGGGTATGGTACAACTTGTTTGAAGTCAGTTTGGTAACTTGTTTCAAAAGCTTTGATAGTTGGCACAGCTTTTAACCCAGCATAACCCAAGACTATGTCCTAAGAAATTAATTAGAAGTGTATCCAGGGGCGCCTGGGTGGCTCAGTCGGTTAAGCGCCTGCCTTTGGCTCAGGTCATGATCTCAGGGTCCTGGGATCGAGCCCTGCATTGGGCTCCCTGCTCAGCGGGAAGTCTGCTTCTCCCTCTCACTCTCCCTCTGTGCTCTCTCTCTCTCAAATAAATAAAATATTTTTAAAAAGAGAAGTGTATCTAAAAATAAGGTTGCAAGGTTATTAATCACGGGGCTGTCTATGATTGTGAAATATTAAAAACAAACTGAATGATTATAGGGAACTCATTAAGTATAGTATTTCTCCAAGATGGACTACTACGTAGCCATTAAAATTATACGGATGGTGTAGATAATTTTATTAACTGAAAAGGAAATAGTAGTGTGTACAGTATGATACTATGTTTGAAAAAATAAAAGTGTCTGTATGTGCATAGAATAAATGCAAGGCAACAGCACAAAACAATCATAAAGCACTCAGGTTCTAAGAATTTGAGAGAAATTAATACATGATCTCTGCTCTTTAGGACACTGGCACATACTGCTGGTCTCCTACCCAATATCCATCTTCCCTTCATCCCTGCTTACCTTACCCTGGTTTTAAATGAGGTGGCAAAGGACCCAGTCCCAGGCAGGATGCTTGCTTTTTCTGACTCTCTCACAACTAGGAGTGGCCATTTGACATCGTTCTGGTCCATGAGACCCAAGTAAAGTATGATGGGGCCTCCGGGAAGGCCTTTGCTTTGGTGATTAAAAAGGGACTTCTTGCCTTGAACTCAAGTGTGATGACCGGAGCTACAGTGGCCATATTGCCACCTGAGGAAATGATCAAGAAAGAACACAGACGTTCCCTTGATGCTGTTGAGCTACTGAGCCACACCAGAAAGAGCTCACCTCATTTTTTATTGAAAGGAAAAATATAAGCCCCTAAATGTTGGGTTTTCTGCCACTTAAAATAGACACATTCCTAAGTGATACCCCTACAGCCCAGCAGAGGAAGGCTGTCCAATGAGCAAGACGACATCCTCGGTGCCATGACGGAAGGACTTCACAGGTGAGGCAGAGAGGAGGGAGGAGGCAACAGTGTGGGTGAGGGGATGGCTAGAAGAGCTGAGCTGGTACTCAAAGGGAGGTGGTTTATTACTGTGCCTAAGAGCAAGACCCTGGGGTCCCCCAGCTTAGGTTCCAACTCTGGCTCCATCACTTCCTAATCTTTCTCTGTGCTCAGAAGAGTGCCTGATACAGGGCAGATACCTCTGAATGGATATTGGTTAACCCAGTGAATGTGAAAGAGGATGACGAAGGGGCCAAGTGCCCAGGGCTGCTTTGAGGATGAACTGGAATAACGCACACAAAGCACTTAGCACATAGTAAGTACCCTATAAATCTTAGTGGCTATTATTAATATTATTAATTGAATCTTGAAGGATGTGTGGGTGCTTGCCAGGCGGAGGGGGATGGGAGCAGAGTTCTAGGCAACGAGAAGAGGCTTGGCAAAGGCACAAAATGTAAAACAGCAGGGCCCCTCAAGGCGACTATAAATAGCCCAGCATGGCTAGAACACCGAGTGAGCAGGGGGGTGAGGTGGCAGATAACACTGGAGAAGTGGGCACAGACCAGCACATGGAGGGCCTCGTGAACCAGGCTAAGAGTTAGGCAGGACCCAGTGGAGACGGCTGATCTGGACCATTCCCTAATGTGGGGTCTTGCCAGCCACATCATTGCCAAATATCGCTAACTTTAGATAATTCTGCCCGATGCCTATATTCCTCTCTTGCGTTACAATGCAGGCAGAATCCTGGGACCCCCAGATCTCCTAGGAGTCATCCAGATTGGGACCACATGGGAACATAGGGTTACCTACTCCAAGCCTGTAATGGAGCCTGGTCAGATGACAGGACAGCAGCCAACCAGTGACAGACCACAGAGACCTCAGACTTGCTCTTTTGGGGCAAGGTGGAGAGCTGGGTCTGTTGGAGGTAGGTTCAAACCCAAATGACCAGCCCTCATTTCCACCATCCTAAGCTCTGGTAGGTGCAAGGCGGGGAGGAAGGGGTGCCCCAACGGCTGGAGGCACACAGGCGTCAAGCTGTTTACAACCTTCCCCTGAGGCTGTCCAGCACACGTGTTGGAGGTACACAACCAAACATATGTCCTGGTACACCTAACCTCCAAAACACAGGCTGAGGGCAGTTTCGGGGATCTTTCCAACCTCTTCTTGGCCACTCTAAGAACCTATGGGTGCAGGATCAAGTTAAGTTCTAGGTGTGGAACAGCCTTGCCCCCCCAGCAGGGGTGCTAGGAAGGCTCATATTAGGTGATAAGCTTATTACCTGCTCTCGAGCTCACAGAGGATGAATGGGGAAGGGCAACCTGGGGACAATAGCTGAGGGCAGCCCATTCCTGAGCACCATTCCCACCAAAGCAGCATCAAAGGTCTTCAGAGAACATCAGAAGTCCCTGTGAGTCACACGCTGCATCCGGTGGACACAGAGCCCAGGGGCACAGACTGCGTTCCCGCCCTCTGGGATCTCCCGTTGGGGTCCTACGCAGGCTCACTGTCATTTGTGACTGTGCTGGGCCCTGGGCCGCGCATAGCCTGATCTTCCAAGCCACCCAGCGATGGAGAAATCTTACAAACATGCCGAACAAAAGAAACCAGACACGAAGGAGTGCACACACAGGATTCCATTCATATGAAGTGCTCCTCTATCATCGGTGATAAGAATTCTCGTTCGTGGCTCCCTGGGGGCGGGCTGTGGGAGGCAATGGGTGTTGACTGGCAAAGGGCAGGAGGGAACTTTCTGGGGTGCCTGGAAACGTTCTCCATCTTGATCTGGGGGGTGGTTACGCAAGTAGCCACATGTAAAATTTAAAACCAAGCAAGCAGTACCATTATGATTCTCATTTACAATTGAGGAAGGGAGGGCACAGGGAGTGAAGTCACTTGCCCAAGGTTTAACGGCTGGCCCGTGGAAGACGGGGCTGAACACAGCTAGTCTGACCCCAGGACTGGTGCTTTAACCATTATAACATGTACGACCGGAACGGCGAGAAAAGATCATGCGGGCAGGTTGCTGTCAGGGCCCACAAGTGGAAGAAACAATGAGTGTCAAACTCTGGGGAGGGAAGAGATCCATTTGGAGGAGGGTCTGAGTGTCCCTTGATATAATCAGTAACTATCATTACTACATTGGTCCTCTTTCTGCGCAGTGAGTGCCCTCAGGGATCTCCTAGTCCTTGAAAAACAAAAAACAGAACCAGGGCTTTGGAAACAGACCCCTGGGCTAGGCTCCCATCGGCGGCCGGCCCAACTGTTCCTCCATCAGCCTATGTTCAGGAGGCTCGGCTTCGAGCAAGGCATCCAGGCCATCAAAACAGTGCAAATCTTCAAATTTAAGACACCAGTTCCAAACTTCACTGTGCACTGGAATTCCCTGAAAAGTTTGGAAACTACTCATATTTGGCTCCCACTCCAGAGATCCATATGAATGGGGGGGCGCTGCTGAGCATCAGGGCTGTTATAAGCTCCCCCGATGATTCTAATGTATTCTAAGGCTGAGAACCACCCGATTAAGACAAGGACCCCGCGTCGAATGAAACCGAACTCTGAAACAGCCCTGGGAAGCCATTGGCCGCGTGGAAAGGTTACTCGCAAGAGGCGGGGTTTGAATTAAGTCATGAAGGACTGGGAGGGGGAATGGACTGGGAAGAGGCGAAGGAGGCGGACATAAAGGGCTTTACTCAGCTTGTACACTGGGGGCGGGCTGGGTAGCCCCTGTCCCATTCACACAGGGCCTGCAACTAGTCACCTGGACTAGCCACATCCTCACCCGGAGGCCTTCACGTAGGCCTGGAGCAGGGGCACTAACCCAGGAAGGGGCAGAGGCGATGGGGCAGCTGGTTCCTGGAGGTGCCCAGGAGAGCTGGAGTTGGAGTACTCGGTTCTGGCTCGGCCTCGCTGCTGGGAACAGACTCCCTGTCCCCCGTGGGGGTGCGGCTCGGCCTCTCGGGTTGCCATGGAGATTCGATCAGATCCTCAACCTCCAGGCTCCCTTGGGGAGGGAGGCAGAGACGGGGGCCACCTGGAGAAGCCAGGGCCCCAAAGCCTGAGACAAAGGAATCCTAGGCCGTGGGGTTCAGTGGCTGGGGCAGAAGAAGCGGGGCGGGGGGCGGGGCCTGCCGACAGCCCTGGGCAGAGAAGAGAGGGCGGCTTCAGCAGTATCCAGGCTCAGAGAGATCAAAGAGAAACGCTATTATCTGCACCGTGTTTTATAGCCTACAGAGCACCCCGCAGCCGAGATCTCACAATACGCGGGTGTTGTCAGGGTGGATATTACTCCCCCATTTTACATAGGGGGAAACTGAGGCTCAAAGAGGTTCTGGGTCTTGTCCAGGTCTACCTGGCTAATAATCAACTGACCCTCAAATTGAAGTCTGCTCTTTGGACCAAGTCTCCCACCCAGGCACAGGGACCTAGAATTTCTAATTGCTCTATAGAAAAAGCAGTTATATGCCCACCAAACATATAGGAATACTGATGCAGAATGGTTAGATGACCTTGCCATCATGGAGGAAATCTTTCTGTGTAAATGAGCAATAGTCATTCAACAAACATCTCCTGCGTTATGTGCCAAATGCAGTGAAATGAACGGACCCTGAGCAGGACTGGGCACCCCCCGCCCATGCTACTACCAGTCAGAGGCTTACACTGAGTCAAGCCTGGGGCCAGAAGTCAGGCAAATCTGGATTCTGGTCCCAGCTCTTCTGGACTTGCAGCAAATTGCTCATTCTTCGGGAGCCTCCGCTTTCTCACTGTGAAATGGGATGACACAGCTGTCCTGCCCATTCCATGGGGCTGCTCTGAAGAGCATTATCAGAAACAAAAAAAGTATTTCACAAATAGTATAGCATTCAATCAATCAGACAAAAAATATTCCTCTACAAAGAAAGTCAAATTCCCATTCCTTTGGCCTTTGGTTTATTCCGCCTTCCCCCACTAGGTGGCAGGAGTCTGGAGAGCACTCACCTAGCAGAGGAGGGGTAACCAACCACCAACGGGCTGATTCCGTTCGCTGAAACTCCTCCGAATCTCCTCCCATAACAACCAATTCAATTATTTAGGGTCTGGGGCAGGGAGGTCCCTCTGACAAATCCTACAGGAGTTCTAACCCTTGTTAGAGTTAACAGCTTTAACTTGTCTCCAGCTTCCCCTCTGAACTATCATGATTGATGACTAGTAATGATCCTGGACTGATTTGATTTAAGGCTCTGCTCTTCTTCCCCTCTGCCCGCATGCTGGTGGCAAACGCTACTTGGCCCCAAAGTGGCAGAAGGGGGAATGGATAGGAGGCAGTGAAGAGGGAGAATCAAAGGACCATTATGACAATGACTTTCGAATCCAATCCCACTTATCACCGCCTGGGATGGCCTCCTCAGAGACCCCTCTCCCATATACGGTTTCATGAGTCCCTAGAGTATTTATGAAAAATTAAATGACTCTCAATCTAGTGCTGAGAAGTAGGAAGGGACAGTTCAGGAAACAGATAAGTAATGTAAGGTCCAGAGGGGTCAGTGAGACCCCTAGAGCAGCCTTGTACTTTGGCGGCGCCCAGGATCAGAATCTAAGAGCCCTGCCCTCCACCGCAGGGGTTCCCTTCAATCCCAAGGGCCACGTGGCCCCAGGCTCCCACCCTTCTCTACAGAAGTCAGCCAAGACATTCCCAGCTTGCACATGCTTGCACACCCTCCCACATACATCCACAGAAACACCGCACATCTCTGTCCCACGGCTGCCAGGAGGCCAGACTCGCCAGCATTCAGCTCAAGCTGCTGGCTCTCCACAGAGCTTCCCTGGACCTTAAAAATCATTCTATTATTGGACAGGGCCTTATGAGGGTGCCTCAAAATTCATGCCCTTCTCTGCCCCCTCAGCTCCAGAGTGTTAGTGGTTTTGCCTGTTCCAACTTCCTTTTGTCATCCACTGAGAGGAGATGAGAGGACCTCCCCAAGTCAATGGCCTCTTCCTGAACCACCAAATCACCTTTCCTCTGGAGCGGTACAAAGCCAGGTGAGGGCTGAGCTGGGGAAGGGCACTGCGGTTCGCCCAGCCAGCTTGTTTCTGCTCTTTGCCCACACGCACACACCTATTCGCACATGCACACACACACACATACGCACACACAGATACAGACACACATCCACATCAAGGCCCTGATGCCTTCCGACTCTCTCTGCTCTGGTCACCCTTCATGCAAAATCCTCCGTTCTCCTTCTCCTGCTGCAGTGACTTGGAGGCCGTGGGTTTAGAAGGGGCAGCCTCCATTTGGCTGGATCCCTGAGTGACCATGTGGAGCAGAGGCCCTTGCCTACCAGTGATGCACTGGTGTGAGCAAGCAGTAAACCGTGCTTGTGTTAAGTCACGGGGATTTGGGGACTGAGTTGGTTCTGTGGCATAACCAGCGACCCTAAAACATCTCCAACTACTCCATGTAAGGTTGGCTAGCCAGCCCCAGTCTCAAAGAAGCTCCACATGCACGTCCCAGTACCCAACAGTTCCTTTCTCCTAACACCACCCTATGCCAGGCTCATGGTGAACCACGGCCACCCTCCTCCAATTCAGGAGAGAACCAGGAACCCAGCACCTCTTCTGAGGGCAGAGGGGAAGGAAATCTGGAATGTCCTCAGGCAAGTGGGTTGGTGCCAGGAGCATCAAGAGCTTAGTGTTTGGTAGAAGCCGGCACCAGAGGGCCAAGCCTTCCCACCAACTTGGTGACCCACCCATTCTCCCAGGAAAAGGTCAGCGAGCCCATCCTGACCAAGCCCCAAGGACGGCCTATTGCTGATGTGTGAAGTAAGCCCCAAAGGAGACAGGGCAACACCCATAGTCACTGTAGCATTATTCACAACAGCCAAAAGGTAGAAGAAACCCAAGTCTCTAAAGATGGATAAATGGATAAACGAAAGGTAAATGTGGTAATATACACACGATGGAATACTAGCCAGCCTTAAAGGGGAAAAGAAATTCTGACACACGCTACAGTGTGAATGAATCTTGAGGACATCATGCTGAGTGAAAGGAGCCAGTCACAAAAAGACAAATACTGTATGATTCCACTTATACGAGGTACTTAGAGTAGTCAAATTCACAGAGACAGGAAGTGGAATGATGGTTGCCAGGGCCTCGGTCGGGGTGCAGAGTTTCAGTTTTGCAAGATGACGAGAGTGCTGATGATGGATGGTGGGGACGATTGCACAACAGCGTGAGTGTACTTCATGCCACCGAGCTGCATACCTAAAAATGATTACGATGGTAAATTTTGTTTTATGTATTTTATCACAATTTAAAAATAGAATAAAACGTAATTTAAACAAAAAAAGCAGACAGGACGGAGCAGAAGGAGTAGAACCAGAGACAGAAACTCTTTTGTGGGGATTAGCAGGGGGCAAGGGGACTAAACCAGGCCTGCAGTCTGCTTAATTTCCAAAGAGGGCTTTGGAGGCTGTTTCTGAGTTACACAGGCAGGTTCCACGTCCACAGTTCATCTCTGTTTTGCTGCCAACTTCCTGGCACCCGACAAGCCTGGCTCTGCCCTAGGCAGGGGCTGCCAGACATCTGTCGGCTCCAATCTCAATCCTCCCTCTCCCATCAGACAGCACCTGGGCACCCATTACAGCGTTCAACCTGCCTTAGCGATGTCCTGGAGAACACACAGAATGACCCAGGGGTCACAGCTGGAAATGCAACTCCCCCCCAGGTCACCACTGCCCCTGGCTCTGCCCCCACCCCTCTGCCACCTCCCAAGTCCTTCACTCAGATCCACACGGCTCCATCCTACCCCCTGGCCGCGAGAGATGCCAGCCTTACCCCCCGCAGGAAGGAAATCTCCAAGAATCAAGCTCAGGATCAGACATGGCCCAGGGGCTGACGCGGGATGTGGGAGGGAAAGGAAAAAGAGATGTTTCAACTTGGCTCTCATGACAAGTGTGGCTATAGACCACAGGCCAGAGAGGACAAGCCAAGAGAGACAGGTGCCAGGGTCCACAGGGCCGGCAGGACCTGCCTGGCCCCAGGTGTCTACACTGGATCGTCTGAGTGCAGGCAGACTGGTGGGATGGGGCTGGAGCAGCAATGGCCAAGGTCAATTACCTCTGCTCCTAGGAGAGCTCCTGGAAATGTCCCTTCCACACCTGGGCATGTGAGCATGAGAGGAGAGAAGGGCACAATACCCACAAAACCCAGGGCTTGGCTGGCAGAGACTGCATCTCATACACAGGACCTCCAGGCAGGCAAGTGGGCATATCCCAGTCTCCCAGGAAAATGAGAGCAAGATTCTGAATTGGGGGCAAGAGAAGGGTTGTAGGGTCTGGAGGCTTCCTCTGGGAGCCATGAAAGGGCAGAATAGTGAACAGTGCTTTGATAGTACTGGCCCTGGAGCTAGGCTATCTAAATTCAAATCCCAGTTATAGCTGTGTGACCTTGGGCAACTTGCTTAACCTCTCTGTTCTTGAGTTTCCTCCTTTATAAAATGACAATAAAATAATAATACCACTATTTCACAGAGCTCTGTGACAGTTAAATGAGTTAGTTAGCTCAAGTAAAGGACTAAGAACAGTGCCTGGCATGTAGTAATGTTAGGGGTTGTTATTGTTGATGATATTATTATTATTATTTATCCCCCAAATCCTGGCCCTTGGAAAGACACTAAGAGGTCGCTGCCTGCTCCTCCTGGGGCCACGGTCCACTCTCAGCCCTAGATCCAAGCTCCTTCCTGGGAGCCGGGGGCCCTTCAACAGGATGAGGTAAGCAATCCAGATGCGCAGTCTGCAGCAATATGTTCCAGATCACTACATCAGAGGCGGCAGAGCACACAGCCTCCTGGGAACCACAAAGGCAGGAAGGGAAGAAGGAAGGGGCCCTCGTGCACACAAATACAGGTCTCCCTGAGCTCCCACAAATGCACAGGCCACAGCCATAACACACAGAAGCTCAGAAGTGCAGTCCTGAGCCTTCCCTCCCATTGCCGGTATATTAGGGTGTGTGTGTGTGTGTGTGTGTGTGTACCCACATACATGTACACACACACTCCCCAGGGTGGGCCACACAAGCTAACTTCCTATCATCTATCCAGAAGGTAAGAGCAGACACCATAGTCAAGAGCTTATGCTCCGGAGCTAGACTACCCGGGCTTGAATCCCAACTCTACCTCTTACCAGCTGTGTGACCTCGGGCAAGTCACTTAACATCTCTGTGCTTCTGTTTCATGTTCAAAATAGAATAGTAGCAGCCAAACTCCCAGGGCTTCTGTGAGGATGAAATGAGTAACTACATCTAAAGTGCACTTAGAAAAGTGTCAGCACCACCTAAGTCCTAACTACTATCACTCATAAACTCGACACGTCAGATCGGATTGCCAGGCTGTGGTTCTCCTGGTTCTCCATCTTACCCTGGACCAGGTCACCAGA
Source organism: Mirounga leonina (assembly GCF_011800145.1). Lineage (NCBI taxonomy): Eukaryota > Metazoa > Chordata > Mammalia > Carnivora > Phocidae > Mirounga > Mirounga leonina. Next base: position 3,012,710 of record NW_023270503.1, read on the forward strand.
CCCCTCTCTGCTGAGAATTCATCTGACAATTAGTCTTCACCCCTACAGGGTCCCAGGCAGAAATCCCAAGCTCTGTCAATGAGCCAAGTCTGGGCTTTGTCAGTGCCCTGCGCTGATATTACCTCGCTGCTTCCTGGGTTTTCCTCTGTCCGCAGGCAACACCCACATCTCTCAGTCTTCCCGTTCTGATGTCAGAAACAGCTCCGGTCCACCGTGCCCCACACAGAACATGTGGTTTTCTCTGCGGAGAGACTGCCATGGTTTTCCCACCAGAAGACAGACCGCGTGTTTCGTTACTAGACATCCTAAGAATTCCCGATTCTAGCAGGATCTGGAATCCAAAAGAACACTGGACATGAAGTCCGGAGATTTAGGTTTAACTCTTTGGGCAAGTCACCTGAAACTCTCTGGGTCCCTGAGCCTGCTCCTCTGCAAAATGGGGACAGCATCACCTACTCCCAGCGTAGAGGTAAGGAGATGTAAAGTGACGAGGCAATATTTAGTGCAGTACCTGGCACACAGCAAGTGCTTGATGCGGCTGGAATGTGGACTTTCCCCCTCCTTTCCCATTATAGGCAAAACGTGAGAGAAGAGATCGGAACCAAGGTACTGTGCTGGTTTGGCTAGGCTGTCTATTGATCGTTAGCAAGATGAGCTCTGTCAGGTGGTTTAGAAAAAAAATCACGACACAGCCTGGGCCGGTTTTATTGGCTGGGATGCAGAGCTGCCCTCTGTCCTGCGTGGCAGGCTCCATCCTGGATCCCTTCCTTCCCCCAGAAGCTGGTTTGCTTGGTCAAGTCACCCTCGGTTTCCAGAGCGGCAGGAGGGCTAAGGGAGCCACCCGCGTCTTCCAGCCACGCACTCCAGACCTGGTCACTGCCCACGCGGCTTTGGAGCACCTGTCCCCATCCTGCCCACCTGAGCAGATGACACATCTCCCCGTGGAAGAGAAGACACGGACCCACAGGCCCATGTGCCTGTCACATGACGGCATCGCGAGGCAAGACGGCCCCACCCGGCGACTAACTCAGCCTTCCCACTGGCTTGAAGCCTCGTGGTCACCACAGCAACAGGCTCCCGCTCCAGCCCGCCGGGCGGGCCTGATGCAATTCTCAGGCAGTGAGCAGCCCCAACTGGGCTCACACACGGCTCTGTCCCCACTTGGGGGCGGGCGAGCGCGGGGAACAAACGAAGGAGGAGGAGGTGGGCGCACACTCCACGGAAAACTCTGCTCTTCCCCCAGTTCTGTCCAAGGACTGGAGATAAGGTGGGCCCTGAAGCAAGCTGTAGGTTCCCCTCTGGTGCGCCTAACAAATACGGTGTCACCGCAGTGGCTGCCGCTTCTAGAAGATTCGTCTCTAAGGCCTTAGGAGATCTGGAGGAGGGGCAGACAGACTGCCCCATGGGCCTCTCCACCACCACGCGGCCCCTTCCTTGCCTTCTGAGCCAGCACCCCACCAGCAAAAGCACCCCCGCTTCCCTCAGCCCACAGGCAGCCCAGCAACGCAGAATTCAACAGGTGACGCTTTACAGTTCTCTGCTCTGTTGTGTTCCCTGCCTGTGCTGCACGAAAGTACCCCGGAGTCTGGAACTCCCCCGCAGCTAAAATGTCCCCATGATACCAGCGATCCCCAGCCTCCCGGCTCCCAATCCCACTCCACAAAAGTCTTTTTTACTGGCTGGAGTCGGTGTGAGGCAATGGCCTACACGGAGGACATTCTGGACAAGAGCCCCCCAACCTCTTAAAGCATCCTAGTCCCCCAATCTCATGGAATAAGAACTTGGAAAGGAGGGGGATCAAGTCACACATTCACTGCTACACACACACACACACACACTCTCAAGAAACAGGGAAGGAAGCCATGTTAGGACCAGAGCTTGGCAACACTACCAGACCTTCCTAGCCTCCCAGTGCCTACCCATGGATGCAGGGTTCTCCTCCCAAGGCTGTTGTCCTGGTGAAGATGCCTCTAGTGCCAGGAATGCTTCCCTCCTGCAGGCCCCACTCCTGTCTCCATCCCAAGAGCCCCTTCCCGCCCTACGGTCCCTCCTACCTGGCCCGCATCAAGGGCATCCGCCCAATCAGATGCTGGGCTTTGGCACAAACAGGCCCTGCTCTGGGACCTCTCACCCGAGCTGGGAGGTGTGCAGGCATGCAGGGAGGGGGAGGGAAAGCATGCTTCCACAGCACCCTCCCACATGTGCTTTCAGGGGCCGGTCACATTGGGCCCTCCCAGGGGTCGCCCTGACAGATGCGGGAAGTGCTTAAGTCCAGGGGCCACTTGGGAGAGGGTGTTCAGCTACGGATGTCCTGGTAACACGTCTTGCCGGAGCCTCCAGGTCGGCTGAGAGCAGGCGGACAGAGACGGTAAACACTCAGAGCTACATATAGAGATGTACGGCTTGCCGCATATAGAGGTCAACGGAGTAGATTTGAGATGCCAGACATAAACACATCTATGTATGGTCAACTGATTTTCCACAAGGGTGCCAAGACCATTTGATAGTTTTTCAACAAACGGTGCTGAGACAACCGGGTATCTGCCTACAAAAGAATGAACTTAGACCCTTATTTCATACTTTATTGCATATACGAAAATTAACTCAAAATGGATTGAAGACCTACATGTAAGAGCTAAAACTATAAACTTCTTAGAAGAAAACATAGGGGTAAAGCTCATGACCTTGGATTTGGCGAAGGACACCAAAAGCAAGAAGAGAAAATGTAGATAAATGGCGAACATCATCAAAATCAAAAGCTTTTATGCTTCAAAGGATACTATCAAGACAGTGAAACAGCAACCCATTAGAAGGGGAGAAAATATTTGCAAATCATGTATCTGATAAGGGACTTGTGGCTAGAATATATAAAGAAATCTTACAACTCAACAATAAGACGACACATAACCCAACTAAAAAATAGGCAACGGATCCAAATAGACATTTCTCCAAGGAGAGTAAAGGCGGCTTTCCTCCATTTTATTGGCTGATATCCAACATGGACCTACTATGCCCCAGGCACTGTGTCCAGCGATGGGTACGCAAGAGGGAGGCAAAGCAGAGTCAGCCTCTGCCTTCGTGAGGCTTACATCCAGTGGACAGGTAGTACATACTGACTATGCGTGTGGTGCATGTAGTAACTCCCTTAAATTCTCACAATGAGGTAGACACTCTGAGAGCTCCTGGCATGATGTTGAGTATTATCAGGAGTCCTGCTCCTTAGCATAAAGTAGCATAGCCTTCCAGGCCTCTGTGGCCCAGCCTGCTGGCTTCTTGAGCCACAGCACTGGTCCCACCCCTCACCTTGCATTTATACCTAATGCTCTAGTACCTCTGACTCCCCCCAAATTTCCCAAACTCGGCATTGATTCTTGCCTCTGTGCCTCTGCCAAGTCTCCTTCCTTCCCCATTTGCTTGCCTAAAGAAGAGATTCAAACCCAGTTCACCATCACGTCCCTCAAACAGCTCTCTCTGACTCCCAGTAGAATGAATCACTTCTGATAATACTCAATATCACGTACTTGTTCAGGAGAGAAGACTGGAGAGGAGATTGCCCTGAGGTTGGAATCTCAGCCCCACCACTTATTAGCTGTGTGCTCTTGTGCCAGTTACCTAACCTCTCTGTGCCTCAGTTTCCTCACGTCAGGAAGGTTAAATCACTTTCTCATGGCTACATGGCTAGTTAGTGGTGGAGCTGGGATCTGAATACAGGCAGCCTGGGTCCAGAACCAGCTCTTCCATCCACCTCCAACTTCTTTTATTTTTTATTTTTTAAAGATTTTATTTATGTATTTGTCAGAGAGAGAGCGTGCACACAAACAGGGGGAGGGGCAGAGGGAGAGGGAGAAACAGGCTCACCGCTGAGCAGGGAGCCCGATGCGGGACTCGATCCCAGGACCCTGGGATCATGACCTGAGCCCAAGGCAGACGCTTAACTGGCTAAGCCACCCAGGCGTTCCAGCCTCCAGCTTCTTTTAACTGAGTGTTTTGACCTCTCCCCAACATAGCCATTGTGTCCAGAGATATTAGCAAAGAATTAGATATCAGGCCCTGACACACAATTGGGCTCAGGAACAATAATAAGAGCCCATACTTATGCAAACAATTAACTCACTTTATCTTCGCATCACCCCATGAGGTAGGTACTACTAATATCCCCCATTTTGCAGATGAGGAAACTGAGGCACAGAGAGGCCACAGGTCTTCCCCAAGCTCACATAGCTGCTGAGTGGCCAAGCTTGGAACCGAGGCAGTCTGGTCCCAGACACTACCCTCTCTCTTGCTACCTGACTAAATCAGTAATGCACACACTTCTAACATGCCCAGGGATCTGGCCTCTCAGGCCACAGCCCAGGAGATGTGCTACAAGGGCGAGGCCACAGGTAGATGATGTCCAATAGGAGGGGGGAGATGCCAACAGTCATAACAGATGGCAGAGTGGGAACCAGCAGGCCCGGGGTCTCATGCCAGTGGGTGCATGCGCAGACAGCCCTGGTGAGAGAAGCAGAGCCATGCCCTGTGCCCACCTGCTGGGCACAGAACCCCAGGGCCATCAAGCCGGACGTACGAGGGGGCACATTCAGCCATTGCTAATTGACCCGTTAGTGCATTATGCAATCAGTATGGCAGGTCACCTTTTGGAATGGATTAAAAAGGAGCATCTCACAGACTAAGAGTAAGTATTATTTTGTGAAGCTTGTTTCAGATATATCTATATATCTATATAGTATATATATAGTTTGTATGTGTGTGTGTGCTGTGTTGCAGTGTAAAATGATTTTCCTACTGTGGATTTTTTTTAAAGATTTTATTTATTTTTTGACAGAGAGAGAGACAGCGAGAGAAGAACACAAGCAGGGGGAGTGGGAGAGGGAGAAGCAGGCTTCCCGTGGAGCATGGAGCCCGACGCGGGGCTCGATCCCAGGACCCCGGGGCCATGACCTGAGCCAAAGGCAGACGCCCAACGACTGAGCCACCTAGGCGCCCCCCTACTATGGATTTTGTCCAAAAATATAGGAGTATCATTATTACTACTAAGTAAGTTGTAGTTTATTCATAGAATGGAATTCTATGCAACTTTGACAATGAATAATCTAAAGCTATAGACAAGAACAAAGATGAATCTCAAAAACATAATTTTAAGCAGAAAAAGGCAAGCCACAAAAAATACTTATACTGTGATTCTATTTATATAAATTGCTGGCCAACCTGCACAGTTATATTATTTAGGAATATATACCTATGCAGTAAAACTCTGAAGAAAAGGAGGGAATGATTAACAAAAAATTCAGGGCGGTGTTACCTCTGTCTGCATTGGGGGTGGGGGGACAGTGAAAATGAGTGTGATGGGATGAATTGTGTCCCCCCAAAAAGAGATGTTGGAGTCTTAATCCCCAGGACCTCAGAATGTGACTCATTTGGAAATATGGTCTTTACAGAGCTAATTGAGTTAAAAGAGGTCTTTAGGGTGGGTCTCAATCCAACACGACTATTTTCTTTATACAAAGGGGAAACCTGGATGCAGAGACACAGGGAGAATGCCACGTGAAGAGGGAAGGCAGAGGTCAATCGGGGTGATGCATCTACAAGCCACGAAACATCAAGGATTGCCAGCCAGCCAGCAGACGCTAGGAGACACAGAACAGACTCTCCCTCAGAAGGAGTCAATGCTGCTGGCACCTTGATGCTGGACTTCTGGTCTCCAGGAGTGTGAGCCAACACAGCTCTATTGTTTAAACACCCCAGTCTGTGGGGCTTTATATTAGCAAACGAACACAGTGAGGGCCGTTTCTCAGGCCTGGCAAAGGTCTTTTTAAGCTTCATGGAGGACAAATGGATACTTGTCTTGTAAGGCCTTATTAAGCCAAACCTAAACATTTTATATACTCTTTTGTATATATGCTATATATTTCCATATAGAAAATGGAAATAAAAATCATGCAGGGATAGTCCAACCATTACATTTTATGCTTGAGGACACTGAGAACCTGCCTGAGGTCACATGGCCAGGGAGCAGCCAGGCTTGAAGAAGAGCCCAGGTCTCCTGCCTCCCAGTTCAGTGAAGGTCATTGTCATAGCCACGGCCCAGGGTTACCCAGAGAAGGCTGAATTCTGTTCAGAATCCAGGGAACCTGGAACTTGCAGGAAATGAGCAGGGACCCTTCACTCTTTTGTGCCACAGACCCATGGCCGTCTGGCGAAGTGCATGGACACTTTTCTGAAGAATGCTTTGAAATGCATAAAGTACATAGGACTACCAGGGGAATCAGTTGCTCTGAAATGCTATGCTAGCCTCGGGGACTCTGGTGACTCCAAGAGAATGAACTGCTCAGTGCCTGTGCACAGTAAGGACTCAGTATAAGTCAGCGATGGTTACTGTCAATATTAGGAGTTGCTTCCATGGCCTTGGGCCTGGGTCATTGAGGCAAAGGAGAGAGACTGGAGACCCACACCTTGGAGCCTGGGGACTACTGTAGGGCCTGGATTCAGTGGAAGGAGGAGGGATGCTACCCCTGAAGTGCAGGCCCCTGTGAGTGATGGCACCCCCAGGGAGGGGGCTGCTGTCTGGAGTGAATAGGTCCCTTAGGATTGAGAGGAGAGGGACCCACAGTAGGTCTTGCCTGGAGACAGGAAGGCCGGCTCTATAGTAAAGCACAAACATAGCCAGGAACAGAGCCCTGAGGGCCTGTGTCCACAATGCCTGTGGTCTCGTGTATTGCAGAAAGTGACACTCAACAGGTGCACCTATGGGCCCAGCATCTCCACGCATTATGTAACCGAATTTCATCATATGTCAGCACCATATGTGTGAATCATACCGCGAATTCACAGATAAGGAAACCAAGGGTTAAAGATGTAACTACGTCACAGAACCCACATTCACATCCAAGGCTCTCAGGTTATAAGGAGAACTGTCAGTGCAGACTAACAATCATGCATTCATGTGTTCATTCATTCATTCACTCAACAAATCTTCAGTTATATGAAGTCTCCCAGGGTGGGACACTTATCCAGTGGAGACACTGTCACTTGATGGGAGTTGTTGTTCTTGACCCTTTCAGCCTCTAGGGAGTGCTGCTGACAAGTCTCTGGCCAAGAGAAGTGGGCAGGTGGCAGCCAGCCCTCACTGCCTGCTAGAAAACCCTGCAGACCCCCAGCCCATGGACACCACAAAGGCTGAGACCCTCAGCTCCCATCTTGGGCCTTTCAGAAAGCCCTACCCCTCTGGAAGTTAAATCTTTCCTACTGGGTCAAGGTCGCCTGTCTTCTAACCTACCCACCCCCTCAAGGCTGGCTGGTAGTGACAACAGCAACCATGCTCCTCTGAACCCCAAACCGGCTCAAGGAGGTACTTTCACTGCAGACAGGCTCATTGACAACTTGCCCAATGCCACACAAACATTTTAAACAGGGCTCTGGGATTCACATCTAGGCTTTTGCAATTTTGCAACTGCTGTCTCCTTTACCCACATATCCTTTGGAGATTGGAGGATCCCCAGCAGAAGTGAGAATGTGGAAGCCTCATTTCACGGGGGGTACCCAGTAGGTGCTTATCAATGACAACAATCACCCCCTACTCTGGTATAAAGCAGTATGATGAACACATGTCGTCACCATTCATTGCCTTAGCTGATTTTTCCAGTGACCTCACAACATACACGGGGCAGGTTTTATAACCCTCACTCCGCAAGTGGGGAAAGATTCAGAGAGAATGATTTTAGTGAATCATAGGCTAGTGTCTTGGAGTATGCCCCTCCAGGTCCATTCTCCCTGCTTCTCCACTCTGGTTTCTGCCCCAGAGAAATCAGAGGAAGGGAGGGAATGAAGGGGGGATTTCTCTCCCCGGCCCCTCCCTGTGGGCCACCCAGGCTGTGTGCTTCCCCTGAAGGTTGCAGCTCCTGCCAAGCCTCACACGTGGCCTCTGTGCCTCCAGGTGTGGGAACCAGACCCTCCCCTCACCCTGCTCATGTTTTGGTCATAGTCCCATTTAAGCTCTCCCCAAACTCCCCAGCCTGAGTGCATGCACCACCTGTTTCCTGCTGAACCCTGATGGATGCGGCAGTAAGTAACTGGTTGGGAACTCTGGTCTCCAGATGGTTGAGCGGGTCTCTTGGAACCCGCCAGCAAACACTTACTGAACAGTCCCTTGGGGACCTGGGGGGCAGAGACTCAGAGAAAAGGAAGAAGATGGCAGAGAACTGGAAAGAACTAGTAGCAGGGAGAGCAGACAAAGCACTTGGTCTCAGACTTCTCTTTGAATTAACTGGAGTTAACCTTTGGAAAATGAGGAAAGACCACAACACTGAGAAACTGGGCCTGGGGGAGGCACATGGTGGAAAAAGAGGTGGGGGAGACTTGGATCTGGGCTTCCAGCCAAACAGAGCTGCTAATGCTCCCTACGTGAGCGTTCTGGAAACTGGTCTCTAGTCACAAGCTGGGATAGGGCCCGGGGCAGACAAGCTGGGATAGCAGCAGGCACCTCCACACTGTGTTCCCAGGATGGGCTGGGGTGAGGACGGGTGGGTGCGTGATGGCCTGGAGAGGGAAGCTGTGGGCCCCTGATCCTCACCTGTCTGAAAGAGCCCGCTGGAGAAGGGGAGCTGCCACCTGTTGGTTTCCAGATCCTCTTTCCTTGGCACAAGCATCCAGGGTTGGTGCTGGGACATGGGGCTGTAAGGGGTCTCTTGTCATGCCCTGGCCTCCAGCCTCACCTCAGCCGGGAGCACACAGTTGGGCTGGGTGCCCAGACCCGAGGCGACAAAGAAGAGCAAAGATGGAAAGCTCTTCTCAGGGGGTAGGACAGTGGAACATGGATTTTCTCCCTTCTATTTTTAGGCATTTTTCTCATCTTCAATAACTGCATGCAATCCTTTTATAAAGAGAAAAAATTCTATCCTGGAGAATCATGAAGATTTTCAAGGAGAAGGAAGACATCACATTGTGACACAATTATTTGTGAATTAATTAATCTGAAAAGGACCTGGAATTAGGATTTACAGGCATGGACCTCAGACAGGCCTGGAGCCCGGGCCAGTTAGGGACACTCACTTTCTACAACCTCTCAGCAAATACACAAAGATGCATGGTGTATCTTGTACCTTGTGACAGGCTGGCACGTGGCCAGTGTCTCCACAACATTCAGGGGGGTGGTGGGCAGGTGGGTATAGACCCTAGTGTGAGCCCCTCACACCTGCCCGAACCCTCTCTCCATTCAGAGATCTCCAGGGAAACCATGAAGTCACACCTCCCTCTGGGAGCAGGCTGTGTTATCACCTGCTCTGTGAAACCATCCCTGGAGGTTTCCATGTCCTTGACCTTAAAGAAACTTTACATCTTTAACTGTGGCCATTGGTAGGCAAGATGTAGCACTCACGTCCTGCTAAAGAGCAAGAACACAGGGGTCCCACTGCGTGGGTTCATATTCCAGCTCATCACTTACTAGCTATGTGTCTTTGAGCAAGTTACTTGTCTATTTTGTGCATCTGTGTTCTCATTTGTAAAGTGGAGATAAGTGTCTTCTTCATAGGACTCCTGTCAAGAAGAAGAGAATTTATATACATCAAGTGCTTAGAATAATGTAGGACATATAGCAAGTGCTAGGTAAGTGATAGCTGTTATCACTGGCATTTTCCCATGCATCATATCATTATTCTTTTGTGTCAAGTCTATAAAAACAGTCTTAATATTTCTGCATCAAATCCACAGGAGTTTCTCATCAGCTTAGCCTCTAGGGGTCAGGAGAAGAAGGGGGGCGGCCAGGGGGTAGGAGGTCCTGAGGAGGGCTGCAGGCAGCCAGGGCAGCACCCCCAGCCCTTCCGGAAGCTGCCCCTGCCTGAAGCTGGAACCTGGAGGCAAAAAGCCCAGGGGAAAACTCCGGAAGCACCACACCGAAGGAAACCCCTCCCCAAGTCCTGAAATATTTCCACAGCCCAGAGAGAAACTTTTAAAGTGACAGCAACCCTAAGAATACTGACAGGAGGGCCAGGCTGGCCTCTCAGCGTCCAGGGCATGACCACAGTGCCCCGGCAGCCCTGGCCCAGGCCAAGAGGCCCCCTCCCCAGAGCCCCCACGCCTTCCCAGGGAGGGGCCCCATCCCTGCCCTCCTGGACTCCAAGGCAGGTTTCACTTCGGTCATTCTCAGCTCTATTTTTACTCAAAGTGGCAACAAACAATGAATGTTCGAAGCAGGACAATTAAGTCACCTGATTCCAAGGCCAGGGACCACAGCTGACCTTCACTGGGATCAGGGACAGGGAAGGGTTCTAGAAACCTCTCAGGGACTTCTCTCCAGGGCTAGAAGCTTAGATCTAGAGCCCACTCCCCAGGCAATGACTTTCCAAGGAAGTGACATTCAGCCTCATCCTCATCTAGTTAAGAAAGGCCAACGAGTGCTCCTCTAGGCAAAGGAACAGCCTGTGCAGAAAATACCAAACTATGACTGGGCATGGTGTGTCTGAGGAACTGTGAAGAGTTCAGTTTGCCTGGGAGCACCAGGAGGTGAGGCTGTAGGTGGGCTGGAGACAGTCTCTGAAAAGGCTCCCGTGCCATGCTAAGGAGTTTAGATTTTATCCTGTAGAAAGGACGGAGGTGGGAAGACGCTAGACTGGCAAGTGACTGAATCACATCCTCCAGAAGGGCTTGGAGGAATCTAGGCTCTTCCTACCCAGGGCATCACCTGAGGGCTTACTAGAAATGCCAAATGGGGGGCGCCTGGGTGGCTCAGTCAGTTAAGCGTCTGCCTTCAGCTCAGGTCATGATTTCAGGGTCCTGGGATCGAGGCCCACATGGGGCTCCCTGCTCACTGAGGAGTCTGCTTCTCCCTCTCCCTTGGCTCCTCCCCCTGCTTGTGCTCGCTTGTTCTCTCTCAAATAATAATATTTTTTTTAAAAAATGCCAAATGGGAGGCCCTGCCCTAGACTTGCTGGATCAGAATCTCTATTTTCACAAGATGCCCCCACTGATTAATATGCCCTGAGCTGAGTGAGGCCCTGAGTTACGGGTGGGGCCGAGAGAGGGTCACCGGCTTGGTCTCTCCAATATCCTTCTCTGAGTGCCCTTCTGCCCTCCTCAGGCCCAGCCCTAGTGCCTCCTTGCATCTCCCCTGCACCATGATTCTCTTAGGTGGCCCTTGGACGATGGATCTGGACCCCCGCAGAACACTCTCTTTCTTCCTACCCTCTCCACCAATCACAAAGCATTTCCAAGCTCCCATATGTGCAAGGGCACAGCTGGGTGTGCGGGAAAGGGAGAAGCATGCAGTGGGTAAGAGCCAGTCCCCAGACTGGCCGGGGCGTGCAGAGGAGTTTCTCAAACACACAGTTCTCATTCAGAGGGCCCTGACACTTGGGCCCTTCTGGTGAACACCGCAGGCTGGGGCATCCACACAGATCTGGGTTTGTTTGTTTGTTTGTTTGTTTGTTTATTTCAGATCTGGGTTTAGAACTCAGCTCAGCCCTTTATAGGAAAGCTGTTTAATGTCTCTAGAATCTTAAAAAAAAAAAAAAAAGTTTCCTCATCTATAAAACTGGATAAAAATAGTTGGGACCTCCACAGGAGGTTGAAGATGAAATGGAACATTGTTTGTAAAGTGCTTAAGGACAGTGTCTGACACTCTATAAACGGCAGCCTTTGTTATTCGTCTTCACGCCGCTAAGGAGTTTAGAGTCTGGCAGAGAAGAAATGACAACAGCCTGGAAACTGTATAGGTAAACACTACAAAATAATAGGTAAGAAAGCGCCCCACGATGGGGCCCAGAGCAGGCAGGGTTCTGAGCTGGGGCCCGCACTGAGGCGAGCACTATCATCAGGCATGGGGGCTTCCTGGAGTTGGCAGGAGCCCAGCTGAGGCTTGAGGGTGGATGGGAGTTCAGTTCACGGAGGTTGGCTGCGGCGTGCTGGGAAACCCGAATGGATAGTGTGAGGATCCCCCAGCATAGGGGAGCTTGAAGGCAGTTTGGATCTCACGTGGAAATAAAATGCCCCACGGAAGGTTTCTGGGCAAAGGAGTGGCAGATGGAAGCTACGGCCACATGGGAAGGGGGTGGCATCAGGAGGCATCAGAGAAGGGGCCCGCAGGTGCTCAGGTGTCCGCTGCAAGGGCCTGGCTATGGCGGCGGTGATCAGCCAAGACAGGGCGCCCAGGCCAGAAACGGCATCTCAGACATCAAATTTGTGTCCCATTCTTCCTTTCCAGGGAGCGGGAGACAGAACCTGCTCCTGCTTCTGGTCTCTATAGGTTCTACACCCAAAGATAGCACACAGCACCCACAGACACATCGAGGTAGGCACCATCCAGGCCCAAAAGGGGAACGTTTAGTCAGGAGCTGCCATGGGGTCTGCAAAGTGTTTGCCCACCTAAATCAGGGGGAAATGGTGCTTCCACATGGCTGAGTGGCACACCAGCTGGTCCTTCATTAACCCTCTCAATAATGCACTAGAAAATGAACAGCCAAGTCATTCTGCTCCATTAACACTGAAATTGGCCCTTCAGGGGGAAAGGGGATGGGGAGGACACTGGTTTTGTCTAGACAGAGGCACTCACAAAGGCAGATGCTTGAGCTTCTGCCACTCAGGGAGGAGGTGAACATCGAGGCCTGGTGTGCACCCCCCCCCCTTTGAGAAATCCCCAGCAGAGGCCAACCACAATGGCAGCTCTCTCTTCTCGTCCTTAGCATGAGGGTAATAACCTTTCACAGGTTTTACTGTGAGGATTAAATGAGATCATGAATGTGAGAACACTAGCTCAAGTCTGGTACCCATTAGATGTCCAATCAATTGCTTTGTTCTTTTTGTTTTTATTGAGAAGTGGGCTCAAAAGAGATATAAGTCATGGGTTGCTTTTCATCTGGCTAGAATCCAGTTACAGAGGGGCGCCTGGGTGGCTCAGTTGGTTAAGCAACTGCCTTTGGCTCAGGTCATGATCCTGGAGTCCCGGGATCGAGTCCCGCATTGGACTCCCTGCTCAGCGGGGAGTCTGCTTCTCCCTCTGATCCTCCCCCTCTCATGCTCTCTGTCTCCCATTCTCTCTCAGATAAAAAAAAAAAAAAAAAAATCTTAGAATCCAGTTACAGAAGGGTCTGACTTGGTTCACGGTCTGCAGTCAGTCTCCTAGGGATGGGAATAAAGGACCCTGAGCTCTGCTTCCCAAACTGTGGTCCCTAGACCTTCAGCAGCATTGACATTACCTGGGAGCTTGCTAGAATGCAGAACCCTGGGCCTCAGACCTACTGAATGAGAATCTGCATCTTAACAAGAGCCCTAGGTAATTCAAATGCACGACAGAGTTTGAGACTCTGCTCTACTATGTTTGTTCCTAAGAGAAAACCATCTTTTCTCCTCTCCTCTCCCACCACAGGAAATACGGGACCCAGGACTCTGGGTAGATAGAAGTAGAGAATGCCAGCAAAAAAGGGCCCTTTGATTAGCATGTGTTTGTTAGCCACACTGCATTAAAGCACACTCAAGCACATGTTGAGAAAATTATTCCCTTCTTGATTCCTTTCAATCTCCCTGTTACTGAAGAAGAAAGACTCTGTTTGATCCTAGTATGTCTTTAACATCTCTCTGTCTTCTGTTCCTTTTGCTTTAAACAAGGACACAGGAGGCTCAGACCTAGATCCTTCCAAGGGCAACAGTGTATAATTAGAATTAATACATTGTTTAGTTTTTAGTGCATTTATTTGTAAGGTAACTTTCAGTTTATTGCAAGTGGTATAGATTTTCCACTAGTTCCCTTTCTTCTAAGTTATATTTTAAACAATGAACCAAACTGAAGAAAAACATTAAGTCCATAGGAACAGAATTGTGGGAATCTGGCAAAAATCACAACAAAGGTATATAAATCACCACAGTTCGGTAAGTTATTATTCCTTACAGTTCATAAAAGCCCTTTTGAGATCATCTTGCCCACGGTTTTCATACTGTAGGTCATGAAATCAATGTAGTAGGTCATGACCAGCACTTTCTGGGTTTGCTTTGAATGCAACAAAATGGCATGGAATAGAAGGGCATAAAAATATAAGTGCATTGCAAACGTTATAGAAAGGGTAAGTACTGTCCAATGAAACTTTTATTTTACTTTGTGTATGTACTGGCTTATAACATAAAATATATGTATTATGTTTAGATTACAAGAGTTAGCAGGCCACTCATCTAGCCCAGTCTCCCTTTGGTAGGTGTCCCCAGCCACTGCTAAGTTAATTCCAGTGGTGAGGAGCTGACTCCTTTGGCCACACCCTGGAGGTCCCCACCTTAGCTCTCTGGCTCCTCTCTCACGACACAGAGCTGACAATAGTAGCTACAGCAGCAGGTGATGAAACGGGCACACCCCAGCCCTGCTCAGGTGAGGGAGGGCTTGGGCAGCTTGCACTGAGGCATTGTTTCAACCTGCCCAGAAAGAATTGTGGAGAAGCACTAGAGGGAAGCCATGTCCTTTTTGGAGGGGCAGGATCCTCATCACCAGGAAGTGCTCTCCCCGGCCCTCTCAATTCTTGGGCTTGGGCAGCCCCATTTCAACAGTCTTCCCTGAGTGGCATCTCTTCCCTTGAAAGGCTGGGGGGAAGGGCAGGAAGAACAAGAAGAACAGGAGAAAGGTGGGGGTGAGGAGGCAGCGTGGGGGGAGGGGGTACCCAGAGGTTGGACCTGGTCAAGGTTGAGCCTCTGGTCTGGCTGCATCCTGGAACCACAGGGAGGGCAGTAGCAACTAAAGCCTTAGGGGCAACTGAAATTCTTTATTTGCCCCTCTACAAACAGAGGAGCCCGGGGGGGGGGGGGGGGGGAGGGTCATGGGTCCCTATACCCAACCAAACAGGGATTCCTAAAAATACCTGTGGACTCATGAAGGAAGTAAGCTGACAGTGAAATCTGGGGCAGGGAAGAGAAAGGAAGAGAATGGTGTTGTGAAGTGCCCCTTCCCTTGTCCCCACTTACAGCTTCAGGTTCTCAGCTCAGGGTAGGCAATCCTCTGTTTTATCACATCCAGAACACTTACCACACACAGTCTGCAACAACCTTGGAAGAGGGGTCTGCTAGGATGCAAGTTGCAGCAGACTGACCCCTTGGCAGGGGACTCTGGGCTCTGGGGCCCTGGGGGTATGAGGAGAGGGGCTGGAGGGTCTGCACGGAACCACCCCATCATTAGCATGCTGCGCATGGGTGATTTCAAACGCAGAAGCTGGATCTGCAGCCCAACTGGCCCTGGGCTTTGGCAAAGGACCTTGGTGTGCAGTGGCCTGATTTAGGGCTGAGGGCCCTTTATTCTCCTTTGGAAACTGTGGAGATGAATTTTAAAAGGCCGAAGAGTGAGGCCAGCACACCTAGGCTCTGCCAAGTCCCCTCCTCCTCCAGTGCCCATCTTCTTGCCCCTGCCCTTGCTCTGCTCTAGAAACTGGGCACTAGCTGTACGTCATCTCTACCCCCAAAGTCTGTTTTCTCTCTGTCCTTTAAAACTCTTTGTGGTTGTTGTTGTTAACCATCAGTGTTCCTTGTCAATGATCCCAGGGAGAAGGTAATGCTGAGATATGGGCTCCAAGCGGCCATGGGGAGATCTCCCTGGGATCATTCCTTCGGAAGAGGTAGTCCAGTTGGTAGGCACTTACAGGCCACCTGGAGGCTGAGAGCTACCTGAACACCATGGGGGAGCCAAGACAGTTTTTACAGTTGTCATTTTAGCTAAAGAGGTGAGCAGATCAAGCAACTTCCATGAACTACCAAGGGACCTTCACTGGCACTGCTGTGAAATGCGAGGAGTGTGGGAGAAAGCAGGGGTTTAGAACCCAGCCAACCTTGTGCTCAAAGCCTGGCTTGTCCTCTAGCTCTAGAACCTTGTCTGAGCCTGCTTCCTCTCTACAAAATAGAGATAGTAACTCCTGCCTCATAAAGTAGGGCCTGATGAGGATTGGTATGTCATTAAAGATGAGGATTGGTGACAACACAGGGTTAATGCCTAAGACCGTGTTGACACATTGTAGGTACTCCACAGCATTGGCTATAATCATGATTGCTATTGGAAGGCTACACAGAGAGTCAGGGCAATCTGAAATCTGATCCAGTTCAAACTGGAGAACTTTGGCAATAACCTAACCCCTCAGGGGCCTCTATTCTCTTGTTTTAGGATAATGTATGGGAAGTATGTAGCACAGCACATCATCTGGCACATAGTAGGACTGGTTATATGTCATGTCCATTCTTCCCAGACCAAATGTAAAACCTAATTTCTACAAACTCAGCAGGACTGACGAGCTTTCTTTTCTTTTCTTTTCTTTTTTAAAGATTCTATTTATTTGAAAGAGAGAGAGAGAGAGCATGAGCAAGGGGTAGAGAGGCAGAGAGAGAAGGAGAAGCAGGCTTCCTGCTGAGCAGGGAGCCTGACACAGGGCTCAATCCCAGGACCCTGGGATCATGACCCAAGCCAAAGGCAGATGCTTAACCAACTGAGCCACTGGGTGCCCCAAGCTTTCTTTTCATTGGGCCCGGTGAGAGACCCAAGGGTGAGATTTCTTTTTTTTTTTTTTTTAAGATTTTATTTATTTGACAGAGAGAGCACAAGCAGAGGGAGAGAGAGGGAGAAGCAGGTTCCCTGCTGAGCAAGGAGCCCGATGTGGGACTCGATCCCAGGACCCTGGGATCATGACCTGGGCCGAAGGCAGCCGCTTAACCAACTGAGCCACCCAGGTGTCCCCCCAAGGGTGAGATTTCTATGTACCTTTGTGGAACCCAGACACATTTCCCAAAGAAGTCCCCATTGTACAACTCCAAGGTGTGCCATCATATGGAACACACTGCCACTCTGACCCCAAAACTCTCAGAAAGGGTTTTTTCTCCTAAAATTTCACCTTCAAGGGAGAAACTCAATCACAAAGATGGCCCCTAGGCTCTTTAGGCCCAGTGTAACTTGCAGCTGAACAGGGTGACCACAAGTGAGGAAATCAATTGTTGCTGTGGAAATAGATGTCTCCCAGGTAAGGAAATAACTGGGCTTAATTACACAACATCTTTGGTCTCCATAATCTTGATCCATTAAACCCTTGCTGCTGGCCAGGAGGTAATGCCCAGGAGGAAGGGGTTAGCCCGTCGCACTAATAGGATCAACCCTTCAATCCCATAAAGGTAATTATGGCCACATCCTTTCCCAACAGCCCTGAGTAAACCCACAGATCCCTTGTCAATATGGGGCTTTTCTAAGCAGCACCAACTCTGCCAACACACCAGAGAGGCCAACAGCCAGGTCTCCCGGAGTGACAAGGACTCTGAGCTCCATCAGCACTGGTCCACCCAAGGCCTTCTAGCCACCCAACCCTTCCTGGAGACCTTCCTCATCTGAGGCAAGATGCCTGACCACATCTTCCATGTCTACCTGTGGTCTAGAGGGTTATGTAGGCATCAGAAGTGAGGGTGGAGAGAAATGGCACCTGATCAATTAGATCACTGCAGAGCCCACCCCATCTGCCCCATCTCCTGAAGACCACACTGACTGTAGTTTCTATATGGCTAGTAAACCCATATTCATTTTTCATTCTGGTGGGTGGCGGGGAAGGAAGGGCAGAAGAGAAGACAGGAAAAAAGCGTAGGTGCAGAAAACTGAGTGAGAGGCCCAAATAAGGTCTGAATCTGGGGACAGAGAACATTATTCTTCATCCAGTCAGTCATGGTACCAGTTGGCCCCATCTTGAAGGGCTCTTTGCCAAATGCCTTGGGCAGGAGGTTGGATTGGGCATCTATCTCCAATCCCCATATGGGGGCGTTTCCACAGTCTGCCTATTGCTCTGATTTCTTTCTTCCCATTTACAGGGTCTGGACAGGTTCTCCCCAAGCTTCAGGAACAAGCAGAACACTCCCACTACCAGTCAGGAGTATCCATGGCTCCAACTGACCCTATCTTGCCCAAAGAAATGCAAACTAAGGCACAGCAAGGCCACGAATCAAAATCTGTCTCTCCTATCCTGCTCTGGAGACAGGTAAGCTGCAGGCCTCTTCCTACTGGTACTCAGTGGAAAGTGCTAAGACCCCATAGGTAGAAAGTGATGGGTACTGGAGCCCCATGGATTGCCTCCACCTACCACAGCCAGGGGCCTGGCAGAGGCAAACAAGGATAGACGTGGAGTTGACCGTGAAGCTGCCTAGTTCCCAGCTTGCCCCCAAAGGGCTCAAGCTGAGCCAAACAGCTGAAGCACCAACCCTGGCAGGGAAGTCTTCCAATTGCACAATCACAAGCCCTAGCAACACATGGGACTCCCTTGGGGGGTCTCCGACTCCAGTACAAACTACTACAATTAACCAAATTCACACTGCTGGAAACTTGTGAATGGGCCAATGAATGGGCTTCTGGGATTTCTGGTGGAGTAAGGAGTTAAAGGAGCCAAGAACCCAGGAGTTTTCTTTTCCCTCTCATACTCATGCTACCAAAAATCACTGAAGGCTTATTACCCATGAGGAGCTGGCCTAGGCACCACCTAAGAACCGGGTCCAGCACTCTGCACCTGCCATCCCCCTCACCCCCTTCGCAGCCCCTTCCCACTCATCAGCAAGCCTCTCATGGGCCCCTGTTCGTGATGAGGACCATGACAAGCTGGACAGCTGAGCAACAATCCCACAGCACTCCTCACCTTCAAAGCACCTTATAAACATTAATGAATCCACGTGGCATCTACAAGAGACATCATGGCCTCGCATTACAGAGGAGTATGCACAGGGTCCCCAGGAGCCAGACCACACCTCAGACAACAGCCCAAGTCTTCCAAGCCACCTGCAAGAGTGAGGCAGAATGGGTTTTCTCGCTATTCCCCTGTCTCCTACCCACTTAGCTAATTCTTCACAAATGTTCCTGTCATTTCTTCTGTTTTCCAAAGAACAACAGCAACAATCACAATAACAAAAAATATTCTCCCAGTAGATGATTTCATTCTGCCAGCCCCACCTCTGAGACTCCAGCAGCCATGACAATAATGGACTAGTGTCAACAAGAAGGAATAAATGCAGGGGCTTTTCAGAGGATAAGAAAGCATCCATCTGCAGGTGTTCACTAGCACATCTGGGGTGGTCTGATGTGGCCTGGGTAAGACAGCTGCTCTGATCAGACCCACAGTCTGTCAGGCCAGTGGCCTGCTCCTTGGTGCGGCTAATACAGGAGTAAGATGGGAAACTGAGGCTGGTTCATGATGATCTGGAGACGGGTTTGTATGCCCACAGCCCCAAATGCTTTCTGGGCTCTTGGATAAGGTACTGAGTCTACAAGTCTACAAAGGAAATATCACAAGTGACTGAAATATCTCTTGGAAATATTGCCTGGGGTAAAAGAAGAAAGACTTTCCATTTGAAGAGGTGCCAACTCATTGCCTGCTTGGGGCACATCCATGTCTCAGTTCAGCTCTGTTTGGAGGGTGGTATCTACTCAGAGGGGTAGGCTCAGAGCACCCCCCACTTTGTTATTCCACGGAACTTAATTTCTTTCTTTTTTTTTTTTTTTAAAGATTTTATTTATTTGACAGAGAGAGACACAGCGAGAGTGGGAACACAAGTAGGGGGAGTGGGAGAGGGAGAAGCAGGCTTCCTGAGGAGCAGGGAGCCCGATGCGGGGCTCGATCGCAGGACCCTGGGACCATGACCTGAGCCGAAGGCAGACGCTTAATGACTGAGCCACCCCGGTGCCCCTCCACAGAACTTAATTTAATCCAACCTAATCCCATGGTAAAGAAGAAAACCAAGAGAGAGCGGTAAGTGCTCAGTGGAGAAGGTGATGAGAGACAGACACCACGGAGAAGATAAAAGGAAGAACGCAGCCCTACAGAAAGAATCACGCCAGCTCTGGGGAGAGAGTCGAGGCAAGGCCCTGAGGGGCAAAGCTGACATTATTACATTAACGTAGGAAAATGAGTGGTACAGCGACAAGAAGAGGGGTGTCTGGAAGCCTCATGTGGCAGCCACTCTGGCTCGTCGGGAGCGAAGACCCTGCTCCAATCAGCCCCATATCACATTGGTAGCTGGGAGTCAACCCATCTCCTCAAGTTGGACAAATCCTATCACAGCAGCCCTTCAGGACTACTACCATAGGGGAGAAAGGGGCTCTGCTGTCTACCTCTTATCAAACGACCATCAACCTGCAACGAAAATGCACACACTCCTCCTGGCATGCTGAAGCCAGGAAGAATGAGCTGACAGTTCCAAAGGCAAGAAGTTAAGTCAGAGGAGGGGCCGCTTGGCAGTCTGGCACCTTAGGAGTAGAGAATCACCAACCTCAGTGAGTTCAGAGCCTCAACCACCCCCACCGTGGCTCCAGGACCAGCCCCCAGTTCCTGCAAGAGGCACATGGACCGCTTGGGCTCAGAATCATTGAGGCCACTTATCCTGCTGGACCATTTCAGGAAGAATCCTGTGAAAACAGAGGACCAAAAAGACAGATGCCCCCCCCCCCCCCCATGACATCCCAAGGCCTTGGGTAAGCTCAGACACATCTAGGTGGCGCTCAGAGTCTTCCTCACCAACGTAGGGTATGCTCTGAATTCTAGCTTTGTCACTTACCGGTTATGTGACTTTGGATAATGATTTGAGCTTACCACACCTCTCTTGCTGCGAAACGGAGATCAGACTACGTGTCTTGCACAGTTGTGTGGTCTGGATAGGATGGCCAGAGAGAAACTAGCATAGTGCCCGGCATATGCACGCTCCTCAGGATATGCTATTAATCACTGTTACCTGGAGCAGCACTTAGGAAGGGCCTCTGTCATGGGGTCAGTCACATCTCCAAGACAGACACGGGCTACCCTGTGCCCTGGGGACATCCCCTTTACAATTCCTGTTGGATTTAGCTTTTGTGGGGGACTTGCCACCCCAGGATTGTGAGCCTTGTAAGCAAACAGCTTTCTGAGAGGCAGAGGAACTTCCTCTGGGAACCACAAAACCGTGCTGCCAGGCAAATGACAGTCCGGGTATTTGTTTTAATTTAGGCTCTTGTCAAGAGGAAACTTCATGGCTAACAGCCCAAACATGACTGCACAGCACCTCCCCAGGAAGCCTCATTCTATGGCTCTCGAATAAGCCATTTTGAGGAGGGAGGCAGGGACTCCTCACACTGCTGCCAAGTCAGCGCCTCCCCCCACCCCCAGCCAGGCTGCCCCAGGAGCCCAGGAGCCCAGGAGCCCAGGGGCCAGGGCAGCAAGCAGCACGGCAAACAGCTCAGATGCCAAACTACTTCAGTCAGGGCTGGTTAACAGGCACCCCCAGAGAAGGCCTCAGTCTAATTCCCTCTCCTCTGGTCAGAAATGTTCAAGGAGACCTCAGACAACTTCCCTGCTCCAAGAGGCGGGGGGAGGGAGAGGTAGGAAACTTGGAAATAATTAGGTTGAGGAGTCTTCGTCAGGGCAATAGAGAGAAAGCCAGAGACAGATTTCCATAGGATTCTATGCTTTGAGAAATACGGAAATCACCACTGGGTTTTGCAAAGGGCCAGAAATATTCAGGAACGTAAGTAGCATGTGAATATGAGGCATTGTTTTTACTGTGATTTGCAGGAGCGCAGCTAAGAGGTCACTAATCCTTCCTTCGGGTCAGGAGCTGATCTGCAGCAGGCCTCTGAACAGATGTGTGCCCCCATTCACGCAGACACGTGTACACACACGCCACACAGCCATGGGCCCTGACCTTCACCCAAAGATGCTGGCCTCTGCGGGGGGGGGGGGAGAAGGAGCAGATGGAGTGGCTGGGCTCAGTGGAAGACTGACACCCAGGGGATCCGGCTTTGCCTCTTTGATGTTGAAAAACCAAAGCAGAATGAACCATCACAAGGAGTGCTCCTGCGGGGGGCGGGGAGGAAGGAAATAAGGATGGAGGGGGAGGAGGAAGGAGAAGGTAGGGGGAATGATAGGGACCCAAGGGGATACAGAGGTCAGAGGCCGGATGCTGAGTACCAAGGAGCCTCCAGGGCAAGGCCTTGGGGTTCAAGGCACCGTCCTTGTCCATTCCTCTCTTCCCACATATAACCGTCACCAAGAAATTTGAGCCAGGTTAACCCTTAAAAATGTCCTTGTCCCATGGCATGCAGTGTCCAGAAACCGAACTTGGCACCATCTGCCTCCTGGAACCCCTGCCCCCTGCCTCAGGACTCTGGGCTAGGAGACACAGCAAGAGAGTGGGAGGGTCCCACCGAAGTGCTCAGAGAGGGCAAAATCCACTTACTAGCTTCTTCAGGGGCCAGCAGGACCCTCTTTCTACCTCACTGAAAGCTTCCGGAAGGTGCTTCAAAGGAAAGGTGGAGAGAAGTGCAGGGCTTTAGTCACCTCAGCAAGGCAAGGGTGTAAGGTGGGGGCGCTCACCGCTCCGCACGAACCCCCAGAATGTACGAGTGATCAGTTACACATCCCCAGCGGCAGTGCAAGAGCAATCACATGATCGAGGCAGATTTGGGAGCGAGGGGGTGGAGAAGCCGAGGTGTTTTTTTTTTTTTTTTTCTTTTTTGGGGGCTGGTGAAGGTGGAGGTGGTGATGAGGCTGGCAGGAAAGACTGCTGAGCCGGAGGTTTCCAGGTCCTTCAATCCAGATGCTCCCCACAGAGATCTGCACCTACAGTCCCTTCCACCCGACCCACCTCCACCCCATAACACACAACTGCCCCAGGATGTCCCTGAGGTGACAAACTCAGGCGCCAAGGACTTTGCCAAAATGTCCTTTCTGCTTCAGCTCGGACAGAAGGAGCAGTCAGCGGGAAGCGGAGGGAGCACCCTACAAGGGCTCTCCTTCCTGAGGGCTGGGGAGTGCTCAGTTACACAACAGGTGGGAAAGGGGTGACACAGCTCTCCTGGTCCTGTCGGGCCACTGCCCCCCCCCCCGCTCTTAGTCCGCTCTGGGGACCCCATCTGCGGCCGATCTCTCCCCCCACCTCCCGGCCCCCTGGCGCCTGGCCGGCGGTGCCCACAACCCCCAGCCCCGCGCGGGGCTCCCCAGACAAGCCGGGCAGATCGGGGCCCCGGGGGCCGTCGGGGCCCCGAGGCCCGTTCCCGCCCGGCCTCCCCGGCCCGAGAGCACACGTACTGCTGTAGAGGGTGTCGATCCAGGAGAGACGCGGCAGGCCCCGGTGGCTGAGCGGCTCCATGCCCGCGGCTCGGCGCGGCGGCGGCGGCTCCGTCAGATCGGAAACCCGACCCTCATCGCACAACAAAGGAGGGAGGGCGCGGGCGGCGGGCGGGCGGGCCGGCGGGGAGCCGGGAGGGGCGGCCAGCCCCGGAGGCCGAAGTTGCCGGGCGCGGAGTGGAGGCGGGGGGAGGCAGGGAAACAGGTAGCAGGGAGGAGCGAGCCGGAGATGCCGGGAGAGGAGGGGAGGGCGGGCGAGGGCAGGCAGGCGCCCCCGGCCACTGCGGCCCCGGCGAGCCCCGCTGCGGACCCCCGAGTGGCGGCCCCGCAGCTCGCCCGCAGACTAGCAACTTCCCCCGGGGCTGCGCGGCGGCCAGGGGCGGGGGGCGGGGGGGCGGGGGCCGCGACCAATCGGCGCGAGGCTCCCGCGCCCCCTCCCCCGCCGCAGCAAGCCTCCAGACCCGGTCGGGGGGTGTGGGGAGCAGCCCCAGTCCTCCCGGACGCCTGGGCGAGAGGGGCTCCAGCCCGTGACGGAGGAGTGGTCCCGCGGGGGGTCTCCGGGCTGCGGCGCAGGCCCAGGCTCCTCTTCCTCCCCTCGCTGGGCTCAGCCGAATTCTGGCAACCCGCAGACTAAGTGCCGCGGGGAGACCTATGGGCCCCGCAGGGGTGACATCACCTGCCACCCCAGGATCTCAAAGCGCAGTTTCTGGGGCCGGTGCGGCCGTCAGGCCCCTCCCCTAGGCAAGCCTGGGGGGCGGTGCTGACGGGGTTAAGGTCCTGGTGCCGGAGGAAAGCCTTGGCCGCCGGGGCACTCTTTCTTTCCAAACCTTAAAACCTCATCTGTTTAAACACCCTTGCCGTAAAAGCGGGGCAGTTCTGCCCAGAGGGCGGCGGCTGGAGAAAGGCAGGGGGCTGGGGGTCGAGGAGGGGCAATGGAGGACAAACTGGAGACAGGAGAGACTCCAGGATCTTCACTGAGTTCCCCAGGAGACTTCTTTGGGGATCCACAGTTGTAGCCCAGGAGGCATACCTTGCATGCGTAATCACATGTAAGTTGAGGGAAGTCTGAGGTCAAGATGCCTCTGCGAACAGAACCTTTAGAAATAAAACTCCTGGTAAGACCTCCCAACAGCAGTGAAGAGGTTGTTGGGAGGGGGGCTTTATGCCTGTCTCCTGGGACGCAAGGCAACTTTGCTGCAGATTTGGTCCTGTAGGCCTCCTCTGGCCAAAGGGCTCTGAAGGGCCTCCGGCCAGGGTGGACAAGGGCAGGGGGCGCTGAAGTTCCTCTCCTGAACCCAAGAGAAGGGAAGCAGAAGCCTTCCTGGAACTCAGAAGCCTCTCCTGAGCTCTACTGGGACCCACCCACATGGGGGCAGGGCTCCTCATCCTTCCAAACAACCACAGATCCAGTTCTTCTTGAGGAGAGGAGCAGACCCTCACCCATAATGCTGAAAGGAAGCCCCTGCAGCTGCTTGGATAGAGGCTTCCAACTCACAGTAGGTCGGGTGAACCCCTGGGAGGTGCAGGGGAAGGGTGTGGAAAGCCCCCACAGGTGGCTACCGTGGGTGTTTTTCAACTGTGAGGTAACACTGGCCCCTCCCCGCATCCACTCCCCTCTCCCACATCCCAACTCTCTGGGCTCAGACTCTGGCTCTGTCTCTTTGGCCCCTCCCTGCTCAGCTGTCACCCTCCCACCATCCCTGACTTGCACACAAGCCTGGGAGGACCAAGCAGGCACCTGGAGCTTGGCAGAGAGGGGGGTGTGCATCTCCAATGAGATGCTCCAGAAATAGAGCCAGAATGGGAGAGGAAGCAAATGGGCTCTCAGAGGAACCAGAGGGAGGATGGTGAGGGTGGAGGAGCAGAGAGGGGCCCAGAGCCTCTCTTCTTCCCACGTGGAACTCTCAGGAGGCACAGAACCCAGAAGAAAGGTGGAAACAGGAGCGCAGCCAGGAAGGCAGCAGCACTGCCCCCTCCCCAATAACCACCACCTCCACCAGGGCAGCCTGGACCCTCTCTGTATGCTGCAGGGATTTTCCTGATGGCCACATCCCGGCACTGACTGTGAGGAGGCCAGAGATGTATGTTTCTGCGTGAGACACATACATTTGCATACATTTTACATTTTTATCTACAAAGGCTTGAACATGCTATTTTCAGCATTTTCAAGCTAAAATGTTACAGTTGCTCTCCTTAGCATTGCCACAGTTTGCTTTTTTTTTTTCTTCATTCTGTCCAATCCCATCCTGGACCTCCCACTCCAGAACACAATATAGGGTACAGGGAGAGAATAGTCTTGGAGGCAATAAGGAGGAACACTTGTAGTAATTAACGGAGAACGTCTGCAGTGCACCTGGCTTGGACCCTAGTGCTTTGCTTACAGGATCATTTCCCTGCGAACCTCACCGCCATCTCAGCTCCCTGCATTTTCTAGATGAGAAAACAGAGGCACTGAGTAGCCCTCCCAGCCCTCCTCCATCTCCACACACCCATCTCCCGAACACTCGTCCCAGGAAAGGGCAGTTATTTCAAGATGCCCTTGATGCCATTGCTGGTGGCTTCCAGTAGATAGGTAACACCACACAGCCTGACTCTAATCTGGGCTTGGAGACAAGTGTGTGGCCCTTTGAGAACCAGGGTGATTTGAGACTGGAACAGAAGCCTCCAGATTCCTGGCACCGAGGGTGGGGAGGAGTTTGGGGAGACCCAATACCACATTCGAGGAAGGAAGGAGTTAAGGAATCATTCTCATCTGCATTTTGCCAAAGGTTAAGTGCTCTGCCAGCAACCCCAATCTCTCC
Source organism: Mirounga leonina (assembly GCF_011800145.1). Taxonomy (NCBI): domain Eukaryota; kingdom Metazoa; phylum Chordata; class Mammalia; order Carnivora; family Phocidae; genus Mirounga; species Mirounga leonina. The sequence continues at coordinate 3,038,568 of NW_023270503.1, forward strand.
GAGCCGGGGAGGGGCTCTCCTGTGGACAGACCGCCCTGATTCAGCTAAGTGCAGAGCTGCCTTTGAACCCCAAGGCACTGAATCAGCACCCAACACACTTCATCCTCCAGGCCCACACTAACCGTTCTCTGTCCAGGCTTTTGGGTGAACACTCTCCACCTTTCCAGCCATCCCTCTGGCCTGTGCACATAGGCCAGCCTTGATGACCACCCTGCTCCTGCCTTACCACCACCCATTTAAGGGGGACTGAAGGGCTGGTTGCCTTGCCCGTAGCACTGGGTGGATGATGAGAGGCTGAGTGCGAAGGAGATATATCCCATTCTGAAGGTCAGCGGCCTTGCCCTTAACTCCCAGGTGCCTTCCCAACAACTCTTGCTTCTACCAGCCACTTAGCCAGATGGAAAAAGGGTAACTGTGCTTACAACCAAAACTCAGTATCGCCACTTTTCTTCCCTCCTCACTGTTAGCAACCCAGCTCCACTGTGCACAAGAGGGAGGCCGGGGAGTCCCTGCTTCCTTGATCACCTGGAGGTCACGGAGGTCACGGCTGGTGAAAAGGATGTCCGTTCACTTCTCCCCATGCTGGGGCTGTCAGGGGGCACTAGTGTGCAGAAGCTGGAGGTATAGGTGGGGGTAGAGGGCCTCCGCATTCAAATTAAAAAACAAAAAACAAAAACCAGACTATGATAGCCAAAAAACCAAGACTTTGTACCCTTCCTGCCAGATCTGTTCTTTAAAAGCTGGAACTGCATTTTTTTTTTTCCACTGGGGTATCTTATCCATAGCACCCAGCCCAGTGGATGACTGAGGCTCAGGCAGACTAAAGCGGCCATAACCACATTGTGCCCCCAGACTGGCCGGACTCTCTGCCCAAAGCCCGACAGACTGGCATTCAACAATACAGGTTGAATATGTAAAATGAATGACAGCTGACATTTGCCGAGTGCTTATTAGGTGTGGGACACTGCTCTATGGGCTTCAGGTAGATTATCTCCCTTAATCCTCATAATAAGCTAACGAGATAGGCACTGCTCTTCTCTCCATTTCCCAGAAGCAGTCAGGCTAAGCATCGGCCAGCTAGCCGCTGGTGACACTTGGAAATGAACTGAGGTGTGTATAATCACTGTATTGGGCTGCAATGAGTGAAAAAATGAATGAACAGAATGAAGTTAAACTCAGGGAGAAAGACGCTGGAGCCACAGCAGGAATGCAAGGCAGTGTAATTCCCCATGATTAAGCAAAAGGAGAACTGGTTCTCAAAGCCACATTTACCACCACAGGGCAGACGACTCTGGACACAAGCTGGATGCAATCAATCCAGTGACCATTTCCTGAACTCCAGTCCCCGCTGAACCCCACTGCTTCTATGCCTTGGGCCAATCTCTAGGCTTTCCCAGCTCAGTTTTCAAATTTGTAGGTGGGTACCCTCGTAGATCAGGTGGACGAATTCCAGGCTTCCTATCTGCCTTCGTAGACCATAAACTCTGCTTCCTAGCAAACCTTGTGGGGCCTGTTTCTGGCTCCTTGCTTCATTTCCTTTACCTTGGTACGGTGAAGTAGCACTTACTAAATTCTGATGCTCACCCTGAAATAGCACTTACTAAATTCTGATGCTCACCCTCCCCCCTTGGGCCTGGAAAGTAGGAAATTCCCTAGGCCTCTGCTGGGTCACCTCTCAGGGAGCAGGCTTGGCTCGACAGTTCTATCCTTTGTCCTCTCCCTACCTGTCTCTTCCCAGCCTCCTTACTTTTCCAGAGACAGCCAGATCTACAGACAGCACAGATGAACTCAAAGCCTTCCCAGATTACTGATTTCTCTACCAAAGTTTTGTGTCAGCTTGAGTCATAAATATCTGCAGCCCTGGCAAGATGTAAACCAGAGAACTGCATTCACGTCCTTGTTCCCCCTCTCAGCACCGTGGCCGTGGCCGGGACAGGCACAGTGCCATCCAAGTCTCTGCAGCTGCGAAGCTCCCCCCACATCCCCACACAGTTTCCAGAGGCTCTAGTGAAGCCCAGTTCCCCCGGCCACTAGCCGTAGTGAGTCCAGCTTCCTGGGCAGAGTAGCTGCCTTGGATTATACTAGGGAAGGTGCAATTTCAGGAGGGTCTCGTGCCAAGCCCCTACAGTGGCTCTCGCCCAACTTGGCTCAGATTGTACCCCCCAGGGGTCAATGTGAGAGGTTTCCTAGAGAGTGGATCAGAGGGCTCAACAGTAGGGGGTAGAGCCCCCTTCCTAATTTACTCACCACAGCATCCCTGTCAGCATCTGGAAAGAGGCCAGCAGAAGAGACGGAAGGATTCTCTAAGTCCCAAAAGCCCAGAGACCAAGTTCAGCAGTTCCAAGCTTCTCAGGTCCGAGTGCAGCAGAGGCCTGCCCCCCTGGGGTCAGAGCTCACAGGCTGGCCCCCTGCCCTCCTGCGGCCGCCATTCCCCTGAAGCTGGCTATGCGGCTTGTTCTTTCAGCCAGACTTCTGCAGAGGCACCCCAGCCTTGTGCTGCTCTGCCAGGAGCTGTGACGCCACCAGCCAGAGCTGGCCCCGTCCCTGTCGGGCCCAGGAATGGCCGCAGGGGCTGAGGATAGGCTGTCAAGGAGACTGGCTGCAAGAGCTGGCAGCTCAACATTCAGGAAGGCAAGGACAAAGGAGCATCAGAGCCTAGGCAGTGGTGCTTGTCATCAGTGGAGTCTTGTTTTGGGGTGAACCATGCAAGTTTGCGGTGTGTGGCCGTGTCTCTTTAAGGACCAGGCCTCTTTAAAGCAAGTTCCCTCTGCAGTCACTCCTGCCACCAGCAGTCCTGCGGCGGACTGCGTGCAGGGTTGGGTGGTGGTGGTGGGGAGTGTCTCCTGAGTGCCATCTGGTGGCCCAACAGAGCAGCTACTCAGCCACCAGAAGGGGTCCTGCCAACTTTGGCCACAGTCCAGCCAAGAGGCCTGGAAATGCCTGTACTAAAATCTCAGCTTCGTCCACCAGATTCTGCACAGAGCTGCAGGTGACCATTGTGAGTAACCAGGCTAGGGAAGGCAGGAGGAACTCCATGTTGGGTCAGGAGACATCAGGAGCCCCATGAGTAGCCTGGGAAGAATAACCATCCCACTGGACAAAAGCTTCTCTAGGATATTCTCAAACAGGGGGATTTTTCCAGTGTCCCAGCTTGCCAGCTTCAGGACCTAAAGCACAGGTGTGCATATCCTGTGCCTGTAAACATGGGAACAGTGGTTCTCAATCAGGGAAGGGGTAGTTGGTACCGCCCCACAGGAAGTGTTTGCAATGTGTAGGAGCATGTTATTTATGTATTTATTTTTGTAGGAGCATTTTAAAGCCAGAGATGTTAAAGCATCCTGCAAAATGCAGAACTGTCCCCAAGTGTCAACAGTGCTGAGAACACTAGTTGGTTAGGCGGAAATGAGGATGGTTCTTTGGCAAGCTCACACCCCCTGTTCTTTTCCCTGGTATTCTGCCTTTGATGTCCTCTCTAAATTTCATCTTTATAATCTTAGAGGTGGAGAGAGGAAGCAGTCTGGCCTAGGCCACCTTCACAAGGGATGCCCCTACCCAGAAGCTGGGTACACACCTGTACGCACCTTGCGTTGGTGGTCATGACCCTTGGAAGGGGGAGGCAGCAGCCGGGTGGGTGGCCTAGCGCAGACACTTAGAAACGGCAGACAATGTCTGAGAAGAATCACAGAAGACGAGTCACCCCCTGCCCCCAAGGGACCACCCCACCAATCTTCCCGCGTGGATGATTCAACCTAAGCACTGGCTTTCTCTCCCCAAACTGTCCCAGGACACCAATCTTTTACATAAGGCACTTTCAGGTTCTAGTCATGAAACCTTGTGGCTCCTAATTTCCCCCTTCCCCAAGCTCACTGCACTCTGCCCTGGGCTGGTCAGCTTAGTCTCATGAACACAGCCCGGGGCCAGCAGCTGACATAGGAAACCAACACATATGACATGTGTTCTAATGAAGGGCGAGTGGAAAAGAACGGAACTCTGGCGGCCGAAGAAAGCCGCGCAGTGGTCACATCCGACCTGAGTCTGTTGGTTTGAGCAGTCCCAGGCCCACGAGGCTGACGTCATCACGCGATGATCCAGTTAGAGGAAGCACTTTCCCAGCGTCCCACGGCAACTAGAACACTACCCACTGCTGTCGGAATGAAGACCCACATCCTTTTGGTGGCAGACAAGGCCCTGTGGCCTGGCTCCTTACTTCCTTTCAGCCTCATCTGGCACAGTCTCCTTGCTCTCTTTTGCATTTTCAGAACTTTTACACAGGATGATAGTTCCAGCTAAAATGTCCAGACATCTCTTGGTCTTCCCTCCGATCTTAACTTGAATATCACCTCTGCTAGGAAGCTTTCCTTAACCACCAGACCAGGGAGGCCTGCATTCAGATTACTCGGTGCTTTTGTAAATGCCTCAATGCCTGTCTCTCCTGCTAGACTGAGCCCCCCACAAGGATTCAAACCACACCTCTCTTGTTCACCACTGTAACCCCAGCACCTTGAAATAGTGGTTTCAGTGAATGAATGAGTACATGAATGAATGGATGACTGAATATGTTCCTGGTCACAAAGACCCTGGAATGAGGGAGTATAGACACTTCAGCCAGCCCAGGTCCTCCAGCTGGGAAAAAAAAAAAACCTGTCTGGGCTGGTTGGGATGTCGTGACAGGAGGGGTCACGCTCTCTGGACAGACTCAGAAAAAACAACAGTATCCTAGAAGCAGATTTGGGGCAAGAGGATTGCTGCTCTAATTAATTCCTAACTGTTCACACGAAATCCCAACTAAAAAACTCCCCAATGCACAGGGCTCCCTCGCCAAGCAGCCAGCATTTAATGCTGTACTCTTTTTTACCCAATCAGACTCCAACATGGAAATGGAATAGAAACCAGGAAATGGTTCAGCCCACTAAGGGAACTTTGGTCTCAGTTCTCAGAGTCCTTCTCCTGGGCCCGTCCCAAATCTGCAATTACATTTGTTTTTAGAGGAGGGAGGCAAATTGTAGTGCTCCTCTGGGAAAAAGCAGTCCCTGGGTGCACACCTGTCCGGTCTCTCCTCCCGTGGTCTGACAGGGGACAGAATTTGGGAGTCTGAGAAATGAGATGCTGCTGGCCTGCAGTGATGCTGAACTCCCCAGTCCCAGGGGCCGTCAGCTGAAGCTGTCACTCACTGGGTTCCAGTGATGACTTTGCTGCACCTCCAACCAGAAAGATGGGAAAACTTGCTTTCAGCTCAGGGATGGGAGGAGTACCTGGAAATTGATTCTGGGCACCCTGTCTTCCCCAGGACCTAGCTTGAGAGGGTCTTGGTAGACCCCTGGGCAGGCCAGGTACCTAAAAAAGGGAAGAAGATTCCTTTTCATTTTCCCTTCCCTGAAAGAAAGAGACAAAACACCCAATTTTTAGTCAAGGTCTGATCTGCTGGGCCGTGGGTCTATGATGGTCCAGAAAAATCACCCTAGGCCGCTAGGGTCAGTAAACCAGATGGTTAGTCCTCTAAAGCTACCCACCAGCTTCTCCCCTGCTGCCTAGGAAGGATGTTCTGGCATAGTTAATACTCCCAGATTTCTTCTCTCCCCTGAAATGACCTGGTGGGAAGAGGTAGTAGTTGTCAATGATGGGCAGAGGAATCACAACAAAGGTGATAGCAACAAACACTTATATTATGATTCCTGGGCTAGGGCTGATCTAAGGACTCTGCATGTATTAAATCACTGAATTATCAAAGTAACCCCTGACAGCCCCAGAATTTATATCTTTGCCCCTCAATACTCCACTGCCTCCCCAACACAAGGGAAAGAGCACTAAACTGAGCACACCATGAGTCCAGGCCCTGGCTCTGCCACTAACTTGCTGTGTGACCTTGAGGACCCCCCTTTCACTCTCTGGACCTTGGTTTCCTTACCTTGACATGCAGGGATGAAAGCTGTCCTGCCTATGATTCCTTGAGAATCTATCGATGACCAGGAAATGGTTTATAAGAGAGGGGAAAAAATTTCTTCTTTCCCACCCCTCAGCTCCCCAATTTTTCAGGACATCCCATAGGTTTTAAGGGCTAGAAAAGTTATTCATTAGCCTATCGAATATTCCCTGAGCTCTATATAAGACTGGGTTCCTTTGCTCAGGATACTTGTGATAGTGGATTTGAGACATGTCTAGAAGTCCCCAAGAGGCAAGGCAGTGTCTGGTGGGTCCAGAGAGTGATGTGGACAGTATGTTATGGAGGAGATGGAGGGGTCACCACTTTGAAAGGGGCTGACTAACTAAGTGCTTCTTGGAGGAAGTGTCATTTGAACCAGGGCCTGGAAGGACACCTTATATTTCATTGGCAACAATGGTGGGGTGGGGAGACAGGGCATTCTGGGGGGAAGGAAAAGTATAAGCAATTATGCAGAAATATAATTAGGCAGAAATGGGGGTGAAGAGGGGAACTAGAATGAATACCTAGAAGAGAAGGTTCTTTGGGGAACTGGGGGAGAATATAGGCAGTTGCTAATACCATGTGTGGCCTCAGCATGAATTCAGGGACACAACAGAATTTGCAGCTTTCTTAGGCCTGTCTTTATAAACAAGGGACACCTCTTGCCTGCAAAACCAACAACAAAAGTTTAGGACTCACCTCCTGTCCCTGTGAGTTTGTGGGCAGAGGCACCCAGTTACTGAAAGCCCTCAGTCAATGTGTCTCTGGCTTCACCAATATTTATGTTCGAGGCGCTGTGTTAGGCACATTACTTTCACCCTTTTATCCTTCCAGGCTTATTAAGGTATAACTGACAAATAACACTGGGTGAGTTTAAGGTGTACAATGATGATTTACTGTATGTATTGTGAAATGAACACAACAAGGTAGAGAAAACAGAGATGTCAGCTGTACGTCCTGCCCATCCAATGTTCACGTCTCCACTGCCCTGGCCCTAAGGAAGAGGACCGGTCTGCTGGGAATGTTCTCAAAAATCCTTTGTGCTGTGAACAAAGCTAGAGGCCCTGGGGGAAGATAGCACCACATGGTGAGGTATGAGAGGCACACGTTCCTAAGGAAGGATGTTGTATTTCTGAGAAACCTTTCCACAGAACCTCAAAGGGCAAGGGCTCTGAGGAACTTCTAGGCTGGCAGGTTGTCCCTCTGCCTCCTGACCCCTCGGAAGTCTCATGCTCTAGAGACCTCCTTAGATTCTTAGCCATGACTCAGATGAAACCTGCTTCCTCACTCTGCCACCAACCCCCCTCATGGCCCAAAGTCTTCTAGATAAGTCATTGCCTAATCCCTTACTTGCCCCACTGAGTTATTTTCCAGATTCCTATTTCTATCTGATTGTGCAAGTTTCTTTCCTCCAGGAAGCCACATGCTCATCACATGAGGGTAGCCACAGGTCACCAGCAAATGGGAGAAGGGTGCTGGAAGGGCCCCTTTCCTGGACCCCAGAGCTGTGGGTGGTGGTTCCCCACTCTTTCCCAGGGGCCTGGGACCACCGGAGGGAGACCAGTGCAGGCCCAGATAAGCTCATGTCTTGGTTTTCAGTTTCACCAGAGAGCAGTCCCCGAGACGGGGCCCTGCACCCAGGCTCTATGCCAGGCAGCCTAAACAGAAGACAGTAGCCCCCACTCCGTATGGGCGAGGAACGACACGGTGCCTCCCCTTAGCACCAGCTGGACCTGGCTCCGGGCCTGCTCTGTCCCTCAGATCCCTGGCTCTTGGGGCAAATGTACCCTACTGACCGTTGGAGCAGAGCCATGCTAGAGGCTGCTGAGATTGGAGCTTTTGCCGTTCCTGGCTGGCCAGAGCCTCCACATTGGAGGTTCGTTTTCGGGAGGCCCTTAGGGAAGCTGAGCTGGGTTTTTTTGTTGTTGTTGTTTTTTTTCTGGAGGTAAAAGGACTGCTTTTGTAAAAGAAATCCCATTTGACTCCCACCATGACTAACCACAGATGAGGAAGCAGTCACAGAGACGTTCTGGCCCCTGCAGCCCCTGGTTTCCTGCTGTTCTTTTTCTTGGAGACCACACATGGAGCTGTACACGCAAGCAGGCTGCATTTCCTTCCAGGCCTACAAGGAACCTTGACTTCCTACAAAGACCACTAACGCCAACGTTAGTACACGTGGCAGCACTTCTGCCAATTTCAAAAGGAAGAGGTCTGTCTGGCCGAGGAGAACATGGCCCGAGACACCGACAGAAGTTGACTTCCCAGCTGGCCTGCCTGCTCCTGCAAGCAAAGATGCCTCATTCCAGCGCCAGTGCTCTGTCTCCCGTGAAGACCCTCGTTCTCGGGGAGCTGGTGAAGGTGTGGAAGCTTTGCTCGGATGTGGTCGGGGTCACAGACACTTGGGCAAACAAGTTCTTTCTAGGTCTGCAGGAGGCAGGGAAGAATGGGGAAACATGAACTGTGGCCAGGTCCTGCCCCGAACACCCACGCTGCCGGCTCAGAAGCCACAGTGCATTAGCACCTGTCATTTGCTCACTTGTATGCATCCCACATGTCATCAAAAGACTATGTAGCAGGTGTGAAGCATATAGGCTGGGTTTTTGTTTTTTTTTTTTAAGATTTATTTATTTGAGAGAGAGAGAGAGCAAGTGGCAGGGGAGGGGCAGAGGGAGAGGAAGAGAGAAATTCAAGCGGACGCCGCACTGAGTGCAGAGCCCCACACAAGGCTCGATCTCACAACCCTGAGGTCAGACCTGAGCTGAAACCAAGAGTCAGATGCTTTCACTGACTGTGCTACCCAGGTGCCCCTAGGCTGTTTTTCTTAACTAGTGAGTTTATTCCACTTTTTTACGCCCCTGTTCTAAAAGTAATAAAGCCACAAACACATTTTTTTGACAATAAAAGTAAAATGTGCATTAGCATTTTCCAGCCTTTTTTGGGTATGCGTATATACAGTGGGGGTCTTTGCGTAGTTATAATCAAAGCAGCTCTCCAGACTGTACTCAGGAATTTCTCAGCCACTGATCCGTGGCCAGTCCAGCTTTCATTCTCTCTGTGTCCAGCAAGGCAAGTTTTACCTAGATGAACTATAGCCTCACTTTGCTCAGGGCCACCTTGGCCCTAAACACGAAGATGAGCCCCCCAGGGGGAAACTCTAGTTCATCATCCACCTTTGGTCCCTGTACAAGTGAGATGTCTCTGATTCCTTGGGGGAGGGAGGTCTATCACCCGCTAGTCAGCACTGCCCAGGAATACTAGAAACAAAGTCTCATCAGTAGAATCTGCTCCCGACAGGGCCTGGGGACTCTTCCTTCCTTGGGACTGGGAAGTCTTGGGATTGGCCAGGGCTGTGTTAGTGACATCAGGCCTTTAGCAATGGACACTGAGGAGGAGTGGGGCAGGGGGGAGGGAGGTGCAAGGAGAATTGTAGAGAAAAAGTTGGATTTGAATTCGCCACCCAAAACCCAACCTTGATAGGGACAAAGGAAGTTGGGTTTGCTCTTGCAATCTCAGGAGAACAGGAGAGAGATATGCTTATCAACCTTTCTCACATCATGCCACAGGCAGGAAATGCCTGTGTCTGCACAGCATGCTAGGGCAAGCAGCCCAAGAGTCTGAAACATCAGCATTTCCTCACACCTTCAACACATTCTAGGAACACCGGTTGGGACGCTCTGGGAGAGGGAATAGGGAGAGAAGGCCCTTCTACTTTCAACAAACCTCCCAAGTGGCCACAGGCTTCCTAAGCATTTCTGACTTTAGAAGCCCCCACACTGCCAAGATAAAATCAGTGAAACTCCCTCTAAGGCAGCGATCCTGGTCCCCACAGCCAATGAAAGGAGGCAGTGCCTGGGTGATTTCCCCTGTACACTCCATGGGACTGAGGCATGCTTCCCAGGACACCTATCTGCTGGGCATGGCTGCTGATAAAACAGAATTGATAGCCTAGAGGAGAATGCCCTGGCTTGGGCCAGGCATTAGTTTTGCCAATCTTGTCAAAAGGTTTCTGTTTCCTGGCTCAGGAGTTTGCAGGCCTACCGGCCAAGGCAGAAACTGATAATTACTTAAGAAAAGCAGAATGGCCAACACGAGAGTGGCTCTTCTCTGGGCTGGGTTAGCCCATCCTCCCATCCCAGGTGCAGGGGAAGCGGGGGGCTGGGGGGGGGGACACCTGCTAACTCCCCTGGGCACTGCTGCAGAAAGCTCCAGTCCCCTGCATGCAGCAGCATCCCCCAAGGCCGCTCACATCAGCAATAGCTTCATGGGGCCAGCTTCTGGGGCGCTGCTGTTCCGGATGCAGAGTTTAATGGTCAGGATGTGGGTTCCAGAGACAGAACAGACCTAGGTTTAAGACCTGGTGTCCTTAATTCAATCTTTCTGGCCATCAGTTTCTTTCATTGTAAAATGAGGATAGTAATGGTAACTGCCTTATTGGAGGTGGCTGAAATGGGAGAACAGATGTTAAGACACCTGGCCGGGTGCTGGCTCCATCTACCCACTCAGCACTGTTAGCTATCACCATTATGCTGCTTGAGCTTTGCACGTGCATGCGCACACATGCACACACACGGTACACCTCTCTCCTGAGGGCCAAAGCAAGGCTAAAAGTGAAACAGCCCCCCACCCCCGCCAATATTACAGCAAACCTAGTAAAGAGATACTGTGAGATGTACTGAGGTTACCAAAGCCAAACCACACCCTTTGTTTTCCGTAGGTGTCTCATCTTCATTGCAGAGTTAACTCATTCGCATTTTGTAAAGAGTCAAAGCAACCCTATTCCCTATTCAGAAGTGTGAACCACCCATACTTTGCTATTCAACAGCTGCTAGAGCAAGAAGAGGAAGATCCATCTAGAAAAATATAATCCCTTCGCTGTAAAGTCAGGGCTGTCAGGCTTGAGAGAGCCAGGGGCTTCTAGATGGGTAAAGGTCCCTGAAAGACCTCCAAAACGATGGAAGCTGAAAAATTCAGTTCAGGATAGACTTTCTTGACAAACGGAATTTTCTCCAGGACACCAAGTAGAGCACCCTCCTTTGGCAAAAGGGAAACAGGTCTGAAGTATCTAAGTGTGTTCAAAGAAAATAAGATATGTGGGTAATTTTATGTTAGAATTGTAAACCTTGCAGAGTGCCTGGGTGGCTCAGTCAGTTAAGCATCTGCCTTCAGCTCTGGTCATGATCTCAGGGTCCTGGGATTGAGCCCAACACCGGGCTCCCAGCTCAGCAGGGGAGTCTCCTCCCTCTCCCTCTGCCCCTGCTTCTGTGCTCGCTCTCTCACTCACTCTCTCAAATAAAATCTTTTTTTAAAAAAATTGTAAACCTTGGATTATCCAGAGTAAACACTATACCAGAATGTTGAACTAAGAAAAAAAATTTCTTAGAAATTAATATATAGCAATACACACACACACACACACATACAAATGATGAGGCCACATTTAAGGGCATTTCCCTGGTGGACAAAGAGCCCAACTTCCCAACCCTCTTCTGAAGGACCTCCGGCTATGATGTGCCCATCAGAGTGTATAACACCGTCTTCATGTTTCACATATTAGTCCTTGGTAAATGTTGCATGAAATTTGATGATCCTGCTAGGAAAAGGAAGATGATTCATAATCATCTATTCCTAATCCACAGACCCTTGATGAAAGCCTGCTAGGTTTAGGGTTTGAAACACTGGGGCTGGAAACAGTTGGTTTGAAGACAAATGGCCCTCTTATTTAAACGAGGAGGTTCCAGACGCCTGCAGAAATGGTAAATTCAGCTCTTCCTTGACCCCTACTAGTTCCTCCATTAGTCTGTGTGTGTAGCGGGTCCTGGTGAGGCCCCCTTGGGTGGGGCTTCTGACCGCAACTGGGGTTCCCAGACAGCTCCCGGGGGCGGGGCTGGATAGGGGTGGGGCCGTAGGCTCCTGGTCTCGAGACAGGGCGCTGCAGCATTTAAATGTGAAACGGAGCACCGGGGCTAAACCTCGCATGTGACCAGAGCTGCCTTCACCAGCACGCATGATTAATCCAGCATCAAATCAGGAGTCCCGTGGCTGCCCGCTGCTCGAGGACCCCGGCGGGGGAGGCGGCCTCGGTTTCTGAGGTTTACGCAGTTATTGAGATGCAAATGTATTCAGGGCTGGGGCCTCGTTTCTCTAACTCGCGCGGGAAGGCAGATGCCGAAACCCTCCGGGATCTGCCTACACCCTCCGCACCTTGCGGGGTGAAGGGAGGCCCAGACTCTCCCTGCTGCGGGGGGAAGGGACCGGCCGGGGAGTGTGGCATTCGCGTGGGTCCCGCCGCGCTGCAGCCGAACAACTAGCCGCGAGCCCGGACCTTCCCGGAGGGGCTGGCTGTAGTGGGAGGAGCTAGCTCCAGGCTTTTTTTCAGGCTTTGAAACAAAACAAATAGATCAGAGTTTCCGTTTCCTGGCCTCGGTGTCAGATCCACTGGGGAAATCCCTGGAGCAGGGGGGGAATGAGCGAGAAAGCTCAGGCGCACCTGTCTTAGGTGCCAGGCCAGCCTACTTCCTCTCGGCGTCAAGGCAGGAGCCGCTGTCAGGGTCTCCGGGATTTCCCCCAGGGGCACTTGGGGGAACTGTGAGAGTCCCGAGCACCTGAAAACCTTTCTTGGAAGCACTTCAACGATGTCTTTTCACAGGGCTTAAAACGTCCTAGCAAAATGGAAGATCTGAAATCCAGATGAGGGTCACCTGAAATTCAAATTATCAGGCAAGGGCTTGCTCCCCCAGGTCTCCAAAAGGACCTTTAGCAGTTTGCTAAAGGAGAATGTAGCTGAATGGGAGATCCCAGTGTCCTTTAGACTCCTTCAGACCGGTTTGGATTTGTAAGAAATACACCACTGAGCAAGGCTCATTCATTTATTTTTTTTTTCAAGACTGGTGCCTCCATCTTCTGAGAAAGAGGCACTGGCTCTTTTCAAAATGAGAAACATGGGTTCAAACTAATTAGCTGTGGGCCCCTTGGCACATTACCCTACTTTCTTAGGCCTCGGTTTTGTCATCCATAAAATGGGTTAATAATACCAACCTCTTACGGTTGTGAGAACAAATGAAACAATGCACAAATGAGATACAGTATTTGTATGTGTTCCATAAAAGGGCTGGAAAAATATATTATCTACGACAAACTGTTGACTGCAGGTTCTTTCTGGAGAGAGGAGTGAAAGTGGTGGGGATAGGTGCCTGGAACTGATATGTTTTCTTCCAAAGACTTCAGTACTGTTTTCAACTTTTATATTAAAAATACCTTTATGCATAATACAGGCACTGCCTCATGGTAGATACTCATGTTAATTTTTAAAGCTGAGATCTCAATTCTAACTTAATTTTCCTTTGGGGCTTCTGGTTCAAGGTGGAAGAATGAGCACATGGAGGTTTTTTGTATGTTTTACACCATTATAATAAACTTGTCGTATGCCTCCCGCTCTTAGCCCAAATCTCTAGACATGATCTAAATCATGTATTAACACAAAACCTATAACAAGGTACCCTGACACAGGGTACTCTCAAAGACCATGAATTCTAAGTAATCCCTGAAAGAAGGGGATAGGAGTATCAGATGGAAAGAAGAAACCACATGCCCAGGAGGGGACTGCTGCCAAAACAGTGGGTAAGGTGGGGTCCAGGGAAGAAGTAGATCCTGGAGCAGGAAAGCATCAGGGGAGCTATCTGGGAGACCAGTAGAGACAAGATAGGAGGAGCACGCAGGCAGTTTAGCACCCCCATGCCCCTCTAGTCCCATCCTCCCTTCCCCAAGACCCAGAGCCCAACAGGCTCTGGCTTCAGCTGCCTTTCTCACACTGTGGCTTTTATCCCATTTCTGGCTCATAGAAATGTATATCTCATTTTTGGGCATAGCTATACCTTTTGAATTAAAAAAAAATGTTTTATCTACATCTTTGTTTAGAGTGGAGGGATAAGCTTAAAGCATGGATTCACAGCAAGAACTTGATCTAAGTTTGAAATGATTGATTTTCATTTAAGTCCAAATATTGGTTTGAGAAGAAAACTGGAACAAATTACTAACCTTAAAAAAAAAAAAAAGGTTGGGACGCCTGGGTGGCTCAGGTCACCATCTCAGGGTCCTGGGGTTGAGCCCCACCTCAGGCTCTGTGCTCAGCGCAGGGTCTGCTTGAGATTCTTTCCCCCTCCTTTTCCCTCCACCTCTGCTCCTCCCCCCACGCACGTACTCTTTCTCTCTCTCTCAAATAAATAAATAAATAAATAAATAAAATCTTTTAAAAAACTGGACAAGTATGCAAAGATCTAGATATGAGACTCCGTTGGCTATAAAGGTAGGGGCTTCTAAACCTCTACAAATAGAAAATGCTCATGTTCTATAAACTGTTCTAGGTCATAGAAACAGATGGGAAACTACCCAACTAATTTCATGATACTACCATAATTCTGACACTAAAACTGGATAAGGGTAGCAAAAGAAGAAAACTATAGGTCAATATTTCCTATGCCATTGATACAAATGATCTTAACTTGTAAGTAGCATATTGACTCTAGCAATGCTGTTTTTTTTTTTTTTTTAAGAAACAAGTATTTTTTTAAAACAAACAAAAAACAGAAAAACAAACGTTTTTTTAAAACACAAGTCGGGGCACTATGCTTGGTTGTGCAGGATGTACACTGCACAACTTGCTGAGGTGTGAATGAGTTGTTTAGTGCACCACTGAGCAGCCCTCAACCCTGTATATCAGACCAAACAGGATTTAATCCCAGGAATATAGGCCTAGTTCAACATTAGAAAATCTATTTGTGTAATTCACTATATTAATAGATTAAGGAAGAAAAAAGTATAGGATTATCTTAACATATGTGAGAAAAGCATTAGTTAAAACTTAACACCCATTTCTGCTTAAAAAGAACTGAAAAAATACTCCCAGAAACTAGAAATACAAAGAACAGCAGGAGCTCTGAGAGTCCTAAATTCTTCCTGGGTTGGTGAAGATTCACATACAAATTCTTTGAGGTTATCCTCATTGATCCATTCCATAAAGCTATCAAAAGAAATCCTGACACCCAGGTCACCAGACCAACCCACCAGCACAGGTTTATGCCAGGGCTGACATCTGCAGGCTGCAAGAGCCATGACCTTAGAAAGGGTCACAAGTTCCACCACAATATGGGTGGTTCTCACCATGCAGCTTGGAGAAGACACAATACTGTCCAGCTTCACCCTTACCAGTAATGTAAATAACTATTGTAAAATTCTTACCTAATAAACAATTTAGGACAGTCAAAAAAAAAAAAAAAAAAAAGAACAGCACATTTCTTAAGTAAATCTATAATTAGCATGCTGTTCAATGGTAAACTGTTAAATGTATTCATATTAGATCTTAAAAAAATGGCTAAAGGATATCACAAAGAAGAGGAAATAGGAATTGTCAAAGAATATAAGAAAAGATACTGTACCTTATTAGTAATTGGGGCCATATGTATATTGAGATGCCATTTCCGTCCATGAGATTGGCCCAAATGAAAAATAGTAACAAGTGTTGGGGAGGGAGTAAACAGGTTCCCCCAAAAAGTATGGCAAAGAGTCTAAGCTGGAACAGCATTTTTGGAGGACAATTTGACAATATCGATTAATATTTAAAATGCACATGGTTTTCAACTTCGCGAGTCCATGTCTAGATCTTCTCTAGAGAAATATTCACACATATGCACACATGGGTTGTGTATATGGTTTTAATTGTGGTATTGGTTGGAATAGCAGAAATTGGGACACCGTGCCAGGGATTAGATTTATCCCCTTTGCCTTTTCTCTAGAAAAGAGAAGTGCCCTCCCCCAAAAAATGCTCTTAGAGTCACAGACCTTATAGCCTTATAA
This sequence comes from Mirounga leonina, assembly GCF_011800145.1. NCBI lineage: Eukaryota > Metazoa > Chordata > Mammalia > Carnivora > Phocidae > Mirounga > Mirounga leonina. Next base: position 3,054,337 of record NW_023270503.1, read on the forward strand.
TTCCTTGGGCATTCTGTCTTAAATCAACCACTTTGGAACACTGACATCAGAAGAGCCTGTTTGCTGCAATCTAGGAAAGATGGTGTAAGAAGACCCCCTGAGTCCAGAGGGCTTAAAAAGAGAAGTTCTCCAGTCCCCCAAGATGGGTCCCCCAGGGAAAGGAAATAGTGGTGATGCTAGAACTTGTCCTCCTGGCCTTCCTGGGCAAATGAACACACGGGAAGCCACTCTGTCGATAGCTTAAAGGAACTAGGTATCAGGAGCAGGTGTCCTCCGAGGAGCTTAGCACTGAGGAATTAACTTTTTCCTGTCCCAAGGACGGGCTGTGCTGTGCATTCCCATACCACCTCTGTGTCCCAGGGTCACCTGTTGGCCTGTGCGGTGAGAAGTCTTTCCTGCTAATGAGACTCTAGTTCTCTGCCAATTGGGGTGTAGTAAAACTGACCACTGCCCCCTCTTTGACTCTAAGGGAAAGCCTCAAGAGGGAGCTGCTGGGATGTTCGCTGGTATGCATGTGGGCACTGGAGCTGAAGAAACAGAGAAAAACGTCAAAGGATGTGAAGATTGTGAAGCAGGTATGACGACTTCTGTAACCATTGGTCAACCTGCGAAGATGTGGTTGTTACTGTTCGGTGTTTGAACACAGTGGTTACCGACAGTTTTATAAAACCCTTCTTTGTGTCTTGGGAGACAGTTAAAGATGGCAAGCGCTTAGCCTGGGTCTCTATTATATTCACATTCCTGTAGTGAAAACCTGTTGGCTAGCCCGCTCCCACAGTGCAACTGAAGGGTCTTAAAGCAGAGGTCTGAACCCTTTCCCCAGACGCATGTTTGGCACAATGCAGGTGTCAATGAAGTTGCTTTAATGGTGGCCACATCCCTTTGTCCTGGAGAGAAGGGGTTTATGGTAGCCCAGGATTGATCTCGCACGGTCATGAAACCAGACATACAATGATTTGCTCTCTGAAACCTGCTTTGAAGTGGATGATGTTTTGTTTTGTTTTTTACAGATTTATTTATTTATTTATTTTTAGAGAGAGGTGGGCAAGGGGCAGAGGGAGAGAGAGAGAGAGAATCTCAAGCAGACTCCCAGCTGAGTGCAGAGCCTGACGTGGGGCTTGATCTCACAACCCCGAGATCATAACCTGAGCCAAAACCAAGACTCAGGCGCCTAACCAACTGAGCCACCAACGCGCTCCATGGATGATGTTTTATTGTCCAAATCCTTCTCTTTTAACTCTCTAATACTTGGTAATTTAGATACTCCATAAACATTGAGAATTATGGTAGAGGTATTTGTTGACCTTTTTTATTGATCAGTTTGGAGGTTAATAAGCACTCCATGTTATCTGACTTTAAAATCCGAGAAAAAGTTCCGTTTATTAAAGCCCAGCAGGTTTGCTTAACTATTTACAAACTCAGCAGATTTATAAATTGCAGTGAAGTGGTTGTCTTAACTCCACATTAATCTCTGCTCCCAAAGAGAAAACACACACAGGTATTTCATGCCACCCACCTCTAAACCAGTGAAGGCTGATCTCTTTGAGACAGGGAGAAAGTAGAGGCAGAAAGTAATGAAATTCAGAGAGGTAGAAGCTCAGCCCATGTTGGGACTTTCAGGCTGCCACTTGTAACCTGGGTTGAAAGATGTGACCCCACCCCACTGCCCTCCTCCCCCGAAGCTCAGCAGGGGGAATGAATGTGGGTGAGCATTCCAACTTGGAACCCGACACCTTCAAACACCATGATCACTATCTGGGGGCAGCAAGAGGGTGACCTACATGATTCAAACCACAACCAGCCAAGTGTTTTGAAATAGTAGATCACAATGGACTTCTCTGTAACACCATCCAAGTGTTGCTCAGCTTGCTGATGCTGTGTTTGTTCTCAGGCCAAAGGTCACCCTGGGCTGCTTCTTCCCTCTGACGGCTTACTGGCTCCTAACACAAATGGATTACTTTATCAACTGTCTGGCAACTCCTTATCTACTCACACACAAACTCAAAAGGCTTTTCCCTCCACATTTTGCTTAGGAGCACCTAAAGTTCTTAAGTAAACGGGACTTTTTTTTATGGCTTCCTTTTAATGTTAACCTTTGGGGCTGTATGGACAGAAAGGGTCTTACCAGACATGTTCCAGCAATTCCACTTCTGGGTATTTACCCGAAAGAACGGAAAGTGGAGTCTCAAAAATATATTTGTACTCTACGTTTGTAGCAGCATTATTCATGATAGCTAAAATGTGGAAGCAACCCAAGTGTCCACCGATGGATGAATGGATAAGCAAAATGTGGTATAGACATACAGTGAAATATTATTCAGCCTTTAAAAAGAAGGAAATTCTGGGGCACCTGGGTGCCTCAGTTGGTTAAGCATCTGACTTTGGCTCAGGTCATGGTCCCTGGGTCCTGGGATCCAGTCCTGCATCGGGCTCCCTGCTCAGTGGGGAGTCTGCTTGTCCCCCTACCCCTAGTGTTCTTTCTCTCTCTCTCAATCGCTCTCAAATAAATAAAAAAAAAATCTTTTAAAAAAATTAAAATAAGGGCGCCTGGGTGGCTCAGATGGTTAAGCGTCTGCCTTCGGCTCAGGTCATGATCCCAGGGCCCTGGGATCGAGTCCCGCATCGGGCTCCCTGCTAGGCGGGGAGCCTGCTTCTCCCTCTGCCTCTGCCTCTCTCTCTCTCTGACTCTCATGAATAAATTTTTAAAAAAATTAAAATAAAATAAAAAGAAGGAAATTCTGACATGCTACAGCATGGATGAAACTTGAGGACATCATGCTAAGTGAAATGAGCCAGTCACAAAAAGACAAACACTGTGTAATTCCAGTTACATGAGGTACTTACAGAGTAATCACATTCAGAGACAAAAAGAATGGTGGTTGCCAGAGTCAGTGGGGAAGTGGGGGTTGAGAGCTATTGTTTTATGGATATAGTTTCAGTTTCTCAAGATGAAAAGAGTTATGGAGATGATGGTGATGATGGTTGTACAGCATTATAAATGTATTTAATACCACTGAACTGTACACTTAAAAATGGTTAAGATGATAAACTTTGTTATGTGTATTTCACTGCAATAAAAATTTTTGAAAAAAAAAGGGGATGTAATGTAAATAGCCTCACCCTGTTTTCCATATTTGATGGCAATTATAGTAAAATTTCCTTTTTGATAAAAGAAACTATAAAAGTGCACATGAGGGGCACCTGGCTGGCTCAGTCAGTGGAGTGATCGACTCTTGATCTCAGGGTTGTGGGTTCAAGCCCCACACTGGGTGTAGAAATTACTTAAAAATAAAATCTCTTAAAAAAAAAAAAGTAAAAGAAAGTGCACATGAAAAACAATATAATAGTAACAACAACAACAACAACAAAAAACCCCAGACATTGACCACTACCTCACATCAAGCACTTAACAAAGCCTGCTTAACTTCAGGGTGCTGGGCTAGCTGCCACGAATCCCCAGGACTGGCTAAAAATATAGATTCCAGGTTGTGCCCAGATCCACTGGGATTCCACTTCAGTGGGCCTGGGCACCAGGAATCTGTCTTTTTACAGTGCTCCTGCAAAAGACTCTGACTTGCAGTCAGTTCCTTACCTAGACTATTCTAGAAGTAGAAGAAGAATAATTTAGTAACTTCCCCAATCATTCTTTCAGGCTAATCAGTACACATTTGTCAAACACGTAAGACACATAAGGCTCAATGGCAGATGCTAGGAAAACAGAGGGTAAATAAGAATATGAGTTATTATTTACTAAGTGCTCACTATGCATCAGGCTGAGTACTTACCATGGATTATTTCACTTAATTCTTTTTTTAAGATTTTCTTCATTTATTTGAGAGAGAGTACATGAGCAAGGAGAAGGGCGTGTAAGGGTGAGGGGCAGAGGGAGAGGGACAAGCAGGCTTCCTGCTGAGCTATTGATCCCAGGACCCTGAGATCATGACCTGAGCTGAAGTCACATGCTTAACCCACTGAGCCACCCAGGCGTCCCACTTCATTTAATTCTTAACAACATTCCAGGAGGTATATGCTATTAACACATCCATTTTACAGATGAGAAAATTGAGGCACAGAGAGGTTAAATAACTTTTTAAAGTCCTCATAGCTAGTAGTAAATGTGGCTCCGGGGTCTGCACTCTTGACCACCATAAGCCAGTCCCTGCTTCCAGCAAGCCTTGTGAAGTGGGGGTAACAAGGAAATTACCATAATAAGAGACAGAATGAAACAAATGTGAAATTGAGACACAAAGACAAGTGCTGGGAGAGGAGCCATAGCCGGCATGACAGGTTTGGACTCAAGAGGTTTTTTTACCCTTTTGCCAGTCAGCTGAAGTAGTGTGAAATTCCCCAGCAAATACTTGAATGGAGCCACAAAGAATCAGTAAGAGTCAACTCATCTGACCACAAGCAGAGATCCAGAGTTTGTTCTAACACACATTTTTCTTTGAGGTATGACACTAAACAAGCTCTATCTAGCCCAGGGACCAAGGAAGAGAGCTGGCTATTTCCACCTCTCAGTTTCTAAAACCCCTTGCTTTTGTAATGTGCTCGGGGTGTGAGTCAGGTCAGCCTGCGAAGCGGGTCAGACAAAAAACTGCCGATTCTGTGTTTTCTTTCCATTCTGTGACTACAGCTGATTCACCTCAAGACCGATTGGCAGGGACCAAGAAAGATGTCAGTCAATCGGGGAGCCAGGGAGCAAACTAATTAAGTCTGAATGAAGGTCACTGAGGTCACTGTCCTAGGTCATAAAAGTTCTGTGCTGGCTTCTTGGAGATTGTCCGCCAATTGCGGCAAAGACGCCGTCTGACCCCCACAGTGATCTCACTTCTTCAAAGATGTGACAGGCCCTGTGGTTCCAAAGAAACAAACTGGTTAAAAGAAGGCAGTGTGTGGCAATTTCTATTTTGAGGCGATGTGAAGTGCTGTATAGGACATCTTTTTGTTTCTTTTTTCCTTAATCCTAAAGAGTAGCTTTTAAAGGGTCCCTCCTAAAAATGTACTTTGGCTTTCATCAATTTTTTAAAATTTATGATACATACATTGGATTGTATTATATATACATACACCTCCTCCACGAGTAACTGCTGTAACAAGCTTAAATTACCTACTTTAACCCAACTTAAAAGAAGTAAAAAAAGAGAGATTTAAGATTTGAATATAAAAATTCTGATTGTAAATGTCTTTTTCCTCTAAGTTGGCCTGCTCTCTCAATGAATATATAAGCACCATGATTAAGTTGCCTGTCTCTCCAAATAAGTAACTCAGATGAAATGTTACTGCCCAAATCTAATTTTGATACCCTAAATCAATGCTCTTATGGTATATAGGAATTTGAAGCGTGAAATTAAAAATAAAAAGGTTGGGGGCGCCTGGGTGGCTCAGTTGTTAAACGTCTGCCTTCGGCTCAGGTCATGATCTCAGGGTCCTGGGATCGAGCCCCTGCATCGGGCTCCCTGCTCCACGGGAAGCCTGCTTCTCCCTCTCCCACTCCCCCTGCTTGTGTTCCCTCTCTTGCTGTGTTTCTGTCAAATAAATTTAAAAAATCTTAAAAAAAATAAACTAAAATAAAAATAAAAAGGTTGTTTCCCTCCTTGTTCCCACAGTAAACCAAACAAAAAACAAAAAGGCAGTCACCCTCCCTGAGCTAAAAGTAGCAACAAAGAAATAAGCCCGGGGAGATGTTGATTTGGGGCGTCTTTACTATGACTGTGGTGGCAAAGGCAGCTGAGGGTCCACCAAAGATTCCCGCCCCAGCCCCCTTCCCAGAGCCTGGCTGTCGCAGGGAAGCAGCTGCCTGTTAGGGGCCACACTTGCCAGGACCCCTGAGTCTAAGAGGGGACACAGGCCTTGTCTCTGCCAATGCAATGCGAGTGAAAGAAATGGGTATCACTTCTGGGTTAAGAAGAGTTAAGAAGCACGTGTGTCTTCCCTCTCTTGTTTGCCCAGTACCCTCTGGAAGCTGAGAACTACCAGGACCTAGAGGAGGGCCCATGCACGAGAGCCTGGGAACCTGTGTTCTAAGTGGACCACGGGAAGCAAACCTGCGCATCAGGAACGCCTGCACCCACTGTCACGAGAACCAGAAGAAACTTCAGCTGTTTAAACCACTGACATGTTGGAGTTGCTTTGTTACACAGGGTAGCACTATTCTGATGGCTTACTCCAAGGTGCTGAGATTAGGGGCTGGAGGAGGGAGGAAAGACTTATTAGTGAGTGAAGACGCACACTAGGAAAGAAATAACATTTTCTTCTTCCATGGAAAACTCTTTAAGACAAGGACTATAATCTCAGATGCCGAAAACACTAGGCCAGTAGCTATCAACACCTAAGCAGCGCTTATGATGTGACAGGCAGCTCTAAGTGCATACAATAACTCACTTGGTTCTCACCCATTTATTGGGCAAGCTATTAATATAACCCCCAATTTGCAGATGAGGAAACCGGGGCCCACAGGAGTTAAGCAATTTGCTTAAGGTTATACAGCTTGTACGTGGCAGAGGCAGCAGGCCAGGCAGGCAGTCCAGCTCCAGAGTCTTGCTTGTTCGCTGCAGGATACACAAACCCCTCACAATGTGAGTGGGAAACAGGACCAGACGAGAGCTGAGGCGATTAGCAAAATCATGCCCGGTCTGAAGGGGTCAGCTGTTCAGCACAACCTGATGATTTCCACAGGTACCTGAGATCTTCTCATCTTTCAAGAAAAGCCAGAAATCCAGATTTTTATGGAAAGTTTCCAGATTTCAAATTGTTTCCCTTTTGTTTTAAGCTTCTGCAGCCCCAACAAATTGCCCGGGCAGACCGCGTGTGACCCAGGGCTGGCCACCTGCCTACCCGGCTCTCAGGGTAGCTGTCTCCCAGGGCTGTGCCGTCTCCTGCTTGCTCAAAGGCCCTGGGGAGTTCTGAGTCTGGCAGCCAGAAGGGGAGTCAGCTCTGCAAACAGCAGCTCCTTCAGGCCCATGGATATGAATAATTAATTTCTGTTTTCTCACTGCTGGCCCACAAAGGTTACCAACGAGCCCAGCATTCAAGGAAGCAGCTCCATCCCCTTCTGAGACAATGAGGACAGGCATGGAGGATCCTGGGGGTATTCAGGGAGCCCCCTAATGAAGTCCGGAGTGGCGGCCGGGGCTCAAAGGGAGCCGGCGGCTAGCGGCCAGCGGCCAGGGCCTGTGTGCGTGCTCCCTGCCTGGCTGCCTTGGTAGGGCCATCAGAGCATCCGAGGCTCATTAGAGATGGACACTCTGGGGCTTTCACTGCTATCAGCGGGAGGGGGGCTCTGAATTCCTCAAGATGCTTTATAATGAAACAAAAAGGCACAATTATGCAGCCAAACTGAAGACAAGGCAGCTGCATACAAAGCAGGGCTTTCTCCATAATAGGACCAACCTCAGCGAGACAGTGCCGAGGCCTCACCTTCCTCCCTGGGCTGCAGCTGTGAGGCATCCGTAATTGGATGCTCCGCTGCTCCAGCTCTTGGATTATTCAAACTGCAGGATTTCCAGAAGCCTTGGGTTTCAGTTAAGGATATGCCCAGGCAACAAGAGGAGCCACGTACCATTTTTCACCCTTACTATTTCAGCAATATGTATGGCCAAACCAGTAATAACTGTGATGATAACAGTAAAATTAACCAGCACACATTGTATACTGTGTGTCAGGTGCTTTTCTAAGAGCTTTATATATTATTTAATCTTTACACCAACTTAATTTGATATTGATACCATGTTATTATCACTCTGTCTACAGATACGGAAACTGAGGCACAAAAAAATTAACAGTGAAGTGGCAGAGCTGGGCTTTGAACCCAGGCACTGTGGTCCTAGACAGTACACTCTTGACCATCATACCAGTGGCTGTTTGCTTTTATACAGAGCTTACTGGATGCCAGGCGCTGTGCCACATATTTTCTGTACATTATTTCATTTAGTCTTTACAACACCAGGTGAAGTATAATCATCTCCATTGTACAGAATAGAAAATAGGTTTATAGAAGGGTGAAGTGACTTGGTTAAGGGCACAAATAACAAGTGGCCTACATAGTATATCCAAACCCAGATTTCTCTGATGCAAAGCCAGGCTCTTAACTATTACTTGGTCCAGGGGCGCCTGGGTGGCTCAGTTGGTTAAGCGACTGCCTTCGGCTCAGGTCATGATCCTGGAGTCACTGGATCGAGTCCCGCATCGGGCTCCCTGCTCGGCAGGGAGTCTGCTTTGCCCTCTGACCCTATCCCCTCTCACATGTTCTCTCTCTCTCATTCTCTCTCTCTCAAATAAATAAATAAAATCTAAAAAAAAAAAACAAAAACACAAAACTATTACTTGGTCCAGACTACCAGTTCATCTAACTTACTGGCTCATAAAGGTTAGGCCGGGAAAACCTCTAGTCTAATCACCTTTTTTATTTTACAGGTGAGGAGATGTAGCCTAGAGAGATTAAGAGTTAGTAGTAGGGGGGCGCCTGGCTGGTTTGGTTGGTAAAGCATGTGACTCTTGATCTCGGGGTTGGGAGTTGGGGCCCCCATGGTGGGTTATAGCGTTCACTCAAAATAAAATTAAAAAAAAAAAAAAAAGAGGAGCGCTTGAGTGGCACAGTCGGTTAAGCGCCTGCCCTCAACTCAGGTCATGATCCCAGGATCCTGGGATGGAGCCCCATGTTGGGCTCCCTGCTCAGAGGGAAGCCTGCTTCTCCCTCTGCCTCTCCCCTGCTCATGCTCTCTCTCTCTCAAATAAATAAATAAAATCTTAAAAAGAAAAAAAAAAAGAGTTAGTGGTGGGTTGTACTAGAGTTAACTTTGGCCCCAGAAAGAGCTGGGTTCCAATCCTAGCTCTGTCCTTTATTAGCTGTGTGATTTGGGCAAGTGACTCAACGTTTCTAGACTTATTAGTAGAGAATGGGAATAATAATACTCAGTTTCGGGCGCCTGGGTGGCTCAGTTGGTTAAGCGACTGCCTTCGGCTCAGGTCATGATCCTGGAGTCCCGGGATCGAGTTCCGCATCGGGCTCCCTGCTCGGCAGGGAGTCTGCTTCTCCCTCTGACCCTCCTCCCTCTCATGCTCTCTGTCTCTCATTCTCTCTCTCTCAAATAAATAAATAAAATCTTTAAAAAAATAATAATAATACTCAGTTTCATGGGCGATAAAGTATGTGTGCAATCTATATTCTAATAAACACTCAGCATGGCAAAACCATTTCATAATGTCAGGTGGTCCCCAAATTACAGATGGTCAAACTTCTGCTTACAAATCTGCCTTTGAAATAATGTGTAAGTGGTGAGTAGGTGGCCAGTATTGGCCCCCAAAGTCTAATTAACAAAGACCTTGAAAAATTGCACTGCACTTCTGAAACTTTTCTGAGCAGCACCCTCATTGTGCAAAATCCCCAAGGAAATCACATTTATCAGAGATCTCAGCACTCAGACGTTTAGGCCTTCTACCCTCACAAATAGAGTGAAGGGGCGCCTGGGTGGCTCAGATGGTTAAGTGTCTGCCTTCGGCTCGGGTCATGATCCCGGAGTCCCGGGATCGAGTCCCACATCGGGCTCCCAGCTCAGCGGGGAGCCTGCTTCTCCCTCTGACCCTCTCCCCTCTCATGCTGTTTCTCTCTCGCTCGCTCTCTAAAAAATAAATAAAATCTTTAAAAAACAAAAACAAAACAAAAAAAAAACAAATAGAGTGAATATACTACCAGATCAATGACATTGTGGACAAGATAGGTTTCCATGGTTTTTAATTCTAGTATCCTTTTCACGATGTTAGTGATTTCATGATTTTGCACCTGGAACAGTGGACCATGCTGTGATGGCGTGTTTGGTCCTCTGGCACAAACATCAAGATTGGTGATTGTACATTTGGTTTCATTTTGGGGTTCCTATTTTTGGTTGCCAAGGCTGGTTATTTATCAGGATATGCTCATGTGACCAGCACCCAAAATAGTCTCAAACCCTAAGACTCAAACAGACTCCCTACAGACTCCCTACAAACAACTCCCCATTCGTTGAGAGTAGATATTCCACCTATGTCTTTGAGTTTGCTTTTAGAGAGAGGGCACTCCCACACGGCCTCAGGCAAGGAAGGACATCAAAGCCTATGCTGGACCCCTCTTGTGTCCGTCCATACATATATTTTTCTTGCTGCTCTTGTTCTGTATCCTCTGTGGAAAAAAATCTTAGCCATGAGTATAATCTGCTATTGAGTCTTATAAATCCTTCTAGCAAATCACCGAATAAAACAATGGTGAAACAATTTAGCCATTTCTAACATTGTTTTTCACATTTTTGAGACCCACCCTCTGATATATACCCACAAACAGCTATGGCTACCCCTTGGTCTTAGTGACCAACTCAGAGGTTTGTTTTGTTTTGTTTTGTTTTAATACAGGTTCAGGGTGGAGCCTGAGATTCTGCATTTCTTTCTTTTTTTTAAAAATAGGCTCCATGCCCAATGTGGGGCTTGAACTCATGACCCTGACATTAAAAGTCACATGCTCTACTGACTGAGCCAGCCAGGTGCCCCAGGAGCTTAGAGGTTTTGAGGAAAATACTTTGATTTCTGAAGTTCCAAAGAGCCATTCTTCTTTATGAATGTAAGTCAGATATTTGTATCAGTCAGGACAAACTAGGTAATGCTGTAGTAACAAAGAGCACCAAACATTTCAGTGGCTTACAACGACAGTGGTTTATTTTTCACTCTAGTGCATGTCCACTGAGGATTGACTGGGAGTTCTGCTCTGTACTGCCCTCCCTCTAGGACCCAGGCTGACTGAACAGTCACCATCTGTACATTCGAGTAGCAAAGGGAAAAGAGGTCTCATACCAGCATTAAATGCTCTGCGGCAGAAGTTGCACACATCACTTCCATTCAAACTCACTGGTTAGAACTAAGCAACGGTCTCTACCCAATCTCAAGGGAACCAGGAATGTAATCCTACCTACCATGCTCCTGGAAACCAAGAGGGAATCAAAATATTTAGTTTACAGTCCTAACGACTAGCACAGGTCTCCATGAGTTGGTCAGGTTTGGAGTATTATCTTTTTCCTGTATTGTCCACCTTCAGGAAACAACAACCTCCCACAGCAGATTCTGAACTGGTGGGCAGGCAGACAGGGTAGTAAGGTAGAAATGCACACGTCAAAATCTCCTCGGGGGCATATGAAGTTTGAAAATGGCTTCAGGAAGAAAAACCACAGCCCTTGAGAATAATGGTTCTAGAATGTGTCTTATCAGCTGGTCCTACTGGCCCCCCAAAAAAGAGAAGGGGGAGGAAGAGATAAAGATAAAAGCAAAGAAGGGGTGCCTGGGTGGCTCAGTAGGTTAAGTGTCTGACTCTTGATTTTGGCTCAGGTTGTGATCTGAGGGTCATGAGATGGAGCTCTGCTTCGTGGGGCTCTGCACTCAGTGGGGAATCTTCTTGAGATTCTCTCCCTCTCCCTCTGCCCCTCCCCCCAACTTGCACACATTCTCTCTCTCTCTCTCAAAATAAATAAATAAATCTCAAAGCAAAGAGGAGGAAGAGGAGGAGAAAAAAGTAAAAGGTCTTTAAATGCTTAGAGACCCCAACAGTCTGCCCAGATGGTCCAAATCCCACAAAATTCTTGAAAAAACACAATCATTCTTTTATTTGTTTAACAAATACACCAGGGCCCCTGGGTGGCTCTGCCTTCGGCTCAGGTCATGATCCCAACAGGGAGTCTGCTCTCTCTACCACCCCCCCACTCATTCTCTCTCTCTCTCTCTCTCAAATAAATAAAATCTTTAAAACAAACAAACAAACAAACAAACAAAAAACCTCCAAATACAATACATCAGCATTGTGCTAGGGGCAGGGAGACTAGAATTTTAAAAAGTAGTCCTTTTCTAACACACGTAAGCTTTAAGGGTTTAGAATCCAGTGGGGAGAGACAGAGAGGCAAACGTTTTTAAACCGTATTATAATTGCTCAAATGAGTAAATGTACAAAGTGCAAGGAAGAAGCTGGTTTTCCAAAAGCCAATCACAATCTCCTTCTCTCCTTAATGTTCTTTACAACAGAGGCTGAAGAGCTGAAACCCCTGGTCCCCCCAGCCCTCCCTGCAGCTGATTATGGCCCTGTGATGTTGGGCGTGAAAGCAGCAGTTGCTGGGTAGGGTTTGAGGGAAAGCTTTTTAAAGGGACATCCAGTATGATCACTACAGTCCTCTGCACCCTACTCCCTCTCTGAAACCTGAGCACACATCTGGTGATGCAGCAGATTTTTTTTAACCCTGAGGCAACAGGCAAGAGGACAAACACCTTTCTGCTACATAATGGGGAAAGTCTGGGGTCCTGACTACACTGCTAAGCCATCCCAGAAAGCCTGCCTCTGGAGTTCTTAGGACTGGAGGAAAACAAATCCCTAGCTGGTCAAGTCATTGTATTAGTTTCTATTGCCGTTAAATTATCACAAGTTTTGCGGCTTAAAACAATACCAATGTATTATCTATAGGGGAGAAGTCCGACAGGGTCTGACACTGGGCTAAAATCAAGGTGCTGGCAGGGCTGGGTTCCTTTCCAGAGGCTCTAGAAGGTAATTAGTTCCCTTGCCTTTTCCAGCTTCTAGAGGCTGCTCACACTGCTTGGCTCAAGGCCCCCTTCCTTCCTCTTCAAAGCTAGCAACAGTGAGTTGAGTCCTTAGCACATTGCATCACTCTGACCTCTTCTACCTCCTTCTTCCATTTTTAAGACCTTCATTACTACATTGGGCCCACCTGGATAATCCAGAATTATTTCTCCATGTCAAGGTCCTTAATTTTTTTTTTTTTTTTGGAGACAGAGTGTGCCCGAGTGGTGGGAGGGGCAGAGGGAGAGAGAGAATCTCAAGCAGACTCCATGCTGAGTGCGGACGTGGGGCTTGATCATATGACCCTGAGATCATGACCTGAGCTGAAATCAAGAGTCAGACACTTAACCAAGTGAGCCACTCCAGGGCCTCTCAAGGTCCTTAATTTGATCACGCCTGCAAAGTTCCTTTTGCCCTGTAAGGTAACATACTCATAGGTTTCAGGGATTGGGACCTGAACATATTTGGGGGCCATTATTCTGCATACCACAGTCATTATGGCAGTTTTCTCTTACCTGCAGCCAAGTGCACGCCTAACTGACCCCCAGCTCTCAGGTCTACCCAGAAAAGCAGGGGAGGCTTTATGGATGAAGTAGCCTCCTAGCTGAGACCGGAGGGATGAACAGTCATTTGTCCTATGGGCAAATATGGAAAGGGCATTCCAGGGAAAGGGTGTAGCACACACAGGGGAACAAGTATGCAAGGTATGTTTGGAAACTACAAGCAGTTCAGTATTGCTAGAGCGTCAAGCGTCTGACTGTATGGGGTGGGGGAGGGCGAAGATGAGGGTGGACCAGATCACAAATGGCTGGGTACATTTGCATCTAAGAAGCTCCAATTCTACTTTGTAGGTGGCAGAGAGTCATTGAGGAACGCAAGCAGGGGGTGCATAATTAGATTTAGGGGCAAGAGCAATCCTGTTGGCTTTCATGTGGAAGCCATGGGGAGGGGGGCTGGAGGAGAAAGGCTGAGGCCAGAGGCAGAACAAGACGTTATTGCACTGGTTTACATCAGGGGCAATGAAATCCAAGTCTAGATATTCATGAACATTGTTGGAGCACATCCTATATGTGCTGTGACGTTCTGGGGCTACAAAGGCAAATAAGACACAGGTCAGAGCAAGGGCGCCTACTCACCCTGCCAACCACAACCCCAGGGCAGGAATGACGGGTGTTCATGGAACTCAAGTTGGGGGTGTTCTGCCCCCCTACCCAAAGTCCAGGAAACACAGACAGGGTGGGGTGCGGCCCGGGAGGGAACTCAAAGGGGCACCAGGGCCTTCGCAATGACGGGAAAGCAACTGAAGAAGCGATGGCCCTTTCCTGCCCCATCTCACCCAAACGCGCCCTGATGTCCCCCCAGATCGGGCCTAGTTATTTTAAGTCACTGCATGGGGTGAGTTAGAAGAGGAACTGGTGTGGTTACAGGAGAAGCCTAGGACTCAAACACTGTCCTCCCACCCCCCGGATGGAAATGGTCGGCATTAGAGACGAGGGATGGTCGCACAACTTTGTGACTTTACTAAAAACTCACAACTGTACACTTTAAAGGGGTGAGTTATAGACGATGTGAATTATCTCCCAATAAAAATAACTAATTAATTTTTTAAACAGGAGAAAGAAACAACCCCACCCCTGAGCCCTAAGGGAACCTGGGCTTGTGAGGTCGCTGGTCAGAGCCTCAGTTTCCTCCTCTGCCAAATGAGAACAGTGGTAAAGAACAGTAGACTGTTATATGTGATCATATATTCTCACATATATTATATGTGATCATGCAAGTTAAACACTTAACATAGCGCCTCGCAGGTAGTAGTTGCTAAACATATTCAGGTTCTTCTCCTCCTAAGTGGCCAATGAAATTTTTAAAACAATCATTTTCTCAGCAGCCACAAGATGTGACATAAGCTCTAGGCAAGCTCCATTCAAACAGCCTCGTCTCAGGCAGACTAGAGCAAGGCTCAAACGGGAAGACAGCAACAGGAACCAAAGCCCACACTCACTGCAGAAAGATTGAAGGTTCGGTCTGCAGCTATGCGGTGCAGAGATATTGAGCAAGACTAGCGTGGTGTAAATACAGCTGCACAGAGGGGTGGTAAAGAAAATCAGGTGGGCACAGAGATTTCTGCTTGTAATTCTAGTTTGGTATACAAACTCGTCCGGTTTCCAAAATAGCCAAGCCCTTCCCCACACCTGGACAAGTCCATGTGTCTATGCAGCACAGCCCTGATGTTTAGAGATGACCCGTGCCCCATGCTCCCCAAAACCACAATGAGCCAGAAACAAGCCTTACACAACCAGAATTTTCCAGCCTAGTGCTGAGGCAGGCGATTTATTTTTTCACCAAACTTCCCATTTGTGATATTCCAAAATCAACCAGGTACTTATCAAGTGCCTGTCCTGTGCCCAGCCCCGTGAAGGATACTGTGAGGGAGGAAAAAAGAGGCATAAGCTGGGGTCCTGCTCTCAAGCAGCCAAGCTAACCTCTGAGTTGGAAAGCAACACTTCACAGTAAACATATAAAAGGCATTGTGCCTTGCACAGAGCAGTGGATCAGTCATCATTTGTTCGTTGGGTCAATGAATTAATAGAGGGCAAAATAATAAGACAATTGTGTGAGTGTGGGGCTCACTCTAAGAACCACAAGATGGGCTGGAGTAGTTGGAAAAGGCTTGTGCCAGAGGATGCTAGCTGCCTACTCAATATCAATTCTTCCATTTTTCCTTGTAACAGAGCCCCTATTTTATTTGAGGTGGCCGTATGCCCAGATAAAATACTACATTTCCCAGCTTCCCTTGTAGCTAGAGGTGGCTAATGAGATCTAAACAGAAATTGTTAGGAGAGGCTACCAGGAAAGTGCCTTAAAAGGCAGACCAACAGCTGCCACTCACTCATGTGTCCTTCCTCCCTTTCTTCTAATTCTCATCTGAAACATGAGTGTGATGGCTGGATTTCCAGCAGCTATTTTGGACCATGAGGCAACCTTGAGAGAGAAAAGCATGAATACAAAAAAGCCCAAATTCCTGATGATCATGGAGTCACCATACTCTCCCTGGACTGCTTGCTTCTGGCATTCTTTTACTTGAAAGGGAAATAAACCTCTATTTTGCTTAAACTATTTTTGTGGGTTTTGTCATATGCAGCAAACCCGTATCTTAACTAACACAAGTTTCCACGGAAAAGCCAGGCTTTAAAGGAAGGGTGGGTGGGGATGGAAGGGCATCTCAAATGCCAGAAAGAGCAAAGGGGAAGACACTGGCAGGAATGAGCACTGGCTGAAATCAAGTGGGTAGAGAGTAGGAAATAAAGAGAAGCCAGATGATGGTTTTGTAGATGTCAGGGAAAACAGGGATTGACTGGGGAAGGACCAGGGACCACAAAGCAATAAGAAAGCTTGGGGTGCCTGGGGAGCTCAGTCGGTTGGGCGTCCAACTCTTGGTTCCAGCTCGGGTCATGATCTCGGGGTTGTGAGATGGAGCCCCATGGCATGGCAGGCTCTGTGCTCACCAGGGAGTCTGCTTCTCTCCCTTTCCCGATCCCTCTGCCCCTCCCCACACGCACGCTCTCCCTCTTTCTCTCCAAAATAAATAGATAAATCTTTAAAAAAAGAAAGAAAAAAAGGAAGAAGAAAGCTGTCTCCCTCCAAAGGAGCGAAACACCTGTGGACCTGGAGGGAGTAAGAAAGGAGAGAAAGAGGCAGAAGAAGAGGCTGGGGGAACTTCATTACATGAAGAGACAGGAGTATGAGCTGTGGCCTGGACTTAGAACAATAACACCACCACCAAGCTTTATTAAATGCTTATGTGCCTGGCCCTGGGCTATGCACTCTCCACACACTTACCTCATTTATGCTTCATGACACGTCTATGACATAGTCCTATCATTACCTGCATCTGGCAGACAAGGAACCTGGGGCTTAGAGAGAGTCAGTAACTTACCCAATGTAAGCCTCACAACCCTGTAAGCTGGCTCCCAACAACTCCATTTGTCAGATTAGAATTTGTTTGTCCCATTTTTTCATAGCCAGGAAAATTGGTCAAGATCCTGATTTTCAAACATAAAGACCCAGAACCAAGTATAGAGTCAATTGTTTTTGTGAATACTCTCTTAACCAGAAGAAAAACAAATAGATGAGTAAAAGAAAAGTTTTGAGTCTTGGTTGTGTTTACTATGTGTAGAGGAGGAAGGACTTGTTAAACAAACCCACCCATACTCCCTGGCTGGCTGGTCGAGTGCTCCTGAGGTGTAGATAGTGCTAAGATGGTGGAGGTGAGGGGCGGATGGAAGTAAGCATTGAGAAACCAAGCAAACAATGACAAAATGTCAACTCCAGTGATAAATGAATCATAGCCAACCAGCGGCTCATGTGTCTCAGAGAGTGTTTTAATATCTCTCCGCACCAGGGAATGGAAAAAAAAAAAACTCTATCACAGCTAAGGCCAAAAACTCAATACTTTGAATTAAGTTATTCAGATACAACCACTGAACACAAGGAATTCTTCCTGGAGCTAAAATCTCATCAGTCACTCGAGGGAAGGGGGAAAAAACCCATCCGGTTACAAATGATTTAGGTAACATGAGTACCTAATAGGAAGTGCACTGCACATGCAGATTAAAAATAAAAAAATCTCCTTTGGCAGCCTGGCAGAATCTGATGGCAGGGTCTCCCAAGTTCAGAAATCTAGAATTCTAGAGCTGGCTGAGGACAGCACTACATGTTGGAAGTTAAAGAGTGTGATTTTTTGTTAAGACTGCCCTGAGTTCAAGCTGATTCCATCACGAGCTGTTTGACTCTGGGTACATTTCTTTACCTCTCCTAGCTTCAGTGCCTTACTTATAAAATAGCACTAGTAATTTCCACCCCCTGAGATGGCTAGGAGGCTAAAGGAGGTGGCCTACTGTTCCTGTCACCATGACTTTGACAGAACTTATGTCTTTAGAGTCCTCTGCTTCAAATTCTAAGAAAGAAAAGGCCACAGGACAATGGAAAGAGCCTCGTCCTGGCTCATGAGCCCAGCCTTGAGGGTCATAAGCGTGTGACCTTGAGGTTACTTTTAGGTCTCAGGGGCTCTGTCTGGAGAGGGGCAGGAGTAGATGTACTCTAAGATCTCTTCCTCTTCTAGACTCTTGAATGTCACTAAGATCCAGATGAACAGTCCTTAGTCATTCATTTTAGGATGTACCAAGTTACCTGATGGAAAGCTGTTTCTTTATCTACCCCAGGAGCCAAAGAGTTAGTGAGAACCATAAAGGCAGGTCACCGACTTTTGCAGTCTTGGGCCTTAACAGAGACCTGGCATGAAGTAAGACCTTGATAAATTCTTGTTGAGTGGAACAGATGAATGAACAAATGAAGGATTTCAAGGGCCAGCCAAAACAGAGACCACTTGCCCTTCACAGAGCAGAGTTTAAGGCAAGAAGAAAATGCTGCCAATTTAAAATACTAATGATATTTACTTTGTCATCCGAACTACAACCAGAATATCAGATGAATTGTTTGCCAGTCAAGAGGATGCCTGACGCTGAAAAGCCACCTTTGGGCTTTGCTAGAAGAGTGTACTTTGGTGCAAAAGGAGTACAGATGTGGCACAGGGGAGGCCACAGGCTCCAGAAGAGAGGCAGAAGTCCTGAGAAGGAAATGTCGACCAACCTCTATGGCAGGAGGGGTAAGGAAGCATGTCACCACGTGGCCTCCGCATTGGACATGCAGTTGTGTCTGCCCAAGAGTGCCCTGCTGAAGAGGGGAGATCTAAAATACAGCAGGTGGTCTGCTCCCCTGTGAGGCCAAGTCCACCCAGGAGCCCCATGGGTGGGTAGCAGCCCTGAGGGTTAACCCCAGCAGCAGATGGACAGGGGTCTGCTGGGGACTTCAGCAATGAAGCAAATCATAATAATGCACACAGGGGCGCCTGGGTGGCTCAGTCGATTGTCTACCTTCGGCTCAGGTCATGATCCCAGGGTCCTGGGATCGAGCCCCGAGTTGGACTCCCTGCTCAGTGGAGAGCCTGCTTCTCCCTCTCCCTCTCCCTCTGCTGCTCCTGTTGCTTGTGCTCTCTCTTGTGCGCGCGCGCTCTCTCTCTGTCAAATAAATAAAATCTTTAAAAAAAAAAGATTAAAAAAAAAAAGAACTGGCATTCTAACTTATACTCAGGGTTGGCTACTATGGGTAGAAAGAGATCCAAATGTGTCTTTGGATGGGAATCTACCTCTCATAAGAGAAAATAGACCTTTTCCAAAGAGGGGGGCATCTCTCCCTCTGGGCCTTTTTATGTGCCTCTCACGTGGCTCTCTCTCCTTAAGACCTTGAGACTGAATGGCCCGATGAAACCCAACCTTCAGTTGAGGATCTCTGAATACAAATAATGGGCATGATTGCCAGTGAAGGAGAAACATGAGGGCCAAGCCAGAAAGAGAGCGTCATGAGCCAAGACTTGGCCCTGGGTCCTGCCCTGCTCCTGGAAGTTTCTAGAAAGAGCCAGAGCCAAGCTAGGAAAACAACACATGCCTCATAGAAAACCAAACCACCTGTGATTCGGAATGGTCTGGGAATGAGAATCTTTGAAGCATCAACTCAAAGAAAATGACCTGTAGTCATGGTTAGTTAACACTGTGGGTACCTACTACATGTCAAGACGTGTTCAAAGCCCTTTAGAAACAAAATCCCATTTATTACTCCTATCAACGGTATGATGTAAGCAGTGCTTATTAGTCTCATTTTACAGATGAGGAAACCGAGACACAGAAAATTCAAATAACTTCTTCCAAGTTCACATGAGCAGTCTAGCTACAAAGCCCAAAGTCTTTATCAGCATTTTCAAACCTTTTTGTCCAATCCACAGCAAGAAATAGATTCTACATCAGGACCCAATATACACTCACACATTTATACATAAATGAAACAAAGTTTTAAAACAGAAAATACTCACCATTACAACGGGCAACCATTCACTCCCATGTTTTCTCTTCTATTCCATCCTATTAAAAAATATATCACTTGGGCACCTGGTGGCTCAGTCGGTTAAGCATCTGCCTTCAGCTTAGGTCACAAGCTCAGGGTCCTGGGATTGAGCCCTGCATGGGGCTCCCTGCTCAGTAGGGAGTCTACTTCTCCCTCTGGGCCCCCCCCCCCCGTTGTGCTTTTTCTCTCTCTCTCAAAAATAAACAAATAAAATCTTTAAAAAAATATATCACTCAACAAAAATTTATGGAATACCTAATATGTGTTAGACACTGTTCTAGGCTTTGGGGCTATGTCAGTGGATGAAAAAGATAAAAATCCTTGCCCTCTTGGACCTTGCATTTTACTGCATAGAGTGAATAAGATCAACATGCAAAATTGTAGCATCTGAAGCGGTAATCTGGTGAGTGCTATGGAGAAAAATAAAGCACGATGGCCAAGAGTTGCTGAGGAAAGCCTCTCGATGCTTTCATTCCCCACTACACTGATTTCAGTGGGCTGCCACCCACAGGGTGAAAAGCCCTGCCCTTAGTCCATCCACTCTAGTGACTTTCTGTATGTCTGACGACTCTTTCTCCAAGACCGTGTGCACATGCACGCATGTACGTGATTGGGTGCACATGTGTATACGCGTGTAGGCGTGCACGTACGTGTGTGCATGCAGGTATGCATGTGCATGTCCGCTCCAGCCACTTCCTCATGGGGAGGCTTTGGAGGCAGGGCCCCGACAACAGCTGTCCAGGGGGTTCTATCCACAAGCCTGCCCTGCAGCGGGGTCCCGGAGTGAGGCCTAAAATACAGCCCAGGCACCACTAGCCAAAGCCACAGAAATGCCAGACATGTGACTGGGCCAGAGTCTTTAATCCAGAGGGATGAGAATCTTTTTATCATTGGTCCACCCAGAGCAGGCACCTTTTGTAATTCGTGAGGCCAGAGGGAATGCTAATTCCTAATCTGCATCAAGATGCTCTTTGTGCTAGAATGCCCTTAGGGAGAGAAGAGACGGGCGCACAGAAATAAAAATAACTCCCTGGGGAAAATCCAGTGCATTGGGCATACCTGAAGGGGTGATTGACGTGGGTCTCTGGGAAGATGGGATTGGAGCCAGCTCTGAAGCAGCTCTGGGCCACTTGGGTAGCTGCCACTCAGTATTTGGAACTTGGCACTAGAGTGAAATCTTCAGACTCTTCCCTTAAGTTAAAGGGGCACATAAAAATGTTACTAGCATGGGCAGCAAAAGCATTACCTATGGGAAAAGCAGCCAGTCTCTGCTAATGAATAAGTGTAATTGATCACAACAGATGACTTGATGGACCTTCCAAATGTGCTTTTAGCAAAGTGGACAGTTTTTCATTCAAATGCAAACTCACCCAGATAAGATCTAATAATGGAGATTTTGGAACAATCCCAGCATCAGTGATTTCTTTCTTTTTTTTTTTTTTTTCCTCTTTCACCGAGCAGGAAGGCATCTTAAGTTCCTGATCACGATTTGACCCAGCCAGACATCAATTTATGCTTTCCCTAGGACTGAGGAGATTCTGACGGTTCCAGGGGCAGCAAAGGAGCAGTCACAGGCCATCCTCACATCCCTATCTGTCCTTTCCTCCTCAGCCCCATTCCCACTCCCTGACCTATGAGGAGCTGGGTGGCTGGGAGACATGCAGTTCCACGCAGTCATCCATTTATTCAAGAAATATTTAGTGAGCACTTACTATGCGCAAGGCACCATACTGACTGCCACAAGGGGATTCAAAGATGGCTAGGACCAGGTCCTGTCCTCAAAATAGAGGGCAGATGTCAGGGGAAACAACAAATGACAGAAGCCCCAAGTGGGGCTCTCAACTCACTTCAACAAGCACTTAATCTTTCTGAGCTTCAGCTTTCTCCTTTGTCAAAGGAAGATATTGCACAAGACATGATCTCTGGGCACCAGGCCAGCTTGAAAACTATGATTCTATGCCCTCCCCTTCCCACTCAGGCTCCTGGAAGCTGACAGATCAGGTGCAGCCTTCTAGGAAGGGGGCAGCCAGCAAAGGGAGGGGGCAGTGAGGATTATGTACCTTTCCCTGAGTGACAGGATGTTTCAGTTTGGCCAGAACACAAGACAGAGGCTGGGAAAGATGAGGGAGAAGTTCAGAGAATTACGTGCAAGATTTAAACTTTCACATCAAGGAATCTGGGGGAAATGGGGAGCCACTGTATTTTGTGTAGAGAAAGGTACTATCCTGTGGTGCAAAGGAATCTGACCGACCTGTGGAAGATGAGTTGGAGGGAGGGAGGGCGGGCGGTGATGTTACCATAGTCAGAGCATAAGGGCTGAGGCCCGAAGTGAAAGATGTCTCCCGTGGCGTAGCCAAGCACACCATTCCATTACCCCCTGGCATCGCCAAACTGCTTATTTTCACAAACTCGCCCAAGGCGAAATCATGTTGCACAATCTTTTTTTTTTTTTTTTTCCTCTTCCAGTTCTACAAGTGGTTTCAAGCTAAACAGATAAATTTTATCTCCCTCCTTCCCAAGCGCCTGAGGTTAAACAGGACCAACAAGGTGTGCCAGGAAGGGGTGCAGGAAGGGGCCAGGAGCCCCCGGGATGCGCGAGGGTGCGCCTACCTGCAGAGAAGCCGTCCTCGTGGTCCGAGCTGTTGTGGCTGCAGTCACTGCCCCTCTCGGGAGAGCTGTGGCTGGGCGAGTCCCGCTCCGGCACCCGCAGGAACCTCTTGCGCCGCCACGGGGGGAGGTGCTCGCGAGCCCCGCGCCGGGGGTGCTCCTCCGCCGCCAGGGGCGAGCTCCGCCCGTCCTTGGCCTCCGCCTCCAGCTGCTCCAGGTCGCGGCTCCGGAGCTGGGGCCGCCAGCCCCCGGGGATCAGGTGCATCCAGCGATGGGGGCTGCCCGCCCGCGCCGGCTTTTCGGCCTCATCGCGGGCCCCGAGCCGGCAGGGGGCCACGAGTAAGTGGCCGAGGACGAATTTCTCGTTCAAATCCACCATCTCGAAGTCGTGGTCACTGCTGTTGTCCCCATCATCTGCGACCGAGGCGTCCGGCTCTCCCTCCTCCGAGCCCCGCCCCGCTTGGGTCCCGGAGGACGACTCCTCTCCCTGGGCGCTGGGGGCTGTGTCATCGTGGCCGGGGGGCGCGTGGTCCTCCTGGGGCCTTAAGAGGAGGCGAGGCTGCAGCAGCTGCTGGTGGATGGCGGCGGTCAAGCTGCGCACCGCGCCCCCGGCCCCCGCCGGCCCGGGCCAGGTGGGAAGGTCCCGGCGCGCGGAGGGAGGAGTCTCGGCCTTCGCGGCCACCCCCGGGGTCGACCCACTGGGGCCTGGGGGGTCTCCGCCGCCGCCCGCCGCGACCTCCTTCTCGCGCGGTGGCGGCGCCCGCTCCCGCCCGGCCGGCGCCGGCTCCTCTGCCCAAGCTCCCGGGCTGTCGCCGTCTCCGCCCTCCAAGCGCCCGCAGCCGAGGTCCCGCTTCTCCCCGGCCAGGGCCGCCTGCAGGTAGGAGACTTTGAACTTCTCCTCAGCCAACACCTGTTGCAGCCGCTTCAGGTTGAGTTTGCAGCGCTCCAGCTCCCGCTCCATGTCCAGCACCGAGTCCAGCCGCATGACTGGCGCCTCCTCCCCGGGGAACTCGGCCTGCCAGTGGCGCTCGAAGTCCTGAGGGTCCCACATGGCGGCCGCCCCTTCGGGCCTCCCGGGCCCGGCTCTGCCGCGCGCCCCCGGCTGGGGTCGCGCCGGGCTTTTCCCGGAAGCCCGCGCTGGCGCAGTCGCCTGCCCTTCACTTCAGCCCCAGAAGAAAATAGGAAAAAAAATAAAAGTTTTTCCCCTTCCGCCCTTGTGCCTTTTTCCCCCTTCTTCTGGGTTTCGCCTCCCTGACGTAAGCGGCCACCCGCGGCGGAGGCGGGCGTCTGGGGGCCCTGGGCCCGCCCTGGGCCGGACGCGCCGAGCCGGCGGTCTGCACCTCCTGCCGCCGGACCGGGCGCCTCGCGGGCTGGGGGCCGCGGGCGAGCCGCGGCGGGGGCGGAGCCTCGGTGGCGCCCGGCCGGGACCCCGCCGGCGCGCCCCCGAGCAGCGCCCGCGACGCGCGGAGCTGACCGCTGTAGGCCGGGCTCGCACCTTCCCCGCCGCCTCGGCGGCGCCGCTCCCGCAGCCGCGCGCTGTCCGCGCCGGCTCCCTGCATCCGAGCGCGGGGCCGCGCGGCCGGGGGAGGCGGGAGCCCCGGGGAGGGAGCGCGCGGCGGCGCCCCGGGCTCCCAGCCAACCTCCCGCCGCCCGGCTCTCCGCAGCCTCGTCTGCCCAGAGCCCGCGCGGCGCCTTGGACGGGGAAGGAGAAGGGGGGGGGAAGGCGAGGTGGCGCGGCTGCGAGGGCAGGTGTCAAAGGGGGCGGTCTACCGACCGACGGGGTTACCCCTACCCAGGATTTATTGAGCGCCTTGAACCAACGTGTCCGAGATCACAGAGCTGTTTAAACCAAAACCGGGGAGTGAACTTTGGTTTTTGCGAGTCCCTTTAAAGCACTCTCTCCAATGCTCCCTTAGAGCTTTTCCAGGGGAGAAATGGGCAAGGGTTAAAAGCTCCAAGTGGCTCTGCTAGAGGCCCCTGTGACTTCAAAGCTGAGAGTACTCCCGCCTGACCGAATCAAACCATGGCAGCAGGAGCCTTAGACACTTGGGCATCTAAGAAGGCCCTCCATTTCACCTCCTCTTTGTGGCCTCACACACTTCCCCTAGGGAGGAATAGAAAGGAGGGGCTGGGGACAGGTGCCTGGGCACTCGCCGTGGAGTGGATGGGGGGCTCCCGCTTCTTTTCCCCTCTGCACGTGGCTGCAGAGCACTTTGCCCTTCCTCTTTCCAGGGTTTCCGGTGAGGCCCCAGTGTCTGCAGAGCAAGGTCCTGAAAAACTGTCTCGTGCTTGCTGCAACGGGGGACCTTATTGGTGATTCACGTTTCCTTCATTTTAAGGATGAGGAAATTGATATTCTAAGAGACTAGTGACTTGGCAGCTGGAAATTCGTCCTGCCCTTTGTGGCCTAGAGATAAGCTCAGCAACCCTTTCCCTCTAGCCACCTGCCACTTGCCTCTCACCTGAACTGTCTGAACAAGCTATCCTACTCCCACTCTTCAATCCCTTTCAGCCCATCCTTCAAGGCTGGCTATTGCTAAGATACCAGGAAGATATTTTTTAGCCATGAATGAGATAGTGCCATGCTTTTACTCAAAACCCTCCAGTGGCTCCTCATTACTGACAGGCGGGTGCCTAGACTCTGCACACAGGAGGTCCTCCCACACATAGTCCCAGCCCACCTCTCTGCCTTCCTCCTATGCTTTAGAATTGTCAACTCCACTCTGTCCTCAAAGACGTCTCCCTCTTTACGAGTGACTTTTCCTCCTACTCCCATCCCTACACACAGGCATAATTCCCTGCTGCCTAGGGCATTCCAATGCCTTTAAGACTCAGCTAAGGGATCCCCACCTCTGAGGAGACATTTCTGGGTTTGTGCCACCACTGCATCTCCTCCATGTCTTTATCTTTGCCTTTGCTCCAATTTATTATAACTATTAGTGATATTTTTTGTTTCCTCTACTTTTAGAGACCTCAAGGGTAGGGTTTGTGTCTTTTCCACTTTTGTATTCTTGCTGCTTCTTGCAGAGAGTGGTAGAGAGATAACTGATCATTGTTGAATGAAAGAAATGAATGCATGAATGAATGAGCAGGCAGCTGAATGAATCTCCACCTTGTAGCTCCTGCTCAGCTTCTCCAGTTGTGAATCACTCCAGACTAGGAGCAGATGTGCTTCCCACAGAGGCTTCTCAACTCTGGAATTTCCTTCCTGACAAAGTCTGTGTTTACTCATTTTCCCAATATCCTTTCTTCTTTCTCTCTCTCTCTTAAAAAAAAAAAAAAATTGGTGTGCTAGTGGCATGACTCATCATAGTGTTTGTCTTGTGCCAAACTGAAGGAATGGATAAGTTTTAAAATACATTAATTGAGTATTCCCCAGTTTGTGTGATTTCTCAGTCCTTCACCTAGTTCCTCAAGCTGCTTTCTCTCCCACCTTAGCTTCATAGTCTCTCCCTGCCTCCCCAGAGGCTGCCACAGTCTCTTCTGTCTACTGGGAAGGACTGAGGAGCTCCCAATGCCTACTGAGAGCCAGGGCAGGGGTATTCCATCAAATGGAGTCCACAAGCACCTTGGTTTCTGTTCAAATTTCAGAATGGGAGAGAAATGCAGCACAGCAAGGATGGATGACCCTAGTCAACAGCATATTGATTGGAAGATGTTTCGATATGTACATTTAAATGCACAAAGGAAAAAAAAACAACAACCCTGTAAGTTACTACAAACATCAATTTCTGAATTTGTAAATTCCCTAGGAGGATAGTTTCAACTCTGTCCTTTAAGTAAAACAGCAGCATGATTCCCTTTTGGTCCAAGGAAGTTGTTACTAATACCACTAATTTTTTCCACGAGGACTAATATAGCTGGAAATGCCAGCATACATCTTCTGTAAACAGATCCCAGGAGCAACCTTCATTGTCTCTAGCTGGTGGATAGTTCAGCTTTATTACTTGACTTTGGGTCATCATGGGGGCAGGGGTAGAGTGGCTGACATTTATTGAATCCATACTTCTAGTTGCCATACATCTTTGATCTCATCTAATTCCTCACAACAACCCCATAAAAAGGTATTATTGTTGCTACTTCAGAAAGAGAAAGAGAGAGAGAAATAGAAGATCAAAGAGGTTAGAAGTCACACAGCTAATCTACTGGATTCTAAAGCCCAGTAGATTTGCAAGGGTTTGGTCCAGGTGCATCTGTCATTAGCATTCATTCATTCAATAAATATCTACTGAGCCCCTGTAGGGGCATCTGGGTGATACACTTCGTTAAGCATCCAACTCTTGGTTTCAGCTTAAGTCATGATCTTGGGGTCGTGAGATAGAGCCCAGCATGGGGCTCCGCATTCGGGGGGGGGAGTCTGCTTAAGACTCTCTCTCCTCTACTCTGCCCCCTACCCCACCTACCCACTCACTCTAAAATAAATAAATAAATAAATAAATAAATAAATAAATAAATAAATAAA